>NC_086107.1:99123798-100323798 GCF_963921235.1 Mobula hypostoma
AACATAAAAACGGACTGTAAAAGCTTTTATAGATATGTAAAAAGGAAAGGACTGGTAAAGACAAATGTAGGTCCCCTGCAGACAGAAACAGGTGAATTGATTATGGGGAGCAAGGACATGGCAGACCAATTGAATAATTACTTTGGTTCTGTCTTCACTAAGGAGGACATAAATAATCTTCCAGAAATAGTAAGGGACAGAGGGTCCAGTGAGATGGAGGAACTGAGCGAAATAGATGTTAGTAGGGAAGTGGTGTTAGGTAAATTGAAGGGATTGAAGGCAGATAAATCCCCAGGGCCAGATGGTCTGCATCCTAGAGTGCTTAAGGAAGTAGCCCAAGAAATAGTGGATGCATTAGTGATAATTTTTCAAAACTCGTTAGATTCTGGACTAGTTCCTGAGGATTGGAGGGTGGCTAATGTAACCCCACTTTTTAAAAAAGGAGGGAGAGAGAAACCGGGGAATTATAGACCGGTTAGCCTAACGTCGGTGGTGGGGAAACTGCTGGAGTCAGTTATCAAGGATGTGATAACAGCACATTTGGAAAGCGGTGAAATGATCGGACAAAGTCAGCATGGATTTGTGAAAGGAAAATCATGTCTGACGAATCTCATAGAATTTTTTGAGGATGTAACTAGTAGAGTGGATAGGGGAGAACCAGTGGATGTGGTATATTTGGATTTTCAAAAGGCTTTTGACAAGGTCCCACACAGGAGATTATTGTGCAAACTTAAAGCACACGGTATTGGGGGTAAGGTATTGGTGTGGGTGGAGAATTGGTTAGCAGGCAGGAAGCAAAGAGTGGGAATAAACGGGACCTTTTCAGAATGGCAGGCGGTGACTAGTGGGGTACCGCAAGGCTCAGTGCTGGGACCCCAGTTGTTTACAATATATATTAATGACTTGGATGAGGGAATTAAATGCAGCATCTCCAAGTTTGCGGATGACACGAAGCTGGGTGGCAGTGTTAGCAGTGAGGAGGACGCTAAGAAGATGCAGGGTGACTTGGACAGGTTGGGTGAGTGGGCAAATTCATGGCAGATGCAATTTAATGTGGATAAATGTGAAGTTATCCATTTTGGTGGCAAAAATAGGAAAACAGATTATTATCTGAATGGTAGCCGATTAGGAAAAGGGGAGGTGCAACGAGACCTGGGTGTCATTATACACCAGTCATTGAAAGTGGGCATGCAGGTACAGCAGGCGGTGAAAAAGGCGAATGGTATGCTGGCATTTATAGCAAGAGGATTCGAGTACAGGAGCAGGGAGGTACTACTGCAGTTGTACAAGGCCTTGGTGAGACCACACCTGGAGTATTGTGTGCAGTTTTGGTCACCTAATCTGAGGAAAGACATCTTTGCCATAGAGGGAGTACAAAGAAGGTTCACCAGATTGATTCCTGGGATGGCAGGACTTTCATATGAAGAAAGACTGGATGAACTGGGCTTGTACTCGTTGGAATTTAGAAGATTGAGGGGGGATCTGATTGAAACGTATAAGATCCTAAAGGGATTGGACAGGCTAGATGCAGGAAGATTGTTCCCGATGTTGGGGAAGTCCAGAACGAGGGGCCACAGTTTGAGGATAGAGGGGAAGCCTTTTAGGGCCAAGATTAGGAAAAACTTCTTCACACAGAGAGTGGTGAATCTGTGGAATTCTCTGCCACAGGAAACTGTTGAGGCCAGTTCATTGGCTATATTTAAGAGGGAGTTAGATATGGCCCTTGTGGCTACGGGGGTCCGGGGGTATGGAGGGAAGGCTGGGGCGGGGTTCTGAGTTGGATGATCAGCCATGATCATAATAAATGGCGGTGCAGGCTCGAAGGGCCGAAGGGCCTACTCCTGCACCTATTTTCTATGTTTCTATGTTTCTATGTAATGGGAACATGAGGTTGTCAAGATGCTTCAAGTGGATACAGCCAAGCAGAGTTAGTCAACAACTTCAAGAGCTGTGAAGTAATGTTACGGCTATACAAGACCTTAGTTAGATCCCACTTGGAGTATTGTGTTCATTTCTGGTCACCTCACTACAGGACGGATGTGGATACTATAGAGAGAGTGCAGAGGTGATTTACAAGGATGTTGGCTGGATTTGGGAGCATGCCTTATGAGAATAGGTTGAGTGAACCCGGCCTTTTCTCCTTGGAGCGACGGAGGATGAGAGGTGACCTGATAGAGGTGTATAAGATGATGAGAGGCATTGATCCTATGGATAGTCAGAAGCTTTTTCCCAGGACTGAATTGACTAACATGAGGGGGCATAGTTTTAAGGTGCTTGGGATTGGGTACAAGGGGGATGTCAGAGGTAAGCTTTTCACACAGAGGTTGGTGGGTGCATGGAATGTACTGCGGGTGATGGTGGTAGAAGCAGATATTATAAGGTCTTTTAAGAGACTCTTGGATAAGTAACTGGAGCTTAGAAAAATAGGGAGCTGTGCGGTAGGGAAATTCTAGGCAGCTTCCAGAGAAGGTTACATGGTCAGCACAACATTGTGGGCCGAAGGGCCTGTAATGTGCTGTAGATTTCTATGTTCTATGTTAATGAAGATGGAAAATATATGAGGTTATCCACTTGGTTGGAAACAGAAGTGTGGAGAGTGTTTTTAAAGAAATTGGAACTATCAAGTGATGCGATGACCATTTACTGGAAACCAGCGTGCAGGTGCAGAGGGGAGTTGGGAAGTCTCGTGAACATGAGAAAGTCTGTAGACGCTGGAAATCCAAATAACACACACAAAATGCTGGAGGAACTCAGCAGGCCAGGCAGCATCTATGGAAGTGAATGAGCTGTCAACAGTTTGGGCCGAAACACTTCCTCAGGACTGGAAAGGAAGGTGGAACAAAGAGGTGGGGAGAGGGAAAGGCGGATAGCTAGGAGGTGAGAGGAAGGGATCTGGTAGACGAGGAGAGTGGACCATAGGGGAAAGGGAAGGAGGAGGGGCACCAGGAGGGGTGATAGGCAGGTGAGAAGAGGTATGAGGCCAGACTGGAGGATAGAAGAAGAGGGGAGGGGAGCTAATTTTCCTTTTACCAGAAGGAGAAACTGACGTTCATGCCATCTGGTTGGAGGCTACGAAGACAGAATATGAGGTGTTGCTCCTCCAACCTGACTGTGGCCTCATCGTGACACAAGAGGAGGTCAAGGACCGACATGTCGGAACGGGAATGGGAATGGGAATTAAAATGTTAGGCCTCTGTTCCACTTTTGACAGATGGAGCAGAGGTGCTCAACAAAGTGGTCCCCAAATTTCTGATGGCTCTATGGCCAGTTTCATGAAATAGTACAGACTGAGGAGGAAAGGCTTCTCGCTACAGTCACATAGGGCCATGGTTTCATGTCATCGGCAGATCACAAAACGGTTCTGCATCGCCAAACCCTGCCTGTTGCCACCCGCGGGAAGCGACGGTGATACAAGGACTGTACAGCTTGTCCACCTGCCACTGGACTGAGTGTTTTTTTAACTTCTCAGTCCATTCTGTGATGACCACTCTGACCCAATAGGCTTCAATAAGGCTAAAGGTTCAAAGTAAAATTTATTATCAGAGTACATACATGTCATCATATACAACCCTGAGATTCTTCTACTGTGGGCACACTTAGTAAACCCATCGAACAGTAACTGTAAACAGGATCAATAGACAATAAACTGTGCCAATGCAGATATAAATAAACGGCAATAAATTGCAGTAGTAACTGTTCTTCAACCTGGTAGTGTGGACCCTGAGGTACTTGTACATTCTACCTTACGGCAGCAGCGAGAAAAGAGCACGGCCTGGGCGGTGAGGATCTCTGATGATGGATGCTGCTTTTCCATGGCAACGTTTCATGTAGATGTGCTCATTGGCTGGGAGGGTTTTACCCATGATGCACTGGGCTGAATCCACTACCTTCTGTAGGATTTTCTGCTCAAAACCATTGGTGTTCCCATACCAATGTAGCCAGTCTGTACAGACTGGTTATTAACAGACTTGTTATGTTGGTACTGTACTAAAGGCCTTTGGAAAATCTCCTTTCCTGACACCACCTGTGCTTCCTTCATCTATTTGCTTGGTCACCCCTTCATAAACTCAAATTAGTGAGTTGGAACCCATGTCCATTCATCTCTTCATGCCTGTTCATATTCTACTAGATTAAGGGCTTTAAGGGGTTCTCCATCACTGGCATTAAAATCATTTCTAACATTTGTCAGTACAGTATTCTCTCTTACCGATATAATCCATACTCAGACAGCACTTTATGAAACACCTGCTCTTTAATGCAAATATCTAATCAGCCAATCATGTGGCAACAAACTAATGCATAAAAGCATGCAGACATGGTCAAGAGGTTCAGCTGTTATTCAGAATGGGGAAGAAATGTGATCCACGTGACTTTGACCGTAGAATGATTGTTGGTGCCAGGCAGGGTGGTTTGAGTATCACAGAAACTGCTGATCTCCTGGAGTTTTAACATACAAGAGTTGCTAGAGTTTACAGAGAATGTGAGAAACTAAAAAAAAGCAAAATCCAGTGAGAGATAGTTCTGTGGGAAAAATAACCTTGTTAATGAGAGAGATCAGAGAAGAGTGGTCAGACTGATTCAGATTGACAGGAAGGTGCCAGTAACTCAAATAACCACATATTACAACAGTGGTGTGCAGAAGAGCACCTCTGAACGTGCAACATGTTCAGCCTTGATGTGGATGTGCAACAGCAGCAGAAGACCATGAACAGCAGGTACATAATAAGGTAGACATTGAGTACATATGAAAGGCACCAACCCCACGCTGTACGGAGTGTTCCCTCCCCTCCACTGTACACACTGTTCCCTCCCCTACACTGTACACACTGTTCCCTCCCCTACACTGTGCACAGTGTTCCCTCCCCTACACTGTACACAGTGTTCCCTCCCCTACACTGTACACAGTGTTCCCTCCCATACACTGTACACACTGTTCCCTCCCCTACACTGTACACACTGTTCCCTCCCCTACACTGTGCACAGTGTTCCCTCCCCTACACTGTACACAGTGTTCCCTCCCCTACACTGTACACAGTGTTCCCTCCCCTACACTGTACACAGTGTTCCCTCCCCTACACTGTACACACTGTTCCCTCCCCTACACTGTGCACAGTGTTCCCTCCCCTACACTGTACAGAGAGTGTTCCCTCCCCTACACTGTACACAGAGTGTTCCCTCCCCTACACTGTACACACTGTTCCCTCCCCTACACTGTACACAGTCTTCCCTCCCCTACACTGTGCACAGTGTTCCCTCCCCTACACTGTACACAGAGTGTTCCCTCCCCTACACTGTCCACAGAGGGTTCCCTCCCCTACACTGTACACAGAGTGTTCCCTCCCCTACACTGTACACACTGTTCCCTCCCCTACACTGTGCACAGTGTTCCCTCCCCTACACTGTACACAGTGTTCCCTCCCCTACACTGTACACACTGTTCCCTCCCCTACACTGTACACAGTGTTCCCTCCCCTACACTGTACACACTGTTCCCTCCCCTACACTGTACACAGAGTGTTCCCTCCCCTACACTGTACACAGAGTGTTCCCTCCCCTACACTGTACACAGAGTGTTCCCTCCCCTACACTGTACACACTGTTCCCTCCCCTACACTGTACACAGTCTTCCCTCCCCTACACTGTGCACAGTGTTCCCTCCCCTACACTGTACACAGAGTGTTCCCTCCCCTACACTGTCCACAGAGGGTTCCCTCCTCTACACTGTACACAGAGTGTTCCCTCCCCTACATTGTACACACTGTTCCCTCCCCTACACTGTACACAGTGTTCCCTCCCCTACACTGTACACACTGTTCCCTCCCCTACACTGTGCACAGTGTTCCCTCCCCTACACTGTTCAGAGAGTGTTCCCTCCCCTACACTGTACACAGAGTGTTCCCTCCCCTACACTGTACACACTGTTCCCTCCCCTACACTGTACACAGTCTTCCCTCCCCTACACTGTACACACTGTTCTCTCCCCTACACTGTACACACTGTTCCCTCCCCTACACTGTGCACAGTGTTCCCTCCCCTACACTGTACACAGAGTGTTCCCTCCCCTACACTGTACACAGAGTGTTCCCTCCCCTACACTGTACACAGTGTTCCCTCCCCTACACTGTACACACTGTTCCCTCCCCTACACTGTGCACAGTGTTCCCTCCCCTACACTGTACACAGAGTGTTCCCTCCCCTACACTGTACACAGAGTGTTCCCTCCCCTACACTGTACACACTGTTCCCTCCCCTACACTGTACACAGTCTTCCCTCCCCTACACTGTGCACAGTGTTCCCTCCCCTACACTGTACACAGAGTGTTCCCTCCCCTACACTGTCCACAGAGGGTTCCCTCCCCTACACTGTACACAGTGTTCCCTCCCCTACACTGTACACACTGTTCCCTCCCCTACACTGTACACACTGTTCCCTCCCCTACACTGTGCACAGTGTTCCCTCCCCTACATTGTACACACTGTTCCCTCCCCTACACTGTGCACAGTGTTCCCTCCCCTACACTGTACACACTGTTCCCTCCCCTACACTGTGCACAGTGTTCCCTCCCCTACACTGTACAGAGAGTGTTCCCTCCCCTACACTGTACACAGAGTGTTCCCTCCCCTACACTGTACACACTGTTCCCTCCCCTACACTGTACACAGTCTTCCCTCCCCTACACTGTACACACTGTTCTCTCCCCTACACTGTGCACAGTGTTCCCTCCCCTACACTGTACACAGTGTTCCCTCCCCTACACTGTACACACTGTTCCCTCCCCTACACTGTACACAGTGTTCCCTCCCCTACACTGTACACACTGTTCCCTCCCCTACACTGTGCAGTGTTCCCTCCCCTACACTGTACACAGAGTGTTCCCTCCCCTACACTGTACACAGAGTGTTCCCTCCCCTACACTGTACACACTGTTCCCTCCCCTACACTGTACACAGTCTTCCCTCTCCTACACTGTGCACAGTGTTCCCTCCCCTACACTGTACACAGAGTGTTCCCTCCCCTACACTGTACACACTGTTCCCTCCCCTACACTGTACACAGTCTTCCCTCCCCTACACTGTACACACTGTTCCCTCCCCTACACTGTGCACAGTGTTCCCTCCCCTACACTGTCCACAGAGTGTTCCCTCCCCTACACTGTACACAGAGTGTTCCCTCCCCTACACTGTACACAGTTCCCTCCCCTACACTGTACACAGTGCTCCCTCCCCTACACTGTACACAATGTTACCTCCCCTACACTGTACACAGTGTTCCCTCCCCTACACTGTACAGAGAGTGTTCCCTCCCCTTCACTTATATAGAGTGCTCCCTCCCTCTAACACTGTACAGTGTTCCCTCTCCTACACTGTCCAGAGAGTGTCCCCTCTCTCTACATTGTACACATTGTACCCTCTCCTGCATTGTACACAGTGTTTCCTCCTCTTCACTTATATAGAGTGCTCCCTCCCCTACACTGTACAGTGCTCCCTCCCCACACCGTACAGAGTGTTCCCTCTCCTACACTGTACAGAGAGTTTTCCCTCCCCTTCACTTATATAGAGTGCTCCCTCCCTCTAACACTGTACAGTGTTCCCTCTCCTACACTGTCCAGAGAGTGTCCCCTCTCTCTACATTGTACACATTGTACCCTCTCCTGCATTGTACACAGTGTTTCCTCCTCTTCACTTATATAGAGTGCTCCCTCCCCTACACTGTACAGTGCTCCCTCCCCCACACCGTACAGAGAGTGTTCCCTCCCCTACACTGTACAGTGCTCCCTCCCCCACACCGTACAGAGTGTTCCCTCTCTCTACACTGTACAGTGTTCCCTCCCCCACACTGTACAGAGTGTTCCCTCTCTCTAACTGTACAGTGTCCCCTCTCTCTACGCTGTACACATTGTACCCTCTCCTGCATTGTACACACTGTTCCCTCCACACTGTACACACGTAACGCGCTGCTACGGTTGTAGAGTATTTCATGCAAAGGTCTTTCTGTAGAAGCAGTGATTGGGTTTCTGTTGGAGTTAAGCGATGCTTGGGAATTTGGGGCATCCAATCAGCAGAGTGGAACGACGAAGGTTCTAGAGAAGGCTGGGGGACCGGTTTTGTGACCGACACCAGTGGCGGGTCTTCATCCTTTTTGGCGGCAGATAAAGAGATAAGACGCGGGATCCGATCCCGTGGGAAACGCGACTCGGCGGAGCCCAGGCGCGGAGTTCTGCCGAGGATCAGTGACTATGGGTTTTGGAAGATTTCAGCTCCAGCCTCTGCACATTTGACTGTTTAGTTAGAATGGTCCTTTTTAATTTACTAACTCTTTGGTTAAATTAACATTCACATATATACTTCATAATTGCGTGCAGTATGCGATCTGTTATTTCATACCGACTGGCTATTGCAGGGTAGTAAATCACACAAACCGGGGTCTGAGTGAGCGAGAGATCCCAACACCACGGATTTGGCGGGACCAAAGTCATACACACCCCAGACGTACGAAGCCGGAGAAGGTTGCGGAACCCAGTGGCTGTTAGGTAGGGGTTAACGAGGCGCATTTCCAGAGACGCCCAGTAAAATGGGGTTTTGTTGTCGCGGCAATCGTCCCGGATTGAATTCGCTGAACGCGTTGTGATAGCCCTAAGAATTGATTAGGTGGGTCTGTGGTTAAACCTATGTTAAACTATAGTCCGGGAAAGTGATTAACGCTGCAGGGATTAAGAATTCCTCGTGTAGGGGTTAAACGTTGGTGCGATCGCCTGCAGATAATGTAAACACGAGGAAATCTGCAGATGCTGGAAATTCAAGCAACACACATCAAAGTTGCTGGTGAATGCAGCAGGCCAGGCAGCATCTCTAGGAAGAGGTACAGTCTACGTTTCGGGCCGAGACCCTTCGTCGACTGTAGCTCTTCCTAGAGATGCTGCCTGGCCTGCTGCGTTCACCGGCAACTTTGATGTGTATTGCCTGCAGATAATGGTTGTGTTCCGTGCGGCGTGGATATCCGCAGCCCAGATGAATTGTTGACTAGGGTTTTAAGCGCTGTTAAATCAGTAGGAAAAGTTACGGATAATATGAGCAAACGGAGGGGAAAGAGGTAGCATTAATTCAGACCAGCACTGACGTAACGGGAGTGGATCTGCCTGGTACCTTTGGGGTCCCAGGAGAGGCAGGGCCGTGGGCCGTCCACTCTTTCCAAGGAAAAGGGAGAGCAGGCGAGAGCGCCGAGTTTCCCCGTAGCTGACGGCGGAGGCTTTAGAGACAAGTTGCTGTCGTGTCCGCGGAGCGCGGGGTGAGGAGTGGTCTGATGTGGAAGGTCTAACGGGTCCCCCAGCGAGGGGTGAAAACTGAGCTGGTATCGTCCCTTACGTCCCCGGCGGATAAATGGCAAAAGTGAGTCAAAGGTCCGGCCGGCCGCTGAAGTCGCGAGGTCCTTAAAGGCAGAGATCCCTTTGGCCACTTCCGGGGGCTACATCCAAGCGCTAGAAAACTATTTTTTTGCACGACAGGAGTTTAAAAAACCATAAAATATAGGAGCAGAAGCAGGCCACTTGGCCCATCGAGACTGTTCCGCCATTCAGTCATGGGCTGATCCAATTCTTCCAGTCATCCCCACTCCCCTGCTTTCACTCCATACCTTTTGATGCCCTGGCTAATCAAGAACCTATCTATCTCTGCCTTAAATACACTTCATGACTTGGCCTCCACGGCCACTCATGGCAACAAATACCACAGATTTACCACCCTCTGACTAAAGCAATTTCTCCGCATCTCTGTTCTAAATGGACGTCTTTCAATCCTGAAGTCATGCCCTCTTGTCCTAGACTCCCCTACCATGGGAAATAACTTTGCCATATCTAATCTGTTCAGGCCTTTTAACATTTGGAATGTTTCTGTGAGATCCCCCCTCATTCTCCTGAACTCCAGGGAATACAGCCTAAGAGCTGCCAGATGTTCCTCATACGGTAACCCTTTCATTCCTAGAATCATTCTCATGAATCTTCTCTGAACCCTCTCCAACATCTGTATATCCTTTTTAAAATAAGGAACCCAAAACTGCACACAATAAGTGTGGTCTCATGAGTGCTTTATAGAGCCTCAACATCACATCCCTGCTCTTATATTCTATACCTCTAGGAATGAATGCCAACATTGCATTCGCCTTCTTCACCACCGACTCAACCTGGAGGTTAACCTTTAGGGCGTTTATGACGGGTTTGGGAGCATATTTCGGGTGGGGGGACTTTCTGTCCGGATGTTCCGGCAAGAGAGACGGCTGCGTGGCTTGCGGCGTACAGGGGGCATCCAAACGGCGGAGGAGAATCACTTGATGGGCCAAGAGGCGAAGGGCGCGCAATCACAGGGCACGAATGGCTCGCAAGACGTAACACCCCCCCCCCCGTTTGTCGAGCTGACCAGAGAAGTAAGGGAGGGGGGAAATGCGATGGAGGAGCGGGAGGCCTCTGTCAGTAGGGCACAGTCCTCGGAAGTAGCTTCTGTTGCTGAAGTGACCCCCCGATATGTGACCCCCGCGGGTGTTACAGGAGTTCGTGGCAGATTGTACAGCCGAGGTATCCGGGTTGATTTCGGCGGGTGCGGCCGCCAAGCATGAGAAAGCCGATAGGGGTTAGCCCACTGAGGGGACGTACCACGCAGAGGGCTGCTATTGAACGGGTTCCCTGGAAAGGGGGAGCGGCGGTATTGTCTGTTACGACGGCGGCGAGGAGGCACACTTCAGGCGAGAGTGTGAAGGAGGGAAAACCTTCGGAAAGTGAGCCCACGGTTAGTAAGCAGAGAGCGAAGTTGGAAAACTTCGGAGAGAGGAAATGGCCTGGAATCTGGGGTCACGTTTCAAGCAATACATCAAGGAAGATACTAACGTGAAAAACCTTATTCCCGAGGGTTTAGCGGGGCCAAACTCCAGCGTATCCCTACGGATCGAGGGTGTTTCTGCTAGAGCCTTACTTGACACAGGTTCTCGGTTATTCTGCTGTGCAGATTCTTCTACAACCAGTCTTTGACGCATCGACCATTGAAGCCACTCAGTGCGCTAGAGCCCGGGAGCCTTAGTGCTGGTGACTAACCGTAGGATGATTACTTGTCGTTGAAGCGAGAGTTTTCTGAGGCAGATGTGGGAGTAGCTGAGGTCCCCGGTACGTTAGTGCTGGTTTGTCCGGACCCGGTCGAGAAGGGCGAGGCTTCAATTCTCGTGGGGATGAATGCTTCTGTTGTGAAGAGGCCAGAGGGAGCCTGCGAGGAGAAAGTTGAAGAGAGTTTTCAGAAAGCATTGTCCGTTCACCCTTTGTCCGTGTGTGGTACACCCCGGTCCAAGCGCATCGCGTTACGGCCAGGGGGAGTAGCTGGAGCGACGGGAAACCCCAGATTTCCCGGAATGCCTGAGGCCGATGCCCTCTTGGCGGCTGCTCCGGATGACCACGAAGAGGAGTCGGGCTTACCTGCTGGGGTACTGGTGAGGCCCGAACTGCGGAAGCCGTTGGTTGTACAGGTGAGCAGGATGACAGCTAGAGTCAGGAAGACCTCGGAGAGGGAGGTCACTCTCAGGCGGGGAAAGCCTCTGGCACACCCCTTTCTCCCGGTGACAGTCATGTCTAGTGCTCCTGCGAGACAAGCAGAAGAGAAACCATCTCCTGGAAAGGGAACGTTGACAGGCAAGTCATTCAACTTTGGGGACTTCCCGGTCCCTGGAGGTTGATAGAGAAGACGATGGAGCTGGAAGATGTCTTTTTCTACTGACGAGTTTGCTGGGGGTTGTTCCAAGAGCACTCGCCACACCATCCGGGTGACAGAGGACACCTCTTTCACAGAAAGCTCTCGGCGACTGGAGGACGTTCGGCAGCATCTGCGGAAGTTGGGATCGTCACTGAGTCCAGGAGCCCCGGTGCGTCCTCCGTAGCGGTGGCGAGGAAGAAGAATGGGAAGGTACGAATATGTGTTGACTATCGGACTCTAAACCGACGTACGGTCCCTGACACCGGCTACGAGGGCCGCCCCTTCACGCCATTTGCAGAGTGCGGGGCCACTTGATCTGGCGTGTGTGTGGAACACGGCGAGTGTCTTGGTTATTACTGATCACAACACCAGATACGCTCAAGCCTCCCCTACAAAGGATCAGCGGGCGACCCCCGTGGCCAAAGTGTTATGGGAGAAGTATTTCGTTCATTAAGGCCCTCCCAGACGCCTACATGGCGATCAGCGAAGGGATTTTGAGAGTCGGCTTAAAGGTGAGTTACTGGGCGTGCTTGGAGTCGAGAAGACGAGGACTACGCTTTATCACCCATAGGGCGATCCCCAGCCCGAGAGGTTCAATCGGACATTGGTGGACATGCTCTGAAACTTGGAGATCAGTAAGAAGAACAAACTGAGTCAGCATATTCTACATCTGGTCCTCTGCTGCAACTGTACACGGAATGAAGCTACTGGGTACTCGCCGTATTATTCGATGTTCGAGCTCGAAGCAAGGTTGCCTGGTGACTTTTAGTTTGGGATTGGTGGGGAAGATTTTGCCACAGAAGCCCTATCTTAAGTATGCGTCTGACATGAGGAGGGAATTTCAGAAGGCTTATGGACTAGCAGAGGTCTCTCCTACCAAGCAGAATCAACAGGCAAGATGATCAAAAGATTAGGTTCTCCCAAATGATGCCTAGAGACAGAATTCTCATGAAGAATTTGGGGCTACCAGGGAAGCATAAGTTGGTTAACTGTTGGGTGTCTACATCTTACACAGTGGAGAGTCAGATGCCAAATGTACCAGTTTTCCAGGTGAAACCAGAGGATGGGAATGGACCTGTCAAGATTCTCCATCAGAACCACCTTCTGCCTCTGAGACAAGAGGTGCATGTTGATCCAGAGCCTGACTGGGACCCTACACCTAGTAAGAGGACTCTGCAGTGACGTGGGAGAACAGAAGGACAAGCAGTGGGAAGGCCTGGAAGGGAATTAACCACTGAATGTCGTACAGACTCAGAGGTTGAGGAAATGGGAGTATGGTATACGTTACCCTATGTAAACTCCCCAATAACTGAAGAGATTCCCAAACCTTCCCACTCCGATGCAGATGAAATGGGGTGGGTGTGGATTAGCAGTGGACAGGCAGGCTTGCAGCTGGATAATATGGAGAGACTGGGCTCTAAAGTAACTGGGAATGAAGCTGAGCTCAGCCAAGTGACAGGGGGACCAGAGTTGATGGAAGGCGTGAGTAATGGACAGGGGGAGGCCTCCCCATGTGGACAGGAAAGATCCCAGAGAGTGTCAGAAACTGAAGGAGTAGATGATGGGGTAAGGAGCTCTCAAAGAGTCAGGAAACCCCTAGACAGGCTGGCCAATGTCACACTGGGGGAACAGGGCATTGCACCTATTCCACTGGTGAGATATGTCACAAACACTTACAAATGCATTGGAGGTTCTGATGTCACAAAATTCCTTTGAAAACTGTGATATTAATTTTGGTGGGAGATGAAAAGAGAAGACACAGGAGAGAACCAATAATAAGATTCAGCCAAGTGGGGAAACGCGATTCGATGGAGTCCAGGCATGCAGGTCTGCCGAATATCAATAAATATAGCTTTTGGAAGATTTAAGTTCCAACCTCTGCACATTTGACTGTTTAAGTGAGCTCTCCCTACACTGTACATAGTGTTCCTCCCCTGCACTGTATACAGTGTTCCTCCCCTGCACTGTATACAGAGTGTTCCTCCCCTGCACTGTATACAGAGTGTTCCATCCCCGGCACAGTATACAGTGTTCCTCCCCTGCACTGTATACAGAGTGTTCCTCCCCTGCACTGTATACAGAGTGTTCCTCCCCTGCACTGTATACAGAGGGTTCCATCCACTGCACTGTATACAGTTTCCCCCACACTGTATACAGAGTGTTCCCGCCGCTGCACTGAATACAGAGTGTTCCTCCCTGCACTGTGTACAGAGTGTTCCTCCCCTGCACTGTATACAGAGTGTTCCATCCTCTGCACTGTACAGAGAGTGTTCCCTCCCCTACACAGTACACAGAGTGTTCCCTCCCCTACACTGTATACAGAGTGTTCCCTGTCCTACACTGTACACAGAGTGTTCCCGCCCCTACACTGTACACAGAGTGTTCCCTCCCCTACACTGTACACAGTGTTCCCTCTCCTACACTGTACACAGAGAGTTCCCTCTCCTACACTGTATACACAGTGTGCACTCCCCTACACTGTACAGAGAGTGTTCCCTCCCCTGCACTTTACACAGAGTGTTCACTCCCCTACACAGTATACAGAGTGTTCCTTCTCCTACACTGTATACACAGTGTTCACTCCCCTACACTGTACACAGAGTGTTCCCTGTCCTACACTGAACATAGAGTGTTCCCTCCACTACACAGTACACAGAGTGTTCCTCCTACACTGAACATAGAGTGTTCACTCCCCTACACTGTACACAAAGTGTTCCCTCCCCTACACTGTACACAGAGTGTTCCCTCCCCTACACTGTACACAGTGTTCCCTCCCCTACACTGTATACAGAGTGTTCCCTCCCCTGCACTGTACACAGAGTGTTCCTCCTACACTGTACACAGAGTGTTCCCTCCCCTACACAGTACACAGAGTGTTCCCTCCCCTACACTGTACAGAGAGTGTTACCTCCCCTACACTGTACACAGCGTCCTCTCTCCTGCACAGTACACAGAGTGTTCCTCCTACACTGTACACAGAGTGTTCCCTCCCCTACACTGTACACAGAGTTTTCCCTTCCCTACACTGTACACAGTGTTCCCTCCCCTACACTGTACAGAGAGTGTTACCTCCCCTACACTGTACACAGAGTGTCCCCTCTCCTGCACAGTACACAGAGTGTTCCCTCCCCTACACTGTACACAGAGTGTTCCCTCCCCTACACTGTACAGAGAGTGTTCCCTCCTCTACACTGTACAGAGAGTGTTCCCTCCCCTACACTGCCCACAGAGTGCTCCCTCCCCTACACTGTACACAGTGTTCCCTCCCCTACACTGTACACAGAGTGTTCCCTCCCCTGCACTGTACACAGAGTGTTCACTCCCCTACACAGTACACAGTGTTCCTTCCCCTACACTGTACACAGAGTGTTCCCTCCCCTACACTGTACACAGTGTTCCCTCCCCTACACTGTACACAGAGTGTTCCCTCCCCTACACTGTACACAGTGTTCCCTCCCCTACACTGTACACAGAGTGCTCCCTCCCCTACACTGTACACAGTGCTCCCTCCCCTACACTGTACACAGTGTTCCCTCCCCTACACTGTACACAGAGTGCTCCCTCCCCTACACTGTACACAGAGTTTTCCCTCTCCTACACTGTACACAGTGTTCCCTCCCCTACACTGTACCATGTTCCTCCCCTACACTGTACACAGAGTGTTCCCCTCTACACCACACACAGAGTGCTCCCTCCCCTACACTGTACCATGTTCCTTCCTTATGCAGTACACAGTGCATTTTTACGCAGAAAGTGTTCTTTCCAGTGCCACACACAAATGCCTGTTCTCTCAGTTCCACACGCTGAGCGCCTCCTTCAATACACGTGAGAATCGATTCCTCTAACATACGCTGAGCAGCTTTCACATGGTATCTCAGAATTAGTTCTTCTTTACTACAGAACTGGAAGCAAAACGGTTAAAGTTAGTCGCAATCCAGAGAGTTGAATTATTCATCTGGAGAAATGTGTTCAAATCCCAGTGCGGAAGCCAGAGAGTTTAATGTAGTTAATTAACCAATCTGTGATGGTGATCGTGAAATTACTGGATGCTTGTGAATTACCATCTGGTTTATTGGAGCCTTTTGGCGAAGGAAGCCTACGGTCCCTGCTTGTTCGTTCTCAGGCTCCGTACCTTACCATCACACACCTCACTTCATCTCACCTCCTAAGGTGGGTCACAAGCCACGGGTGGAGGTCAGATGTATGGATAAACACTCTGCCCTTCCCTGAGATGGCCCATCCAATGAAAGAATAAATAAGGCCATCCAGTGGGGAAGATAAGTAGTCCAAACAGAATGAGATGCCAGAGGTCTGGATGATGAAGAGGTAACCCTGCTGAGTCTGGGCTGAGGCCCAAGAAGAAACACTGGCGGTACTCCACCTCCCCCCACCCCCCCCCCAGGTCAGAGATCTCATATCGGCAGCGCCCGTACCTGAAGCTGTGTATCACAACCACAGATTCGGCTGCGCAGCAGATCCGGGAAACACTTCGTATCAGCTAATTATTATTTCATTGTGACGGTACTTAACTCCATTCTTTTTGTCGTAGCACTGGTCGAGACTTGAGCAAAGCACAGCAACATTACGCTACCTGCTTGCATTCGGCCTTGCCTGAGAAATTGGGCTGTCGAGTCAACTCACACTGAAGGCTAGCGGCATTCGTTTTATATTTAGTTATCCCTTTCAGCCGTAGTGTAGGCTTCGTTTTCCATTTGATAGTTAACGGCCCTGTTTGGCCTAGCGTTTATAGTTTTCTTCTCCCTCTAAACTCTGTTTTGCTTTAAAGTCTGTGAACTATCGACACGCCTCAGTGTCCCTCACCCGGCGCTTGGGCCACGTCTGAACGTAGTGACACTGTGATTCTGAGCAGACCCTGGAGCTTCAGGACAAGGTCTGAACCATCAGGGCTGGGCTCCAACCACAGCCCTGTGCTGCTACTGCCCACAGGTAGTCAGGGAGCATAAAACCTTACTTAAGATCACCAGACAGTGACTGGTGTCTCAGGTCACCCGCACAGCATATTGCTGTCCCATTAACTTGGCCAACTGGCCCCACTCTCTTGTTGTTAGAAGTGTGTGTGTGTGTGTGTGTGTGTGATCACCTGGAAGAACTATGGAGGGTGCATCTGTAGACCAGAGTAAGTGTAGGGGTGGGGGTGACTCGTCCCTGCTTTCTGCACAGATCCAGAGCCCCCTCAAAGTTGGTTTAGCACAGGGAGCAAGTGACTATCCAGGCACAGCACCCACGACCTGTGACCAGGGGTCCAGGGATCTAGAGGCACATTAGATTAGATTAGATTATGAGGACACTCAGTCCTCGTTTATTGTCATTTAGAAATGCTTGCATTAAAAAATGATACAACATTCCTCCAGAATGATATCACAAGAAAACACAGGACAAACCAAGACTAAAACTGACAAAACCACATAATTATAATATATTGTTACAACAGTGCAAAGCAATACCGTAATTTGATAAAGAGCAGACCATGGGCACGGTAAAAAAAGTCTCAAAGTCCCGATAGCCTCATCATCTCACACAGGCGGCAGAAGGGAGAAACTCTCCCTGCCATGAACCTCCAAGCGCCGCCAACCTGCCAGTGCAGCACCATTGGAAGCACCCGACCGCAGCGGACTCTGAGTCCGTCCGAAAAGTTTGAGCCTCCAACCAGCCCCTCCGACACAGCCTCTCCGAGCACCATCCTCTGCCGAACGCTTCGACCTGCCCTGGCCACTGAGCAACAAGCAAAGCCGAGGACTCGGGGCCTTCTCCTCCGGAGATTCTGGATCATACAGTAGCAGCAGCAGCAAAGCAGGCATTTCAGAAGTTTCACCAGATGTTCCTCCGTGCTCTCACGTCCGTCTCCATCAAATCAGAATTGTGCACGGTCCCCTACTTGACAAATACCAGACTTCACCACCGGAGTGGCCGCTGCGAACTGCGTCGTCCCACCATCTTCTCCTCCTGCCTTTTGGATGACACTGGGCTGATGTTCGTCTTTATGGCCCCTTCCAGGCACAGGGCTGCGTCCAGACTGAAATCTGGAGACCCAAGGGACTGGGACCGGATGAAGGGGCTCGGCCCGGAACGGCCACTCTCTGCTTCCCTCCATGGATTCTGCCTGGCCTCCAGCATTCTTGTGTGCTGCTCCAGGTCAAAGTCTGAGCAACAGCGGCTTCGTTTGGAAAGTCCGAATCTCACCAGGCAGAGTCTGCACGGCTTCCTGAAGGGAAAATCTGGTCTCTTTTTGAGGGAACGAAAACCGAGGGGGAAACAAAAGGAACTCAGCCGTTCAAGCTGCATCTGTGAGTGGGTGGGAGGGGGATATGGGGAGGACGTGTCCCGTCACAGATGACACCTGCCCCACTAAATCCCTCTAGCAGATTATGTTTTGTTCCAGAGCCGAGCATCTTGTGCCTCAACTAAACTGAACCACTAATTGGACTTGACAAAGGTCTTTGTCTCAGTGCCTCACAAAATGGTAAAATAACACGCACACAAATGCTGGAGGAACTCAGCAGGCCAGGCAGCGTCTATGGAAAAGAGTAAACAGTCGATGTTTTGGGCCGAGATCCTTCGGCAGGACAGGCGAAAAGAAGATGAGGAGTCAAAGTAAAAGTTTGGGGAGAGGGGAGGGAAAAACAAGGTGACAGGTGAAACCAGGATTGGTGAAGTAAGGGGCTTGGTGAAAGAGATACAGGGCCGGAAAAGGGGGAATCTAATAGGAGAGGACAGGAGGCCATGGAAAAAAGAAAAGGGTGGTGGGGAGAAGCCCCAGCAGAGATAACATGCTGCCATGGATAGAGCACAGGCTGACAGGCAGGAAGCAGCAGACAGATAAGAGTGGAGTCATTTTACCATTTGATAACCTGAGATCACAGGGATCACTGCTGAAACCATGGCTGCATACAAAAACTATTGGAGCAAGGAAGTCAAACTTGCAGACGGCATGAAAATAGACAGCAAGGTGAGTGGTGAAAATTGTCCAAGCGACTTACAGAGGGTTAGGTGAGAAGGCAAACAGAGTGGGAAAATATGAAGTTGTGCGTTTTGCTAAGAACCACATTACAAGAAAAAATAAGCTTATAGTCTGACTTTAACTGCCACGTTGCAGTCCTACGCTATCAAAGATCTTTTATTTGTTCTGTCCATCGCTTTCCCCACTTTTTCTACTACTTAAGCTCACATTTTTATGCCCTCATGCTCAGTGTTAATGAAGAGTAACCAAGACGTATTGGTTAGTAGGTTAATTGTAAGTTGTCCCATGGTTTGGCTGGGATTAAGTTGCTGGGTTGTTGGTGGTACGGCTCAGAGGGGCAGAAGGTCCTATTCTACACTGTATCTCTAAATAAGTAACAGGCTTGTCCCTGAATGATGCTAGGGTATAGTTCTGGTGGGTGTATCCCGCTCACTGTATAGCACCAGAATATGGTACCAGTGACCACGGGACTGCTTGTGTAGGGTAAGAGGATGAGCAAGTGTGTTGTTGTCATGAGATAACACAGGGATTCAGATAGTCCTCTGGAGTGGCCGCTGAGTAGATCCATTGGGATGATGGAAAGTTTCATTTCGGGAGAGAAGCTGTTTAGGCTAAGTTTGTTTCACTTGGAGGGGAGATCGGGGAAAGACTTGATAGAGATGTGCAAAACTATGAAGAGTTCCGAACATGAAACAAAGAGAGTTCCAGACATGAAGCATTAACTGTTTCCTCTTTCTACAGGTGACCATAAGACATAGGGGCAGAATCAGGCCATTCGGCCCATCACGTCAGCGCTGCCATTCGATCATGGCTGATTTATTATCCCTCTCAACCCCATAAGTTGTCTCCATTTGTACAAGAGCCTGATGGCTGGGGGTTAGTAACTGTCCTTGAACCTGGTGGTGTGAGTACTGAGGCTCTTGTACCTTCTTCCTGATGGCAGCAGCAAGAAGAGAGCACGACCTGGGTGTTGGAGGATAATGATGTGTTCCTGTCGGCACTCTTACTCTTACTAGAGATCACAGTGTTTATGTAGGGTAGGAGGATAAACAAGTGCGTTGTTGTCATGATATAACACAGGGGTTCAGTATAGGTGGATCCAGACAATCCTGAGCAGATTCATCGGGATGTTGTCTAGGATGGAAAGTTTCATTTTTGGAAGAGAGACTGGATAGGCTGTTTGTTTTACTTGGAGCGGAGGAGATTGGCGGTGGGGGTGGGGACTTGATAGAGATGTACAAAGCTAAGAGGGGCACATGCAGGATAGACAGTAGAAATCTTTCTCAACACCCACAAAATGCCCACAAGAAAACAATCCTAGCGTTGTATGTAGTGACATGCATGTCTTCTGATGATAAATTTTACTTTGAAAATGCTGGAGGAGCTCAGCAGGCCAGGAGCATCAATGGAAAAGAGTAAAGTGTCGAGGTTTTGGGCCGAGACCCTTCTTCAGGACTGGAAAAAAGCTGAGAAGTCAGCGGAAGAAGATGGGGGGAGGGGGGAGGGAAGGAAGAAGCACAAGGTGGTAGGTGAAAGGTGAAACTGGGAGGGGGAGGGGTGAAGTAACGAGCTGGGGAGTTGATCGGTGAAAGTGATAAAAGTCTGGGGGGGGCGAATTCTGATAGCAGACAACAGAAGGTCATGGATGAAAGGGAAGGGGGAGGAACACCAGAGAGAGGTGATGGGCAGATAAGAAGAGAAGGTGTGAGAGGGGCAACAGGAATGGGGAATGGTGAAGGAGGGGGAGGGGGCAATTACCGGAAGTTTGAGAAATTGATGTTCATGCCATCAGGTTGGAGGCTACCCAGACGGAATATAAAGTATTGTTCCTCCAACCTAAGTGTGGTCTCATCCTGGACTGACATGTCAGAATGGGAATGGGGAGTAGAATTGAAATGGGTGGCCACCTAGAGATCTTGCATTTTCGGGCAGATGGAATGAAGATGCTCAATGTCAGGTCTCACTGGTATACAGGATGCTACAATGGGAGTACCAGATACAGTAGATAACCACAACAGACTCATAGGTGACATGGTGCCTCACTTGGAAGGACTGTTTGGGACCCTGAGGGAGGAGGTGTAGGGGCAGGTGTAGCACTTGTTCTGCTTGCGAGGATAAGTGCCAGCAGGGAAATCAGTGGGGAAGGACGAATGGACAAGGGAGTCATGTAGGGATCGATCTCTGTGGGAAGTGGAAAGGCAGAAGAGGGAAAGATGTGCTTGGTGGTGGATTCCATTTTGAGATAGCGGAAGTTACGGAGAATTATGTGCTGGATGCGGAGGTGTGTAGGGTTGTAGGTGAGGACAAGGGGAATCCTATCCATGGTGTGGCAGCGGGAGGCTTGGGTGAGGGCAGACGTGTGTGAATGGAAGAGATGTGGATGAAGGCAGCATTGATGGTGGAGGAAGGAAAGCCCCTTTCTTCAAAGAAGCAGGACATCTCAGTTGTTCTGGAATGAAAAGAAAAAGCTCCATCCTGAGAGCAGATGAAGTGGAGAAGCAACATTTTTTATTGCTGCATAGACCAACCATGTTCTGAGCAGGACATTTTCACACAGGCTGAAAATTGCGCAGCACTTTAAATGCTTTTTTTTTGTAATATACATACTGTGAATATTTAGACTGGAAATTGGAAATTTTTTTCTTTTGAATTTATTTATTAATTGAAGGAAATACAGTACAACAAAGAAAATCTTTCACATTTTGTAAACATTTTCTCATTTGTTTTTGTTGCAGCTGCATGGCCACGAAGGCTATGTGCATGGGAGCATTTTAGTTACTGCGTGGCTGCGCACCCGTGCAGCTTAGAGGGAACAGTGCCTTCTCCTGTGCCACACTGTTTTGCTTTCTGTTTTATTCTAACAATTGTACTGATGCTGTTTCCTGAAATCAAACAGAACTCAAAAATATTATTAGTTTTATTCCCAGTTTTCTGACCTGCTTTCATCTTTATCTGGCCTGTCTGACTGCTCCCTTCCCTCACTCAATCTCTCCACCTCATGAGATAGATCATGACAAACATCTATAACAAGCCTGCAGCCTCCCACCTTGCCTCTTGTAGTGACTCCCATTTTGTTCTCCTGGTTCCTCCATCTTTGTTGTTTTTGCTCTGAGACTTTACAGCAAAGGGGCCTCCCAACCTGTCCTCTCAGTTCGTCAGTCATAGCTTCCTTTCCACCATAGAGTCCTTGACCACATCTCCACTCTCTCAGCCTCTCCCCTTCTGGATGAAACAAGAATGGAGTTCCTTTAGTCCATGCCTTGAACCCCACCCGATTCCACTTCAACAGATCAATTCCTATCACCTCCAGCCAGATTCCACGCCAGAGTCAAAGTTGAGTTTATTGTCATCTGCACAAGTACATGTATGCACAGGTGCAATGAAAACTTTAGTTGCAAGAGCATCACAGGCACATACGTATTGTGCAAAAGTCCTGGGCACATACAGTATGTATAGCCAGGGTGCCTAAGACTTCTGTGCAGCACTGTATATCACTGGAGTCGAGCATGAGTGTACACAGGTCAGTTCCTGTACACCACTGGAATGCCATACAGGCCCCCACCTTTATTTCAAGGCTCAGGTTGTGATTGACCATCTCACCTCGTGCCCACTGGACTTGCATGTAGTGTCACAGGGCGCTCCGCAGGAAGGACAGCAGTGGCTGCAGCTGCAATGCCCTGCCATCCCACGGTCTTCTACCTGCTGCCATCCAGGAGAAGCCCATAGTCCTTGCCCTTCCACCCGTCACTCAGGACTCCAGCACCCAGGACATTTCGCTGCTGTCATCAGGAGCCTCAGGACTCACACCATCAGGTTCAGGAACACTTGTCACCCCTCAGCCACCAGGCTCTGGAACCAGACAGGATAACTTCACCCGCCCCATCACTGAAATGTTCCCACAACCTATGGACTCACTTTCAAGGACTCTTCATCTCATGTTCTCAATATTTATTGCTTATTATTATTATTTCTGTTTTTCTTTCTTTTTGTATTTGCACAGTTTGCTGTCCTTTGCACATTGGGTGTCTGCCCTGTTGGGTCGGTCTTTCATTGATTCTATTATGGCTATTAGATTTATTGTGTATGCCTACAAGAAAATGAATCTCAGGATTGTATCTGACCACATACATGTACTTTGATAGTAATAAGCTTACTTTGAACTTACTGCTTACCAGGGACTTTGGGGAAAAAAGGAGAGGACACTACCTGTGTAACTCACCGACTGCACCCATGTTAATGGACCGCTCTGTTCTGTTGTCAGTATTACCTGAGTTTTTGGGACAATTCTGGGCTGACTCAGGATGCCTTGCTGTGTAGTTGTGCAGTCCCAACTCCCAGCGGCACTCTGAAACATCTCCTCCTGCCTTGTTATCCAGGGCAACTTTCAACAACCATCCTGCGTGTGCTTGGAGCTTCACGCCATGGAATCACTCCCGCTCGGGGATGCAGGTCGGAGTGTCCCCAGAGGTGGGGTTTACGCAGAATTTCAAAGGAATTCTGGAGAGACAGGGGAGCACAGAGGAATAGATCTAACACCAGGACGCTTGAGGGCATGGCTGCCAGTGTTGGAGGGGGGGGGGCGGCTGAAGAGATAGCAGATAAGAGAATTGGATGGATGGATGTAACAAAAATCTCACTCACATAGGTTGCTACAGCAAAGGCTGGCGCACAGAGTGCAGTCACACACACTTGGTGGTCCCTCTGGCCTGGTTTTGGATGGGAACGTGGCAAGCTGGATCACAAATTGGCTCAGTGACGGGTAGTAGAGGGCAATGGGCAACTGGCATTTTAGTGAATGGTGGTCGTGTACAGCGGAGGTTCCACAGGGTTCAGCCCTAGACCCCTTGCCTTTCGTGGTTTATATCTTTATTTAAACTCATGGACAACCATCAAGAAGAGTGATTCTGGGAAATAAAGGGTTAACCTATGAGGAGTGTTTGATGGTGCTGGGAATGTACTTGCTGGAGATTAGAAGAATGTAGGGGTGGTGTGGAATCTCATTGAAACCCATCGAAAACTGAAAGGTCTAGATAGAGTGGATGTGGAGAGGGTGTCACTTTAGAAGAGAGATGAAGAGGAATTCCTTTAGCCAGAAGGTTGAATGCATTGCCACAGATGGCCGTGGAGGCCAAGTTATTGGATATGTTTAAAACAGAGGTTGATGGGTTCTTGATTGGTAAGGAGATCATAGATTATAGGAGAATGGGGTTGAGTGGGGCAATAAATCAGTTGTGATAGAGTTGTGGAGCAGACTTGATGGACTGAATGGCCTAATTCTGCTCCTATGTCTTATGGTCTTAGATGGTAAAGAGGAAGCTCTAGATCACCAGAAGATACCAATGGACCAGTTCAGTGAGTCAAATAATAGCAAATGGAACATAATCTAGAGACAGAAGCGGGGAGGGAACTGGTTAACCTAGAGGAATCCCACACATTCCATGAGGCGGACATACTAATTCCTTACAGAGGATGCCGGGATTGAATTTTCTGAATTCCATCACCCTGAGCTTTCAGACCGTTGTGCTAACTGCTACACTACCATGGTGCCCTCATTGTCGGTCGGGGTTGACCATGGATGTTGTCCTAGCTGTCTAGATACTCATGCCAGCGTGATACAACATGGTGGGCAATGTTCTTCCCACGTAGCAAGCTCCCCCTCTCCACACATCTGATGAACCCGAAGGAATGAGGAACGGCAGAGACCCATACAGTTTGGCTCCAGCTGCGTCCCAGGAGTTGCCAGTCTGCATTGAACTCAACGTAGGACTCCAGCTCTGGATTTTTTCTAAGGGTTTACTCCCGAAGCCTTCCCCATGAGTGGGTATAGCCGCAAGGCAGCGGAGGTTTGAGATCAGAGTTTTCCTTCTCCTAGATGAGCTGCCAACCACGGCTGATGAGCCCCATCTGCCCGGAGTGACTGGTTTTAAGGTGCTGGTAACCCACCTTTGCCCCTTCTCCTGTCAGTAGAAACAGTTCCACCAGGCTTAATAACTAAGCCACATGTGAAGGCCAGGAGGTGGACTTGGTTGTCGGAGGCTATTTGAGGTGCACGTCATTGGGAATATTTAATAGGTAGTGGGAGCTCGTCCCCATTACCAACCCTGGCTATAACAACCTTAAGGAACCCAGATAACTTTATCTGTAGTTTATCTCCATGGCAACCCTACCTCACCCCATCAAAGTTCAGATCCTTCCCACTCCCACCCTCTCTGCAACTGAAAAACTAACATGTTTTCTCCTTCAACCAAAACACATAAAAGTTGCTGGTGAACGCAGCAGGCCAGACAGCATCTCTAGGAAGGGGTACAGTCGACGTTTCGGGCCGAGACCCTTCGTCAGGACTCCTTTTTTATGTGTATTGCTTGAAATTCCAGCATCTGCAGATTTCCTTGTGTTTATGTTTCCTCCTTTCTCCTTTCACAGTGGCTACCTGACCAGCTGAGTGATTCCGGCAGTTTTTTGATTTTGTTCATTTTCAAGCTGCTTTTTATAAGACCCAAATTCCTAATGGGTGGCCGGGTGGAGATACGTCTCTACCAAAGGAGGTGGAAGGCCCTCCTTCTCTCCGCTAGGTCACCCTTGGGTGAGGTGTAGCACCTGTTTAGCCACCGATCGGGGTCACGAGACACCATGGGAGCAGGTGGTGGATGGTCGTATGAGCAGCTGGTGCACATCACAAGTCCTGGTTATGTGACCATTGATGCCAGGCAGACAATCTCTGTTAATGGCCAGGGTCACCCATCTTGTAAAGTCACTGCCCAGAAGAAGGCAATGGCAAACGGCTTCTATAGAAAAAAATGCCAAGAACAATTGTGGTCATGAGACCAACATCGCCCACATCATACAACACCGCACAGAATGCTGATGATGACAGATTCCTAAAGAACTGTCTCGGCTGTCTCCCTTCAAGTAACTGATGGCTTTCGCTGGCACTTACTACTGCCAGCTGCACATAAAATGCTGGAGAAACTCAGCAGGTCAGGCCACACCTTTGAAGGGGAATAAACAGCTGACATTTCAGGCTGCGGCCCTTTATCAGGGCCAGAAAGAATGGGGCAGAAACCAGAATAAGAAGGTGAGGGGAGTGGAGGGGTACCATTTGTGTGCGTCTCTGATCATTGTGCATTCAATCTGATCGGATCTATATGCTGGCTCCGTATGTTCACTGCATTCTGTTTACTCTGCGCGCACGTGCTGTGGACTTGCTGTGTGAGTATTCTGTGCGTTTGGTTCTTGCAGTTCCACCATGGATGGTCCCTAGCTGTGGAAGGAGGAGACTTGGGCATAGGGCTAGCAACCCCATCCCGTAAAAGCCCAGTGTTACAGAGACACCAACAGAAGATCCAAAGACCTCTTCCCTGGGAGAGGAAAGATCTGGGGATACACCTGGGGAGAACTTAAAAGACTGGCCCAGGACAGAGGACTCTGGCGAACGGCTGTTGGCAACCTGTGCCCCAGCAGGGCTGATGGGCTTAACTAACCAACAAACTATACCAGGATTCTCCAGCTCACTCTGTCTTCCCCGTGTCCAGTTATTCTGCGCTGACTCCAGCTGCTCACTGTGTATCGCCCACTCCCTGTGACCGTTGTGTGTGCACACTCACTGAGTGCACCCTGTACACTGCTCGCTGTGCCAGGAGACCAAAGAGAGTCTTTCTTCAAAGTGACGGTGTTCCTACAGGTACCTGTATTTCTGTTTGTGTACGTCTGTGTCTGTGTGTAGTTCTTCATTAATTCTATTGTATTCCTTTGTTCTACTGAGAATGTTTGCAAATGAATCTCACAGTAGGTAATGAGAACATACTGTATGTACTAGGATAATAAATTTACTTTTGAGCTTTGAACTTTTTAAATATCAATATAAACTTTATTCATAATAAAAGATTATTTATAATACTAAGTCATGCAGAATCTTTTCATTTCTTAGTTCATAGACAATATGTTAAGCGGGGTCTCAGCCCAAAATGTCGACTGTACTTTTTTTCCATAGGTACTGCCTGGCCTGTTGAGTTCCTCCAGCATTTTGTGTGTGTTGCTTTGGATTTCCAGCATCTGCAGATTTTCTCTTGTTTGTGTTAAGTAGGTGTTCTGACCAATAGCACAGTTTCCACTCATGTGGTCCCCAGGGGTGGTACACTGCCTGTGCCACAATAACTGGAGGGCTGCCTCACCCAACCTGGCCCCTCGTTGACCCTCCCTTCACAGTGCAACCTTTTATCCCTCTCTGACAGCACCCGGTCAACGCCCTTACCCTGTTGCTTGTGTTCTGCACCCCCCTCTTGGACTGCGCCAATCAACAACCTGTCTATCCAGGGACAGAAATAACCTCAGATGCCCACCATCCACACCAGGAAAGGGGAGCAGGAGTGACTGCAGAGGCTGGTAAGTCACTCATCGGGAGACACAAGGGTAAACAATAACACAGGGTAATTGCCTCTCTAATTTTAACTTCGAATAAAGACATTAAATTGTTTTTAGGAGAAATTCTTCAGATGCTGGAAATCCATGCAACACACACAAAATGCTGGAGGAACTCTGCAGGTCAGGAGGCATCTATGGAAATTAATACGCAGTCCATGTTTCAGGCAGAAACCCTTCTTCAGGACTTAAATCGTTTGCCTTATAAAACACACAGCTCTAATAAATTCAGTGTTTGTTCCCGTTCCCTAAATGGATAACCTTTAGAATTCCCAAAAGGTTAATTTGCAGGTTCATTCGGTGATGAGGAAGGCAAATGTGATGTGTGAATTCATTTCAAGAGGACTGGAATACAAGAGCAAGAATGTAATGCTGAGGCTTTCTAAGGCTCTGGTGAGGCCTCACTTGGAGTATTGTGAGCAGTTTTGGGCCCCTTATCTAAGAAAGGATGTACTGACACTGGAGAGTGTTCACGAAAATGATTCTGGAATTGAAAGGCTTATTATATGAAGAGCATTTGATGGCTCTGGGCCTCTACTCACTGGAATTCAGAAGAATGAGGGGTGATCTCATTAAAACCAATCCAATGTTGAAAGGCCTCGACAGAGTGGATGTGGAAAGGATGTTTCCTCTGGTGGGGGAGTCTAAGACCAGATGGCGCATCTTCGGTATAGAGGAACATCCTTTTAGAATGGAGATAAAGAGGAATTTCTTTGGCCAGAGAGTGATGAATTTGTGGAATTTGTTGCCACAGGTGTCTGTGGAGGCCAAGTCATTGGGTTGATAGATTCTTGATTAGTCAGGGCATGAAGGGATATGGGGAGAAGGCAGAGGATTGGAGCTGAGAGGGAAAATGGATCAGCCTTGATGAAATGGCAGAGTAGACTTGATGGGTCAAATGGCCTAATTCTGCTCCTAGATCTTATGGTCTTATTATAACGAGTGTGTAGCCTCATGAGAGACAGATAAATTCATTGTACAAGTTGTACCATATTACTGAACCAAGGAGACAGATCCAAAGAGTCATAAGTGCCAAACGATTTCCATTCCCCCTCAAGTATACGTTCTCACTTTAGACAGGAGTAACTTGGGCAATGCCCACTCTGTGCCCATGTATAGGAAAATGGACTATTGTCTCACATAGCTTTAGGACATCATTGCACACCTCTCAGATGAGATGAAAACATGGTCATCTACTATCTGAACCCAAAGTGCTGAGAAAGACTGAATGTTAATTCTCCATTTTCCGTTGATTGAATGGACATTGGCAGATGGATGGAGTAAAGTTGGAGTTAGGAATGATCCCGAATGTCTCAAGTCAGATATGTTCTCTTCATTGTGTTTTCTTGCAGCCCACAGTTGAAAGGCCTAGACAGAGTGGATATGAAAAGGATGCTTGCTTACTATTGTGGGGGAGTCTCGGACCAGAGGGGACCACCTCAGAATAGAAGAACTTTGGAACAAACATGAGGAGGATTTACTTTAGCCAGAGGATGGTGAATCTGTGGAATTCATTCCCACCAATGAGGTCAGGTCATCAGGTATACTTAAGGTTAATGTTGGTAGGTTCTTGATCAGTCAGGGCATCAAAGGTTCTGGGGAGAAGGCAGGAGAATGGGTTGAGAAGGAAAATTCATCAACCATCATTGAATGGTGGACTAGACTAATGGAATGGTCTATGTCTTATGATCTAATGGTCTGCTGGAACAGTTCCAGAATATATAAAATTTTAGAAGATGATAACTAAAACATTCTCACTATCTCTCTCTCTCTGGAGCAACCTCTTCCAGATTCTGAGGTGAAGGTCACCAGATAGTTGAGATTGTCAGCTTTTAAGTATCACTCCTTTAGAATTATCTTTTGCTTATTTCCTTAAGTCCCTTGTTTTTGTTAGACCCGCAGTTCTCTGATATTCAGGACAGGCTTTTTGTGACCACTACTATGAGTATTTGTTTAATTCATCTGCCATTGTCTATTCTTCGTAATAAGTTCTTCTGTGTCTACATCTCTGGGGAGTTAATATTTCTCCTGATTGGTCTTTTCCATTTTGTGTACATGTAGAAGCTCTTAAAGGTCCATTGTTAGATTTCCAACTAGTTGGCTGTAATCCTTCCTTTAACCCCATCCTCATCCTCCTGCGATTACAGGCAAATTTACAAGTCTTTTACTTAGATGGAATATTTCCTTTAATCTCTCCTGTCAGCCAAAGATGGGGCATATTTTTCCTGTTGGGGTTTTGTGCCCGGTATACATGTATCATTTAAAAGCTAGTTACTGCCTGTCCAGTGTCAGATCTTTCGAAGTATTTCTCATTTCAAAACTCTCCCTTCCATCTCTCTGTTTTCTCTCGGTTTTTGACTGCACTTCTTCCCTTTTGAAACTCTACGCTACAACAGGATGGCAGTGTGACTAGTCACAGAGGCTTCTACGAGGTCAACAAAAGGTGCTACCATTCTACTTAAATGTACGTCTAATGATTGCAAGATCCTGCTATATGTTAAGAACTCAAAGGACTGCAGCTCTGCACCATCAGCGGCAGACATCCCATCTCTCCCGGAAGCTCCGGGAGTCTCCTGCATATTAATAGTGGCTCCCTGATGCCCGCAAATTATATACAATGTCCCGGAAATTGATTTTTTTGAGAGCGAGTGTGAGAGAACACGCGAGAAAGAGCGAGAGAGCGAGTGCAAGAGCAAGAAAGCAAGCACGAGACAGTGAGCGCGAGTGAGAGCGACCACGAGCGAGAGAGCGCGAGCAAGAGAGAGAGCGTGAGAAAGCAAGCGCGAGAGCGAGAGAGTTCCAAAAAAAGTCAGAGTGGCAGAGTGTTCCAAAAAAAGAAAATATAAAACATACGTCACCCCAGCCTACGCTAAAGTGTACCCCTGCCTAATAGGGGTCAAAATAATGACAGTGTTGCTCGCTGCACTGTTTGCAACAGTGACTTTTCTATTGCCCATGGTGGGTTAAGACTGTAAAAGACATGTTGAGGTGAGTTTAACAGGTGTCATTCGTTCATTAGCATAGCAAACGTTATTTAAACTAGCTGGCTGAACTGCTAAGGAGCTACTCTGTTGCAGACATCCCACCTCTCCCGGGAGTCTCCCGCAAATTGATGATGCTACCTCCCTGAAATGAGTTTTTGCAGGGAGGGATGCCTGCAACAGCTCGCTCGCTAGTGGAGATGCTGAAGGAGCTACACGGCGAGTTGCTGCCTGAATCGATGGAGGCTACATTCAGATAGCAAGTCGCCGTCGTGGTCGCTTCTCTTGTGACCGCAAGACCCCTTTGGACAAGTTTGATTTGCTGATTGTTTTTTGGACGCGAGCAGGGGCAGATGGAGAGGGCCTAATCCTTGGTGGTAGCGAGGACTAGGCCTGAAGCCCCGGTGTGGCTTGTTTGCAGCCGCCCGGAGTGAGGGGATGAAGCCGTTGAGCTTCGCCGGGGGCAGTGTGGCGCAGTGTCCGGGACAGAACCGGAGCTGCCCTTCCGGAGTTTCGCTTGGCAAAAGACGAGCTCTGTTGTGGCCCACTGCAGATTTTTAAGGCAGCACTCAATGGGCTCGAGCCTCAAGCTGTGGGGTCGCTTGCTTTTCAGCTGCTGGAGGAATGGGTGTCTGAGCCACCGTGCTCTACCGGGGGCAGCATAGCGCAATTGTGGCAACTGAAGATTTAAAATGGACTGAGGGGTCTGGACTATATACGTAAATATTTGTCTGGTTGTTTTTTTCCTGATATTCCATATGTGCCTGTATACTCAAGGACTAGGCCTTTAAGCCTCAGTATTGCCTAATGGGAGTCAAGCATCGAGGCGAGGACTGGGCCTCAAAGCCAGGGTGTTGCCTAGCAGGCGTCGGGGGCCAATCGGTGATTATATCAGTGGGCTTCAGTGTCTGGACTATATGTATATATAAAATATATATATAGTAGTAACACTGTCTCGTTTGGCTGTATTCATGAGTATTCCTATATGGTGAAATGACAATTAAACTTGGATTGAATTAAATTCTATAATGGTCATGTGGTAAACCATGTATATATGTTGTAACTCGGTTACCTGTCTGGACACACCCCTCTGCTGACTGCCCCTGTGGCTCCTCCCACAGAGTCCTGTATAAAGGTGTTCGCCTTGCCCCTCCCCCTCAGTCCGGGGGCAGACACTCACTGTGGAGGTCGTATTGTACAGTGAATAAAAGCCTTTCAGTATTTTACCAAACCTCAGTCTTTTGGAGTAATTGAAGGTGCTTCAGGTCAATCTTCCCAAAAGGATCCCTTTCAACTGATAATCAATTAACTCCTAGACAATGCACAAAATGAGACCTAGAATAACCTTATCCTGAGTTGCTACCTCAATATATTGATCGAGAAATCCATTCCATATTCAAAGTTCAAAGTACACTTACTACCAAAGTATGTATATGTTACAGGCAGCCACAAATCAAGAAACTCAAAAGAACCCATAAAAAAAGATCAACAAACACCCAATGTACAGAGAGAAAAAAACAAATTGTTCAAATAGTGAAAGTATTTAGAACAAAAATGGAGTCCTCAGACACAAAGCCAGAGCAGGCCGCAGCCTCAGCCTCAGTTCAGCGTGGAGTGGAGTAAACGTCACGGAGACCGCGGACACGAAGCCCTGAGCAGCCAATGCAGGCCCCAGCCGCAGCCTCAGCCTCAGTGCAGTGAAGAGGAGAGTAAATGTTACACCGCAGCGAGCAGAACCAGCCCATCCCTCACCTCTGGTCCCAACAGTAGACATCCCACCTTGCAAAACTCATTTCAGGGAGGTAGCATCATCAATTTGAGGGAGACTCCCGGAACTTCCGGGAGAGGTGGGATGTCTGCAATAGAGTAGCTCCTTAGCAGCTAGCCAGCTAGTTTAAATAACGTTAGCTATGCTAATGAACGAATGACAGCTGTTAAACTCACCTCAACATGTCTTATACAGTCACTTAATCCACCATGGGCAATAGAAAAGTCACTGTTGCAAACAGTGCAGTGAGCAACACTCATTATTTTTAGGCAGGGGTACACTTTAGTGTAGCCTGGGTTGATGTACGTTTTATATTTTCTTTTTTTGGAACACTCTGCCATGGTCGCTCTCTCTCTCCTGTGGTCGCTCTCTCGCTCTCGCTCTCTTTCGTGCACTCTCTCGCTCTCTCTTGCTTTCTCTCCCTCGCTCTCAAAGAAATTGATTTCTGGGATATTGTATATAATTTGCGGGCATCAGGGAGCCACTATTAATATGCGGGAGACTCCTGGAACTTCCGGGAGAGGTGGGATGTCTGCAACGCCCTCCCTTTTCAATCCATCTGGCCCAGCGTTTAAATCTAAGACCTGGGCCCTGTCACATCGACACAGTCTGGACCTGGACCCCACACTCACACTTTGGCCCATACCTGACCTTTCCGAATCGGCCCGGCACTTAAATCAAACTTTGCTCTCGGTTCAGGCGGACAGGTCCCGAATTTTTCTCTCCTCCACTCCGACTTTGCTGCGCTCTGCTTGCTTCAAATAGGCCTTGAACCTGCCTCGACTTCTTGAACCTCGTCCCAACTTCTCCTCGCCCCCACACACTTCAACCCTCAACTCAATCTTGCCTCTTCATCGTTTGCAGTGATTGTTTACCGTAATTTTTTTTTACAGAAAATATGTTATTGATAAAGTATTTCTTATAATTCTTGTTTTGTTAACACCAGTGAGTTGTTCTCGCCTTCAGCAGTGCCATCATTCCCTGGATTTGCACTTGACAGAAAGGGAAGGACTGTAGGTCATGGACCAATGGTTGGTGGTCAATGTAATGACTTTACAGCGAGACTCAGGCACACAGACAGGGTGGAAAGATGAGCTGGTTGGAGACTGTGACACACACACACACACACACACACACACACACACACACACAAAACGCTGCAGGAGCTCAGCAGGCCAGGCAGCATCTGTGGAGAAGGGTAATCAGTCAACGTTTCGGCCGAGACCCTTCATCAGGGTGGAGACTAGTTTTCTTCACTCTTTTTCTCCTCATTCTGGGCACAAGCAGATCATCGATTCACACTTATCGGCCTCCTGCCCTCCCTTCCTGTTTCCACCCCTCTTCCTCTCTGTCTGTCTCTCGTTCCCAGTCTTTGACTGTAGTTTCCTGCATCACAGTCTCCCAGTCTCTTTGTTTTGTGTGTCAATTCCAACACACGCAAAATGCTGGAGGAACTCAGCAAGTCAGGCAGCATCTGTGGAGAGGACGCAGGATCTTATATCAGTGCTGATGAGGGGTCTCAGCGTCTGTTACTCTAGAGACGGCAATCCAGTTTGTCCAGTGTTTTCTCATAGCTACTAATCTCTATATCGGGTAGTCTCCTGGTGACCTGTTCTGCACCCTCACCAAAGCCTTCACATCCTTCCTGCGATGAGGTGACTAGAATTGCACACGATGCTAAAAACGTGGCCTAACTAAAGTTTTATTCAACTACAACATGACCTCTTGTCTGTTATACTCAGCACCCCAACCAATGAAGGCAACGATGCAAGCATTGACAGTCCTTTGTATTGACGAGTCTATTGATCTCTGTCACTGCCTTTTTACGTATCTTGTTCAGTACCCCTATCTTTATCTCTCTCTCCAATCACTCTCTCTCTCTGATCTCTCTCTCTCTCACTATGACTCAGTGCTTTCTGTTTCTCTCTTTCTCACTCACTGATTCTTCCTTGTTCTTTTTCCCTCTGTTTTTATTAACTCTCTCTTTATGTCCCTCACTCTCATCCTTTCTTAGTTTCACTCTCACTGTCACTCCCTTTTTACCTGGCTACTTCACTTTTTTTCTCCGAAGACTGACAATCACTAAACCACAAATACCCTTCAGTTTCTGTCTCTCCTTCCCATCTTTTTCTCTTTCTCTCTCTCCCCCATCTCTATCTCTATCTATCTCTCTCCTACCTTCTCTCTCCCACTCTTTCTCTGTCTGTCTGTCTCTTTCTCCACCACGTTTTTCGCCTTCTCGAGTGCCCTCTATACCATACAGGCCTCAATGCTGGAGGAAAAGCGCTGTCAACTGCAGGCTGGCACTTCCACTGCATCCTGGATAATGGACTACCTGACTGGCAGGCCACAGTTTGTGTCACACGTGGCTATAAGCAGCACTGGGGCTCCATAGGGGACTGTGTTGGCTCCCTTTTTGTTTACCCTGTTTTCCTCGGACTTTAGATACAACACTGAGTCAGGTCATCTTCAGAAATTCTCTGATGACTCAGAAATATTTAGGTGTATTAAGGGTGGACCGGAGGATGAATACAGGGCCCCGGTGGAGGACCTTGTCAAATGGTGCAAGCTGAATCACCTGCAGCTCAACACCAGTAAGACAAAGGAGATGGTGATGGACTTTAGGAAGACTAAGCCTGCACCGCTCCTGGTTACTATTGATGGTGAGGACCTACAAGTACCTGGGGGTGCACCTGGATGACAGACTTGAGCGGGGCACCAACGCAGAGACTGTGTACAAGAAGGGTCAGAGTCATCTCCACTTCCTGAGGAGACTGAGTTCCTTTGCTGTATACAGGCCTCTCCTTCAGATGATCTACCTGCCTATTGTCGCCAGTACAATCTCCTATGTGGTGGTGTTCTGGGGGAATGGCATCAACATAGGTGATGCCAACAAGCTCAGTAAACTGACTAGAAAGGCTGGCTCTGTTATAGGAGTCAAACGGGACACACTGGAGACTGTGGTAGAGCAAGGGACACTACGGAAAGTCCTGGCAATTCTGGACAATGTTTCTCACCCTCTGCATGCCACTTTGGCTAGACAGAGGAGCACTTTCAGTAATAGACCAAGACAACTGCTCTGCTCCAAAAAGTGCTATATGAGGTCATTCTTACCCTCGGCCATTAGGCTCTATAATGAGTCAAGCTATAGCCAGGAAAGTGATGACTCCCTCCTGTTAGACTGTTTGTGTAACTTATTTTTTATTCTTTCTTACTTCTCTTCAAATATTTATATATTTGTATATCTGTTCACTTGTAATGCTACTGTGACAGTGTAATCTCCTTTGGGATCAATAAAGTATCTATCGAGAGATCAATATATCTATCTGTCTGTCTCTGTCTCTCCCTTCTCCCTGTTTTGCTCTATCTCTGTCTTTTAACACCTCTTTTTACCTGTCAGCCTGCTTGTCCCTCCTCTTGTCTCTCTCATTATCTCTTATTTTTCCATTATGTAAGGTGATGAACTCATTTATTCCCGTTATTTATGCCCTCTTGTTGTAATCAGCCTGGAAGCTCTCCCGCCTCCTCACCCACCTTTTTTTTTCCATCAGCTTCTTTGTTACTCTGAATCCAGCTCATTACAATTCACTTCAGATCCATTAGCTACCTGACAGTTGTTCCTTGCCCAATCTCATCATTAACCATCTCCTCTCTGCTCCTTCGCCACTCATTGAGAAACATCTCCTCATTTCTTCACTAGACCATCCCCCTCTAATTTCAGCCTGTCCCCCTTACCCTCAGCGAAGACAGGTTCAAGGAGCAGTATCTCAAAAAAGGCAGCATCCATCATTAAGGACCCCCATCACCCAGGACATGCCCTCTTCTTATTGCTAACATCAGGAAGGAGATACAGGAGCCTGAAGGCACACACTCAACGATTCAGGAACAGTTTCTGCCCCTCTGCCATCAGATTTCTGAAAGGACATTGAATCGATATACCTCACTACTTTTTTATTTCTGCTTTTGCACTACTTTAACTATTTTATATATATATATATATCTACTGTAATACAGTATTTTTATATATAATCCATATTTATCATGTTTTGCATTGTACTGCTGCTACAAAGTTAACAAATCTCATGCCTTACTGAAGTCCATGTAGACAACATCCACTGCTTTCCTTTTTTCGAGGAGGTTACCAGGAAAGTGGATGAAGGGAAGGCAGTGGATGTTGTCTACATGGACTTCAGTAAGGCCTTTGACAAGGTCCCGCATGGGAGGTTAGTTAGGAAGATTCAGTCGCTAGGTATACATGGAGAGGTGGTAAATTGGATTAGATATTAGCTCAATGGAAAAAGCCAGAGAGTGGTAGTGGAGGATTCTCTGAGTGGAGGCCTGTGACTAGTGGTGTGCCACAGGGATCAGTGCTGGGTCCATTGTTATTTGTCATCTATATCAATGATCTGGATGATAATGTGGTAAATTGGATCAGCAAATTTGCTGCTGATACAAAGATTGGAGGTGTAGTGGACAGTGAGGAAGGTTTTCAAAGCTTGCAGAGGGATTTGGACCAGCTGGAAAAATGGGCTGAAAAATGACAGATGGAGTTTAATACAGACAAGTGTGAGGTTTTGCACTTTGGAAGGACAAACCAAGGTAGAACATACAAGGTAAATGGTAGGGCATTGAGGAGTGCAGTAGAACAGAGGGATCTGGGAATACAGATACAAAATTCCCTAAAAGTGGCATCACAGGTAGATAGGGTCGTAAAGAGAGCTTTTGGTACATTGGCCTTTATAAATCAAAGTATTGAGTATAAGAGTTGGAATGTTATGGTGAGGTTGTATAAGGCATTGGTGAGGCCGAATTTGGAGTATTGTGTGCAGTTTTGGTCACCAAATTACAGAAAGGATATCAATAAGGTTGAAAGAGTGCAGAGAAGGTTTACAAGGATGTTGCTGGGATTTGAGAAACTGAGTTACAGAGAAAGGCTGAGTAAGTTAGGACTTCATTCCCTGGAGCGTAGAAGAGTGAGGGGAAATTTGATAGAGGTGTATTAAATTATGAAGGGTATAGACAGAGTGAATGCAAGCAGGCTTTTTCCAATGAGGCTAGGGGAGAAAGAAACCAGAGGACATGGGTTAAGGGTGAGGGGGGAAAAGTTTAAAGGGAACATTGGGGCTTCTTCACACAGAGAGTGGTGGGAGTGTGGAATGAGCTGCCAGATGAGGTGGTAAATGCAGGCTCACTTTTAACACTTAAGAAAAACTTGGACAGGTACATGGATGGGAGGTGTATGGAGGGATATGATCCAGGTGCAGGTCAGTGGGACTAGGCAGAAAAATGGTTTGGCACAGCCAAGGGTCAAAAGGCCTGTTTCTGTGCTGTAATGTTCTATGGTTCTATGACATATGCCAATGATATTAAACCTGATTCTGATTCAGATTCTGAGATAGCAACCTTCACTAAGACTTTCCTCCAAAATCTCCATCGAGTGTTCCAAGATATACAAACCAGGGAAACCTTCACCACTTACTTTAAAGCCACATTCGCCCATCGAAGCAGCCAATAGGATTGAGCGAGCGGAAGGGCAGTTGGTCACCTCATTCTCTTTCTCCCTCCGCTCCAGACACAAAGGATCGAGGAGGGTCACCTAGACATGGGCGCAATGACATAACTCTGTGAAAGTGGCCAGGAGGGTAAAGGAAGCAGGTGGCATGCGTGCCTTTGTTGTTAGCCAAGGCATTGACTTCAAGAACCGGGAATTTATGGCGCAGCTTTACAAAACTCTGGCTGGGCCGCCCCTGAAGAATCGCACACAGTTCTGGCCGCCCCATCTAGGAAGGACGTGGAGAGGGTGCAGGATTAGAGGGCGTGTTCTACCAGGAGAGGTTGGACCAACTTGGATTGTTTTTCTCCGGAGCATCGGAGACTGAGGGGAGACCTGAAAGAAGTTTATTAAAATGGAGAGGCACCGACAGAGTACGTAGCCGCCATCTTTCTCTCAGGGTCGAAATGCCCCATACCATGAGGTACGCATTTAAGGGGAGAGCAGGAAGGTTCAAAGGAGATGAGTGAGGTGAGTTTTTTTACACACGGAGAGTGTGGTGGGTACCTGGAACGTGTTGCCTGGGGTGATGGTGGAGGCTGATGTTAAGTGTCTCTTTGATAGGCACATGAATATGTAGAGAGAATGCAGGCATTTGGACCATGTCCAGGCATCAGGGATTAGTGTAATTAGCTTAATTAGTCCAGTGCTACATCTTGGGTTGAAGGACCTGCTTCTGTACTTTTCTGTATTCTGCGTTCTAAACAAAAGGACCTTTGAGCATTGGCCTTGATCCTGAGCCAGTCTGCATCACAACAGGGACAGATCAAAGTAGTCAGGCCCTCTGATTAACCCTACCCAGACGTCTGGCCAGGGTAGAGATACTGGCGTTGGTGGGCAAGGGGTGTGGGTTCCCTGGAACGGAAGTGGAAATCCGTCTCCTCTCATGGGGTGAGTCAAGAAGGGGAAAGCACGGGAGTTGGGTTACTCTGGGGTGAAGTTTAGAGGAACCCCTCGCACAAAAGGTGACGGAATTGCCAGAGGTTTGCAACTGGAGAAGGAGAGGTTTTTGTTTGCAGTGGGCGGGGACGTGAAGCTAGTGAACTAGAGGTACCGCCGAACTTGGACAGGAGGCTGAAGGCCTGCCAACAAGTCACGTCACGCAGTGGTTGCTCAGCACCGGGGAGAGGAGCAGCTGCAGGTTAAATGTTCAAACCACAGGAGTTTGAGGTACTTGGAGCTGAACAAGTGTTGGGAGTACGGGGAGCTCGGCTGTGGCTGTGGGGTTAAGGGGTAGGGACTGGGGGAGCAGGACTGGACATCTGCTTCCAAGTCGGTGAGTGGTAGGGCTGGCGTTTTGTTTAAATGGATGTTTAGTGCTCGTCATGTTTTATTGTAGCTCAGTGCAGCTGCTTGTGAGCTGTTGATGGGTGTATTGAAATCATTAATTATCATTACCCAAGCCATCAGATCCAGCTGCAGCCAGAGTCTCACCCTGAGGCCCTCACTCGATGGTGCGTGCACCCGTCCCTGGGTTGGCCAGTCCTGCTCGCCGGTCCCCGGGACCAACGGTCTTCAGGGCCAAGTGCCCACTCCCCCGCTGTCTCCTTCAGTGAGAGGGTATTGAACACACAAGGAAAGATCTCCCACACACAAAAACAGCAACACACACACACAGACACACACCCACAGACGTAGGTACAAGCACATGGATGCATACACAAGGCAGGCATTCATGTACGCACAATCATTCACGTCCGCTCAACCTTTCTCTCCCTCTCTCTCTCACTCAAACATACTCAGAGAGGCACACACATGTATATATTCACAAAGCAAGAAGCAGAGTGACAGGTCAGTGTAAACAGAGAGACATGCACAGATATACACAGTTACAGAGCCACTCAGAGATAAGAGACACACAAACAAACATACATACAGATAGAGAGGGAGACTCAGGGATTAACTCTACATTTGTGGATGCTGAGTGCTTACAGAATTTTCTGCCTTTGTTTCAGATTTCCAGAATCTGTGATTGTTGGTTTAATTTCCAACTACTATTCCAGTAAACCCTGAAAGAATGGCAGGCAATCAGCTCGGCAGAGCCCTCGACTGCCACCACCTGGACTTACAAATGTCCAGCTTGGTCAGGCCCAGGAGCAAGCTGACCAGGAGATGCCCTGAATAGCCAGGGGACAGAGGGACAGTGACAGGGAGAGAGAAGGGGGGGGGGGGGAGAGAGAGAGAGAGAGAGAGAGAGAGAGAGAGAGAGAGAGAGAGAGAGAGAGAGAGAGAGAAGAGTGTCTGTGAGAGATAGGCACAGAGGGAGAGCGAGAGATGTACATGCACACTGTAAAAGACAGTCAGAGAGAGACAAACACAGACGCAAAGGACACACAAACACAGACATGAAGAGGAACAGGAGCTCGCCCAGGCAGCCTCACTGCTAATCTGTGACCCTCCATCAGCCTGACTGCAGTGGGAAATGTTGCAGAGAATCAGCCTGCCAAACTGTGGCTACAGAGAACGTGTGATTGAAATTAGAAACTGTCTGTTGACTTCAATTGTCGCATCTGTATGCTCATTAAAGCTTCTGTCATTAAGGACCATGTGCATTCAGCTGTACACCTGGGAAGGGTCCATGGCAGGGTGCTTTAGCTGTGGCCTGTGTCCTCTATTCTTTAACGCAGGAGATTCTGCAATTGCTGGAAATCTTGAGCAACGCACATAATCTGGTGGGGGAACTCAGCAAACCGGGCAGCATCTATGGAGGGAAATAAACAGTTGACATCACCCCTCTGTCAATGCTGCCTGACCTGCTGAGTTCCTCCAGCACGTTGTGTGTGTTCCTCTGTCGTTTATTCCCTGTCCAGGTGTGACCTTGGCCACGTTCTGGGGGTGAGCTTACTGCTTTTCACTAAAAAGTTCCCTTTCGCACCCACAGGTGCTTGTGTGGACGGGAAGCTCCCGTTTGTGTAGACACGGACGTGTGGCTTCCCAGCTGATAGAAAGTCACAGTGGGAACACGTCCCGCGGTTTCTCCTGCCAGGAATGGCTGGGTCCACTCTCCTGACCAAACATTGCGGCATTTAGGGACACAACAGGGAAGCAGTCGTTATTGCTGTTATCACTGGTAGTGTCCTAATGATGGGATGGCCCAGAGCAGCCAGCACACTCCACAACCCAGGTTCGGTTCACCCTTGTCAGCCTGGCCCTCTCTATCCATTACAAAGTGCACGTGGAACTGTTGTTCCGGATTTCCTGTCATGTTGCTGTAATGAGACCGAAGGAGACCATTCAGCCCATTGACCCTGTGCTAGCTGAGTCAAGCAATCCTGTCAGTCAAGCTTCCCACTCTTTTCCCTTTCTCCTGCAAATTATCCCCCCCCCCCCCCATGGCCATCCAGTTGCAATAAGATGCAGGAGCCGAATTGGACTATTCACCCTATCGAGTCTGCTCCATCATTCAATCATAGCAGAATTATTATCTCTTTCAAGCCCATTCTTCTCTGTAGCCTTTGACAGCCTTACGAATTAAGAATGTATTAACCTCTGCTTTAAATACACCCAATGATTTGAACCCTCAGCCATCTGTGGCAATGAATTCCACAGATTCATCACCCTCTAGCTAAAGAAATTCCTCTCTTCTCTGTTCCTTCTGTTCTGAGGCTGTGCCCTCTGGTCCTAGATTCTCCCACTGGAAACACCCTCTCTACATACATTCTATCTAGGCCTTTCAGTGACTGGTAAGTTTCAATGAGACTCACTCCTCATTCTTCTAAACTCCACCCTCAGTACACTGGTCTGTTTCTGCCTGCCCTCCAGAGAGTGAATCAGAGCCGGAGGTCTCCGTGGGTCGAGCAGCATCTGTGGGAAGAGAGGAATTGTCAACGTTTCGGGTCAATCAGGGCTCACTGAGTTCCTCACAAAGACGTTGTATTATTCCACATTCCAGCATCCAGATAAGTCCATGGTGCTGCTTTTTGCAGAACCCAAACCAGGGTAGGACTTTTACGGTGAACAGCCGGGCTTGGGCACGCAGAGGAGGAATGACGAGTCAGCGTAGGTGCGTACGTGGAGTGTGAAAGATTACAGCCTCAGTCTGAATATCTGAATGGGACTGCTCCTCAAGTCCTGGTTTGCTTCAGCCTCACGCCCCTGATCTACCGTCACCTGATGCTGAGGGAGAAGGGCACCTCCTCGTCGGCTTGCTCCTGGGCCTGACCAAGCTGGACACTCATTTCCCCCCCTCTCCCCCCCTCCCTGTCTCTCTCTCTCTCTCTCTCTCTCCCTCCCTCTGTCTGTCTCTCTCTCTCCCTCCCTCTCTCTCTCTCTCTCTCCCCCTCCCTGTCTCTCTCTCTCTCCCTCCCTCCCTCTGTCTGTCTCTCTCTCTCTCCCCCCTCCCTGTCTCTCTCTCTCTCCCTCCCTCTGTCTGTCTGTCTCTCTCTCTCTCTCTCTCCCCCCTCCCTGTCTCTCTCTCTCTCTCTCTCTCTCTCTCTCTCTCTCTCTCTCTCTCTCTCCCTCCCTCTGTCTGTCTCTCTCTCTCCTGCTTTCTCTCCCTCTCTCTATCTCTTTACCACTCCTGTTTTCTCTCTTCCTCCTTCTCTCTATCTTTCTCCCTCTCCAGCTTTCTCCGTCCCTCCTCTCTCCCCCATCCCCCCCCCCGTCTGTGATTATTTTTGTGAAGGGGTGTTGGTCTCTGTGGCCGTGGTGGGACATTGATCGTCACCATGGTGACCAAGGCCACATCCGCGGTGCTGGCGTTCTGCCCGTGACCCCCACAAGACACCGCAGCATCTCCAGACCAAGTTCTCTTGCTCTCGTTCATCGGCCCATTCAGTCAGTTGAGGTGAATTCTGTTATTTTGGGCCACACGGTAGTGTAACGGTCAGCACAACGCTTTACAGTGCAGGCAACCCAGGTTCAATTCCCGCCGCTGCCTGTAAGGAGTTTGTACGTTCTCCCCGTGACCACGTGGTGACCTCCGGGTGCTCCGGTTTCCTCCCACAGTCCAAAGACCTACCAGTTGGTGGGTTAATTGGTCATTGTAAATTGTCCTGTGATCAGGCTCGGGTTAAGTTGGGGTTTCTGGGTGATGTGGCTCGCAGAGCCAGAAGGGCATGTTCCACACTGAATTTCAGTAACAAATAAATAACGTACTCAGTAAAAACCATCGATACACAACCTCCGCTATGTTCATTAATCATCCGTAAAATCAATTCTCTTACATCGTGTCACAGAAACATAGAAAACCTACAGCACAATACAGGCCCTTCGGCCCACAATGCTGTGCCGAACACGTCCTTACTTTAGGTGTTATTATTGTACCTGCCTCAACCACTTCCTCCGGCAGTTCATTCCACATAGATACCACCCTTTGGGCTAAACCTTTCACCTCTCACCTTCAACCTTTGCCCTCTAGTTCTTGATGCCCAATCCTGGGAAAAAGAGTAGAATAGAACTTTATTGTCGTTGCTCAAGACAACGAGATTGTGGTGCTACTCCAGTCTGTGCAAAGCAGATATTTACAATGCATGTGGTATGACTTAATTTTTTAAAATTTCCCATATTTGCACCCAACAATTAACTTTGATAGTGTTGCGTATTTAATACCTCAATAACGTTCAAGTAATCTTGTATATATATTGTTTGATTAAGCAGCCTTGTTTGTTTAAATAATTAATTACGGATTATATGTAAAAATGCATTAATTGCATACATCATCACACAACCACATAAAAGTAAAGACTAAGTTACACCTTCATTCTGACTCCTTTGTCTCCTTTGAATTAGTCTAATGTTTTGAAGGTACAAAACCTAACAGTTAGTCCATAAAACTCAGAGGTCATTGGCAAGCCGGGTGTAGCATTAGTCAGCTTCACAACAGCCCTTGGCAAGAAGCTGTTCTTCAGTCTTACTGCCTTGGCTGAGATGCTTCTGTATCTCCTGCCGGGTGAACAGGCAGTGTCCGGGATGGGATGGGTCTTTAATAACGTTGGCAGCACGTAGGCACCCAGAGTTGTAGATAGTCTCCAGGTCCAGTAGTTGAGCCCTGATGGTGTGCTGAGCCGTCCTAATCATCCACTGGAGTGTCTTGTGATCTGTCTTGCTACCTGCTGAACCGTGACTACGCCCGCCTGGACAAGCCAGCGAGCGCTGTGAGGGTCACGTTTTTTGACTTCTCCAGTGTGTTCAACACCATCCGCCCTGCTCTGCTGGGGGAGAAGCTGACAGCGATGCAGGTGGATGCTTTCCTGGTGTCATGGATTCTTGACTACCTGACTGGCAGACCACAGTACGTGTGCTTGCAACACTGTGTGTCCGACAGAGTGATCAGCAGCACTGGGACTCCACAGGGGACTGTCTTGTCTCCCTTTCTCTTCACTATTTACACCTCGGACTTCAGCTACTGCACAGAGTCTTGTCATCTTCAGAAGTTTTCGGATGACTCTGCCATAGTTGGATGTATCAGCAAGGAAGATGAGGCTGAGTACAGGGCTACGGTAGGAAACTTTGTCACATGGTGTGAGCAGAATTATCTGCAGCTTAATGTGAAAAAGACCAAGGAGCTGGTGGTAGACCTGAGGAGAGCTAAGGTACCAGTGACCCCTGTTTCCATCCAAGGGGTCAGTGTGGACATGGTGGAGGATTACAAACACCTGGGGATACGAATTGACAATAAACTGGACTGGTCAAAGAACACTGAGGCTGTTTACAAAAAGGGTCAGAGCTGTCTCTATTTCCTGAGGAGACTGAGGTCCTTTAACATCTGCCGGACAATGCTGAGGATGTTCGACAAGTCTGTGGTGGCCAGTGCGATCATGTTTGCTGTTGTGTGCTGGGGCAGCAGGCTGAGGGTAGCAGACACCAACAGAATCAACAAATTCATTTGTATGGCCAGTGATGTTGTGGGGATGGAACTGGATTCTCTGACGGTGTTGTCTGAAGAGAAGATGCTGTCCAAGTTGCATGCCATCTTGGTCAATGTCTCCCATCCACTACATAATGTACTGGGTGGGCACAGGAGTACATTCAGCCAGAGACTCATTCCACCGAGATGCAACACAGAGCATCATAGGAAGTCATTCCTGCCTGTGGCCATCAAACTTTACAACTCCTCCCTTGGAGGGTCAGACACCCTGAGCCAATAGGCTGGTCCCGGACTTATTGCATAATTTACATATTACTATTTAACTATTTATGGTTTTATTACTATTTAATTAATTATGGTGCAACTGTAACGAAAACCAATTTCCCCCGGGATCAATAAAGTATGACTATGACTATGACACTGTTCATTCACGCTGTCTGTGCCCCTCATGATATTCTTTCCCCCTGTAAGGTCTCTTGTGTAATAAGGAGAAGCTGAACAGGCTAGGACTTAATTCCTAAACTCCAAAGAATAAAATCCTAGCCTGTCTAACTTTTCTCTACAACTCGAGGCCTGGCAGTACCCTCACAAATCGTTTCTGCACTCCTTCCAGCTTAATGACATCAGGGCAACAAAAACTGAACACAATAACTTATGAAGGTAAGGATAAAACCTACAGATGAATCACACGTAAATAACAAACTAAAGTGCATTAATATTAAATACTATAAGGTACAGAACAGATTAGCCAGTGACACTTCGGATGTGATGCGGCTGGGAGCTCAGAAGCCTAATGGCCTGGGGGAAGAAACTGTTTCTCATCCTGACTGTCTTTGTCTTGATGCATCAGAGTTCCCTGCCTGATGGGAGAAAGTCAAAGAGGATGCTGGATGGATGGGTGGGATTCTTGGTGATACTGAGGGCTGCGTACACAGCACTCCCCCATGGATGGTAGGGAGACCCCCATGATCCTCTCACCTGTACAGTTAGCCAAATGAAGCGCAAGGGCCATGACTGGGACATAAAGAGTTCAGGTGTACATCTTTTAATGTGTCTTTTGGATCACAGTCAGACTGGGGTGAACATTGTGGTGGTGAAATGGACAGGTGTGGGTGTGCTGTGGGAATAACAGAGAACGCACCTCTCAGAAGATCACAAACATTTCTGGAAATTTGGAGGTTTGCAGAGCTGCACATTCAGCTGTCTGCAAGGAGGACCAGCGCATCCCCTCACTTCAACAGGGGACAGCAGGTAAAGTGCCTGGGGCCAAAGGCACCCGTGGTGGGGGTGTGAACAGAGATTGCCTGTAGGTGGGATATGGGGCTCAGTCCAGGCTGAGAGGTCAGTCTGTCTGGAGTAACACCACTTTGAGGGTGAACTTAATAACTTTTATATTTCCTGTTACCACCAGGAAGTAAAAATATGCTATCGCAACAACCTGGAGCTGAATGACGGAGATGCATTTTGACTTCAGGAGAAATGTGTCTCCTCGCCACCCACTCACCATTAACTCTACAGTTAGCACAGGCTCAGCATTCGGGTCCCTGGCATCGTTGTTTCACAGGAGCTTATGTGGGAGAGCCATACCCCCTTTATTAACAAACAGGCTTGGCAGAGGATGCACAGGACCGTGCAAAAGTCTTAGGCACCACATATATATCTAAGGTCCGCAAGATTTTTGCACAGTGCTGTATTTGTCAAGATGGAGCAGAGAGTGAATCTGCAAATCTGGTGGGAGCAAAGGGCGTTGGGAATCGCGAGGGTGGAGCGCCAATGGAGGGGGGGGTGGGACGGGTAACAGAGAGGGAGTGCCAGGGGTGGGGTTGACATGGGCGCAGACACACCCAGCCCTGAGACACCAGGTAAGGTAATTTGATTCCAAATGATTGATTTGTTGATCATTACGGAATGTCTCTCTGGTGCTTCCCACTCCCTCCCCTCTCCCTTCCCCTTGTCCCAACCATGATTCCCCTCTCCCTGTCCCCGTCCCACTCTCAGTCCACAACAGAGACCCATATCAGAATCAGGTTTATCATCACTCACACATGTCATAAAATTTGTTTTTTTTTGAGGTATAAAATTATTACAGTACTGAGGAAAAGTCTTAGCTACATGTACGTGCCTAAGGCTTTTGCAAACTACTGCATTTATTGAAGAAGTTGGCAAAATTCCATCTTGCTCAGAACGTGCTGGTACAATTCTACCTGCTGTAACATCAAAATAAAATTTACTATCAGAGTACATACATGTCACCACATACACCCTGAGATCCTTCTTCCAGCAGGCATACTCAGCAAATCTATAGAGCAGCAACTGTAAGTAGGATCAATGAACAACAAACTGTGCCAATACAGGTATAAATAAATAGCAATAAATAACGAGCATGAAATAACAAGATAAAAGACTCCTTAAATGAGTGTAGCTATCCCCTTTTGTCCAAGAGCCTGATGGTTGAGGTGTAGTAACCTGGTGGCGCTAGTCCTGGGGCACTTGTACCTTCTATCTAGTGGAGGCAGTGAGAAAGGAACCTGGCCTGGGTGGTGGGGATCGTTGACGATGGATGCTGCTTTCCTATAGCAACGATTCGTGTAGATGTGCTCAATGGTTGGGAGGGTTTTACCCCTGATGTACTGGGCCACGATGGAGAGCATCCTCACATCGACCATTACTGTCTGCTTGGCGTAGCATCCTCTCACAATATAGGAAAGCCACAGCAAACTATTAGCTTAGCAGAAAAGGTCACTGGCTGCAGAATTCCAGCATTGCGGGACTTGTCTGCATTCAGGCTGAAAAAGCAAGCAGGGAAAATCATTGTGGACACTTTCTACTTTTGCCGGTTACACTCCTGGCATTTAGGATAGCAATGAAGGTCCTCCATCTCTGGCGATGTTCAAAGCTTCCTTCATTGCATCAGTAGCTTGGTTTTCACTCCTGACAGTCATGCAAGTCCCGGGTGGAGACTCAGGAATACCGTCCCGTTCAGATGTAGTAGGATCTTTCTTGCTGTTTCCGTAGCAGTTTTTGTTTCATCAGTCAGGGTCGTTATCCTTGAGCTGAACCCCCGAACCTGGAGGACTGGTGACCACTCCTAGTCTGTCCTCTACCCTTTGACCTGTTTGGCATGGGTAACCCTACCAACAGCCAAAGCATGAAGCCCTGATTCTGGCCAACAGAGCTCTCTAGGTCATTGGGGCAGGCAACCCTCTAAACACAACGACAAGGTTGTCGTCCCCTTGTAGGATCAGGGTCACTACCCACCCAGCAAACTGCCTTTTGGAAATCACTATTAAAATAAAAACTTTAAACCATCTTCAAAGATCCGCCCCCCCACATGATCAACCATTAGCTCCCCCCACCCCCTCCCCTTCAGTGACTGCAATGCTCCGTCTACACTTTAAACTGCTTTTTATAATGCTGTTTACATGCTGGTATTTAAGTATTTATGCACGTTTTATTCCATATCTGCACTCTAACCTTTATTTTTTATATGATTCTTCATTCTTTATTATTGTTGAAGGTTTTTTGTTGCACGTCGTGCCAACCCAGCATGACAAATTCAGAAAACACATGTAAATTTAAGTGGAGAATAAAGCTGTGCCTTGATTCTTGATCTTCTGCCTGAGCTGAGCTTTGGTAGGGAACAATCTGGAGGAGTCTCATCTGATGTGAGACAGCGGGTCACTGGAGCACAAGGATGAATGGCTGTCCCATACCCTGAATCCACCGACGCGGCAGAAGGAACGCATCTTGGGGAGGGGCACTACAGTGCCCGTCGCAGCAGCTGTGGGTGAGGCTGGCTCTTGGTCGAGAGCCTGGCGTCGACCAGGACCCTGTGGGGTGGGCTGTATCGGTGCGGACTGAGCCGGATGCAGCGAGGGAGGATTATACTCAGCTGTGTAGGCAGTTCAATGCTGCGAGTGATATTACATTGGGCCAGGACTGGGTGATGTCAGCTTAGCAAGAGAAACTAATTACAGGCACAATTAAAGTGTAGATTTTAGAAGGAATCTGAAGATGGAAGCTCAGGGGTGAAGGCTTTCTGGCTAATTATGCATTCAGAAACTATATTATACAACATATTATGAATTAAGAATTAATGTGGCATGGGATGTGAGATTAGCTCTGCATAAGGCGTATTGGGAGAAGAGCTATTAAAGAGCTGTGGAGATTAACTTTATAGGGTGGAGGATTAAAGAAGAGAGAAATTATGCTTCTTTAAACTTACGGCAGTGTTTAAAAGAGTTTCTGAATGTAATTCATTGCACTATTTCACAGGGAAACAAATAGTTATTGGAATTATTTAATGTGCTTAATAAATGTATTACATCAGTGCTGATTTGTGAGATGGGCATTTGTGGACAATGGCACGGACTGGGTACAATTGGAGCAGGTTTATTTGGGTGAATCAGCACCAGATTATATGATAGTTGTGTCATATTAATTCGTATTAATAGGCTCACCCCTATTGACATCAATGGATCTGAGGTTGAGACGGTGAACAGCTTCAAGTTCCTCAGCATAAACATCACCGAGGATCTCACGTGGTCTATACATACCAGCTGTGCGGTGAAAAAAGCACAACAGCACCTCTTTCACCTCAGATAGTTGAAGAAGTTTGGGATGGGCCCCCAAATCCTAAGGACTTTCTACAGGGACACAATTGAGAACATCCTGACTGGCTACATCACTGCCTGGTACGGGAACTGTACCTCCCTCAATCACAGGACTCTGCAGAGAGTGGTGCGGACAGCCCAGTGCATCTGTAGATGTGAACTTCCCACTATTCAGGACATTTACAGTGACAGGTGCATAAAAAGGGCCCGAAGGATCACTGGGGACCCAAGTCACCCCAACTACAAACTATTCCAGTTGCTACCATCCGGGAAACGGTACCGCAGCATAAAAGCCAGGACCAACAGGCTCTGGGACAGCTTCTTCCACCAGACCATCAGACTGATTAATTCATGCTGACACAATTGTATTTCTATGTTATATTGGCTGTCCTGTTGTACATACTATTTATTATAAATTACTATGAATTGCACATTGTATACAATATTCAGATGGAGATGTAACATAAAGATTTTTACTCATGTATGTGAAGAATGTAAGAAATAAAGTCAATTCAGTTCAATTAGTGTGTTTTAGTACATATCATATGAGAATAGGCTGAGTGAGCTAGGGCTTTTCTCTTTGGAGCGAAGAAGGATGGGAGGTGACTTGACAGAGGCGTATAAGATGATAAGAGGCATAGAGCAAGTGGATAGCCCGAGACTTACTTAGGACAGGAATATGAGGGGACATAACTTTAAGGTGATTGGAGGATGGCACGGTGGCTTGGTGGTTGGCACAATATTTTACAGTCCTGGGTTCAATTCTCGCTACTGCCGGTAAGGAGTTTGTACGTTCTCCCCGTGACCGCGTGTGTTTCCTCCGGGTGCTCCGGTTTCCTCCCACAGTCCAAAGGCGTACTGGTTGGAAGGTTAATCGGTCATTGTAAATTGTCCTGTGATTAGACTAGGATTAAATCGGGGAATTGCTAGGCAGCACGGCTCGAGGGAGCCAGAAGGGTCTATTCCACGCTGTATCTCAACAAAGTATTGGGAGGGGATGTCAGGGGTAAGATTTTTTTACAGAGAGTGGTGTGCGTGTGGAACATCCAACCAGGGGTGATGCTAGAGGCAGACTAGAAGCACTTCAAAAAAACTTTTAGATAAGCCCATGGATGGTAGAAAAATGGAGGGCTATGTAGGAAGGAAGGGTTAGATTGATCTTAGAGTAGGTTCAAAGTTCAGCATAGCATTGTGGGCTGAAGGGCCAGTACTGTGCTGTAAGGTTCTATATTGCATATGTTATGTTCATCACAAGCAGGGGTTCCCACCTGGGGTCTATGGACCCCTTGGTTAATGGTAGGGGTCCATGGCATTAAAATAGTTAGGAACCCCTGATTGTGTGGTGTCTTTAAAGGAGAGTCGTATATCTGCTTGTGAATTTACCTTTAAGAACTCTCAGCGCCATATCGTTTGACCTTCGATAAACTGTTGTGCCTGCCCCTGCCGTTAACTGAGTGTTTGACAACCTCTATTTTGATGGTGATATGCTTGTTATCTACTTCAGCGAGCAGGAACACAATACGACCTGCACACAATACACTTGCTCCACAGGGGCCGCACAGCTGCAGAATTTTACAATTGGACAATAATTATGGGTTGGTATTCTTGGTTTTGGGAACAACAATAACTTTAGAATGGCATCATACTTTAGAGATTAGTCCATTGTCAAGGATTGGTATTCCTCTTCATTCCTGGTGGCACCTAGGGGCGGAAAACTTGCCGTTTCTTTAGCATTTTTACCTGTTTTTTTTAATGAGTTGCTAGCTCGACGCTCAACCCAGCACAGGTGGAAAGCGTGCAAGGAGCTGGCTGGATTCGAACCCAGGACCACTCGCCTCAAAGTCCGGTACTGATACCACTACACCACCGGCCAGGAGTGTCAAGGATGCAAACTAACCTAGCTCTATTTTTCTTCAAAAGTTCTTGATTAGTCTAATCTCTGAAAAAAAAAAGAGCTCAAAGATCTTTTAAATCTCATTGGCCACTCGAGGGAAGAGCAGCCAATGTATGTTCAGTGGACACACATGACCCAGGTGGGTGGAGGCACGAGGCAGATCCAGCACTGGGAACAAGGCCCAGGCAGCATTCAATTGAATGTGCCATCAAGGAGCCTCAGCTAAACTGGAGTCGGTGTGAATCGGGGGGAGCACCCACCTGTTGGAATGATATCTACAGAAGGGAAGATGGTGTGGTGGTTGGAGGGTAACCACAGGACACCTCAGCAGGAGTTCCCCTGGTTAGTACCCTAGGCCCAACCATCTCCAACTGTTCCATCAAAGACCTTCCTCCATCACAAGTTCAGAAGCAGGATGCTCGCTGATGATTGAGCAATGTTCAGCACCTTCCGTGACTCTTCTGATAACGAAGCAATCCACAACAAGGTGCATCAAGACCTGGCCGACATCTGGACCTGGCCGATAGCTGGCAAGGAACATTTGTGCCACTCAAGTGACGATGTCCAGAAGAGAAAATCCGGCTGGTACCCACTGACAATCCACGGCATTATCTTCATCGAATCCCCCACTATCAATATCTTGGGAGTTACCATTGATCAGAAGCTGGACTGGAGTAGCCATGACAAGAGCAGGTCAGAGACTGGGAATCCTGTGGTGAGTAACTCCCCTCCATCATCTACAGGGCTCGTCAGGAGTGTGACAGAACCACGTACTCCTCACTTGTCTGGCTGAGGGCAACTTCAACAACAGTCAGGAAACTCAACAGTGCACAGGATACAGCTGCCTGGTTGACTGGCACTACAACTGTTCACTCTCTCCACCACTGATGAACAGTAGCACTAGTCTGTACCGTCTACAGGACGCACTCACCAAGACTCTTTAGACAGCACCTTCCAAAACCACTATCTCTGTCGGCTAGAAGAACAAGGGAGGAGAAAGTCTCAGAACACTAGTGTCTGGAATTTGCCCTCCAAACCACACACCATCCTAACTGAGCAGTATATAACCGTCACAGGGTCACAGACCTGGAACTCAACAGTTTAGAAGACAGCTCCCCATCACCTTCTGAAGGGTGATGAGGGATGAGCAGTTGACCACTGGATCAACCTCTGAAGCCCTCGCACCTTGAATGAATAGAAAGGCATGCCTCACCTCCAGCCTACGGCAGAGGTGCCCAACCCTCAGCAGCATCTCCACTGGCCACCGACAGGATGCTCACATGCTCTATGTACGTGTTGAAGGATTCCTAAGATGACAAGATGAAACCTTGACCTCACAATCTACCGGCCTTCGCTGCACTTTCTCTGTAGCTGCTACACTTTATTCTGCGTTGTTATCTTTAAACCGTGACGGGTTAAAGATCCAGCAGAAATGGAAAAAACACTTTGGAGTCTGGTATTGCTATTAACTGCGCAATACAGTAATATAAATGCAGCTAAATCAAAAAGGTTAGCAATGATTATATATATAAGTGTGGAAATATATGAAAACCAAGCTTCTTCAAGTCTAGGGGTAAATAGATAATTTTACGATGATGAGTAAATTTCGGTTCAGTTCGTGGTATTGAGTTTAGTGATGGAGAGAGAGAGAGGGAGAGATTTGAATCTTCAGGTGAGCTGACACCGTCGATCTTCCCGTTGTCCTCCGAATTCCTTTAGAAGTCACCGACTGTGACCAAAACAAAAGGTACCATTCTTCTGTGGTGGAATTATCAACCCAGGCGAGGGTCAGACACATGAATAACTCCCCACCAGTCACATCCCTTTTCACGCTGCGAGAGCCACTGATTGATCCGCCTGATCAATCCTCCAAAACCCACCTTTTCTGCGGGCACAACAAAGCTCATTCAGTGTCCAAAACTGTAGGTCTAACATCTGACCTTCTATTTATCTCACCGTGTCTGTAGGTCTAACATCTGACCTTCTATTTATCTCACTGTGCTGAACACCAACAGTCCATCAAGCAGCTCCTCCCTTCTCTCGCTGTAAGAACTTGGAAGCTGCTAGTGTCCTTACAAAAGTGTAAACATGCTGCCAAAAAACCATAACACCAGCTCAAAGCAGTCTTCACCTCTCTCTCTCGATAACAAAGAACAACATCTCTCTCTCTCTTTTCAAAAGTACAGTTTATAGGGGTAATTCAGGATCCTGTCACAGTAATGATCTGACCTGTACGACAATAATAAACCAATTCTAATTCCATTAGGGAAGACGCTCGCTGCTCCAAGTGGTACCTGTGGCCACAAACCCAATCACTGAGCAGATCGCATCAAACTGCCGAGCAAGGGCTGCACAAGGGTCCTCACACTCTCCCACCATTGGGGGCAACTTCAAAAAGTGGTGCCTTAAGGATGTGGCATCCATTAGTAAGGATCATCACCATTAGGACGTGCCGTCTTCTCAGGACTACTGTTAGGAGCGGTGCAGGAGCCTGAAGACCCACACACAATCTTTTGAAAACAGCTGCTTCCCCTCAGCCATCAGATTTCTGAAAGGTCCATGAATTCACGAATACTACAACACTATTCCTCTTTTGCATTATCTATCTGCCTGTCTTAGTCTGTCTATCTGTTTATTTAAATTTAATTAAATTTACATTTAATTGTCATTCAACCATACATGAGTACCTATGAATATAGCCAAACAAGACAGCATTACTACGGGGTCAAGGTACAAAACACAGTACCAACAGTCACACACAGCACAAAGCACACATAGCACATATAAGATAGCAAGCACATACAGATATCAGTAAGATATAGCCACGCAATAGAAGAGTCCAAACTCAAGCCATCCAATGCTGCAGAAATCTGCAGCCGACCGCAATAGAGCTCATCTTCTGCCGGGCGAACGCTGGGGGGCCGCACAGACCCCAGCCCGGACGCTGCTCACACTGCCCCTGGTGGAGCACACGGGCTCTGGCGGCTGTTGACGGCCGACTCCGCAGCTTGAGGCCTAGTCCGCGCACTTGGGAGACCTCCTAAAGAATCATTGGATGGTGGGGGGAGGGGGTGTTGGGGGCGAAGGGGGGAAGTGAAGGTAGAATTGCAGCATGAGCTCTGTATAACCAGCTGCTGAATGATGTGTAATACCCACATTGATGTGAGGCCATTACACACTAAGTGGCTCTGTGGGAAAATCACACAATTCTATTACAGAGATGTACACAGACAGATTCACATTTTCATATATTTTATGTTCCAGGACTGAGCCTTAAATAAATTGTGTGGGCATTAAGCATATTGTCAGACTAAAAGTATTTTGATTATGGACTGCTTTTACAATGATCATAAGGTCAAGGGGAGTCCAGAATCGTGACAGGTTTTTGCTGGAGAAGATAATGTTTGTGTCGGAGAAAGCGGTAACCGAGGGAAACTGATCCAAGGTAACCTGCAAAAAAACCTTAGAAACAATCCTACAGTGAGCTATTGTGATCGGGAAGGGCAATGGAAGGAGATTCAGTCATAATAACTTGCTAAAGGGAATTCAGAGTATTTCAGAATCACCAGCATATGTCATGAAATTTGCTGTTTTACTGCACCAATACATAATGATAAAGACTATAAATTACAGTAAGTACATCGATAAAAAATTAAATAAATAGTACAAAAAGACAGGAAAAAATTGTGTAGTGATGTTCCTGGGTTCATTGTCCATTCAGAAATCTGATGGCAGAGGGAAAGAAGTTGTTCCAGAAACATTGAATGTGTGTCTTCAGGCTCCTGTATCTCCTCTTGGTGGTAGCAATGAGAAAAGTGCACATCCTGGGTGATGGGGGTCCTTGATGATGGATGCCTCCTTGTTGAGGCATCGCCTTTAGAAGGTGACCATTTAGAGGACAATTAGCAGAACTATCCGAAATGAAAGGAGAATGGGATTACGTGATTAATCTGTTATCAGGGACACAGTGGGATAAATAGCCTCCTAGGGTTCCATTTCGTTCTGTGAGCCTTATCTCCCTTGCGTAGCTATTCTGTTACTGTAGGCATCTCGGAGATTCATGGGCATACACTCCACCATCTGCAGACGTGCCTTTACTGATCTTCACTGAGGAAGAGAAGTGCAAAGGCAGCAAGCCCCCTGGCCATCAGTGTCCTAGGATGGCTGACGCAAACTCCGTAGGACTAAAGTTCAAGTTAAAAGTACATTTATTATCAAAGTATGTATATATTATACAACCTTGAGATTCATCTGCTTACGAAAGGTTCAAAAAACTAGGTAATGATAGAGATCTAGAAGATTATAAGGCTAGCAGGAAGGAGCTTAAAGATGAAATTAGGAGAGCCACGAAGGGGCCTCGGCAGACAGGATTAAGGAAAACCCCAAGGCATTCTACAAGTATGTGAAGAGCAGGAGGATAAGACGTGAGAGAATAGGACCAATCATGCGCGACAGTGGAAAAGTGTGTATGGAACCGGAGGAGATGGCAGAGGTACTTAATGAATACTTTGCTTCAGTATTCACTATGGAAAAGGATCTTGACGATTGTAGGGCTGACTTGCAGCAGACTGAAAAGCTTGAGCATGTAGATATTAAGAAAGAGGATGTGGTGGCACTTTTGGAAAGCATCAAGTTGGATAAGTCACCAGGACCAGACGGGATGTATCCCAGGCTACTAGCGATTATCTTTGCATCATCAATGATGACGGGGGAGATTCCGGAGGATGGGAGGGTTGTGGATGTTGTTCCCTTATTCAAGAAAGGGAGTAGGGATAGCCCAGGAAATTATAGACCAGTGAGTCTTACTTCAGTGGTTGGTAAGTTGATGGGGAAGATCCTGAGAGGCAGGATTTATGAGCATTTGGAGAGGCATAATATGATTACACATAGTCAGCATGGCTTTGTGAAAGGCAGGTCGTGCCTTACGAGCCTCATTGAATATCTTGAGGATGTGACTAAACACACGATGGAGGTAGAGCAGTAGATGTAGTGTATATGGATTTCAGCAAGGCATTTGATAAGGTTCCCCATGCAAGACTTATTGAGAAAGTAAGGAGGCATGGCGTCCAAGGGGACATTGCTTTGTGGATCCAGAACTGGCTTGCCCACATAAGGCAAAGAGTGGTTGTAGATGGGTCATATTCTGCATGGAGGTCAGTGACCAGTGGTGTGCCTCAGGGATCTGTTCTGGGACCCTTACTCTTTGTGATTTTTATAAATGACCTGGATGAGGAAGTGGAGGGATGGGTCAGTAAATTTGCCGATGACAAAAAGGTTGGGGGTGTTGTGGATAGTGTGAAGGGCTGTCAGAGGTTACAGCGGGACATTGATATGATACAAAACTGGGCTGAGAACTGGCAAATGGAGGTTAACCCAGATAAGTGAGAGGTGGTTCATTTTGGTAGGTCAAATATGATGGCAGAATATAGTTTAATGGCAAGACTTTTGGCAGTGTGGAGGATCAGAGGGATCTTAGGGTCCTAGTCCATAGGAAATTCAAAGTTGCTATGCAAGTTGACTCTGTGGTTAAGAAGGCATACGGTGCATTGGCCTTCATCAATCATAGGATTGAGTTTAAGAGCTGAGAGGTAATGTTGCAGCTATATAGGACCCTGGTCAGACCCCACTTGGAGTACTATGCTAAATTCTGGTCGCCTCGCTACAGGAAGGACATGGAAACCATATAAAGGGTGTGGAGGAGATTTACAAGGATGTTGCCTGGATTGGGGAGCACGCCTTATGAGAATAGGCTGAGTGAACTCGGCCTTTTCTCCTTGGAGCGATGGAGGATGAGAGGTGACCTGATCGAGGTGTACAAGATAATGAGAGGCATTGATTGCGTGGATAGTCAGAGGCTTTTCCCCAGGGCTGAAATGGCTAGCACGAGAGGGCACAGTTCTAAAGTACTTGGAAGAGGTACAGAGAAGGTGTCAGGGGTAAGTTTTTTATGCAGAGAGTGGTGAGTGTTTGGAATGGGCTGCCGGCGACGGTGGTGGAGGCAGAAACAATAGAGTCTTTTAAGAGACTCCTGGATAGGTACATGGAGCTTAGTAAAATAGAGGGCTATGGGTAAGCCTAGGTAGTTCTAAGGTAAGGACATGTTCGGCACAGCTTTGTGGGCCGAAGGGCCTGTATTGTGCTGTAGGTTTTCTGTGTTTCTGTGTTTCTACAGGCAGCCGTAAAACAAAGAACCCAAAGGAATCCATTAAAAATAAGACTGACGAGCGCCCAACGTGCAGAGAGAGAGAAAACAAAACACACACATAAATCGTGCAAACAGTAAAGCAAGCAATGGAATTCAGAAAAGTGTGTCCATAAACACGAAGCCCAGAGCTGTCGGAGCGGGCCCACAGCCTCAGTGTAGTGAAGAACATCAAGAACAGATCAGAGACTGGGATCCCGCATTGACTGGCTCACGCTCAGAGACTGGGATCCCACATTGACTGGCTCAGGGTCTGGGAACGGGATCCTGCATTGACTGGCTCAGCCCACGGCACTCCTGGGTCTTCCCGCGCCATTGGTATCCTGGGGATGACTGACCTCAAACTCCACAGGGCGAGAGACAAGGGAAGGTCAGAAACTGGGGATCCTGCAGCGATCGGCTCAGCCTGTGACATCACAGTGCCTTCCCACGGTCACTGGGTACATGGGTGGGCGCGTGTGTGGGATTCCTCTTCGAGCACATTACCCCTTAACCCTTTGGTTCCGTTTGGTATCTCCCTGCAGCCGAGATCTTCCTCCCTCACTGCTGCTGTTGCTCAGTTGCACGTTCACTGTACAATGAGCAGTGTTACAGCCGGACATCGACTAAGTGATGATCGGTTTGTTATTGCCCCTTGCACCGAGATACGGTGAACTTTGTTTTGCACATCACCCATACTGACCATGCCAAGCACAACTATATTGAGATAGTACAAAGGGAAACACTTTACTAGAACGCTGAATCTTGTGTTGTGATTACACTTATGGAGGAATTGCAATGCAGGTGGACCAATAGGAAGCAAAGGCCATAATGAAAGGTCAAGAGTTCATCTTCTTCTTACAAGAGGTCTGTTCGAGAGTCTCATAAGGGTTGATGAACTAAAAGTGAGACTGACCTACCAAAGGGAATTGAGGGACTGCTATGCACTCTGTCTCACCGAGATATGGCTTACACCAAAGGGAATTGAGGGACTGCTATGCACTCTGTCTCACCGAGATGTGGCTTACACCAAAGGGAATTGAGGGACTGCTATGCACTCTGTCTCACCGAGATGTGGCTTACACCAAAGGGAATTGAGGGACTGCTATGCACTCTGTCTCACCGAGATGTGGCTTACACCAAAGGGAATTGAGGGACTGCTATGCACTCTGTTTCACTGAGATGTGGCATACACCAGCTCCACCTGACTGTGCCTTTCAACCTGACGATGGACTGTATGGTGTCCTCGGACAAAGCAAGAGGTGGAGAGGGTCTGCTTCCTAATCAACTCTTTGAGGTGCTTGGATGCGACGGTCCTAGTGAGTTCCTGTTTACCCGACTTGGAATATCTGATGGTGACCTGCCGTCCGTACCACCTGCCTTGGGCGTTCGCTTCAGCTATCCTGATGGTAGTCTACAATACATCCCGTCCCAGGCAGACTGCAATCAGTGAACTATACTCAGTGGCCAACAGCCTTGATATGGGGCAATCTGAAGCCTTGTACATCATTGCTGGTGACTTCCTCCAGGCCAACTTCAAGTGTGCGTTACCAAAAAACTACCAGCATGTCTCCTGTCCCACCAGGGGCCCAAACACCCCTGGCCATTGCTACCCAACCGTCAAAGATGCCTACCAAGCCACCCCCACCTTGGTAAATCAGACTACCAGGCTGTTCTCCTTCTTCCTGCATACAAACAAGCTGAAATGGGAGTATCCAGTACAGAAAGCCATACAGTGCTGGTGTGAGGAAACAAGTGAGCTTCTATGTGACTGCTTTGAGTCAGTAGGCTGGTCTAATGTTCAAAACCTCAGCCAACCTAGATAAGAACTTTATCATGGTCTGGAACTTTATCAAGAAATAAGTGTAGTAAATAAGTCAATCCGAGTATTTTCAAATTGGAAAACATGAATAAACTGGGAGATCTTCATTAAAAGTTCATTAGGAGTTTGAGGAGATTTGGTATGTCATCAAAGATTCTAGCAAATTTCTACAGATGAACCTGTAGATCTGTAGAATATTCGAACTGGTTGCAACACCATCTGGGATGGATGTGTCAATGCACAGGATTGGAAGAAGTTGCAGAGGTTTCTAGACTCATCTATCTCCATCACGGGCACTAGCCTCTCCACCATAGAGATCATCTTCAAAGGAAGGTCCCTAAAGAAGGTGGCATCCATCATGAAGGACATTACCATCCAGATATGGCCTGTTCTAATAACTACCAATAGGAAAAGGTACAGGAGCCTCAAGATACACGCTCAATGTTTTAAGAACACCTTCTTCCTTTCTGCCTACAGATTTTTAAACAGATAATGAACCTACCTCACTATTTTGCTCTTTCTGAACTATTTTTTATATATTTTCATTGTAACTTATAGTAATTTTTATGTACTGCGCTGTCCTGCTGCAACAGCATGACAAATTTTGTGACATGTCTCACTGAAGTCCAGGACTACAGCTTTCAGATCAGGTTCCCTGACCTATACAAGTGTAACTCTCGCTTTGGCTAGCAGCTTAATACAGGGGGTGATAGCCCCCGTTGCCCGGCCAAACTTAAGAAATCTCATTTGGGTGGATGCTGCGCGATGTGTCCCCTGTTACAAATCAATATTCCGAAATAACAAAGTACATAATATGTGATTAAACGATTGAGCTTTATAATTCTTAATTTGACTATATTGTTAGTAAAGAAAACAAAAAAAAGAAAAAGGGCCCATTCTCATGAGACAGTCTGTTGCGCAATGTTGGAGCTCACTGATAAGGCCGTTCGTCCACCGTCGACCTCCGATCGTCACTGACCTTCGGACCCTCGCTCCAAGTCCACCCCGTCCGAGGTCTACCAACTCCCTCTATTCGTGTCTTCTCTCCTCATCTCTCCTCGGCAAAAGACCGCGAATTCCCGGCTCCCAGACACACAAGAAAGAACAACATCCCGCTCATTGGCCAGCGTGCTCCACTATCTCTAGTCATAACCCAAACATTGCTGCTACAGAGAAACCATTACCTCAGCAGTGGAACATTACAAAGAAGCCATTATATTAGCAGTGAAACCTTACAGCGTGTTACACAAGAAATTGAGATAACAGCTCCCACAAGGCTCCCAGGGATGCCAAGGAACAACAGCAGTACAAAATTAAGTCCCAGACCAGCTCTCAATTGTGGCAAGGCTTACACACTGTAACACAAATGCAGGCAGTATTGCCGACAACAGTGCATTCCGTCCTGATGAGCTCAATGCAGTCTAGCATGTTTTGAACATCTACAGTCGCCGTTGCAGACATGAGATCAGTCTTCCTGAGTGAACGCAAGGAAAGCATCTGGCCCAGATGATGCTGCCGGTCGGGTCTTTAGATCCTGCACACATCAGCTGGTGGGGATACTTGCAGATATTTCTAACCTCCCCCTACTTCAATCTGAGGCTTCTACCTAATTTAAGGAAACCACTATCATCCTGGTAACTAAGAAAAATGAAGTAACATCTTAATGACTACCACCCAATGATTCTAGCATCATCCATCATGGTGTGCTTCACAGGGCTGGTCATGGCATGTGTCACCTCCAGCCTCCCAGACAACATTGACCCACTGCAATTCACCTCCTGCCAAAATGGGTCTATGACAGACACCATCTTCCTGGCCCTACATTCATCTCTGGAGCATCTGGACAGTAAAGATGCCTACATCAGACTCTCATATATCGACTTTAGCTCTCTCTTCAATACTATTATTCCATAAAATATAGGAGCAGAATTTAGACCATTTGGCCTGTCAAGTCTGCTCCATCATTTCATCATGGCTGATCCAATTTTCCTCTCAGCCCCAATCTCTCCTCATCCCTTCATGCCCTGACCAATCAAGAATCTATCAACCTCTACCTTAAATATACATGAAGACTTGGCCTTCACAGCAGCCTGTGGCAAAGAATTCCACAGATTCACCATTCTATGGCTAAAGAAATTCCTCCTCATCTCCATTCTAATAGGACGTCCCTCTATTCTGAGCAAACCCGTCTCCAAACTCCTAGACCTGATGCTCAGCGTCTCCTCCTGCAACTGGATCCTTGACTTCCTAACGTACAGACCGCAATCAGTAAGGATTGGCAGGCACGTCAGAGGGTGGTATACCCGTGGAGCTCATTGCCATGGGCAGCTGTGCGGGCTAAGTCATCCTGTTTATTTAAAGCGGAGGTTGATAGGTTCTTGATTAGTCAGGGTGTCAAAGGTTACGGGGAGAAGGCAGGAGAATAGGGTTGAGACGGATAATAAATCAGCCATCATGGAATGATGGGGCAGAGTCGATGGGCAGAATGGCCTAATTCTGCTCCTTTCTCTTATGGTCTTATGGACTAACACCTCCACCACAATAAACCTCAACAAGGCTGTGCCCTCAGCTCCCTGCTTCACTTCCTATACACTCCCAACCCAAGTGGTCAGACTCTGGTTTAACTCCAGCTACATGTTCACAGCTGACACCTCTGAATTTCGAATAGCAATGAGTCAGAGTCCAGGAAGGAGACGGAGAGCCTCGTGACACGGTGTCATGACAACAACCCTTCCCTCAATGTCAACATAAGAGCTGGTCACTGACTTCAGGAAGGGGGCAGTGCCCGTGCTGAAGTTGAGAGGGATGTCTAAGATGTAAACATCACTAAGATGTAAGCCTGTCCTAGTCCAATCACGATGATGCCACACCAGCGCCTCTAGTTGAGGCCAAGGAAGTTCGGCAGGTCCTGCTGACCTTCACCAATTTTTATCGATGCACCATAGAAAGCAAAGTATTTAGCTCGGTTAGGCAACTGCTCTGTACACGACAACAAGAAGCTACAGGGAGTGTGGAGACAGCCCACCGCGTCTCAGGAAATACCCTCCCCACCATGGACTCTGTCTACACTTCTCCCTGACTCAGTAAAGCTGGCAGGATAATCAAAGACCCCACCCACGCACTGGACAGTCTCTCTTCTCCCCCCCCACTATAGGGTAGAGATACAAAAGCCTGGAAGCACAGACCACCAGGCTCACAGATAGCATCTGTCCAGTGTTACAAGATTATTGACTGGACCTCTTGTCCAATAGGATAGTCTGTTGACCTCACATTCTATCTCACCATGGCCTTGGCACCTTATTGTCTGCCTGCACTGAGCTCTCTCTGTCACTGTTACACTTCATTCTGCATTCTGTTCTTCTTCTCTCTTGCATCGCCGTGATGTAATGATGTGAAGAATGTGAAGTACTGGGTGACCTGCAGGACAAAGTTTTTCACTAACAAGAGGAAATCTGCAGAGGCTGGAAATCCAAAGCAACACACACACACACACACACACACACACAAAGGTGCTGGAGGAACGCAGCAGGCCAGGCAGCATCTATGGAAAAGAGTAAACAGTCGACGTCTCGGGCAGAGACCCTTCAACAGGACTGTAGCTCGGTACACGTCACAATAATAGACCAATTTTCTGATTTACAGCGCGATAGAAGCTGTCCTGGCTGGAGGTCTGCACTTTCGGGCGTCCCTGCCTGATGGGAGAGAGAAGAGAGGATGGCCAGTGTGTGGCTTGGGTCTTCGATAATGCTGGCTGCTTTCCTGAGGCAGCAAGGTGGAGACAGAGTCTATGGAGGGGAGGGTAGCTCCTGTGACGTGCTGAGCTGTGCCTCTTGTGGTCATGGGCAAAGCAGTTGCCCTACCAAGCTGTGATGCATCTGGTGCATCAATAGAAATCGATGAGGATCATCGGGATCCTCGTCTTCTGAAGAAGCAGAGGCGCTGCTGAGCTTTCAGGCAAAGGCCCCGTGCGCGCAGGGACGAGAAACACAAAATGCTGGAAGCCCTCAGCAGGTCAGGCAGCGTCCTGGGGAAGGGAACAGAGTCGACGCTTCATCAGAACTGGGGGAATGAGCTACCAAGCTGCTGGGGAAGGGGGAGGGGAGGGGTGAAGAGGACAGAGGAAATATCTCTGATAGGACGCAGACCCAAGTTGTCAAGGTAACAAATGACTTTAAGTGAATGGTAGTTGGAGACAGATTAGAGAAAAGCCCTGAATTGAAACAGAAAGGCTCAGCTGTATCTGTCTGAGAGAAGGGCTGGCCAGCTGAAATTGTTGGATATCGAATCCTGGTGACTGCAGCGTGCCCAGATGCTGTTGCCTGAGGTTACACTGACTTTCGCTGGAGCAACATAAGAGACTGGAGGAGGGAAGGTCAAAGTGAGAGTGGAACGGAGAATTAAAGGGGCAGGCAACTGGAAGCTCAGGTACATCTCCACAGACTGAAGTCTGTCCGCTGCAGAGGACTCACTCCAACTGCCTGTGGTTTGTCCCGTGGAGAGGTCGCAGTGTGAAGACAAAATGAAACAGACTCACCTGGAGGAAGTTCAAGTGAATCCCGGCTTCACCTGGCAGGACTGTTCGGGTCTGTGGTCGGCGGGAAGGGAAGAGGGGAAAGACTAGATGCTGCAGCCTCCATGGCCACGTTGGGAAGTTTGGTGGGAAGGTGGAGATGGAGAAATGAACCAGCGAGTTGGAGAGGGAACGTGGAAAAGAGGGAGGGGAGGAAGTGTCAGATCAATAGCAGAACTTGTAGAGGGTGATGAGGAGAAAGGTGCAAGAGAATGGGGAAATCCTTCCTTGCTCTTGTGGAGTGGGAGTGAAAGCAGAGCTAAAGCAAATGGAGGTAATGCAGTTGAGGTAAAGGAGCAGTCAATGTTCCGGGCTGAAAACTGATGATGTCTCGGCCCAAAACGTCGACTGTTCACTTCCTTCTGTCGACCGACATGCTGAGCTCCTCCAGTATTTTGTGTGTGTGCGTGTCGCTGAAGGTTTTCAGCATCTGTCGATCTCTTGTGTCTCTGTGATGCTGTTGAGAGACCTGGCATCTCAAGTAGAGAGAAAAGGGAAGTCAGATTAAAGGGAACACAAGAAAATCTGAGGATGCTGATAATCCAAAGCAACACACAAAATGCTGGAGAGACACAGCAGGCCAGGCAGCATGAATGGAAACGAATAAACAGTCGGCGTATCCGGCCGACACTCTTCGTCAGGACCCTTCATCTGTGCTGAAGAAGGGTCTCGGCCCGAAGTGTCAACAGCCGACTCTTTTCCAGAGATGCTGCCTGGCCTGCTGAGTTCCTCCAGTATTTTGTGTGTGTTGCCTCGGTTTAAAGGCACTGATTTGGAAAGTCAACACAAGATATGATGGAGACAGAGCAACCAGGTAGAATCACAGTTCTTGCAGTCAACAGGGTGAAAATAGGTATTGGCATTGTTTTTTTATTATTTTCATGTGTACCAAGATATACTGAAAAACTCTGGGTGCCATCCATGAGACCATAAGAGCAGAATTATGCCATTTGGTCCATCAAATCTGTTCTGCCATTCCATCAGGTTGAAGTATTATCCCCCTCATCCCCATTCTCCTGCTCTTTCCCCATAACCTTTGGAGAATGTGTGGTCCAGATAGCTGTGGGATAGGGCTGTGTTGGAAAAAGTGTGGTCAGGATATCTGTGGGATAGAGGCTGTGTTGGAGAAGGTGTGGTCAGGATATCTGTGGGATAGGGGTTGGCTTGTCACGGATATCAGTAGCTAACACATCCCCTGAGATGGGGATAGGATGTTCAGAAAGAGAAGGGAAGAATCAGACGTGGACCATGTGAGAGTATGAGAACGCTGGAGGAAAGCAGCAGAGGTGATGAAATGTTCAAGTTGTGTATGGGTGTGGGAAGCAGCCCTGATACAGTCATCAGTGTAGCAGGGGAAGGCCTGAGGGTGGGGGGTTGCTGAGCAGGCCTATCACTGGGATTGTTTTACATATCCAGTGAAGAGACAGACAACTTGGAGCTGCGGGAGTTCCCAGAACTCTGCTTTGGACACAGTGAGTGGGATGAACGTAGGAACAGTTCAGTGTGGGATTGAGCTTGGCTGGGCGAGAGGGATTGGTGGTGGAAGCAAAACCGGTTGGTCATCTGCTGGAGGAAGAGGTGGAGGTCTCCCAGACCCTCCTGGTCTGGGACGAAGGTGTAATGGTTTGGGCACCCGTGTGAAAACCAGCCGGATGAGATCAGAATACTGGAAAGTGTCAAAGTGGAGGATGGTATCAAAGGTGGCAGGGGTTTAAGTGGGATGGAATTGGACGAGGAGAAAAAGGATGGTGTCAAGATAGGAAGACAGAGTGTTGAAAGGCAAGAGCAGACTGAAACCCTACCCGTGGACCCTGGGGGGGAAGCAGGTGCGGGTTGCACGGCGTTGATCCCCTGAGATCAGTGACTGTCCGATGTGCAGTGATGGGCTCACCGTCCTCTGGAGGCTTGAGGAGGTGGCTGAGGGACGACTCTTTACCTCCATCATGTAATGTGGAGCATTCCATGTCTCTGGGCCAGCTCTCGACGGAGATCAGAAGGACGAGTGGAGATCTGATCGAAACACACTGAATACTGAACGGCCTGGATGAAGTGAATTCAGAAAGGATGCTTCCATTAGGATGAGAGTAAAGTGACACCCCTTAAAACTGAGGTGAGCAGCAATCCCTCCAGCCAGAGGGTGGTGAATCTGTGGAATTTGTTGCCACGGAGAACAGTGGAGGCCAAGTCATTGATTTGAGGCAGAGATTAACAGGTTCTTGATTAGAAATGGAGTTAAGAACATAGAACAGTACAGTACAGCAACAGGCCATTCAGCCCACAGTGTCGTGCTAAAAAGCAAATTAAAAAAACCTGAACACCAATCCCTCCTACCTACACAATGTCCATATCCCTCCATCTTCCTTATATCCATGTGCTCATCCAAACATCACATAAAAGCCTCTAACGTATTTGCCTCTTCCACTGTACCAGGCAGCACATTCCAGGCATCCACCACTCTCTGAGTAAAACACTTACCCCTCACGTCCCCCTCGAACCTACCCCCTCTCACCTTCAATGCATGCCCTCTGGTATTAGACATTTCAACCCTGGGAAACAGATACTCCCTGTCTACTCAATCTATGCCTCTCACAATCTTATAAACTTCTATCAGATCTCCCCTCAGCCTCCGACACTCCAGAGAAAACAACCCAAGTTTGTCCAGCACGTGCCCTCTAAACCAGGCAGCATCTCAGTAAACCTCTTCTGCACCCTCTCCAAAGCCTCAACATCTTCCCTCTAGTGGGGTGACCAGAACTGTACACAATACTCCAGATGTGGCCACACCAGAGTTCTATAAAGTTGTTACATAACCAGGGCTACCATAAGACCATACGGAGAGAAAGCAGGAGAGTGGGATTGGGAAAAAAAATCACGGAGGAGCAGACTCGATGGGCTGAACGGACTAATCTGAGGCAGAGGACGGTACACCAAAGGGCAACAGTACCACCATGGTCAGCAGGCTGGCTGGTCCTTGGAGGGTGGGGTTGGGGAGTGTGGGGGAGGACTGTGAAAAAGCATTTGCAGTTTTTAGCGCAGACACATATATAAAGTCTGTCAGGACAGATGGTGTGTTTTATCTTTCCTCTGTCGGTTCTGCTTACAAATCAAAACTGTTGGTACATTACATGCAAGTGATGATGTCACGGTGTCTCATCAGTATTCTTAAAGCAACGTACACACATGTATAATAGATATTGTCAGCCAATAATATCCCCTACAGTTAAGACGATGTCATTTGTATAAGCATTAACTGGGGTTGGATTCTGTGGACCCCACGGAGCACAACCTGCCAGCCACGAGGCTATCGGTGGCCGTGGCCCGCTAAACCTTTACTTCGTGCCACCAAAGTGACCTTTCTCCAATGTGCTGCTTTCCCTGAGATCACCTGCGATTTTACTTACTTGATCAATGAGGGGCTTGTCAAGCGCTTGGTGAAAATCAATTATACTCCGTTAGATGATCCGCACTCAGTCGACATCCAGGCATGACCTCGGCTGCACCGAGTGTCTGAGGTTCACCTCTGTCTGCGGGCTCTGATTCCTGCTGTTCCTCAGGGACGTTTCCAGCCATTGCCCACCCCCCCCCAACTCCCTCAGTCTGCTCTGCACCCCGTCACCAACCTCTCAGTCCTGCAACTCAACTCCAGTCCAGCCGGCACCGGAAGATGCCTGCACACTCTTCCCTGAGTCGTACCGCACAGAAACAGGTCCCTCAGCCCCGCTCGCCCATGCTGACTGCGATACTCAGTGAGCTGGACCCATCTGCTTCCACTTGGCCCACTGCCTTCTAAACCTCCTCTGTCCATCTACTTATGGGACGGCCTCATTGGTGAGACCCTTCATAAACTGGGGGGGCAGCTTTGTCGAGGCACCTCAGCTCCATCCACCAAGAGCAGAATTTCACAGTGGCCAGACATTTTAATTCCCGTTCCCTTTCCGACATGTTGGTCCATGGCCTCTTCTTGTGCCTTGATAAGGCCACCTCAGGGTGGAGAAGCAACACCTTATATTCCTTCTGGGTACCTCCAACCTGGTGGCATGAATATCAATTTCTCCTTCTGGCAAAAAATTTCCCTGCCCCTCCCCTCTTTTTCTATTTCCCATTCTGTATTCTTACCTCTTCTCACCTGGCTATCACCCCACCCCCCGGAACCCTCCTCCTTCCCTTAATCCTATGGTCCACTGTCCTCTCCTATCAGATTCTTTCCTCTCCAGCCTTTCACCCATCTGGCTTCACCTATCACCTTCTAGCTACCTTCTGTCCTCTCTCCCACCCTCCCTTTTCCATCTGGCGTCCTCCCCCTTCCTTCTCAGTCTTGACGAAGGGTCCCGGCAAGAAATGTCGACTGCTTATCCCTTTCCATAGATGCTACCTGACCTTCTGAGTTCCTCCGGCATTTTGTGTGTTTTGCTTTGGATTTCCAGCATCTGCAGAATTTCTTGTGTTTATCATCTACTTTTCTAGCTGGCTTTTGAATATCACTAATCTGGCTACCTCAACCACAATTTCTGGCAACTCATTCCAGATACCTACCACCCTTTGTGTGGAGAAGCTGCCCCCCGATGTCCCTTTGACCTCATATTTATGCCTTCTTGTTTTTAATCATCCCATCTCTGGGGACAAAAAGACTGCTTTTACCTGAAGAAGGGTCTCAGCCCGAAACGTCGACTGTTATTCATCTCCATAGATGTTGCCTGGCCTGCTGAGTTCCTCCAGCATTTTGTGTGTGTTGCGTGGATTTCCAGCGTCTGCAGATTTTCTCTTGTTTGTGCATTTAGATAGATAGATAGATATACTTTATTAATCCCGAGGGAAATTTGGTTTTGTTACAGCCGCACCAACTAAGAATAGAGCGTAAATATAGCAATACAAAAACCCCCAACAATCAAACAACAAAATGCAAACTATGCCAGATGGAAAATAAGTCCAGGACCAGTTTATTGGCTCTATTTACCCTGTCTATAGCCCTCTTGATCTCGTATACTTCTGTCGGGTTACTCATCAATTGCCCATATTCCAGGAAATAAAAGTGCAAGTCTATGTAACCTCTCCTTGTAACTCGGGCCCCCAAGTGCAGGCAAAATCCTGGTACTCTTTCTAGTTTAATAACATCTCATAACAACATGAACAAAACTGTGCACAATACTCAAAGCACAGCCTCTCCAATGTCTTATGTAACTGCAATACAAGTTCTCAACTTCTATAATCAATATCCTGCGCCAAATGCCTTCTTCGCCATCTTATCAACCTGTGATGCCACTTTCAGCAAACTATTCACTTACACTCCTTGCTCCCTCTTTTCCCTAACACTCCTCACAGCTCTGTCTTTCTCTGTCTAAGTCGTACCTTGAATTGATCTCCAAAATGCACATATATCTTGACTGAAAGCCATTTGTCAATCCTCAGTCCAGTTACCTAGCTGATCAACATCCCCTGGTAACTTTTTGTGATGTTCTACAACACCACGTATTTTAGTATCGTCTGCTGACTTGCTACATCTGCTTTGTATGTTCACATCCAAATTGTTTATATAAGCTGCAAACAAAGGTCCCAGCACTGACCCCTGTGGCACACCACTAAACACAGGCCTCCAGTACAAGAAACAACCCTCGACTATCACACACAAAATTCTGGAGGAACTCAGCAGGCCAGACAGCATCTATGGAAATAGTAAACAGTTAATGCTTTGGGCCGAAACCCTTTGGCAGGATCACCTTCTGCTTCCTACCACTGAGTCGATCATGAATTTAATCCGCCTTCTACCTCACCTTCTAGACCAGCCTATCATGTCAAAGCCACATTTACTATCCTTTCTATTATAACATCCTCCTCACATTTTGTAATCATATCTTGGACCAATATTATCACACTTCCTCCTATCTCACAGCTTGCCTCAAATGCACACAAAGTGCTGGAGAAATTCAACTGGCCAGGCAGCATTTGTGGTGGGAAATAAACAGTCGACGTTTCAGGACGAGACCCTTTATCTGGGGTGAGGAAGTTGACATACAGCCTCTCATGCCTGCTGTGCAATAGTATTTCAGAAATATCTGAGTAATATTGTAAATATATTGTTTGATGAAGCATTTATTACAGGTTATATGTAAAAGTATGTGAATGGCATACGTCATCACGTCACCATGTCATATGTGTGCGCCTCAGTAAAGTGAAACAAAGTAGACATGCATCATCCGGTATATTTTTCTTTCGATTAGTTTCTGGAGTTACAGCACATAACACTGCCCACCTCTAACCCATGTTTCAACAATGGACCCTGTGTCACACTGTGCCCTCAATTCACTCAATTTATTACTAAGATTCCTTGCATTAAATTAAACCAGTTAACCACTGCCAAAAGAACATTTCCTTTTCCTCCTCCTATTTTTTTTCTCTCTGTCTTCCAAACTCATTCTGCAGTTTCCTAGACTCCTTTACTAAACTCCCAATCTTCTATGTCTAGCTTTGGTCTTCCTTCTTCTGAAACTGCCCTGAGGTTCCCTGTCCCCTATCAAACAAGTCAATACCCTCCCCAATAGTACTAGCAAAACTCCCTCCAAGGTTCTCCATTGAACCTTCTAAAGCCAAAAATTATCCCAAGGAGCTTAAACAAATAAAAGGTGGCTCAGAACCTGGTAATACTAGGACCGGTGTTCAAAAGCTTGATCAAAGGTGAGAAGGAGACAGAGAGATTTAAGGAGTGATTATAGTTTAGGAAGTCAAGTAATGGTAAGACATATACACTGAATGGTTGTGCATGAGGGAGTATTGAGCAACAGAGGAACATTAGTGTCCCAGTCCATAGAACTTCGAAGGTGGTAGCATGGGAAGGTATGGTAGTGAAGAAGACGCCAGAATACTAGACTTCATTGGCTGAGGAGTAGCACATCAGAGCGAAGAAGTAATGGTACAACTTTACAACGCATTGCTGATATCACAGCTTGAATGCTGTAAGCTACTCCTGGTCTCCTTGCTATGGAAAGTACACGATCGTACTGGAGAGGACACACAAGAGGTTCATCTGGACGTTTCCTATGTTGGAGCATTTTCAGTTCCGAAGGGAAGCTGGATGGGCTGAGCTTGGAGCGGAGGAGACTGAGAAACCTTGTAAAGGTGTATAAAATTATGAGGGGCTGAGAGTGGACATAAGCATGAAACCTTTCCCCACAGCCGTGCGTCTTTCAGCAGGCAGCGATAGGTTTGTTTAAGGTGAGGAGTCAGAGGCGTACGGGAGAGCTGAGGAAGAAATTTTCCACCCAGAAGGTGATTGGAACCGGGACCACGTGGCCTGAGAAGCTGATGTAGGCAGAGACCCTCGCAGCATTGAAGGAGTCTACAGTCCAGCAGTTGAATAGCTGAGGCGCTGAAGACGGTGAACCAGGTTCCACAACCCAAGAACCTCACTTTCAAGTACTCCACAACTTATGTTCTCAGTATTATTTTTTATTTATTCTGTTGTATTTCTTTCTTGAAAGAAACACCAGAAAATGAATCTCAGGGTTGTAGATGGTGACACAGACATACTTCGATAATAAATAAACTTAGAACTTTGAAGTTCCGGTAAATGGAATCAGTGTGGATAAATGCTCGCTGGTCAGCATGGATTTGATGGGCTGAAGGGCCTGTTTTGTCTTGCATGCGTCTATGAGTTCTGCAGCTCAAAGCCAACAGGCAGGTGGCTCAGCCCTCTGTGGCGGTGTGAAGCAAAGGGGAGGAGACGGGAGAGGCCAGATCCAGAGGAGGGCGGCTGTTCTCCCAGGGCCCTTGGACTGACTGAGATTACCCTAGGAAGCCAGGGAAACACCATCAAGGGCTGCCTGTTCCACTTGCACAATAGAGGGAGGAATGTAAGGCACACCATCAGACACAAGGCCTTGCCACTGGCTCAAAGTGTGCATGACATATTAGTCTCACACAGGAAGGGAATTAAAGATGCACAAGATGGAAAAGGGGGATAATTGAGAAACTAATCTCACTGATGTCACAGTGGCATATGGAAGCTGTCAGATGTGAGAACCTTCATTACTGTTCAAAGCATTTTGCCGTGCTGTTACAATTGTGACTGTATCAGCCCAAGACTTAATGACGTGTAATCATGACCTTACAAAGCCCAGCAGCGAGGAATAGAGTCCCAGCAATGGCATTGATTCTATCCCACAGCTAAATACAGAGGCAGAAGTTAAAAATAACCTTTTACTGAAATGGAAACTTCTCTCTAAACTGGTCCTTTACACTTCTCTCACACATGCAAAGGGTGCCCGTCTCTGTCTGTATGTGTACTGCCCGTCTGTATGTCTGAGTACATATTGCACTGTGCCCATGAATGTGTGCATGACAGCAAAAACGTCCGTGTCTGAAAGATCGTAATCAAGAGAAGATCTGCAGATGCTGGAATTCCGAGCAACGCACACAAAATGCTGGAGGAACTCGGCAGGCCAGGCAGCATCTTCGGGCCGAAACTCCGACTGTACTTTTTCCCATAGGTGCTGCCTGGCCTGCTGAGATCCTCCAGCATTTTGTGTGTGTTGCTTGAATGAAGGGTTATGTGTGTATGTGTGTATATATTAGGTACCTAATAAACTGGCCAATAAGTGTATGTTCATTGTCTTCTGCTGCTGCAACACATCCACTTCAAGGTTTGGGATGTGTTGCATTCAGAGATGCTCTTCTGCACACCACTGATGTAACCTGTGGTTATTTGAGTTACTGTCGCCTTCCCGTCAGCTTGAACCAGTCTGGCTATTCTGCTCCGACCTCTCTCATTAACAAGGTGTTTGCGCCCTCAGAAATGCTGCCCACTGCATGTGTTTTTTTTTTGTTTTTCGCACCATTCACTGTAAACTCCAGATACTGTTGTGCATGAAAAACCCAGGAGATCAGCAGTTTCTGAGACACTCAAACTACCCCATCTGGCACCAGCAATCATTCCACAGTCAAAGTCACTTCAATCACATTTCTGATGTTTGAAGTGACAACAGCTGAACCTCTTGACCATGTCTGCGTGCTTTTTTTTATGCATTGAGTTGCTGCCAAGTGATTGGCTGATTAGATATTTGCACTGACGAGCAGGGGTACATATAGGCATCTGTTAGTCTCATGAGACCATGGATTTGCACCTTGGAAGGTTTCCAGGGTGCAGGCCTGGGCAAGGTTGTATGGAAGACCAGTAGTTGCCCATGCTACAAGTCTCCGCTCTCCACGCCACCGATGTTGTCCAAGGGAAGGGCATTAGGACCCACACAGCTTGGCACCGGTGTTGTCGCAGAGCAATGTGTAGTTAAGTGCCTTGCTCAAGGACACAACACACTGCCTCAGCCAAGGCTCGAACTAGCGACCTTCAGATCACTAGACGAACGCCTTAATCATTTGGCCAGGCACCAGCACAACGAGCAGGGGTACAAATGTACCTAAAAAAGAGGCCACTGAGTACATGTGTCTATGTGTGTGACTGTGTGTGCGCATGTGCATTTATACATTTGTGTGTCTGTGTGATGGTGGAACACAACTAAAATCTTCCAGTTATGGGATGAACAGAGTCACAGAGTACAGCACAGAAACAGGCCCTTCAGCCCATCTCATTCATGCTGAACAATGGTTGTATTAGTTGTGGAGCAGCTAAGTTACTGGACTAACAATTTAAGGACCTAGGTTCAAATCCCTCCACGACAGTGTGGAATTTAAATTCTGTGAAGAGTTGACCATATTTATCCGACCACAGAAACCACAGGATTGTTGTCAACTCCTTTGCTTTAGTAAGACAGACCCAGGAGACCACCGGAGGCTGAAATCTGGAGCAACAGGCAATCTACTGGAGGAAATCAGTGGGCCGTGGAGTCAAAGAGCAATACAGCATGGATATAGGCCTTTCTGCCCATCAAGTCCATGCTGACCATGGTACCCACCCAGCTAGTCCCAATTTCCTGTATTATCTCTCTAAGCCCCACATATCCATGTGCGTTTTAAATGATAGAGCGGTAGCTCTAAATGTTACCCCCTCAGGTAGCTTTTAAATCCTTCCCTCTCACCCTAAACCTGTGCCCTCCAGTCTTGGACACCCCTACCCTAGGGAATAGCCCGTACACATGTGCGTCTTATGTGTGTCTCTCATCAATTTAAATGTTTCTCTGAGGTCGTCCCTCATGTTCCTCTATTCCAAGGAACAAAAACCACGCCTGGCCAACCTTTTCCTGTAAGTCAAGCCCTTTATTGCGGCAACATCCTGATGAATCTTTGCAGTTTAACCTCGGGAAGCATCTGTGGGGGGAAAGGATTTAAAGGACCTGAACCAGGGCTTTAACCTGAAATGTCGCCCATTCCTTTCCTGCCCCACCCCCACAGATGAGGCTTGACCCACTGATTTCCTCCAGCAGATTGTTTGTTGGTTCAGTAACAATCTATGGTCCTTATCCTGTCTGGGCCCACAGACCCTTAGGCACCCTACGAAAAGGCCAGGCAAGCCACTTCCACTCACTTCAGACATTTCCTCTCTCCCCTCTTCCATATTTTCATATGACATCATCATTATGTGCTGTTTCATATGACATCATCATTATGTGCTGTGTTGTATAACCTGGGCGATCATAGTCTTATCCATGACCATGATTGTTCTTGCCAAATTTTTCCACAGAAGTGGTTTGCCACTGCCTCCTTCTGGGCAGAGTCTTCACAAGATGGGTGACCCCAGCCATTACCAATACTCTTCAGAGATTGTCTGCCTGGCGTCCGTGGTTGCATTACCAGGACTTGTGATGTGCACCGTCTGCTCATATGACCATCCACCGCCTGCTCCCATGGCTTCACGTGACCATGATGGCGGGGGTGGGGGGATCAGGAGGGGGGCAAACTGCAGGCTAGCGGAGGGAAGGAGGGCCTTACACCTCCTCAGGTGGAGACGTATCTCCACACCACCACCCTTTCCATCAGGCAGAAGACACAAACTCCTGAGAACAACGACCACCAGGCTCATGGACAGTCTGTACCCTGCGGCCATAAGATTATTCTATAGCTCCCTAGTGTGATAAATTGGACTCTTTACTTCACAATCTACCTCGTCGTGATCTTGCACCCTATTGCCTTCCTGTGCTGCGCTTTCTCTGCAGTTGCTACACTTTGTTCTGCATCTGTTATTACAACGCACTGTGTAACTTCACGAGGAATCCCACCCACCCTGCTCATGGACTGTTTGTCCCACTCCCATCAGGGAGGAGGCTATGTAGCATCCACACCAGGACTACCAGACTCAAAAACATTTACTGTCTACAAACAGTAAGGAAACATCCCCCACCATCGCTGCTTTATCATTTCACGTCGGTCACCTTTCGTACAGACACTCCTGTGCCTAGCATCACTTTATGGACAGACAATCAATTTGTGTATATAAGCTAACATATATCTTTATGATAATTGTGTTTTTGTTATTGTGTTCTGTATCCTATAGTGTTCTTTTTGCTGCATTGGATCTGGAGTATAATTATTTCAATCTCCTTTACACTTGTGTAGTGGAACTGACATTAAACACTCTTGAAGCTCGAATCTTGATTGCTTTGATCTGTATGAACAGTGTGTAAGACAAGCTTTTCACTGTACCTTGGTACATGAGACAAATATAAACCAGTTCCAAATCCCATCCAGTTGTAGGTGACTCATCAGACGTTTCTGAAGGGCAGTTAGGGGTGGTTAATGCCATTGACACAGAGATTCCCGAATTATAGACTTAAAAGGTCATTGGAGGGAATTTACTTAAAGTGATAATAATCCCAAAAGAGGAAAAAAGACCAAGCAAAGTCCAATCCCAGAATTTTAACAGAAATGGCTGCAGTAGTAGTGGATGATCAATGTTATCAATTTACACAACACAAGGACAGGCCACTCGGCCCTTTGAGGCCATGCTGACCATCAAGTGCCCCCTTCCGCTAATATTACCACACTTGGAGTATCGTACTCAGCTCTGGTCGCCTCGTTATAGGAAGGATGCGGAAGCTTTAGAGAGGCTGCAGAGGAGATTGACCGGGTTGCTGCCTGGATTGGAGAGCATGTCTTATACGAAACGGTTGAGCAAGCTAGGGCTTTTCTCTTCGGAGTGAAGGAGGATGAGACATGACTTGATAGACATGGATAAGGTGATAAGAGGCATAGATAGACTGGAGATTTTCTCCAGAGTGACAATAGATAGTACAGGAGGGAATACTTTTTTTTAGATTATGAGGACACACAGTCCTCTTATTGTCATTTAGTAATGCATGCATTAAGAAATGATAGGATTTGTTCCTCCAAAATGATATCACAGAAACACAAGACAAACTAAGACTAAAAATAACTGACAAAAACCACATAATTATAACATATAGTTACAACAGTGCAAGCAATACCGTAATTTGATAGAAGAACAGACCATGGGCACAGTAAAAAAAGTCTCAATGTCTCTCGGAAGTCCCATCATCTCATGCAGACGGTAGAAGGAAGAAAACTCTTCCTGCCATGAGCTTCCAGCGCCGCAGGCTTGCCAATGCAGCATCCTGGAAGCACCCGGCCCAAGCACCAAGCACCATCTCTGCCGAGCACTTCGACCCCGGCCCCAGCAACAGGCAATAGGCAAAGCCGAGGATTTGGGGCCTTCCCCTCCGGAGATTCTCGATCTCACAGTAGCAGCAGCAGTGAAGCGGGCATTTCAGAAGTTTCTCCAGATGTTCCTCCGTGCTTCTCATGGCTGTCTCCATGAAATCAGAATTGTGCACGGCATCCTACTTCACAAGTATGATATCAAATCGGAGCGGCCGCACCATGCGCGCTGCATCGCGTCGCGCCACCATCTTCTCCTCCCCCCTCCAACTTTAAGCTGATTGGAGGAAAGTATAGGGGTAGTTTATTACTTAGAGCGGGGTAATACATGGAAAGTCTGCACACTGCCAGAAGTGAAGGTGGAGGCAGATGCATTGAGGACATTTAGGAGACTCTCAGACGGGTGTGTGGATGAAGGAACAATGGAGGGGTATGAGGGAGGGAAGAGTTAGACTGATTTTGGAGTAGGTTAAAGGGTCAGCAGAACATTGTGGGCCCAAGGGCCTGTACTGTGCTGTTCTACATGTTCTATAACCTTATTCTCATCAACGCCCCCCGATTCTAACACTCACCTACATGGTGGGGGCCTCTTATAGCAGCTAATTAATCAACCAAATCCACACGTCTTTGAGATGTGGGAGAAAACTGGAGGGCCCAGGAGAAAGTCACGTGATGACAGGGAGAACGTGCAAACTCCGCACGGTCAGCGCCGGAGGTCAGGGTTGAACCTGGGTGTCTGGAGCTGCTCTACCAACCGCAGCTTCTTCGTCCCAGTGCATCGCACCACCTTGTGTCTGATCTTCCGAAGATCCCTCGGTCCGTGAAAGGAACCAGCAGAGTGCAAAGAGATGAAAAGCTTGTGTCTGGAGAGGAGGATGACTGAAAACAGGAACTCTAGCCTTAGCCCAATGTCATTCCCGTCAAAAATGCTGGAATCCGTCTATTTATTTAGTTATTTAGTTAGTTAGTTAGTTAGTTAGAGATACAGTGCAGAGTAGGCCACTCCGGGCCTTTGAACCACGTCGCTCAGCAATCCCCCAAATTTCTTTTAATGCTAACCTATTCACGGTACAACTTATAATGACCAACTAACCTACCAACTGGTAGGTCTTTGGACTGTGGGAGGAAACCGGAGCACCCGGAGCACCCGGAGCACCCGGAGGAAACCCACGTGGCCAGGGGGAGAACGTACAAACTCCTCATATGGATGTAATAGTTGGACATTTAAATCATTATCACACGATTCCATAGCACCAACACAGGAGAAAGGGGAGGAGGCGAGGCACCCGAGGGAGGTGATGAATGGGGCGAGGAGAAGAGAAGGGGTGAGGGGGAATGGAAAAAGAGGGAAGGGGGAGGGCCGAGAAATGACCTGAAATCAAGGTGATGCGTCTACAGTCAAAGTCAAGTTTATTGTCATAGGCACAAGTGCATTGGAACACTTGGTTGTAGTAGCCCAGGCACATGGCATCATTCGCAAAGAAAAAATGTAAACTAAACAGAAATTATGCAAACGTAAACAATAAAGAACATACTTACAGCACTGTTCCAAAGTCTCTAAGCACATATACTGTATAGAGCCAAGGTGCCTAAGACTTTTGCACAGTACTGCCGCCTAAAACACAAAACAAATTTTCTGACATATGTGAGTGATGATAAACCTGATCCTGATATGGGTCTCTGTTGTGCACTGAGAGTGGGAAGGGACCAGGGAGAGGGGAATCATGGATGGGGAGAGGGGAGGGAGAGGGAAAGACCAGAGAGACATTCTGTAATGATCAATAAACCAATTGTTTGGAATCAAATGACCTTGCCTGGTGTCTCAGGACTGGGTGTGTCTGCACCCACACCACCCCCACCCCTGGCACTCCCTCTCTGCCACCTGACCTGCACCCCTCCCACGGCGCTCTCCCTCGCCATTCCCAACATCCTTTGCTCCCGCCAGATTTACAAAATTGGCTTCCACTCCATATTGATAAATATAGTATTGTACTGTGCAACGTTCTTAGGCACCCTATATATATATATGTGCTGAAGACTTTTGCACAGTACTGTAGATTTAAAAAAAACAAAGTGCAGATTGGTTGAAGTGGCCATCCTGAGGTAGTGATTAGGATGGCACAAATAACTGAGGAATTGGGATTGTCATCCCTTCCTACAAAGGATCCAGGGAAATCTTGCTGCGTTTGTACCGGGCATGGTGAGACCACACCAGGAGCAGTGTAGTGGGTCTTTTGTCTAAGGGGGGATAGGGCAGCATTGGGGTGTGGGTGGAGAGTGATCAATAAGCTGATTCCTGCCTTATAAGAAAAGGGAGAGTAAACTGGGACTTCTCTCTCTGGGGATTCGAAGAATCAGTGGCGGTCTTGTTGAAGGATATGTGACTCTGGGGCTGGGGGCGGGGGCGTTGGGTAATTGATGGTGAGGGAGTGGATCCTGAGAGAATGTCCTCCTAGTGAGGGTTTGTAGAACAAGGGTATGGATTCAGAATGAAGTCACCCATTTGTACTGTAATCGGTCTATTATCGTCACATGTACCAAGATACGATGAAAAGCATGTCCTGCAGGCTGTTCACACAGATCAGATCGCTACACAGTGCATCGAATTAGATTAGATGATGAGGACACGCAGTCCTCGTTTATTGTCATTTAGTAATGCATGCATTAAAAAATGATACAATGTTCCTCCAGAGAGATATCACAAGAGACACAAGACAAACCAAGACTAAAACTGACAAAACCACATAGTTATAACATATAATTACAACAGTGCAAATCAATACCATAATTTGATAAAGAGCAGACCATAGCACAGTACCAATAGCCCCATCATCTCACACAGACAGTAGAAGGGAGAAACTCCCCCTGCCATGAACTTCCAAGCGCCGCAAACTTGCCGATGCATTGGAAGCACCCGACCGCAGCCGACTCTGAGTCCGTCCGAAAACTTCGAGCCTCCGACCAGCCCCTCCGACACTGAGCACCATCCTCTGCTGAGCGCTTCGACCTGCCCCGGCCGCCGAGCAACAGGCAAAGCCAAGGATTCGGGGCCTTCCCCTCCGGAGATTCTGGATCACACAGTAGCAGCGTCAGCGAAGCAGGCATTTCAGAAGTTTCACCAGATGTTCCTCCGTGCTCTCACATCCGTCTCCATCAAATTGGGATTGTGCACGGCACCCTACTTGACAGATTACAGATGTCATTCACCGGAGTGGCCGCTGCGCGCTGCGTCGCGTCGCCATCTTCTCCTCTATTAGAATAATAGAAACGGTAACAACGCAGAATAAAGTGTGACAGCTACAGAGAAAGTGCAGTGCTGGTAAATGATAAAGTGTGAGAGCGTAATGGGGTAGATCATGAGGTCAGGAGTCCAACCTTTCATACAAGTGGTCCATTCAGGAGGCTGGTAACCAGGGGGATAGAAGCAGTCCTGGAACCTGGTGGAAGGAGAACTTTCTCTCAGTGCGTGAAAGTTTGGAATTCTCCGCCCCAGAGAGTCATCAGATATATTTGAGGCTGGAAGAGATGTTTAGGGTGATGGGGAGTTGGTGGGATCAGAGACCACAGTTGTATTGTAATGAGATGGTGACTGCCCTCCTGCTCACAAGGCTCTCGGTCTTCCCTGGACCACAGTCAAAGATGATGGACTGGGTCTGGACAAGTTGCGTTGGAGAGTAGTGCCAGCTGACTGGGGCACTGGCCCACTCCCGTGGAGTAGTGGGAGCTGCCAATGTCCTCTCTTCTGCAGCAAAGGCAGAGGGAAAGCTTGGCGGAGGTGCTGGGAATGGCGAGGGGGAGTTTGGTAGGGTTAATAGGTGGCAGTTTGAGCACAGAGGTTGAAGAGCGAGAAACAGAGAAGCAAGCCGATCCCCTTCTCTCAGAAGGCCGGTGTGGTTTGGGGATAAAGGCTGATTTATACTTGTCTGTACTAGCTTACGCCACAGCCTACACAAGTGGGCTACGCCATTGTGAGCATTTATACTTGTGCGTTGGTGTGTCTGCGTCGCTCTGCAATTCACCGCCAAAACGCTAGTTGGTGGTGGGGTTTCTATGCCACTGAGTTGAGTTTCTTCGTGTTAAAACTCAACACGAAGAAACTCAAACTTCAAACAATATCGACTGTAACTGAAGGAGGGTGAATTTTCTGTGCTTGTCCGGCCTCTGAGAGACATGAACGAGGAAATGCATTGCAAATATTTTCGGATGTCGGCAGGTAGATTTGACGATTTGGTTCATCGTCTCCAACCATTTATTTTGCATCAGTGTACGCACAGTATACTCAGAGACCGGCAATCACCATTCGAGTTTTAGCTTCAGGTGGAAGTCAACAGGCTGTAGCAGCTAGCTACAAACTGGCGTCAAGCACAGGGTCCGCCATAATTTCGGAGGTCTGTAAAGCTTTATGGAAAGCATTGCAGCCAGAGTTCCTTCCCTGCCCTTCAGTCGCCCAATGGGAAGCTATTGCAGCGTAGGAGGAAATGCGATGCTACCAAGCAGACCAATCACAATTGTTGCGGTCTGCGACACCGCGACGTGTAGTTACATTATGGGAGAGGTGCGCGTTCACCTATGGCGTAGGGTTGGCGTAGAATACAGCGTAGGGTACACTGCTATGCCATACCTACGGCGTACATTTGACGCACAAGTATAAATCAGACTTAAGCTGTTCACTCCTCATCCCAGGTTCCTGGGTGGTGAGGAGGGGGTCCATGTGCATGTCAGTCTTTTTACCTTCTCTGACCCCTCCTGGAAAGACCACACTGAAGGCCACAGGAAGCCCTCACCTGGGACAGCCCCTGCAGCCTAGAGCAGCTTTCTGAAACAGAAGGCAGTCTCTCCGATCCAGTTGTGTGCCAGACCGTCAGCTGGGCTGGGAGGAAGGGAGAATGCACAATACAATACGTTTATTGAGCCGGCTGCAAGCAGTGTATAAATAGCTGGGAGCATAAAAAGCGTGGTTCAGAGATAGACACGGCCCAGATTTGCGTCCCCATGGAACTGGACTAGATCAGCACAGCAATTATTCACTGTTACGTGCTCCAGTTCAAGGCAAAACAAAGAGACAGGGCATCGGGGGGGGGGGGGGAGAACAGGCTGCGGAGCCAATTGGCTGGATTCCGTGATACATCCCAGAGATACGTAGAGACAGACCGATCTGCACCAGTCCTGTACCCATGAATTCTAAACCCCAGACCCATCCCCACCAGTCCTGTACCCATGAATTCTAAACCCCAGACCCATCCCCACCAGTCCTGTACCCATGAATTCTAAACCCCAGACCCATCCCCACCAGTACTGTACCCATGAATTCTAAACCCCAGACCCATCCCCACCAGTCCTGTACCCATGAATTCTAAACCCCAGACCCATCCCCACCAGTACTGTACCCATGAACTCTAAACCCCAGGCCCATCCCCACCAGTACTGTACCCATGAACTCTAAACCCCAGGCCCATCCCCACCAGTACTGTACCCATGAATTCTAAACCCCAGACCCATCCACACCAGTACTGTACCCATGAATTCTAAACCCCAGACCCATCCACACCAGTACTGTACCCATGGATTCTAAACCCCAGACCCATCCCCACCAGTACTGTACCCATGGATTCTAAACCCCAGACCCATCCACACCAGTACTGTACCCATGGATTCTAAACCCCAGACCCATCCCCACCAGTACTGTACCCATGAATTCTAAACCCCAGACCCATCCCCACCAGTACTGTACCCATGAATTCTAAACCCCAGACCCATCCACACCAGTACTGTACCCATGGATTCTAAACCCCAGACCCATCCCCACCAGTACTGTACCCATGAATTCTAAACCCCAGACCCATCCACACCAGTACTGTACCCATGGATTCTAAACCCCAGACCCATCCACACCAGTAATGTACCCATGGATTCTGAATCCTAGACCCATCCCCACCAGTAATGTACCCATGGATTCTGAATCCTAGACCAAACCCCACCAGTAATGTACCCCAGTGTTATACAGTGACAGACACATCCATACCAGTACTGTACCCCAGTGTTGTACAGTGACAGATCCATACATGCTAGTACTGTACCCATTGTTCGACAGTTAGGGGTCCTCCTGCACTGATACAGTTCCCTGTCTTTATGCAGAGAGCACCTCCCAAACCCATGACCTTGATCTCTAGAAACCTCAGGCACACAGGAACACCATCACCTAGTGCAGCGGTCCCAACCTGGGGTCTGCAGACCCCTCACCTCATGGTTGGTGTCCATGGCATAAAAAAAGGTTGGGAACCCCTGCTTTAAAGGTTCCCGTCCACGGGGCCCACCATCGTGACTGCGGAACAACTGTGCGGAACTCGCCAATTTCAGCAGCTTCGCTACCTACTTCCACCTCATCACCAAACTGACCTGGTCACTGCTCTTCCCTTTCCTGATCTCTCTGTCTCCATCTAAGGAGATGGAGTACCCAGTGTCATTTCCTACAAACACACTGACTCCAACCACTCCCTGGACTGCTCCTCCTCCCACCCTGGCTCTTGTAAGGTTGCCATTCTCGTAAAGCAGTCCAGACGAAGGGTCTCAACTGAAACGTGGGCTGTCCATTTCCCCCCACAGCTGCTCCCGACCCGCTGGGTTCCTCCAGCAGTTTGCTTTCTAGTTTTGTTTGGATCTGTGGAATTCTCTGCCCAATGAAGCAGTGGGAGCTACCTCAGTAAGTATATTTAAGACAAGGTTGGATAGATTTTTGCATAGTAGGGGAATTAGGGTTATGGGGAAAAGGCAGGTAGATGGAGATGAGTCCATGGCCAGATCAGTCATGATCTTATTGAATGGTGGAGCAGGCTTGACAGGGCAGATGGCCGACTCCTGCTCCTATTTCTTATCTTCTCATGTTACATATATAACCTGTCCTCATGGTCGATGGGTTAAGTTCCAGGAAGCCTCTCCCCAGCAGGGCTGTGGGAGCACCTTCCCTGGAAGAACCACAAAGGTTTCCGAAGGTAGCTCACCATCACCTTCTGATTGTAAAGGATGGACAATAAACACTGGCCATCCCAGTGATACCAGGTTCCAAAAAAATAGACAACCAAAGTAAGAAAAAGTCCTACAGAGTTGTATATGTCCCAGCAAGTCAATATGAGTTTATTGTCATGTGCATATGTACAGGTACAATGGAAGATTTCCTTGCATCAGCATCACAGGCGAATGGGTATAGACACCACACAGACTTTAATCATACAAGATAGTGAGGAAAAAGACTGCATGGCAAGACAGTCGTGCAAAATTACAACTAGAGACACGTCTGTAATAGTGCCAGAGGTGGTCCGTAGTTTTCTGCTGCTGAGGTAAGTTTTGGGCGGTTCAAGATCCTGGTGGCTTTGTAAATAGCCGTCCCTGAACCTGGAGGACACACACAAAATGCTGGAGGAACTCAACAGGCCAGGCAGCATCTATGGAAAAGAGTAAACAGTCAACGGTTTGGGCCAAGACCCTTCATTAGGACCGGGGGGAGAAAAGATGAGGAGTAACGTTAAAAGGTAGGGGGAGGGGAGGGAGAAACACAAGTTGGGAGGTGAAACCGGGAGGGGGAGGGGTGAAGTAAAGAGCGGGGAAGTTGATTGGTGAAAGAGATAAGGGGCTGGAGAAGGGGGACATCTGATAAGGAGAGGACAGAAGGCCATGGAAGAAGGAAAAGGGGAGGAGGAGCACCAGAGGGAGGCAATGGACAGGTAAGGAGATAAGGTGAGAGAGGGAAAGGGGAATGGGAATGGTGAAGTGGGGAGGGGGGATTTACCGGAAATTTGAGAAATCGATGTCCATGCTATCGGGTTGGAGGCTACCCAGACCTGAGTGTGGCCTCATCGTGATAGTAGTGGAGGCCATGGATTGACATATCGAATGGGAAGTGGAATTATAATGAGTGGCCACTGGGAGATCCTGCTTCTTCTGGTGGACAGAACTTCTGTACCTCCTGCCTGATGGTACCAGCGACCCGGATGGCGGGAATTCTTCAGCGAGAAGAGTCCATGGCCCGGATAGAGGGAATTCTTCAGCAAGAACAGTCCATGACCCAGATGGTGGGAATTCTTCAGCGAGAAGAGTCCATGGCCCGGATACAGGGAACTCTTGATGATAGTTGTCACTTCTAGAGTCAGTGTCCTCTGTAAGTTCTATTATCGAGGCGTGGGGAAGGGTTGCGTCCATGATGGATCAGGCTGTGTCCACCACTCTTTGTGTTCTTGTGTATTCGAATTGCCACACCAGGCCATGATTCCAGCAGTTAGGACACTTACTCCAGTAGATCTGGAGAAATTTGTTAGCATATTTGGTGATATGCCAAATCCCTTTCAGCTTCTAAGAAAGTACCTAGAGGCACTGACCCACCTTCTCTGTGAGGGTAAGGAAATTGAATTGAAGGTAGCAGTAATCCACCGGGAAACATAAAACTGGACTGCAAAACTTTCCACAGACATTTACAAAGTAAAGCATTGGTTAGCACAACGCTTTACATTACAGGCGACTGTGGTTCAATTCCTGCCGCTGTCTGTAAGGAGTTTGTACGTTCTCCCCGTGACCGTGTGGGTTTCCTCCAGGTGCTCTGGTTTCCTCCCACAGTCCAAAGACGTACCGGTTGGTAAGTTAATTGGTCATATTAGGCTAGGATTTAATAGGGGGTTGCTGGGTGACCAGAGACCTAGTCCACACTGGATTTCAATCTATCAATCAATCAATCAATCAATAGATAGACAGAGATATAGATAGGTAATTAATAAGTAAATAGATAGAAAGATAGATACAGTGTGTGTATATATATATATATATATCAATAACTAAATGGATAACTAGATAGATAAATAAACACAGAAAGATAGATAGATAAATAAGCAGATAGATAGATAGAAAGACAGGCAGATAGATAGATGGAAAGACAGATAGACAGATAAATAAACAGTTAGATAGCTAAACAGATAGATAGAAAGACAGACAGATAGATGGATAGACAGGTAGACAGATAGATAGATAAATAAATGGATGAATGAATGAATGGAAAAAATTAACACAGGTTCCTTACTGGCAGAAGTAGGAATTATTTTGGGACACAAGGAACTGGCAGAAACATTAAACATACTGTATATCCAATGCAACACACTAACGTGCTGGAGGAACTCAGAGGGTCAGGCAGCATCTGTGGAGGGAAATGGACAGTTAATGTCCATTTGCCTCTTTGTTGCTCCAGATTTCCAGCATCTGCCATCTCTGTGTCAGTCGACATGGAAAAGGCAGGGCAAACTCCAGGGAAATAGTGGGGAATAAAGGGAATGACGGAAGTGAATAAATCAAAGATATCAATATTGGTGAGAAAAGGTGCACAGGAAAGTAATGGTACAAAAAACCAGTAACCCCCCAGGATGTGATAGCCTACACTTAATAATAATGATAATAATTATTATAATAAGTGGTTACAGTAATTTAGAAAATTATATGTTAAAATATAGAAGATACAATTATTTGCAGAGTTGTGGATAGTGAGGAAGGTTGCCAAAGGATCTGGTAGGATATATATTAACTGGAAACTTGGGCAGAAGTTAATCTGGTCAAATGACAGGTCAAATGCAAGAGGAAAATATGCCATAAATGGCAGTACTCTTTGAAGAATTGATGTACAGAGGGATCTTGGGGTGTCGGTCTATAGTCCCTGAAAGGGGCAAGTCAAAATAGATAGGGTGGTAAAGAAGGCCTACAGTATGCTTGCCTTCGATGGTCGGGGCACTGAGTATAAAATTTGGTAAGTTATGTGGAAACTGTATAAAAGTTTAGTTAGGCCACGTTTGGAATTTTGTGTGGACTCCCAGCTGACACACTATAGGAAGGATGTGGTAGCTTTGGATGGGGTGCAGAAGAGGCTGACCAGGACGGTTTCTGGAATGGAGTGTAGAGAGGTTAGACAAGCCCAAGTTGTTTTCTTGGGAGCATTAGAGACTGAGGAGTGAACTGATAGATGTATATAAAATTATGAGACTCCTAGATAGTGTTGATGCCCAGCCTTTTCTTCATAGGATGAGAATGTCAAATACTAAAGATAGATTTAAGGTTAACAAGGGGAGTTTAAAGGAGATATGAGGAGTAAGTTTTTTTCACACAGATTTGTAGATTCCAGGAATGTGCTGCCAGGGGAATCGTTAATGAGGGTAACCTTACTCTACTTGGACCGACTCCCTTTCGTGGGCTTCTGTTCTGAATGCTATTTGCTTGTTTGTATTATTTGCTCGATTTGTTTTTTTTTCTCTCTGTACATGTAGTGTTTGATAGTCTTTTTTTATGAGTTATTTTGGGTTTCTTTGTTTTGTGGCTGGCTGTAAGGAGATGAAACTCAAGGTTGTATAATGAATGCATTCTCAGATAATTAATGTACTTTGAAATTTGAACATTGTCTGGTCTAGACTTCTCCAGGAGAGGGAATACTTCTCTGTACCTGAATCAGAATCAGGTGTATTATCACAGTCTTAGATTATGTGAAATTTGTTGTTTTCTAGCTGCAGTCCAGAGCAAAGACATAAAACTTCCAAAAGTTACAAAATAAATAAATAGCATCTCAATAATCCCCTCGAATGCATCAACGTTTATATTTTTTTGTCCTGGAAGGAGTAAGTGGGATGTAGCTGGGTGTGTATGCATGTGCATGCGTGTGTGCGTGCGTGCGTGTGTGTGAGTGTGCGTGTGTGCACGCGTGTGTGTGTGTGCGTGCGTGCGTGTGTGTGTGCGTGTGTGTGTGCGTGTGTGCGTGTGTGTGTGTGTGTGTGCGTGCGTGCGTGTGTGTGTGCGTGTGTGTGTGCGTGTGTGCGTGTGTGTGTGTGTGCGTGCGTGCGTGTGTGTGTGCGTGTGTGTGTGCGTGTGTGCGTGTGTGTGTGTGTGTGCGTGCGTGCGTGTGTGCACGCGTGTGTGTGTGTGCGTGCGTGCGTGTGTGTGAGTGTGCGTGTGTGTGTGTGCGTGCGTGCGTGTGTGTGTGCGTGTGTGTGTGCGTGTGTGCGTGTGTGTGTGTGTGTGCGTGCGTGCGTGTGTGTGTGCGTGTGTGTGTGTGCGTGTGCGTGCGTGCGTGTGTGTGTGCGTGTGTGTGTGTGTGTGTGTGTGCGTGTGTGTGCGTGCGTGCGTGTGTGCGTGTGTGTGTGCGTGCGTGCGTGTGAGTGTGCGTGTGTGTGTGTGCGTGTGCGTGCGTGCGTGTGTGTGTGTGTGTGTGTGTGTGTGTGTGTGTGTGCGTGCGTGGGCGTGTGTGTGTGTGTGTGTGTGCGTGCGTGGGCGTGTGTGGAGTTACACTTCCCATTCCCACACAGATACATCTGTCCACGATCTCCTTCCCTGCCACATTGAGACCAGGTGCAAATTAGAGCAACAGCACCTCATATTCTGTCTTAGTGGCCTCCAACCTGACTGCATCGACATCGATTTCTCTGACCTCCGGTAACCATTCAACCATTCTCCCCTGATCAACCTTGCCCTCCCTCACCTACTTCTTTTCCTTTATACCTACTGGCCTTATTACCCCTTCTCTTTCCCCTCCTGCACCCTCCCCACCTGCCTATCACTCACACCTTCCTTCTCCTGGACCCCCATCCCCTTCCTTTGCCTATTGTCCTCTTCCATCAGACTCCCTCATCTGCAGCCCTTTGCCCCATCCTCCCATAACCTCCCAGCTTCTCACATTCCTCCAGCTCCCTACCTTCCCCTCACCTGGCCTCACCTATCACCTGTCTCCTCACTCTTTCTTTCCGGCTTCTGATGAAGGGTCTCAGCCTGAAACGTCAACGGTCCATTTCTCCACCCGAGTTCCTCCAGCATTTTGTGAGGTGAATTTGAGTACAGAGAAAATTCAGCATTTATGGAAAGAATGAGACTGGTTGGTAGCAGGCAACCAACGTTTCAAGAACAGCTTCTTCCCCTCTACTGTCAGATTTCTGAACATTTCCTCAAACCGTGAACACAACTTGACTATTCCTCCTTAGAACAACTGTTTTTGTAATATATGGTCATTTGTATGTCTTACACTGTAATTTTTTCCACGGATGCTGCCTGGCCTGCTGAGCTCCTCCAGCACTTGCGTGTGTGTTGCTCTGGATTTCCAGCGTCTGCAGATTTTCTCTTGTTTGTAATCGCCGAGGTTGAGTGAGGCTAGAACTGGAGGTCATAGGCTAAGGGTGAAAGATGAAATGTTTAAGGGGAACTTCTTCACTCAGAGTGTGGTGAGAGTGTGGAAAGGCAGAGGTGGTGGATGTGGGTTCGATTTCAACAGCTGAGAGAAATTCGTTAAGCACATGGATGGAAGGGGTACGAAGGGCTATGGTCAAGACGCAGGTCAATGTAATGGGGTAGAATGGACTAGATGGGCCAAAGTGCCTGTTTCTGGGCTGTAGTGTCTATGACTTCATGTTTGCAATAATTCCTTTAACATTCTCAATCACTCAGCCGCCAGAAGCTTGAGACCTTCCAATTCTCTCAATATTTATCTGCGTCATCTTTATTTAAATTGCAGTAACCTTTTATCTTGAACTACTAATAGATTTTTAATTGAACAAGGGAGATAGGTGGAAGCAAGTGCAGACTGTATTGTCACACCTGCCCTTGGACTTCGCGGTGAGCTTCACACGAGGGCTTGAAGACCCTGCCACTGAGCTCCCCCTACAGGCCCCTCGGCCCATTACACCACGGCCCAGGAGCTGCAGGAGACAGGCAGATGTATTCAGAATCTCAATCAGCTTTATTGTCACCGACACAAGTTGTGAAATGTGTTCTTTCATGGCAGCAGTACAGTGTAAGACATAAAAATGACCATACGTTACAAAAACAATTGTTCGAAAGAGGAATAGTCAAGTTGCGTTCTTGGTTTGAGGAACCGTTCAGAGGTCTGACAGTGGAGGGGGAGAAGCTGTTCTTAAAACACGCTGGAGGAACTCAGCAGGTCGGGCAGCATCCGTGGAAACGATCAGTCGACGTTTCGGGCCGGAACCCTTCGTCAGGACTGAAGAGGGAAGGGGCAGAGGCCCTATAAAGAAGGTGGGGGGAGGGTGGGAAGGAGAAGGCTGGAAGGTTCCAGATGGAAAACCAGTAAGGGGAAAGATCAAGGGGTGGGGGAGGGGAAGCAGGGAGGGGATAGGCAGGAAAGGCGAAACGTTGACTGATCGTTTCCACGGATGCTGCCCGACCTGCTGAGTTCCTCCAGCGTGTTGTGAGTGTTGCTTTGACCCCAGCATCTGCAGAGTATTTTGTGTTAGCTGTTCTTAAAACATTGGCCGTGGGTCTTCAGGCTCCCGTACCTCATCCCTGATAGTGATAGTGAGAAGTGGGTATGTCCTGGATGGTGAGGGGCCTTAATGATGGATGCTGCCCTCTTGAGGCATTGCCTTTTGAAGATGTCCTCGATGGTGGGGAGACTTGCGCCTGGGATGGCAATGGCTAAGTTTACAATCCTCTGCAGCTTCTTATGATCCTGGGCATTAGTGATGCAAACTGTCAGAATCCGCACCCCCCCCCCCCCGTACATCGGTAGAAAATTGCTCGTCTTTGTTGACGTACCAGACCTCCTCAGACTCCTCGTGCCTCGCAGCCAATGGCGTGCCTGCACCATGATTGCATCATTGCCACTGGGCCCGCCCAATACGCTGATGCAACACCCAAGCTGATGGAGGAAGGCAGCATCTGTACATCTGGTCAAAGGGAAGGTGGAGGGAAGGGATTGGAGGATCTGTCCTGGTCCACGTGAGAAAGCTCTACAAAGGGTAGTCAAAATTGCCCATCACTTCATTGGAACCAGGGCACCAGGTTACCCTCCATCAAAGACCTATATCCATAAAGGTGCTGGGAAAAGGCCAGCAATATCACAAAGGATCTTGCCCGCTGCTAATGGACTCTTTCTTCCACTCCCATCAGGGAGGAGGCTACCCAGCATCCACACCAGGATCGCCAGACTCAAAAACAGTTACTTTCCCCAAGCAGTAAAGCTGATCAACACCTCCACCCACTAACCCACCCCAACAGACCCCAAATCACCACTACTTTATCATTTCCTGTCAGAATCACCTCGTGCACAGACACTCCTGTAATCGGTAATGGTTGGGGTCACCCGTCTTGTGAAGACCCTGCCCAGGGGAAGGCAATGGCAAACCATTTCCGTAGAAATATTTGCCAAGAACGTCATGCTCATGGAAAGACCATGATCGCCTATGTCATGGTCACGGATCGAGGAAAGAGGAAGAGAATGAGCAAGGTGGGTCTTTCCCACAGGCAGATTAAAGACAGATGGAAAACCATGATCACCCATGTCATACAACATGACACATAAATGAACAAACATATGCGGTACATCACCATAGACACGTCATACAATATGACACATAACACATGAACGAACATACACGGTACGTCACCATACACACGTCATGCAACATGACACATAACAAATGAACAAAGATATACGGTACGTCACCATATACTTCCTTGGGATTCATTTTCCTTGCAGGCATTCACAGGAAAATAGTATGTATGAAAATCTAAACATAGGCAAGACTGTAAACAAACAATGTGCAAAGGACAACAAATGGTGTAAATAAAAAATATGAAACTGAGGAACTGAGTTGTAGAGTCGTTGGAAGAGAGCCTGTAGGTGGTAGGATCTGTTCAGATTTGAGGTGAGTGAAGCTATTAACACTGGTTCAAAAGCCTGATGGTTGAAGGGTGATAACTCTTCCTGAACCTGGTGATGAAGGACCTAGGGTTCTTGAACCCTGGATGCTGGAACATTAGCATCCAGTCCACGGCCCCACTACCTGTCCTATCTCACTGGCTGCAGATCAAATGCTCTGATCCACCTGTCATGACCTAATTGGCCCATAAATGTACCATAAAACTGCCCTACCAAGTGCATTGGCCCACACAATTATGAAATAACTACAGGAGATGCTCCTCCAAGAGGACCACAGCCTTGCCATAGGGTTTGGAGGCTTGCGTGCCTCGATGATCTGGAGAGTATGTTGGCTGGAGTCAGGGCTTTGTGCTTTGGCTCTTGGTAGGGTCACCCATGCCAAACAGGTCAAAGGGTAGAGGCCAGACTAAGAGTGGTCCACCGGTCCTCCAGGTTCAGGGGTTCAGCTCAGGGCTAACAACCCTGACTGGTCAAAAAAAAACTATTACAGAAACAACAATGAAAATTCCTTCTACATCTGAGTGCGACGGTATTCCTGAGACTCGACCTGGGACTTGCATGACTGACAGGAGTGAAAAGCAAGAGGAAGCTACTGACACGATGAAAGAAGCCCTGAACACTGGTAGAGATGGAGGACCTTTGTCACTGCCCTAAATGCCAGCGAAAGCACAGGAGATGTTGGGAACACCTGGGGTAAGGTGTTTTTGGTTAACGTTTCAGGTCTCAGGCACTTCGTCATAACACATCAGAAAAGGCCACACCAGTTGGGCTCCTCCAGTTAGCGGTCCCCGATCACCAGCCCAGTAACCCCCTCCCCATAGCTGCGCACCAGGAGCAGCAGAGGGGGTCACAGATAGAGCCGCCTCCTCACAACTCCAGTGGCCCCGAGGGTCACTTCACTTCCTTCCTTTCCCACCTTGATTTAAGACCATAAGACACAGGAGCAGAATCAGGCCTCTTGGCACAGTGAGCCAGGCCCAGAGCCATCAAAAACTCTTTCAACCCCAGAATCATTCTCGTAAAAAACATCCTGTCTGGACCCTCTCCAATTCCAGCACATCCTTTCTCAGATACGGGACCGAAAACTACTCACAATACTCTGAATGCGGTCTGATTAATGCCTTATAAATCCTTGCTTTTATATGCTAGTCCTCTTGAATTGAATGCTAACATTGTGTTTGCCTTCCTTGCTTCCAGCCCAACCTGCAAGTTAACCTTTCGAGAATCCTTGCATAAGGACTCCCAAGTCCCTTTGCACTTCCAGATTCTGAATTTGCTCCCCAGTTAGGAACTAGCCTGCACCTTGACTCCTTCTTCCAAAGTGTATGACCGTACACTTCCCTACACTATATTCCATCTGCCACTTCCGTTTTCCCATTCTCCAAATCTGTCCAAGTCCTTTTGCAGGCTCCCTGCACCCTCAACACTGCCTGCCCCTCCACCTATCTTTGTATCATCTGATCTACCCTACTAAACCTTCAATTCCCCCCGCCCCCGCCCCAGCTATGGACCACTCTGACTCACTGTCTGCATTCCTTCACTTTCCCTCCAAGCAGAGAGTGGTCAGGACAATGGAAAGGGAAGGGGGCAGTCAATGGCCTTTATCTTTATCCTCTAGGATTGAGTCTCACTCATTTCCCTCCCCTCTCCATTCCCCTCAACGATCGCCCAGCCCAACCTGATCTGACTTCCCACCCCCACCCACCGCCCACCAGCCTCAGCAGCATTCCACAGCAAGATCAGTCACGGAGGTGAGTCACTGAGCGACAGTCCTGTTGCAGCATGTGGCTGCCACAGGGAACGTGCCACCGGGCCTGTGAATCACACCAACCAGGCAGTACAAATGACTTCACTCACCGCAACACAGAACTGATCCCACAAACTATGAGCTCACTTTCAAGGTCTCTGCAATTCGTGTCCTCGATATTTATTGTTTATATATTCATCATTATGTTTTATTCCACTTTTTTGTGCTTGTAATCACTTGCACATTCAATGATTGTCCACCTTGTTGTGTGAGATTTTTCATTTCTATTGTGATTCTTTGTATTTAATGTGACTGGCTGCATGGAAATGAATCTCAGGGTTGTGTGCAGTGACACAGACAGTGCTGTGCAAAAGCATTACAATATGTTGCCTAAAACTTTTGAACAGCACTGTACTTGTCAACATGGGGCAGGGAGCGAGCTTGTAAATCTGGCGGGAGAAGAGGATGTTGGGAATGGGGAGGGTGGAGCGCTGCAGAAGGGGTGCGGGACGTGTGGCAGAGGAGTGCCCTGGGCCCTGAGAAGCCAGGCAAGGTCATTTGATTACAGACAATTGGTTTGTTGATCTTCATAGAATGTCTCTCTAGTGCTTCCCGCTCCCACCCCTCTCCCTTCCCCTCTCCCTGCCCCCTTCCAAGTCCAGAATAGAGAACCAAATCAGAATCAGGTTTATCATCACTCACGTATGTCTTGAATTTTTTTTTAAAATGGCAGCAGTACAGTGCAACATATAAAATTACTACAGTACTGTGCAAAACTCTTAGGCACCCTAGCCATATATATGTGTCTTGTAAAAGCCATGAAAAAGACATCATCACGGACGCACGCACGGACATGCCGATGCACACACAGACTCACACGCACGCGGGCACACGCCAAAAAAACAATGCGGAATAAAGTGTAAAAACTATGGTGCAGGTAAATGACAAAGTGCAAGATTATAATGAGGTAGATTGTGAGGTCAAGAGTCCATCTTATTGTACAAGAAGTCCATTCGAGAATGTGACAAAAGTGGGGTAGAAACTGTTCTTGCACCTGAAGGACTGGAGGCCCGGTATGGGAACACCAACGCCTTTGAGCAGAAAATCCCACAAAACATAGTGGATTCACTACATGACGGGTAAAACCCTCCCAACCATTGAGCACATCTGCATGAAACATTGCCGGTGAAAAGCAGCATCCATCATCAAAGATCCTCGCCACCCAGGCCATGCTCTTTTCTCACTACTGCCAAGAGGTAGAAGGTACAGGAGCCTCAGATCTTGCACCACCAGGTTCAAAATCAGTTATTGCCCCTCAACCATCAGGCTCTTTAACAAAAGGGGATAACTACACTCTTTTGAGGACTGTTTTATCTTGTTAATTCACACTCGTTATTTGTAACCCTCAGGCTCGGCCAGCACGAGTTTGTCTAGGGGAAGACAGCCTCTGGCCCCACCAAACTGAGAAATCTCTTTTGTGTGGATGCTGTGTGATGTGTTGCCCTGTTACAAATCCGAACCGCAAAATATCAGACGGTACACCGTATGCAATTAAATGATTGAACTTTATAAATTTTAATCTGAGTATAGGGTTAGTAAAGAAAAAGGGCCCAGTTGAAGGAAAAAGTCAAATGTACACGTTGGAGCTCACTGATAAGGCCGCTCGTCCACCATCGACCTCCTTCGAGCGTTGCTGACCTTCAGACCCTCGCTCCCCGTCCACTCTCATCCAGCGGCATACCGACTCTCTCCACACGCGTCTTCCCTCGCCAACAAAAGACTGCAAAATCCCTGCTCCCAGACTCACAAAAAAGAACAACATGCCTCTCATTGGCTCACATACATTCCAAAGGCCCCGTTATCTCGAGTCATAACCCAAACATTGCTGCGACAGAGAAACCATTACCTCAGCAGTGGAACATTATAGAGCGGCCATTACGTTAGCCGTGAAGCCTTACAGCGCGTTACATATTTATATTTGTACTTGCACAGTTTGTTCTCCATCGTTTACAGTTAGTCCTCTATAGATTTGCTATGGACGCCTGCAGAAAAAGAATCTCAGGGTCGTACGTGGTGACATGTATGCACTCTGATACTAAATTTTATCTTCAACTTTGACTGTGTGTGTATGTGTGTGATGGACAGATGGAGAGGGTGGGAGAGAGGACAACGGGATCGGGAGGAGGGAAATGACAGAAGGAGAACAATTACTAGAAGCTAGATAACTTGATGCTCATGCCGACAGGTTGGAGACTGCCCTGACGGACTATGAGCTGTTTTTATTTCTCTTTTTAACGAGATACCTTTCCAGCCCTTTGAGCTGCGCCCCCCGGCAATTCCTGATCTAATCACAGGACAATATACAATGACCAACTAGCCTACCAACCAGTACGCCTTTGGGCGTTGGGAGGAAACCAGGGCACCCGGAGGAAATCCGTGTGGTCACGGGGAGAACGTACAAACTGCTCGCAGGCAGTGACGGGAATTGAACCTGGGCCGCCCATACTGTAAACCGTTGTGCTAACCACTACGCTGCCGTGCCGCCTCTGTCGGGTTGTTCCGATAATTAATGTTTAGCCCCGACCTGCAAGTGGAGGAGGCCGTGGACAGACACGTTAGTGCGGGAATGGGAAGTGGAATTAAAATGGTTGCCCACCGGGAAGATCCAGATTACGGTGTCCGCGTCCCTTAGGTGCAGGTGTTGCGGAAAAGGCTGACTTGTCTGCACCTGCCCTCTGTGTAGTGACAGGAAAGGGAGGTGACTTCTTTGAAACATGTCACAATTCAAATGACCTTGCAAGGGTCTGGGCTGTAAAGGTGTTTCCCTCTAAACCTCAAGGCAGTGAGTCAGAATTGGGAGTCACCCAGGAGAAACTGAGATGAGTTCCTTCTCTCAGAACGTTGTGGGTCTGAGAGAGTGGAGTTATTTACAGGAAATTTTATTTTAGGTGGATTAAAAGGATGTAAAATTGGCATAAAAGATCAACAGTGATGAGAAGGGAGTTGACCCGAAACATTAACGGTTTATTCACCCTTCATAGGTGCTGCCTGACTTGCTGAGTTCCTGCAGCATTTTGCACGTGTCACTCAAGATTCACAGCATCTGCAGATTCTCTTGTCTTTCAGTTTTCTCTCTTTTTGTCTACATCCACCTGCTTGGCTCTGCCTTCCAACAGCCCCTCTGTTGCACACTCCTATCCGCCACGTTGAAATCCTGTCTTATATTCCCACCTTCCTCTCTGTACTGACCATCTCCCCTCTCTGTACTGACCGTCTCCCCTCTCTGTACTGACCGCCTCCCCTCTCCCTTCTCTGTTCTGACCGTCTCCCCTCTCCCCTCCGTACTGACCGTCTCCCCTCTCCTCTCTCTGTACTGACCGTCTCCCCTCCTCTCTCTGAACTGACTGTCTCCCCTCTCTGTACTGACCGTCTCCCCCTCCTCTCTGTACTGACCGTCTCTCCTCTCCCTTCTCTGTACTGACCGTCTTCCCTCTCCCCTCCGTATTGACCGTCTCCCCCTCCTCTCTCTGTACTGACCATCTCCCCTCCTCTCTCTGTACTGACCGTCTCCCCTCTTCTCTCTGTACTGACCGTCTCCCCTCTCCCCTCCGTACTGACCGTCTCCCCTCTCCTCTCTCTGTACTGACCGTCTCCCCTCTTCTCTCTGTACTGACCATCTCCCCTCTCTGTACTGACCATCTCCCCTCTCCTCTCTCTGTACTGACCGTCTCCCCTCTCCTCTCTCTGTACTGACCGTCTCGCCTCCTCTCTCTGTACTGACCATCTCCCCTCTCTGTACTGACCATCTCCCCTCTCCCTTCTCTGTACTGACCGTCTCACCTCTCCTCTCTCCGTACTGACCGTCTCCCCTCTCCTCTCTCTGTACTGACCGTCTTCCCTCTCCCCTCCGTACTGACCGTCTCCTCTCTCCTCTCTCTGTACTGACCGTCTCCCCTCCTCTCTCTGTACTGACCATCTCCCCTCTCTGTACTGACCGTCTCCCCTTCCTCTCTGTACTGACCGTCTCCCCTCTTCCTTCTCTGTACTGACCGTCTCCCCTCTTCCTTCTCTGTACTGATCATCTCCCCTCTCCTCTCTCTGTACTGACCGCCTCCCCTCTCCCCTCCGTACTGACCGTCTCCCCTCTCCTCTCTCTGTACTGACCATCCCCCCTCTCTGTACTGACCGTCTCCCCTCTCCTCTCTGTACTGACCATCTCCCCTCTCTGTACTGACTGTCTTCCCTCTCCTCTCTGTACTGACCATCTCCTCTCCTCTCTCCGTACTGACCATCTCCCCTCTCCTCTCTGTACTGACCATCTCCCCTCTCTGTACTGACTGTCTTCCCTCTCCTCTCTGTACTGACCATCTCCCCTCTCCTCTCTGTACTGACCGTCTCCCTTCTCCTCTCTGTACTGACTGTCTCCCCTCTCTTGTCTGTACTGACCGTCTCCCCTCTCCCCTCCGTACTGACCGTCTCCCCTCTCCTCTCTGTACTGACCATCTCCCCTCTCTGTACTGACTGTCTTCCCTCTCCTCTCTGTACTGACCATCTCCTCTCCTCTCTCCGTACTGACCATCTCCCCTCTCCTCTCTGTACTGACCATCTCCCCTCTCTGTACTGACTGTCTTCCCTCTCCTCTCTGTACTGACCATCTCCCCTCTCCTCTCTGTACTGACCGTCTCCCTTCTCCTCTCTGTACTGACTGTCTCCCCTCTCTTGTCTGTACTGACCGTCTCCCCTCTCCCCTCCGTACTGACCATCTCCCCTTTCCTCTCTGTACTGACCGTCTCCCCCTCCTCTCTGTATTGACCCCTCCCCTCTCCTCTCTGTACTGACCATCTCCCCTCTCCTCTCTGTACTGACCATCTCCCCTCTCCTCTCTCTGTACTGACCGTCTCCCCTCTCCCGTCCGTACTGACCATCTCCCCTCTCCTCTCTCTGTACTGACCGTCTCCCCTCCTCTCTCTGTACTGACCATCTCCCTTCTCCTCTCTGTACTGACCATTCGTCTCTCTGTACTGACCGTCTCCCCTCTCCTCTCTCTGTACTGACCATCTCCTCCTCTCTCTGTACTGACCATCTCCCCTCTCTGTACTGACTGTCTCCTCTCTCGGCACTGACCATCTTGTCCCTCCACCCTCAGTCCTGAAATGTCAACAATCCCTTTCGTCCTACAGATGCTGCTCAACCCATTGAGTCCCAGCAGCAGATTTCTCCATGGCAGATTGTCTCAGCAGCAGATTTCTCCATGGCAGATTGTTCCAGCAGCAGATTTCTCCGTGGCAGATTGTCCCAGCAGCAGATTTCTCCATGGCAGATTGTCCCAGCAGCAGATTTCTCCGTGGCAGATTGTCCCAGCAGCAGATTTCTCCATGGCAGATTGTCCCAGCAGCAGATTGCTCTGTGGCAGATTGTCCCAGCAGCAGATTTCTCAGTGGCAGATTGTCCCAGCAGCAGATTGCTCTGTGCCTCCAGATTCCAGCATCCCCGGTCTCTTGTGCATCCATTGATCTGTAAGTGCTGAGGTGCTTCAGACAGAAACACCAGGGTGGGACATCCCAGTATCGCGTATCTCCTGCCATTTCACTGAGCAGTGCTCAGGTGAGATGCCTATGCCCTTGAAGGTTGCTCCCCTGACAGGCACAGAGGAGAGGGACATTTAATGGAATGGGAAGACCTGGACAATTGGATGCACGCCAGGAGCGAGTCTCCATGCACTGGAGGACAGTTGGGCAAATAAGAGAATGGCAAGGTTCAGCACACAGCGGTGAAGCCCCCACGAGGGATGGGTGAGCTCTGCACCCAGCGGGATGCTCGAATGGTTTCTACTTCTCTCCTTGTGTCTGGGCATCTCTGTATCTGTGAATGGAGGGCCCACTGGTGCGAGGGTTCAGGGAAGCAGAGTGCAGTGCTTCCTCCCTAGGATCCACCCCTCAGAGTTCAGCCACCGGCAGTGCTGACTCCCTCGGCAAAAAAACGATGGAACTCTGAAATAAAGGTGAAAGTGCTGGAAACACTCGGTAGGTCAGGCAGCGTCCGTGCAGATAGAAACTGTATCAATGTTTCAAGTCGAAGACCCTTCGTCAGATGACCTAGCTCTGTTTCCCCCTCTGGAGAGACATGGATGCCTTCCCCAGTGGGAAAATCCTTCTGGTGATCATGTGCTGGGGGATTCAGTACAGGGGCCGTCGGCTGCCGGTACTGGTGGGAAGCAATCACTGGTGCTGGTTACACCACACGCATCAGACCAAGTGAGATTATTCCTCTGTATGGAGCTGGCAACCTCTCATGAGTGGCAAATTGGAGTCAAGTCAGAGGTGTGTGGGAAAGAGCCCGTGGTGAGGAGGCTGAGAGTCACTATGACCTTGATCTCCATAGAGAGACCAATCCAGACACAAGTGTACAACTGCTCTTTATTCTGTATTGTTGTTGTTCCGCCTTTGAACGTCAAAATCTATGAAACATTACTGGCCCTTCGGCCCACAATGTTGTGCTGACCATGTAACCTTCTCTAGAAGCTGCCTAGAATTTCCCTACTGCATAGCCTTCTATTATTCTAAGCTCCATGTACCTAAGAGTCTCTTAAAGACCCTATTGTATCCGCCTCCATCACCATCGCTGGCAGTGCATTCCACACACCCACTACTCTCAGTGTGAAAAACTTACCTCTGACATCCCCCTTGTACCTACTTCCAAGCACCTGACCTCGAGACCTGCCCCCTCGTGTTAGCCATTTCAACCCTGGGAAAAAGCCTCTGGCTATCCACACGATCAATGACTATCATCATCTCATACACCTCGTTCTACTTCAGTGCACTGTGAATGATACAGTCTGTGTGAACAGTAAGACAAACTTTTCACTGCATCTTGGTTCATGTGATACTAATAGTGCAATTTGATAAACTAATCGATCCCCACGGAAACACCACCTTGTGTATCCGATCCTGCGAACACTTTGTTCATTGAAGAGGGTGAGAAGAGCTGTCTTATTGCTGAGGACTGTCTCGGTGCGAGTCCCTCTTCCTCCCTGAATGGCCAGCCATGTCCTGAAGTGGGGCACTGGCTCTACATACACATAGGATCAGCTGACTCCTCCTGGTTGTCCCTGGAAGGAATAGCAGTGTGGGGGAACAGAGGGATCTTGGGGTCCAAGTCCACAGATCCTTCAAAGTTGCCGTGCAAGTTGACAGGGTGGTTAAAAAGGCGTGTGGTGTGGTTACCTCCATTAGTCAGTGGATTGAGTCCAAGAGTTACGAGGTAATGCTTCACGTCTGGTTAGACTACACTTAGCCGGTTGCTGGCATAGTGGCATCCACACCAGACTTCGAGGCGAGTGGTCCTGGGTTCGAATCCGGCCGGCCCCTTGCACGCTTTCCACCTGTACTGGGTTGAGCGTCGAGCTGGCAACTCGGCCTGGTAAAATAACAGACAGAAAATGCTGAAGAAAAGCGTGGATGCTGCCTACTGTGCCACATTTAGAACTTTGCATTCCATTCTGGTCGCCTCATTACAGGAAGGATGTGGAAGCTTTATAGAGGGTGCATAGAGATTCATCAGGATGCTGCCCAGATTAGACAGTGTATTTTGAGAAAAGTTTGAGCGGATTTTGGAGAGAAGGAAGGTGAGAGGCAACTTGATGGAGTTGTATAAGGTTGCAAGAGGAATAGGTAGACAGGGCAGCAATGGCCAATATCAAAGGGCTTCCATTTAGAGTGAGTGGAGAAAAGATTCGGGTAGGTGTTTTTTGACACAGAGTGGTGGGTGCATGGAGCTCACTGCTGGGGTTGTGGTAGAGACAGATACATTAGGGGCGTTTAAGAGACTCTAGGTTAGACACATGGGTGTAAGAAAAATGAAGAGGTGAAGGCTGTGTAGGAGGGAAAGGTTAGATTGATTGCGGACTAGGTTTATATCGGATAGCACAACATTGTGGGCCGAAGGGCCAGCACTGTGCTCTACCATTCTGTGTTCTCTGTTCTCTGTCCTGCTGAGGCAGCTCAAGGACAGTCACAGCACGGAGCCACCGCTCCGGATGAGGTCAGTAGGTGCAGAAATGTGCGTAGCGTGACATTAGCTGGCGGGAAGAGGTCAGGCACACGGTCCGAGATCCAATTCCACTTGGAACTAATCATCAGTGTCCTCCTTCCTGGCAAAAAAACAGAACTTGTGTTGTGTAGAAGCTGAACAGAATCAGAATCAGGTTTATTATCAGGGACATATGTCGGGAAATGTGTTTTGTTCTGTGAGAGCAGTACAGTGCCATACATTAAAAAATGAACTAGATTCAAGTTGCGAGAATGTTTAATGTCATTTCCAGTATGCAAGTGTAAAGGAGAACAAAATAATTGTTACTCTGGATTCGATGCAGCACAAAAAAACATAATAAGACAAAGAACAATAATAAAAAACACAATAAATATAGAGAAGGTAGTTTATATACATAGATTGATAGTATGTACATGAGGTGACACTAGGCACGGGAGTGTCTGTACCTAAAGTGATTCTGACAGGAAATGATAAAGTTGTGGTGGAATGGATTAGTGACTGGAGGTGTTGATCAGCTTTACTGCTTGGGGAAAGTAACTGTTTTTTGAGTCTGGTGGTCCTGCAGTGGATGCTAAGTGGCCTTCTCCCTGATGGACGTGGGACAAACAATCTTTGAGCAGGGTGGGTGCGATCGTTCATGGTATTACCGGCCTTTTTCTGTATGTATGTCTTTGTTACAGTAAGAAATAGATTTTTTTAGATAAATAAGTAGTGTACAAAAATAGCAGAATAGTAAGGTGGAATTCAGCCTGATTACAGAGGGGGAAGAAGCTCTTCTTAAAACATAAGCAACACACATCAAAGTTGCTGGTGAACGCAATAGGCCAGGCAGCATCTCTAGGAAGAGGTACAGTCGACGTTTCGGGCTGAGACCCTTCGTCAAAACATAAAGTGTGTGCCTTTGGGTTCCTGTACCACCCCCTTGATGGTAGCAATGGGGAGAGGGCATGTCGCGGATGGACACTGCCTCCTTGGGCCGTACTTCTTGACGAAGTGTGGCCAGTGCCCATGATGGAGTCGACTGATCTCTGCAGCTTTTTTTTTCGATGCTGTGCATCGGAGCCTCCACACCAAGCAGTGCTGTAAACCAGCCGGAATGCTCTCCACGGGGCATCTGTAGACATTTGCTAGTCTTCGGTGGCGGCATACCAGATCTCCTCAGTGGGCGCTGTGTGGATCAGTGATCTAGTTTCTATTCCAGACTGAGAGAAGGGAAGACTTTTGGACCGTTGGGGGGTGGGGGGGAGGAAGGGCTACTGGACCAGGAGATGAGGTCAAAGGGCAGTCACAGCATAACAGACCAGTAGGGACAAATGTCATTCTCCTGCTTCTATTTCCTGCATTCCAACGTCGGGGTCTTTCTGGAGTGAACCCTCAGATTCTTGGACTGAACCCCATGACCGACTTGGTGCCCAATATTAGATTCCAAGTGAATTTCCCAACACTGCTGTGACAAAGAGGGTGGTCCTAACTTTCTGAAGAGGATCAATGCAGCCCCTCAAGCCTCATAACAACGTAACAGATCAAGAGCAGGACTAGGCCATGGGGCCCTTCAGACCTACCCAACCTTCAATATGATCAGGCCTGATCTACCGCAGGCCTCACTCAGTTCCTGCTCCATGCCAGCTCCCCATCACCCTCGATCCCCCTACCTTACAAAAACTGATCACTTTAAACACTGAACAAGCTAACCTCCACACACCTCTGGCAGAGAATTCAAGAGAGTCATCACCCTCTGCAAGAAAAAATTCATATCCACCTCAGTTGTAAATAATATTCCTCTTATCTTGAAACTATGTCCCCATATTTGAGGCTCTCCCACTAACGAATACATCTCAATGCCCTCTGATGATCTTACATGTTTCACTAAGATCTATCTTTGTTCTTTTAAACTCTCTTGGTAGGACAACCCTTTCATCCCAGGAATTAGCCTGGTGCATCTCCTCTGGATTGTCTCCAGTACGATTATATCCCCTCTTGGGTAATGGGACTAAACCTGTGCATACCACTCCAGATGTTGCCTCACCAACATCCTCTTTTGCCTTTCATTCAGGTCAGGCCTCATCTTGCTCTTTGACACCATTTAAAAATGCTCACTGGGTTAAAAAACCACCTGCTTGTTGGAAAGCTGTTGATTCCAATTTTCAGAGCTCTTTGGGAGGGAGTTAGGGATTCTCACTGGGGCATTTCTCATGATGGGCACTCTGAGCTCCCTGTGGTACAGGATCCAAAATGGTCTTGGCCCTCCAGATGTGGCCTAACCAGATGTCATCATGGTATAGATTCAGATTCAGATTTACCACATACAGTGAAACATGCAGTGAAACGCATCATTTGGGTTAACAACCAACACAGCCAAGGGTGTGCTGGGGGCAGCCCGCAAGTGGCACCTCGCGTTCCGGCACCAACTTGTCATGCCCACAATGTTCAGCAGCACAATACAGGCAGCAACAACAGCAAAACAAACCAAGACAACAGCAGCAAAGCAGGCTCCTTTCCCACCCCCATCTCCTCAGACACATACCCAGACCTCCAACCCCAGGGCAGGCTGCCTCTGGGCCTCTAGGCCTTGGCCCCAAACCTTCAAATTCACATGCATTGGGCCTTGAACCTTCAGTTCCGGCCCGACCTCGCAGACTCACCCCTCAGGCCTTTACCTCCAGACTCACTGACTTTGGTCCTGGACCTTCAGACCTCTGCATCGGACCTGCTGGGCTCGGTCAGGAATTCTCCCAGTGCAGCTGGTACTCACCCTCTGCATCGGCGGAGACTGCGAATGGTTCTGAGAGTTTCCAAACGCATACTTCTCCGGTTTGACCCTCGGTCACCCATCTCTCACTCTCTGCCTCAGCATCCAGAGCATCGTTATCTCCAGACCTGACTATTCCCACACAGCCTGGATGGCCTCCCTGTTTCATAACGAGTGTCCCTTTCACCCAGGCCTGCTCTTCCCATAGACCCATCGCTGATTTTAGGGCACAATGTGCGCAGCACAGTAGGGTAAGGCTACCACAGTGCCAGCGACCCAGGTTCAATTCCTGCCATGGTCTGTAAGGAGTTTGTACATTCTCCCCATGACCGTGTGGGTTTCCTACAAATGCTCCAACGTCGTAAAGGTTAATTGGTGTAATTGGGTATTGCAGGCTCATTGAGCCAGAAGGCCTTGTTATAATGCTGCATCTCGAAATAAATCAAAAGGATTCAACTTTATATTCCGACTTCTCCATTGCTTCACCTTCCTGCTCTTTGCCACCTCTTCCAAAGTAAATTTTACTATCACATACGCAATCCTGAGATTGATTTTCCTGAGGGCCTACTCAGCAAATCTATAGGATAGTAGCTATAACAAGATCGATGAAAGGTCAACCGGAGGGCAGAAGATAACAAACTGTGCAAATGCAAATATAAATAAGTAGCAATAAATAATGAGGACATGAGATAACGAGTCCTTAAAGGGAGATCATTGGATGTGGGAAAATCTCAATGGATGGTCAAATTGAGTGTAGTTATCCCCTTTTGTCCAAGGGTCTGATGGTTGAGGGGTAGTAACTGCTCCTCAAGCCTGGTCGTGCGAGTCCTGAGGCTCTTGTACCTTCTACCTGACGGCAGCAGCGAGAAAAAAGCCTGTCCTGGGTGGTAGGATCTCTGATGATGGATGTTGCTTTCCTACGACAGTGCTTCATGTAGCTGTGCTCAGTAGTTGGGAAGGCTTCATCCCCATGATGTGTAGCACCTCAACCTCAGATTTTTCTTCATTCCCTCAAGGCTGGCCTCTTTCTCCTCCCAGTTTTACTCAACTCATCATTGACAGCTGGGGAAACATCCCATCCCTTCCACCAGTTACATCACCAAACACCCCCATTTCTCTAACTCTGGGCCCAACAAATCTATTAGAAGTGGGTGCAGGCCATTTGGCCCTTTGAACCTGCTGCAGTGTACATTCAAGATCATTCAAAGTAAATTTATTATCGAAGTCCATATATGCCGGCACATTCGACATTGAGACTCATTTTCTCGCAGGCATTCACAGTAAAAATAAAGAAAAACAAAATAGGATTAATGAAAAACCGACAAAGGAAGAAAGACTGACAAACAACCAATGCACAAAAGGAGACTGACTACAAATAAAAAGATAAATAATACTGAGAGCGTGAGTTTTGGAGTCCTCGAAAATGAATCCATAAGTTGTGGATTGGAGCTGAGGTGAGTGAAATGATCAACGCTGGTTTAGGAACCTGAGGTTGAAGGTAGTTTTGAAACTAGTGGTGTGGGACTGAAGGCTCCTGTATCTCCTGCCCAATGGTAGTAATCAGAAGTGGACATGGCCTGGAGGTGGGGGACCTTGAGCATGGCTATTCTTCCAACTTTGGCATTGATTTCCTGCCTTTATCCTCAAATCCATCGATCCTCTTAACATCCAGAAGCCTGTTTACCAAGGTTTGCCAGATCTCTGGATTAGAGGGCATTTGCTGTAAGGAGAAGTTGGACCAACTTGGGTTGTTTTCTCTGGAGCTGCAGAGGCGAAGGACATGACCTGATAGAGGGAACAGATAGAATAGAGAGACTGTAGATAGATAGATCTATAGATAGACTGTCATATGTTGAAAGATTGGAGTGACTGGGGTTGTATACACTGGAATTTAGAAGGATGAGAGGGGATCTGACTGAAACATATAAGATTATTAAGGGATTGGACATGATAGAGGCAGGAAACATGTTCCTGATGTTGGGGGAATCTGGAACCAGAGGCCACAGTTTAAGAATAAGGGGTAGACAATTTAGAAAGGAGTTGAGGAAAAACTTTTTCACGCAGAGGGTTGTGGTTCTGTGGAATGCTCTGCCTCAGAAGGCAGTGGAGGCCAATTCTTTGGATTCTTTCAAAAAAGAGTTAGATAGAGCTCTTAAAGATAGTGGAGTGAAGGGATAAGGGGAGAAGGCAGGAAAAGGGTACTGATTGTGAATGATCAGCCATGATCACAGTGAATGGTGGTGCTGGCTCGAAGGGCTGAATGGCCTACTCCTGCACCTATTGTCTATTGTCTGGAGAGCCAACGTCTTTTCCTCTGGGTTGAAATGTCTATTACTAGGGGGCATGCATCTGAGGTGGGGTGGGGGGAGGAATAATTCAAAGGAGCTGTGTGGGGCAAGTTTTTTTTACACAGATAGTGGTGGTAGTCAGGAAAGTGCTGCCGGGGAGGCAAAGATAACAGAGCCATTTAAGATTAGGCACATAATTACACAACGAATGGAGAGATTTGGACATTTAGTTAGGATTTTAATTACTAGTTTAATTAGCTTGGCACAACCGTGGGGGCAGAAAGGCCTGTTTCTGTGCTGTACTGTCCAATGTTCACTGATCTCCCTTCTGTGTGAACAGTGTCTGAGCATCCAATGCCCTTGGGGGAGAAATTTCAAAGGTTAATCACTCTCTGAGTGAAAAACCTCTTGACATCTCAGCCCTGAATAGTCTACCCCTTATTCTGAGACCCTCCCTCATTAACACACTCCACCATACCTGTGGCACCTTTCCAAAAGCAAATTGCTGCCGGAGTTGAAATATCTGATATTGGGGATGCTCAGCAGGTCAGCAGCATCTGTGGAGAGAAATGTTTCAAGTTGGTGGCTGCTTGTTAAAATCTGAAGATCTCGTTAAGATCTGACACCGATGGTTGGCCTCATCAATGACGATGATGAGATGGCGTACAAAGAGGAGGTAGAACGGTGTGAGCTCAACAACTTGAGTCTCAATGTGGACAAGACCAGAAAGATGATTGTGGGCTTTAGGAAGGCTTGGGCTGACCATTCCTCACCACACGTAAACGGCTCCTCCGTGGAGAGCGTTAGGAGCACCAAGTTTCCGGGAGTGCACGTAATGGACAACCTCAGCTGGTCCATCAACACCATCTCTTTGGTCAAGAAAGCACAGCAGCATCTCCACTGCCTGAGGAGATGAGGTGAGTGAGGTTTCCCCTCTATTTCCCCCCCAGCTCCTCCATTTAACGGAGCACCATTGAGCGTGGCCTGACCATCCCATCATTGTCTGGTACAGGAGTTGCAGGGCGTTTGACCACAAGCCCCCACAAAGGACTGCAAGGGCTGCTGAGGGGATCATGGGGGTCCCTCTTCCACCCATCAGAGATATTGACCTAGAGAGCTGCATATGCAGCACCTTTAGCATTATCAGAGATCTCTCCCATCTTTCCAATAATCTCTTCGACCACCTACCATCAGTCAGGAGGTACTGTAGCATTCAGTCAAGAACTGTTAGGAGGGGAAACAGCTTCTTCCTCCAGGCCTTAAGACTACTGTACATCCTGCCACCACCCAGGTCTCATCACCCATGAAGCGCTAGTAGCATTTTAATGTTTACTTTTTAAGTTGAGTCATAAATGCAACCTATTATTTGTTAATTTATTTGTGGATTCCAATTAATTGGGACCAGTGCGCTTTAGCACAATCAAGCCGCAGTCCATCTAGCTGATGTTTCATGGAAATAGTTTAAAGAAGACTAACAAGTTGCATATTTGAATGAGATTCAGAACAAATTGGAATACTACCAATGTTAATACAGTAGCGGAGAGCGAGTTTGTAAATCTGGCAGGAGCAAAAGATGTTGGGAATGGCGAGGGTGGAGTGCTGCAGGAGGGATGTGGGGCAGATGGCAGAGAAGGAGTGCTGGGGTTGGTGGGGGGGGGGAGTTGGTGCGGGTGCAGACGTACCCACCTGATACACCAGACAAGGTAATTTGATTCCAAACTATTGGTTTATAGATCATTACAGAACGTCTCTCTGGTGCTTCCTGCTCCCTTCCCCTTTTTTCAACCATGATTTTCCTCTCCCTGTCCCCTTCCCACTCTCAGTCCACAATAGACACCCAAATCAAAATCAGGTTCATCATCACTCACATACGTCCTGAAAGTTGTTTGTTTTTGCAGCAGCAGTACAATGCAATACATAAAATTACTACAGTACTGTGAAAAAGTCTTGGGCACCCTAGCTGTATATATGTGCCCAAGGCTTTTACACAGCGCTATGAATTTCAATGTGGCATAGATAGGATAAATTGGCTTATTATTGTCAGTCATACAGTAAAAAAATTGTTCTGCATTCAGATCATTTCATCTCATCAGTGCTTTGAGGTAGCAAGACTGCGACAGTTACTGAGAAAGTGCAGTGCAGGCAGAGAATAAGGTGCAAGGCCAGGACAAGGTAGATTTTGAGGTCGAGAGTCCACCATATGGTGTGGTATAAAGTGGTGTTCAATCATATTATAACTGCAGGACAGAACCTGCTCCTGAGCCCGGCGGTTTGTGATTTCAGGGTCAAGTTCAATGGGAGGAGAGAGAAGAGAGAACGTCTGGGGGTGGTGTAGGGTTTTTGATCACACTGGCTGCTTTATCCTGGCAGCTTAAAGAGCAGGCAGAGTGAATGGAAGGTAAAGCCACTGCTTGTGAATGAAATGGATTCACACACGACAGACAAAATTTAATCCAGACAGGTGTTCAGTAACATATTTCAGTAGGAAGAATAATGAGAGTTGATATAAATGGTACTGCTCTGAAGAGACTGTGCAGGAAGAAGAAATCTAAAGTGTTTATGTATAGAAACCTTTGATGTTAATGATTCATGTTTATAGAAAGTGTGGTTTTTTTCTGCAGAAAAAGCATACAGACCCTTAGCCCTTCTAGAGATGCATAATACAAAAGCAAGTAGATAGTTCTAAACCTCTAAATAGGAATCTGCTTATTATTTACACCAGTTGTAGACATTTAATTCTGCTTCCTATTTCTTGCCAGGGACAATGGGTTGAATCGTCTCCTGAGTCATAACCTTTCTGTGATTGTTCACCTCTTTCCCCTTTTTGCACTCCTCCCCCCCCCCGCTGTAAATATAACAGCACTGTCTCCTGCAGTTGTCGTCCCCTGGAATTCTCTTCCCCTCTGTTAAAATTGAGGTGAAGAGCCCATTTTAAAAAGGATTGTTGCTGACAGTTCTCACACCAGGACGGATGGGTGCTGTTCAGTCCACCCTGGAGCAATTAACCAGTGGAATCCTTCCACAGTGACACACACACACACACACACACAAACAAAGCTGGTGGGACTCAAGTGAGTCAGGCAGCGTCTATGGAGAGAATTGAATAGTCAAAGTTTTGGGCTGAGACCCTTCGTCAGGACTGGTGAGGAAGGCGGCAAAAGCCAGAATAAGAAGGGGGTAGGGTAGGGGAAGGTGTGCAAGCTGGGAGGGGTTAGGCGAGAACAAGCGAGAGAGAAGTGGGTGGGTGGGGAAAGGGGGATGAAGTGAGAAGCTGGGAGGGGATAGGTGGAGCAGGTAAAGGGCTGAAGAAGAGGGAATCTAATAGGAGAGGGCAGTGGACGATGGAAGAAAGGGAAGGAGGAGGGGAGTGATTCAGAGGCCAGAAGAGGAGCGAGAGGGTAACCAGAATAGGAGGCATCTGTTAGTCTTGCGAGACCATGGATCTGCGCCCGGAAAGTCTTCACTCTCCAGGGCGCAGGCCTGGGCAAGGTTGTATGGAAGACCGGCAGTTGCCCATGCTGCAAGTCTCCCCTCTCTACGACACCAATGTTGTCCAAGGGAAGGGCATTAGGACCCATACAGCTTGGCACCGGTGTCGTCGCAGGGCAATGTGTGGTTAAGTGCCTTGCTCAGGGACAGAACACGCTGCCTCGGCTGGGGCTCGAACTAGTGACCTTCAGGCTGGTCGAACGCCTTAACCACTTGGCCACGCGCTAGAAAAAGAGCGCAGGGAGGAAGGACAAATTAGCAGAAGTTGGAAAAATCCACGCTCACGCCATCAGGTTGGAGGCTATCCAGACGCTGTATGTAGTGATTCTCGTTCAGCCTGAGTTCGGCTTCATCCTGGCGGTAGAGGAGGCCATGGACCGACATGTCGGAATGGGAACGGGAAGTCGAATTGGAATAGGTGATCCTGTCTTTTGCGGTGGACGGACCGAAGGTGCTCGACAGATCTGCGTCCGGTCTCACCGATGTAGAGGAGGCCGCCATAGGGGCACCGGACCCCCGCAGGTGAAATGTCGCCTCACCTGGAAGGGCTGCTATGGGCCCTGAGTTGGTGGCGAGGGAGGGAGGTGTATGGGCAGATGTGGCGCTTGCCCCGCTTGCAAAGGGTAGATTCGTGGGGAGGGACGAGTGGACAAGGGAGTCACGGAGAGCGCCGTCTTTATGGAAAGTGGAGAGGCGGGGGAGATGTTGGATCCCTCTCGGGGTGACAGAAGTTACAGAGAACAATGCGCTGATTGCGGACGCCCGTGGGGTGGAACTTGAGGGCAAGGAGAACCTTATTGCTGTCTTTACAGCTGCCGAAAGTAGTGAAGGCAGCTGGACGGGAAATGGAGGAGATACGGGCGAGAGCAGCTGGTGGTTTCAATATTCTCTTCGGGCCCCAAGCTGATGTACTTTTGTTCTGATTCTGGACCCTGGTCGGGCAGCAGCCGAACGGGAAATGGTCTCTTCATTCGGACTCGAGACGCCGACTGTCCACAGATGCTGACTCCATCGCCTTGTTTGTCACTCCAGAATAAATAAATAAACAGAATAAATAGCTGTGGTAAATAAATGAATCCGAGGCAGATACCGGCACTTGCTGTGTCCTTATCTCAGTCTTCTAGGCGGGCCTCCCCATCGGACCCCATCCAAATGCACTGGGAGATACACAATCATCAGAATCGGAATTCAAATCAGAACCAGGTTTATTGGCACTAAAATAAGGCGGGAAATATGTTGTTTTACGACCAAGTGTGCAAGTACAACAAATTACTCTCAGTGACAAATTAGCGCAAAGGCATGGGTTCGTGGACCGTTCGGAAATCTGATTGCAGAGGGCAAAGGAGCTCTTCTTAACACGTTGATTGTGGGTTTTGAGGGTCCCGTACCTCCTCCCCGGTGAAAGGGAGAACGTTCCTTTCGTGGCGGGTTGCCGCCTGCCGGAGGCGCCGATGATGGGGAGGTCTGTGCCCGTGATGGAGCTGGCTGAAGAGACGGGTGGAGATAAGTCTACAGACATGCTCAAGTTTTCTACAACATCGAAGAAAGCCGGTTAGTCCCTCGTTCTTGTGCTGTCTCTTCCGCTGCGCCCAGTCGGAACCGCTCCCTTCCCTGGCGACTCCAGAGAGCGCAGATGCTGGATGGGATCTGGAGCAGCAAACCATCTGCTGGAGGAAGATGCACTGCTGAGGGGAACAGAAATGAGCGACGTTCCGGGTCGAAACCCTGCATCGGAACTCGAAACGTCGACAAGTCCTTTTTCCTTCAGCAGTACTGCTTGCACGCCCCCCCCCCACCTCCATGAGTTCCTCCGGCAGATCGTTCGTTGCGAACCACCCTCCCTTCTCTTTCCACAGCAACGCGCGCAAAATGACCCCCAGCAGGTCAGGCAGCATCCGTGGAAAATGAATAAACAGTCGACGTTGCTCTCTCCGCAGCCCTTATTAATCGATTATTTCTAACTGTGGCGAAGCGTGAGTGCGGGGAAATGGGTTGCAGCACAGAGTTCTGAGCAGGGAGGGGCCGACGTTGTCCGGGTGTAGTGTGCAGAATGAAGTCTGCTTTCTCGGGAAGGTCCAAGATCTCGTGTCCTTCCCCCCACCATTTCAAAGCAAATTACTCTCTCGTCCTGGCCGATATTTACCCTTTAATCACTATCACTGACGAGTTAACTTGGTAATCGCCACCACACTGTTGGCTGGTACACCTTTGGCTGTAAATGAATGGTATCACGGTTGTAACCGCACTCTGTCAGCGCTTCAGCACCGCTGAAGTGCTTCCGGGGGTTTAATGATTGGGTATCTTAGTAGTTGTATAAAATGTGCCCCTCTCCACACCACACACACACCCGTTCATTTATCCAGCTCCTTTTTTTGAAAGTTACTACCGGACCTGCTGCCATCAGCCTTTTAAGGAGCAGACAGTGCCGGAGGATTTTGGAAAATTCGGGGATCTGGGGACTGCACAGACCGGCGGAAAGAGAAGCTGAGAGATCTCCCCACTCACATTGATCTCATTCCATATTAGTCTATCCATCCACTGAGGGCAAACTGTAAATCTGGGAACCTGGGAATATGCGGAAACGGCTCCTCCCCCCCCCCCCCCGCTGCTTTGCCTCAATCAAATGCGGGCTCGTCTACGACACCATTCCCCTACATATCGTTTATCGAACAAAAATCTCCACCTTGGTAATGACAAACAACACCCCCGCCCCAGCTCCCACTGAGGTCTGGGGCCAAGTTTTTCGCCTTCCACTACCCTTTGTGTGAGAGAAAGTAGCCCTGAAAGAGCAAGAGAATTGTGCCCCCGGAATCAAAGGAAATATTTTCTCTCTCTCTCTTCTCATTCCACCATCCTCGCATACCTAGATTACAACACCCGCAATCGATTTAGGAACAAAGAACCTCGCTTATGCACCTCTGCACATGATTTAAATTGTAACTCCTGGCACAATTCTGGCGGATGTGCACCGCACCCACCAACACCATATGCATTTTCCCGCAAGAGAATTTTATGCTACCAATTGCAAATGTGGACGCTTTAAAACTGCGACGAGGAGGTTGTCTGGAAAATGGTTTCCAGTATTGGTGCGAGAGTGGCCTCTCCGTCCCCCAGATACATGTGATGATAGACAGCTCGCCACCGCCGCCACCCACCCCCTCCCAACCTTCCAGACTCGCCGGAGCGCAGAGCAATGGATGGGATCGGGAGCGAGCGGCGCTCAGCCAGCCGGGTCTGGCAGCGGCGTGAAGCAAACCCGGAGCGCGGGGCGTCACGTGACGCGGAGCAGCAGCGGCGCCGCGGGAGGGGGTGCGCGAGCGGGAATGGAGGCGGCGCGAGCGGCGGTGAGTACCGGGGACCCGGGAGGGGCGAGGGGATGAGAACCGGGCCGAGCGGCCGCCGTCGCCGCTTCTTCCTCACCCCCCCCGACCACCCTCATGTCCCCGCTCCTCAGTCAGTTAGACCCAGGGACGGCTGCTCCCCCTCCCGGGACGCGCTGATTCCCGGGAAGGGTAAAACCTCCCCCCGCATAAAATTATGGGGAATGGGGCGTCCCGGTCAGCCGGCGCCCGGTTATATGTGTGTGTCTGTATCTCTGTGTGTGGCGGAGGGGGGGAGGGGGAGAGAGGAAGGAGGATCCAGGCCATCCATTCCCGCCGCTCCCCCACATCCCCGGCGTTGGATCTGGCGGGGAATGGCGCGCAAGGCATCGGGCCCGGCTCATACCGCACACCGCCCCCCTCCCCACGTCCCCGCCGGCCCACCCCGATCCCGCTGCCGCCGCAGCTTTCATCCCGTGGAATCGACGAGCAGGGCTGCACCCCCCCCCCAACACCCGGGCCGCCTCCGGTTCCTGAGCCTGACCTACCGCCTCCTCTCTACTCCCCGGAGGGATGTTCGCACCGGACCCCGCGGCAACCTTACACCCCCCACCACCAAAACCCGTTCCAATTCCTTGTCCCCTATCCATGCCCTCTCGCTTCTCCTCCCCCTCAAAGCTGGTTTCTTTTCCTTGCCTCCCCTCCCCATGTACAAACTTGTAATCCGCTCTTCTCTTTCCCTCTTTACCTGACCTTGTAACTTGTTTCCTCCTCACACACCCAACCTTGTTGTTCCTTGCTCAAAATCGTCTCATAAACTCCTTTGCTCCCAGAACAATCCTATACTCCGTTTCTCCCCCCAGACTCCAAAACGGCACTATAATTCTCCCCCTTGCACCTCCTCGTCGCTGACCTGGCCCTATCTTCCTCCCACGGCCCTGCCCCCCTCCCCCTCAATTTCCAGTAGCCTCAACTCCTTCTCCAAAACTTATCCCCTGAAACCTTGTCCCTGCCTGTCCAGCCCTAATAACTTCTGTTGTGGACTCACTGGTGGCTGAGGTTCAGAGGATTAAACACAGAAAATACATGTTAAAAAACTGAGCCCTCTGGGTCACTTTACAACTGGTAACCTGATCCTTCTTGGTGTTTGAGAGGCCACGATCCAAGTAGTACCTTTCAGAACTTCAAGATGCTTTCCTGTGATTGCAAATACACAACTTATGCTGATACCGAACTTGATGATATGTGGGTAATGAGGAGGGTGCAGAGGGGTTGCAGAAAGATGGTGGATGTGGTAAATGTTGAGGGGGGGAATCTTTAGTAAAAAAATTTTTTTAATTGTGAGGGATTGAAAGGAGTTGAGAGCATTTTGGTGTCATCATACACACATCTCTGAACATCTAGGTACAACGTGCAGTTAGAAACAAATGCTACACAAATCTTTATTACAAGAAAGGTTAAGTATGAGTTGATGTGCCTTACTGTAGTTTTACAGAGTATTGATAAAACCACATTGGAAATATTGTGAACAAGCCTGGTTTAGTCAAAATTTCCCCCCCCATCCCTAAACCCAAGCAAAGATTTACTTGTAGTAGAGTGAAGGTTCACCATATTGATTTCTGAGGGCATGCGTTTGTCGCATGAGGAGTGATTAAGCAGATCTGGCGATGTTCTCAGGAAGAATGAGGAATAATCTCTTCGAAAAGCCTTACCAGGGTTGATATCTAGAATCGGATTGCAGTCTCAACATATGAGATTGGCTATTTAGGGCAATGAGATTTTTCTTTACCCAGTAAATCTTTGGAATTCTCTGCTGAGGAGGCTCAGTTTTTAAGTACATTTAAGACAATTTTTTAAGATATGAGGAAATGTGCTGATTTTTTTTTGAAAACTGTAATATTGATTTCAGGGCATATTGCTGTAGGATATTTTGCATCTATCTGAGAGGGCAAATGTGGCTGTTGAAGGTTGATACTGTAGTTCCAAAACTATAATGCTCTCTTGATACTAGAGTCACAAGTATATATACAATGATAGTAAAAACTCTCGAACTTCTTGTCCATGCTAAAGAATTTCTGAAGAGTGGATTGTGATTTCGGAAGGTGTCCAGAGTTGGGAGTTTTGCTGGTCGATTCAAAATGATGTCTCATTGTTTAAGAAAGGAGAGTGGAACTGCGCTGCCTGCCGGTCTGAAAGATCAATGCTAGTGAAGAGATGATGAATTTGCTATCTGAGCAATTGAATGAGAATGAGCTGATCAGGAAGAAATCGTGTTGATTGAGAAGGATTGAACGCTGCTTGTTTCAGCCACCTGATGCTTTTGAAGAAGCTACTGGCATGGTCAATAGGGCATAATCAATAGATGTTTTCTGTTTCCATTCCCTGATGAAGGTCCGTGCAAGAGATTAGGGAAAGCATGTGGAATTTGTATGAGATACCACTCTAGGGAAAAAAAAAATGCCCAGTCCATTTTTGTGACATTTATTTGCTTCATACTTGAAATTAAGGATTGAATTTAGAATCCAAATTTCTATTACTTTCAGACCATCACATCCATGTGTGGACCTGGTATATCAGTCTTGCCTTTACCATTAATCACCCAATCTTTCCCTGAATATTATTTTCTTTAAAGGAAATGTTTAGTTCCTTTTGATTCTGACTTTCCATTGTGTTCACAGACCTTCAGTGGGCTGACCATAAAAGATTTTATCACTGCCTAATCCCCCTACCTTCCACACTCCAGTCCTTTGTCCATTTCTTTGAATCTGTATCCCTTGAAGAATCAGAATCAAGTTAAATATCACCCGTGTATGTTGTGTAATTTGTTAAGTTTGCAGCAGCGGTACAATGCAAATCATGATAATATGGAGGAAAAAATACTTTTAATTACAGTAAGTATATATTTATATTAAATAGTTAAATTAAATAAGTAGTGCAAAAAAAAATAGAAATAAAAAGTAGTGAGATAGTGTTCAAGCATTCACTAATTAGGACAGCTGCTCTTCACTTGCCCTGTCTGAACCTATCATGATCTTGTACATCTATAAAACCTCAGCTCCATTTGGGGAAAAAACATGTTTCTCCTTGGAGCAGAGAACGTTTAAGGAATGAATTAGTGGATGTGTTCAGAATTTAAAGCACAGTAGAGAAAAAAAATGTTTCCATACGCATGTCGGTTGGTAATCAGAGTGTGTTGATTTAAGCTAATTTGTAAAGAAAACAAAGGTAAAAGTGAATTTTATTTTGTACAGTAAGTTAGGATCTGGAATGCACTGCCTTCAAGGATGGCAGAAACAGATTCAGCAGTGATATTCGAAAGGGAATTGGTAGATTTACAGGACTAAGTGGGAAGAGGCAGGTAATGGAACTGGATTATTTGTTCAGAGAGTTGGGATAAGTATGTTGGTCTGCAGGTTTTCTGTCCCACAGAGTTCTGTTCTAACCTTGTATTATTGGGATCAGAGTGCTTGAACGTTTGAGTAAATATTGATGAGTAGAGAGAACCAACATCTAGTGACGAGTATATTGAAATCCACAATGTCATGGTCCTTTGCAGCATCTTAGCTTTTCACTACTTATAAAAGATTTTGCCTTTTCTTCCTTTAGTCATAAATGAACAGCATCATGCTTTCTCACAGTGAACTCCATTCCTGATGAAGGGTCTCGGTCTGAAGCATCGACTGCTTATTCCTCTCCTTAGATGCTGCCTGACCTGCTGAGTTCCACCAGCATTTTGTGTTTGTTGCTCCATTTCCACTGTTTTGTCCACTTTCTAATATAGCTCTAAGAAGGATTATTTATGTGTATAGACTGAAGGTGTTGGTTTTGCTGTCAGAGTGGAGACAGCTCAGAGATGTGATAACGGTATTCAGAATCATGAAGGTTTTGGATGGTACAGTAAGAGAAACTTCATTGGTTGAAGGGTAGGAAACTTGAATGAATAGATCTAAGGAGACCAAGAGGAAATTGTTTGACTGTTGAAGCTAAGTCTTACCAAGGGGGTCATGACCAGGACAAACAAGTACGGGTCTGTTATTTATATGGAGTCAGAATTAGGTTTATTATCACTGACATACGTTGTGAAATTTGTTGTTTTGCAACAACAGTACATAATGTAACAATACATAAAATATACTATAAATTACAATAAGAAATATATTATAAAATTAAGTAATGAAAAAAGAAAAGCAAAAAGTAGTGAGATAGTGTTCATGGGTTTGTTGTCTGTTCAGAAATCTGATGACGGACGGGAAGAAGCTATTCCTAAAATGTTGAGTGTTTTCAGGCTCCTGTACCATCTCCCTAATAGTAGTAATAGGAAAAGGGCATATCCTGGGTGGTGAGGATCCTTAATGGACACAACCTTTTGAAGATGGCCTTGATGGTGGGGAAAGCAAGTTGCCTGTGATGGAGCTGGCTGAGTTTACAACCTTGTGCAACTTTTTCTGATCCTGTGCTGTGGCCTCTCTATACCAGACGATGATGCAACCAGTTAGAATGCTCTTCATGGTCCACCTATAGAAATTTGCTAGAGTCTTTGGTGACATACCAAATCTCCTCAATCTCAAGCTGAAATATAGCCGCCTTTGTAATTACATCAATATGTTGGGCTCAGGACAGATCTTCAGAGATGTTGATACTCAGGAACTTGAAACTGCCCATCCTTTCCACTGGTTGGTTTTCTTTTGGTGTTAGGTTCCTACATTCCACTGTGAGGAAAAACAACAAAAGTAAATAAAATTGGTGGTAACAAACATAAGGAATTAGTAGGAGTTGGCAACTCAGCCCCTCAGACTTCCTCTGCCCTATAATACAATCATGTCTAATCAGACCATAATTTCAATTCTTCATTCCTGTTTGCCTTGGTAACCTTTCATTGATCTCTCTATTTACCTCTTTGAAATATTGGAGAATTTTACTTCCAGTGCTTTGTGAGAAAGAGGCCCAATGACTCTCAACCCTCAGAAAAAGAAAATCACCTTATTCATTGAGTGGCCCTTTTAATTTGTTAGTGACCTTGTTTTAGATTCTCTACAGGAAGAAGCATCCTTTCCAGGTCCACCTCATACAGACTCTTCAGGATGTTATGTTTCAATCAAGTTTTCCCTCATTCATCTAAAGTCCTGTGGATGTCCAACTTTTATTTGTAAGGTATAATCTAGCTATCAATCTTGTAAACTTTATGTAAGTTGCATCTAAGTAAGATGTTCAATACTGGACCTCGTATTCCAGATATGATCTCACCATTGTCCTTTATAACCCAAGCACAAAGTGGAGAGATTTTGTTTTGTGTTCAAATCCCCAAGAAATAAACATTATTAGTTTCCTAATTACTTAATTACTTGTAGCTGCACACAAGTGACCCCCCTCCCCCAATGTTATGGCAATTTGGCTAATAATAAATTTGTCTTTATGGAACTCACAAGCCACTACATATAATATAATTAAAAATACTCTTTATGTAGTGGGGGTGAGAAGTAAATAAACACCTTTTTTTTTGTGCATGCATAGATAATATGGTTCACGTTACAGAAGATCATGATGTGCACTACTCTCTAGGAAAGCCCCCCACCCCTGTAACACAGGGTTTGCCTGTACTAGCCTTTTGCAAATGATTCTTTAGGGCACCAAAACTTCTCAGGGCTGCAATCTTCCACCATTTGGATAATGTCCTTGTTTCATTTTTCCTACCAACTTGATTAATTTCATATTTTTTACATATTGTACTCCAACTCTAGATCTATGCCCACTTAATCTTTGTAGCTGCCTTCCCTTCTCTTCACAACAGACTTTCAGATCTATCTATATTAGCAAGTTAAGTGACTGTAGCTTTCTGTCATTCAAGTTAGTTATTAATGCATTGACTTGGTTTGGGTTGATTTGGGGATGACACGCAGAGAGTGCGGAATGGTTGGAAGGAATGAATGGTTACGGTGTTGATAGGGTGCCAGTCAAGTCAGCTGCTTTCCCCTGGCAGATGATTATTAGATCTGTGCTCATTTAGGCAAATAGGGAGGGATGGAGGTTGCTGGAAAGGCTTTGGGTTGTCAGGCAGAGTGAGTCAGTCCTTTGCTGAGGAATACCTAGCCTCTGAGCTACTCTGTCATCGCAGTATTTTATGTGGCTGGTCTGGTCGCCTTTCTGATCAGTGGTTCACCTGCAGCAGTTGATGGTGAGAATTTGGCTGTGATATGTCAGTGAGGGGTAATTACTTGACAAGGAATGAAAAGTTTCATATCCGAAGTTGTTTTTGGTGAAGAGTCGGTTGCAGGTTGTATAAATGGAATTGAGCTTTAAAAGGGTCATAAAATTAAAGAATGCTACAGCATTGGTAGATCCTGCTTTGTTCAAAGGGTCAACCTAATTCTTCCATAGGAAATTCAATTAATTTCTTGTTTCTTCCTCCATTATCTTAGTTATTTTTTCCAACTATTGATCCAATTTCTTTTGAAAATCTTTCTTTGTTAAGTTGGCAGAGGCAAATTCAGAGCATCTAAATGCCAATTGCTCATTCTGTTTCTGCTCTTTACCTTAAATCAGTTCCCTTAAGTTTTCTACTCTTTAACCATTGGAAGTATGTTTAAATCTAGAAATGGCACAATTTTGAAAACAGTAATCAAATCTCTTAGCCTTCTCCAAGGAGTACAATGTCAATCTCTTTAGTCTATCTCTATTACTAATCCTAGCTAAAATAGATTGCAGTGGAAGCAATGGAAAATGGAGTTCAATGTGAGAAGGCATCCTGAGAGGTAATCAAAAAGCTTAAAATATCAAACCATTGATCGAGTAGATACTATTTCCTCTGGTGGCAAAGTCCAAAATTACAGGAGTGAAATTGGGAAACTTTTTTTTTTCCGCACATGGATTGTTGAATATCTGGAATACCATCCTCCATTTTGGAGGACTCATTAGGAGTCTTCAAGATTAATATTCATTCAGCAAATTTCTAGGAATAATGAAGAGTAAAGAGTTACTAGTCAATTGGATATAATTGCATGGATGAACAAATTGTAGGGGCTGAATGACCATAGGGTGAAAATGCAATTTGTCCAAGCTCCTTTGACATTCTTCATCTTTTAGTAAAAAATCAAACTTGGATCTAATATTTGGCCTCTATCGGTACCCTTAATCTTGCTCTTTCTCAGTGCTTTTCGCTCGTGGTGTGGGGATCTGTGTTCCCTACAAGGTCAGTCTTTGCTGCAGTTGCTTTTTACAGGTTTTCTGTAGGTGCTCATTTTCTGTTATATCTCTAGTCTTGAGCATTCTCATTTTAATCAGAGTCCATTATTGTGTGTGTGCCCCTCTCATTGCCGTGCGATGCAGATTCCGTCCTAGCAAAGTGCAGTGGAGGCCCACATTCCTCCACCTCCTCCTCTGGCCCTGGCCCCATGTGGCTGTTGACAAGCTGACAGTTTCTGACGGCTATGAATTGTAAATGTGCTCTCCGTTCTTGCAGTTCACTGTACTAAGATGGGCTGCCTGAGGCTGTACGTACCAGTTTGTAAATGTATGGCAAAATATTGTCATTTTTCATACTGGGGTACAGTGCTGGTGGTTACTGGTCTGTCACTCGTTTAAATGTTGCTTTCCTACAGTTTTTATGCAAGACCTGACTCGATGAGATTTCTCATGTTTAATCAGAATTTCTCAAGCATCTAAAATATGGCTGATTTAATTGATCAGAAATTGGATATCCTGTAATTTTTCTCTCCCTTTTGGGGATTAAAAGAAATAAGTTTGAAAATCGGGCTAAATTTTAAAGCAATATTTAAAAAGGTGGAAGGGGGAAAGCTGTATATAGTTGCTAACCAGTTGTGTAAGTTGTATTCAATATGACTTTCCATAGGACATTTAAAAAGGGCTCATACAAAAAAGCTGCTGTTAAAAGCATCTGGTATTGGAGGTAACCGGGGGTTGGAGGTTGGTAATTGGTTGACAGATAGTTGGAATAAAAAGAATGTATTCCAGTAGGTTGGCAAGTGCAGCTTTGAAGCTTCTGTTGTTGAACATATGTGTAAATGCTTTGAAGGAAAGAGAACAGCATATCCAAGGTTATAGATGACAATAAATTGTGAGCCGCTGTAAATATCGTAAATGGATTTGGGGAGCTGCAAGGAGATACAATACAAGGGTACAGAGGAGCAGTGAACCATACAGTAGAAATGATAGGAAGTTAGTCTTTTTTAATCAGTGTAAGATTGAAAGATTTTTGTGTTCAGACAGACCTCGTACACAAATCATTCAGCCATTTTCAGGTATGTTGCAAGTAACTAGGAAGACAAATGGTAAGTTAGCCTTTACTGCAGGAGTAGAAATGCTTTGCTCCACTTTAGTGCAGAGTCTGGTGAATCTGAATATGGAATATTATGTACCAGTCTGGTTTTCCTACCTAAGGAAGGATAATACACTCTGTATACATTTATTAGGTACAGGAGTGAGTCTCTGTCATAACTCATCCACTTGTGCATTCAGAGATGCTCTTCTGCACACCACTGTTGTAACTCACAGTTATTTGAGTTACTGTCACCTTCCTGTGAGCTTGAACTAGTCTGGCCATTCTTCTCTGCCTTCTCTCATTAACAGGGTATTTTTGCCCACAGAACTGATATTTTTTGTTTATCGCACCATTCTCTGTAAACTCGAGAGACTTGTGCACATGAAAATCCCAAGGGATCAGCATTTTTTGAGGTACTCAAACTGCCCCATCTGACGCCAACAATCATTCCACAGTCAAAGTCACTTAGATCATATTTCTTCCTCATTCTGATGTTTGGTCTGAACAACAACTGAACCTCTTGACCCTGCTTGCTTTTATGTATTGAATTGCTGCCACTTGATTGGCTGATTAGACATTTGCATTAACAAGCAGGTGGCCACGGTCTACGTTCAAAGCAGAAATTTATTTTTGTATCTAAAAGATCAAGGGATATAGGTTTTGTGCAGGAAAGTGGTACTGAGATAAGAGGTCAGCTGTGATTTTATTGAATGGTGGGAAAAGCACAAGGGAACAGGTGATATTCCTTTTGATATAGATTCTTATCTGATTCTGCAAATCTCCTTTGCCATTATCTTGGATTGTATCTGATTCTTGATATCACATCCACTTTTCCACCCACTCATTCATGGGTAAAGGCATCTCTGAGAAGGTTAAGTTTTATTACCAATTCCCTTTTTTTTAGTGGTAAACTCCCATCTTGAGCTGTTGCAGCTTAAACTATAAAGGTACTTTTGCAATAACTTTGAAACAGGAATTCCAGAATTTAACTCTGAATGTCTTGATTGACTTGAATACGCTGGATCATTCCATATCCTCAGTCCAAAGCATTCACAAGCCTTTGAAGAAAGAAATTTCTCATCTCAGTTGTAACTGGTAGTTTATTATGCTGACACTGAATTTTACACACTCCAGTCAGGGAAAACATAGGAAACGGAAAGCATGTAATCTACCAATTTTTCTCTGACCCTTCAGTGAGAGCACTTCAATATTCTAAAGCCTGACCTACAGAACCATTGAAAACTTACAACACACAAGGCCACAGTTCAGCCCACGTCTCTGCTATTGGACAAAGAGTTAGCCAACCTAATTGCAGTACTGTTTCTCTAGCCCTGCAGGTCACAGCTCTTCAAGTACATATCCAAGTAGTTTTTAAGTGTCCTGAAGGCCTTTACCTCCATCATAAGAACATAAGAAATAGGAGCAGGAGTAGGCCATCTGGCCTATCGAGCCTGCCCCGCTATTCAATAAGATCATGGCTGATCTGTCCGTAAACTCAATTCCATCTACCTGCCTTTTCCCCATAACCCTTAATTCCTTTACTATGTAAAAACCTACCTAATTGTTTCTTAAATATATTTAGTGAGGAAGCCTCAACTGCCTCCCTGGGCAGAGAATACCACAGATTCACCACTCTCTGGGGGAAAAAAGCAATTTCTCCTCATCTCGGTCCTAAATCTTCTTCCCTGAATCTTGAGGCAATGTCCCCTAGTTCTAGTCTCACCTACCAATGGAAACAACTTTCCTACTTCTATCTTATCTATCCCTTTCAAAAATTTGTATAATCCTTTAATAATTTTGTATCATCCTTTCAAGCAGTGAGTTCTGAGACCCCCATTTTATCTCCCCTCAATCCGCCTATCTATTACTTTCTCCTACCCCCTGGTTTATGGTCACACAATTATGTGAAATGCATCCTTCACGTATACTCTGAGATTCTTCTCAATTTTATTTAGCCTCCTCTGTTCCATGTAAAATAACCCAAGCTTATCCAATTTCATAGCTAAAATTACATCCTAATAAATCTCCTGTACACTCTGTATCATGCAAGTGCACCTGTCCTATAATGTGCTGACTAGAATAGAGTCAGAGTTGTACTGTGCAGAAATAAGCCCTTTGGCTCACTATATATGTGCCTGCCATTCTGCTTGCTTGTTTAGCTACTTATTTATTTATTTCGCGATGCAGCCCAGAGTAAGTCCTTCAAGCCATGCCACTCCAGTAACCCAACAATAAAATTATGGGACAATTTTATAATGACCAGTTAACCTACCCATACGTCTTTGGACTGTGGGAGGAAGCTGGAGCACCCAGGGAAAACCAAAGCATTCCACAGGGAGGATGTACAGCGACTACTTACAGAACAGTGCCGGAATTGAACTCTGAACACTGGAACGTGCTGAGCTGTAATAGCATCGTGCTAACCACTAAGCCACCATGGCTAATCTATATTAATTGTCAATTTAGGTTATTGTCTAGATGCTTAAATGTTGTGAGAGTACCTGCTTCTTCCATCAGATTCAAGTTCATTTATTTATCACATATACATCCAAATGTGCAGTGAAATACTTGTGTTAACAATCAGCACAACACAACGATATGTGGAGGGGCAGCCCGCAAGTGTTGCCACACATTCTGATGCCAACATAGCATGCCCTCAACATTCAGCAAATCAACAAAACCAACAGTAACAAAACAAAATACAACAGCTGGACAAGTCCCTTTCACACTCTGCCATCCACTCACAGGGCTCCAGCCACTAGACAGGCCATCTATGGGCCTCCAACCTTCATCTCCTGGCCTGGACTCACAGACATTGAACGCGCTACCCAGGTGCTTTGAGCTTTAGCTTCAGCCTCCAGTTTCGACCCCAGACCTCACTGATCATGGGAACTTGACCTCTGGACTTGCATGGACCTCTGATGCTGGGGCTCATTGACATGGACCTCTGACCCCAGAATTCATTGACCTGGAGGGATCACCAGTGCTTGTTCTTGGGGCCTCCCAATCACGGTCCTTGGCCACATAGTTCACTATTCTTTGCCCTTGGCGCTTGCCGACCCAGCTCCCAGGGATCACTGGACTTAGACCACAGAGTGCCCCCAACCTAGAATCCACCCATCAGCTCCTACCCTTAACTGCCCCGACCTCTAATGCCGCCTTGTCCCTATCTTTAAACCCTAATCTGGCCCCTAAATTTATGCACGATGGACATCGCAGCCTGGCACCGCCTTGAAAATCACCTAGGACACTGCAACAAGCTCCTGAAACCACTTTCTTTCATGATGGTTAAGTGCAAATTCAGCACCCTGATCTGGTTTGGTGCTCTATTAGAATCAGAAGACTAGATCTGGAATCGTGTTAAATCTCAGTCCTTCATACTTCAACCCTGTAATCCGTAATCAATATTGTAAGCAGTCCTTCCAATAACTTCAAGAAAAGTATAGATGTAGAGAGCAAGACTACCGCAGTGGTGCATGACTTTTTTCGGGGAAAAGTTTTATTGACAAGCAAAACACTTAAATGCCATTGTCATGGCGACTGCTATTCTGACTTCAGTGTTGTTCAGTTAAATAGTTGCACGCAACAGCACAGTCGTCTGCGTACTGCAGCTCCAGGAACCACTCTCTACGGAATTTGGTGGTTGCGTGGAGCCTCCTGATGTCAAAGAGGTTGCCATTTATTCTGATGTCCACTGCCACACTGCTGCTGTCTTCAATCTCGTTGTGGAGAAGCTTGGTAACACACAAGAGGAAGATGTTAAAGAGCACTGGCGCTAGCACACACCCTTTGCATTCAAGGAAGGGCTCGGACTCTTGACCTCCTATGGTTACCCGAGCAGTCATCCCATCGTGAAAAAGGCGGAAGATGTTAAAAAATTTATTGCGATAGCCAAACCTGAGGAGGACATCCCATAAGAGCTCTCCTTGCACAGTGTTGAATGCTTTGGAGAGGTCGACAAAGGCCATAAACAGGACCTGATGTTGCTCCCTGCACTTTTCCTGACGCTGCCGGGCTGTGAAGGTCGTGTCGATTGTGCTCCTGTTCTTCCTAAATCCACACTGTGATTCAGGCAGCATTGACTTGATGATGTTGCTGATGCGTCTCTGAAGCATCACCTTAGCCAGGACCTTTCCAGCAACAGAAAGCTGTGAAGCTTGGGTAACCTACAGCCGTCACATCAAGTCCTTGGAGCACTTCCACATAATATGCCTCCAGCGCATTCTGGGAATTACCTGGCATGAGTGGGTGCCTCATACTGAGATACTTGTAAAGACCCAACTGCAGGAGTATTGAGGCCATGATCACCCAGTGTCAGCTGCAGTGACTGGGGCACGTGATAAGGATGCTCCCATGTCGGCTACCCTGCAGAGTGTTATGCGGCCAGCTACATCGTGATTGACGCTCAGCTGGAGGGCCGAAGAAGCGCTATAAGGATCAGATGAAGAATGCTTCAAGGAAGTGTAAGATCAGACCCGAGGACTTGGAGGAGGTTGCTGCTGACCGTACCACTTGGCGACAGCTGTGTAGGGACGGGGTTCATATTCTGGAGATGGAAAGAACAACCAGAAGACAGCAGAAGAGAGCCAGGAGAAATGCAGCCATGGTTGCCACCACTACCACATATACATGTCCCACCTGCAATAGATCTTGTGGGTCCAGGATGGGACTGTATAGTCATCAAAGATCTCACCGTTAAAGGAGTGGACGTCGTCATCAGATTTCGATGGACAACCGAAGAGAGAGAGCAGTTAAATAGAGATAATACATTTTATTTGAGAAATCTGAAAGCTAAAAGGATGTCTGGTTAGTCATTGACTTTTAATTTTGATTAATTTTAATTTTTGATTTTGTTTTAATGTGACTGTAAGCACCTTTCAGAGATATTCAAAGATTTCTGGCAGCTGGTTTTGCCTGGGGGTGTCTGTGTGTGTGATTTTACCAGCTATCAAACTGGTAAAAGGCCACACACCTTCCTGCACTATATTCCATCTGCCACTTCTTTGCTCTTTCTTCTAATTTCAATAGGTTCATTTAATGTCAGGGAAATGTATACAATATACATCCTGAAATTCTTTTTCTTCACAAACGTCCACGAAAACAGGGGAGTGCCCCAAAGAATGAATGACAGTTAAACGTTAGAACCCCAAAGCTCCCAGCTAAAAAGCACCGAGCACTCAAGGATGCATCAAAGCATCAATAAAGACACAGACTTGCAGTACCCCAAAGACTACTCATTCACCCAGTAATTCGACATTCTACGGGCTCTCTCTCTCCCTAAGGGAAAAAGAGGTGTCCCCATGTCATAGCAGGAGGGGAGACATAACAAACAACTCGCAGATGTATGATGTTAAAAGTCTGTTGTGTCGCTTTTTCCTAGTTCTGCATCCAGAGAGTCGGCTCCAGAAAGGCTCAGGTCTCTGGGCTCGCAGCCTACGGCAGCTAACTTGCTGCTCCTGATGTTCCATGTTCTCATGCACGCCTCAGGCAGGGGCACCGGCCTAGAATCAGCCCATCTCCAGAGCCATGAAAATCCGGCACCCTGAAGGCGCACCAGCCTTCCAGGCCGGGTCCTTGGGATATCAAAAAGCGGCCAGTCATGAGGCTCTGAGAGCAGTTCCCATTCCCACAAAGAACTGAAGTCAGAGTGTAACTCCAAGTCAGGGTCTTCAAAAGAACCTTGAAAAGAAAAAAAAGAGATATCAAATATAGAAATGGAGCTGTTTCTGAGGATGCAAGCAAGGGAGTCGCCGTTTTAGCTCCTAATTTGTCTAAGTCCTCCTGCAAACTTCCTGATTCCTCACTCTGCTTGCCTCTCCATTTATCTTTGTATTGTCTGCAAACTTGGCTACAAGACCCTCAATTCTGTCATTCAAATCATTGACATATAATGTGGTCTCAACACTGACCCCTCTGGAGCACCACTAGTCACCAACAGACAACCAGAATAGGCCCACTTTACTTCCACTCTTTGCCTCCTGCCAGTCAGCCAATCTTCTACCCATGCTTGTATCTTTCCTGTAATACCATGGGTTCTGAACTTGTTAAACATCCTCATGTGTCGCACCTTGTCAAAGGCCTTCTGAAAACCAAGTAAACAACCTCCACTGACTCTCCTTTGTCTATCCTGTTATTTCCTCAAAGAATTCCAACAGATTTGTCAGGCAAGATTTCCCCTTAAGGAAACCATGCTTACTTTGGCCTCTTTGATAGTGTTCCCATCTAATCAACTTTGGCCAGCTCCTCTCATGCCTCTGCAATTCCCTTTACTTCCACTGTAATGCTGATATATCTGATCTTATTTTCTCCCTCTCAAGCTGCTCTGTGAATACTATCATATTATGATCACTGCCTCCTAAGGGTTCCTTTACCTTAAGCTCCCTAATCAAATTTGGTTCATTACATGACATCCATACCAGAATTGACTTTACCTTAGTGGGCTCAATCACAAGCTGTTTTAAAAAGCCAACTCATAAGTATTCTGCAAATTCTCTCTTTTGGGACCCTGCGTATTAAAATTTTCCATCACTATTGTAACATTGACCTTTTTACGTGCATTTTCTATGTCTCACAGTAATTTGTACCCCAGATCCTGGCTACTGTTTGGAGGTCCGTATATAGCTTCCGTCAAGGTCTTTTTACCGTTAGTTTCCTAACTCTCCTCAGAGGGATTCTACATCTTCCAATCCTATGTCACCTCTTTCTAAAGATTTGATTTCATTTTTGTTTACCAACAGAGCCACCCCACCCCATCTGCCTACCTACCTTGTCTTTTTGATACAATGCGTGTTCCTAGATGTTCAGCTCCCAACTACGATCTTCCTTCAGCCACGACTCAGTGATACCCACAGCGTCATACTTGCCAATATCTAACTCTGCTATAAGATCATCTACTTTATTCCGTTTTATGTATGCATTCAAATATAACATCTTCAGCCCTGTATTCATCACCCTTTTCAATTTTCCCCCTGTGTTACATTTCAACTCATCCCACTGACTGCAATTTTGCCCTATCATCTGTCTGTCCTACTTCACAGACTCACTATAGTATGCATCGACTGGTATAAAGACCTCCTCATCCTCAGCCCTATCACTCAGGTTCCCACCTCGCCCTTCTCCCCACCGCCCCCGGGTAAATTAATTGAAACTCTCGCCAACAGTTCTAACAAACCTGTCCACAAGGATATTGGTCCCCCTTGGTTTCAGGGGTGACCCATCCTTTTTGTACAGGTCATATCTTCTCCAGAAGAGATCCCAATGATCCTGAAATCTGAAAGCTTACCCCTGCATCACTTCCTCAGTCACTCATTCATCTGTACTATCTTCCTTGTTGCTGAGGGGAATGGCCACAGGGGAGCCCTGCAGTGACTACATTACCAGAAGTTTGAGAAATCGATGTTCATGCCATTAGGTTGGAGGCTACCCAGACAGAACATAAGGTGTTGTTCCTCCAATCTGAGTGTGGCTTCGTCATGACAGTAGAGAAGGCCATAGACTGAAATTTTGGAATGCGAATAGGTAGTGGAATTAAAATGGGTGGCCACTGGGAGATCCCACTTCTTAGATCCCGGTGAAATGGTCTCCTAATCCACGTTTGCTCTCACGGATATACAGGAGGCCACTCTGGGAGCACTGGACATAGTATATGACCCCAACATACTCACAGGTGAAATGTCGCCTCACCTGGAAGGGCTGTTTGGGACCCTGAATGGTAGTGAGAGAGACTGTGGAGGAGCAGATGTGGTACTTGTTCTGCTTGCAAGGATAAGTGCCAGGAGGGAGATCATTTATGATTTTAGTTTTAAGAGTTGGACTTAAATGACTATTCAATCTCCAATCTAAAGATACATGCTGTCATTTTAAAATTCCCATTGTTAATTCCGCTGCTACTTTTAGGCTATGTATTGTGACACCCCTGTTCCTAGGTATAGTGGTAATTCTCCTGTCAATCAAGCCTCCGGAACAAAGTGACTAGGGATTATTTTGCACATATTGTAAAATTATTCTTCACTATTGGAAGAAGTGAGGTGGCGGGATGGAGATGCATCTCTGCCAAAGGAGGTGAAAGGTGTTCCTTCCCTTCGCTAGCCTGCAGGTCGCCCTTGGGTAAGGAGTAGCACCTGCTTAGCCCCCCCCCCAAATCAGCGTCACGTTAAGCCATGGGAGCAGGAGGTGGATGACCGTATGAGCAACTGGTGCATATGACAAGTCCTGGTTATGCGACCACTCACGCCAGGCAGACAACCTCTGAAGAGTGTTGATAATGGCTGGGATCACATGTCTTGTAAAGGCACTGCCCAGAGAAGGCAATGGCAAACCACTTCTGTAGAAAACATTGCCAAGAACAATCATAGTCACCTATGTCATATGACACAGCAGATAATGATGATGATTTTAAGAAGTTTTTTTGTGGGGAGGCGATAGTGTCCTTCGTGTACCTCCCCTTTTAAAATAGATGGTGTGGAATAGATCATTTGCCCCAATGTATTTGGGTAACAATAGTTGAATAGATTTTAATAAATAAATTAATGGATTAAAATCCACTTTGAATTACACTGAGAGAGTCATGCTGCAAGTTCCAGTCCACAATCAGTCGTGTGGCTGACAATTATGTCATTACACACTTTGCACACGATGGAATCCGGCCATGTAACCATATCGCAATAATTACACCCTTCTGTCTTTGTTGTTACTGTTTCACCACTAAGCAGATTTTAGCTACAGTATTAGAAACTCATGCAGGGAAACTCCTAATATGCATTTAAGAATTTTAGATAAAATAATACACAGACTTTCTCTTAATTTATTTATAGATTTATAGAAAATTAATTCATGGCCTTTATTTTTTGAGATGTTGGTGTTGTCAGTAAATTAATGTCCATTTCTGATGGCCTTGAGAAGGTGATGGTGAACTGCCACTGTGAACTGTTGTATTCATTCGGTGCAGATGCAGAGGGAGCCATTGTATTTAGGCAGCTATAAGGTAACAAGGATATTATTCCAAGTTGGTAAGTCTCGTTAGGGGAAGGAGTTGGCAGGCAAGGAAAATTTAGGTGCTCATGTTTCCTGGTTCTTTGGTAGTAAAGGTTTCTACTTTGGAAGGTGTCATCGATGTAACTGCAGTATAGAGTGTAAATGATACACTGCAGCGATAATACGTGGAGACTTTTCCTGAATGCCGATGAACTTGCGTTGTTGGGGTTCTTCAATGAGACAAGTGAGAAGTATTCTTTCCACTTCTTGACTTGCACCTTGTGGATGGTGAAAGGGATTTGGGAAGTTGGGAGCTAAGAACCTGCTGTAGAGTCTCGGGCTTCGGACCATTTCTCATACCAACAGCATCTGTAAATCCAATAAAATTTAAAGTCAGTAGTTGCATCATTAATTAGGAACCTTGATGTTATGATTAGCATATTTTCACTATAGTTTATGACCCTATCGAAACCAATGGAGGACTTACAGACATGGAATAGAATGAACACTGGATGTCTGTCAAATAATTTGGATTTTCTTGGTATCATCCCGGAGGCTCTTTCACCATTTTGAGCAAAGGATTCCTAGGAATTGATGGGCTTGTTACACTTTTACAAGGAGGTGTCAAAATCATCCATGTGTTTTTTCTCTCTCCATTTGGTGATCTCTAAAGTTTTCTAATGATCGCTGCCTCCTAGTGGGCCATTGTTCGGAGTCAGAGATCATTCTCTTGAAACACCTGTTTTCTCAGGTGACTAAAAGCTGTGTTGATGCACTGAAAAAGGTGATGAATTTCATCACTGGCACTGAGTCTTTGGTAGCTCCTGAGATATGAGAGCTGGTCTGTATGAGTAGGATGTTAAGTGTAAGACCCGTCCTTGTACACTTCACTGAACAAGTTAGCAATGATCTGACCCAGAAAATGGCCTTGAGGAATTCCTACAGTAATGTTCTGGGATCAGATAGTTGATCTCCAACAATATAACTATATCTCTATGAGGGATATATTACTCTACAGACAACAAACTTATTCTTCATGTCCCATTGGCCAGGTCTGTTAGGGCTCCTCAAAGTTACAATCTGTCAACTTAGCCTTGATTTCAAAGAGTCATTCTTGTCTCACCATTGGAGTTCAGCTCTTTTGTGACATAAGTTCAGTCGATGTAGTTATTAGAGGATGGCTTTTTGGCAAGATGCCAACTTGTTAAATTTGAGGTAGGTGGGGAAGATGCCTATCAACCATGTCCCACAGGATGATTATAAGGTATTTGAATTAAACAGTAAAATATATTGATCAGCACCTTACAGCCAATGTCAACTGTTAAAGTTACAATCTTGATAAGTGCAATGCAGCTGATATTTTTGCAGATCTTAGCACTGACTGTAAGTCCAACCACTGACGTACAAAATGTGCTGTGCTGTACTGTGGAGATGGGAATTAATGACGGCGATGATTGATGCTGTAGTGTTTTTGTGTGAAGCCTGGGAATGATTTGGTGGATCTTGCTCAGATGTTGCATGCTGGTCTTGTCAAGGGCTGCCAGCTAATACTGTCGTTATTTATTTGTATGGTAGCCTTGGGATTGATGCTGAACTGTTGGAAATTCTCTTTAGATTATTTTTGGAGCCTTTGTACAGATACCCTTTCTTTTTCTACCCTGCCATCCTTTCCATTATGAGAGATCCAGTTGTTCAGTCCACCCAAGTGTTCATTTTTAAACAGTGCATGTAAAGTGTCCAAGCTATTTAACAAGCTGTGAAAAGATTGCACTATGCCATAAAATATAATATCATTGTAGAGCACGATAAAAAGATGACACATGTTCAGTAGATTGAAGATTGTTCGGCCCTGGGATCTTGGAGTGGAGGTGGTACTGATTCACATTTTTCAATTATTCTTGGCAAGTCAGACATGGGGATGTCATAATCAGATGCAGGTAATAGCAAGAATTTTTACCGAGATCAAAGACGAGGTGAAAGGGCTGAGATATTTTAGAAAACCTCCAAAAGTGTCTTGAAGATTATTGTGTCAGAGAACTGTCAGGAGACCAGGGTGGCTCCACAAGAGATCTTGCAGCATCTTGAACTTTGCGTATTCAAACAAGAACATATTTTTCTTGATCCAAGTGTTTTAAGATTATATATAAAGAACAAATTAAAGAGCATTAGGGCATTATGTAACAGCTTTTCTCCATTTAAAATTTCAAACACATACAAATCATCTCCTCTGGAGAGCATTGAAAAATCACAAAAGAATTTCAGATGCTGGAAATCTGGAATATAAACAAAGTGCTGAAAATACTCAATTGATCTGCCAGTGTCTGTGCAGAGCAAAATCGAGTTTATGTTTCAGGTTGATGACCCTTCGTCAGAACTGAACAAGTCAGTGCCCTGGAGAATATTTGCCCAGACTTGGATGGAATTATTGATTTTCATATCTTTTGGATAACCCAGTTTATGTAGAGTAGGGGTTCCCAATGCTTTTATACCAACGGCCATTAACTGAGGGGTCTATGGACCCCAGGCTGGGAACCCCTGATGTAGAGGTGTTATGATGTAGATATCAGTTTGCATTCTTGTGATAACGTAAAAATCAAGTAATCAGATTGATGATTTGAATGGGACATGGGTAGAATTCCTTTGATCGTTAAACTAACTCCATGGTTTTTTTGCATACTAAAGGAGGTCTCTGTTTAATATCTCTACCGAATGATGACACCCCTGACAGTACAGCAATCCCTCAGTACTGCTGTGGCATATCAATCAATGGACTGTGACTTAAGCCCACAGCATACTGACCTGAGGTAAGAGTAACCCGCTTAGCTACAGCTGATGTTTTTTTTTGCTCCCATTATGCCATTTGGTTAAGCTGGAATCTGATTTCCCATGCACAGAGCTGATTGTAAATTTGGCAAATGATGGAAATAAAGATGTTTACCTAGCCAGTACCAATTACAACCAAGGGTTGAGTTATTGAGATTTATACTGGGGTTCTGGAAGGATGAATTGAAGCCAAGTTGCTTGTTGGTTTCTTTGGGTGGACTGTGGCGAACACAGACAGTGTTTTAGACTGGAATTATTCCTGGCATGTCTGTGTTTATTAGCGGCCTCTTTATGTAATTGAAACTTAGTCTTCAGTGATAACAAGCTTGGATCAGCATTCAGTTTACATGCAGATTCGTGGTGTACCTTGTGCTCTTCACACCCACCATGGCTGGTCATGGTCTAGTTAGTAAGGTGAATAACATTGTAATTCCCAGCAGGGCAGAGAGAGTACTGCACTGTGAGGACATGTTGGAGATGAGGTTGAGGGTGCTGGGCCACTGGGGGAGTGGTCAGGCATGAAGGTGTGGTCCAGTGCCAAGGATTTTGAATAAAGTAGGAGAGAAAGCGTAAACGTTTTCTGCTTCTCAGTGAATGCAAAGAATTCCATGGTGTTGTTCAAAGAACAACGGCAAAATTCTAGTATTTATTTCTTAACCACCATCACTTGAAATAAACCACATAATCATTCAGCTTATGGAGGAGTTTTTTTAATATAGTTAGCTGGTGTGCAACAATGATTACATGACAAAAAAGCTTCAGTGATTGTAAAGACTGGAGCAACCTTGGCATCAAAAAAAAAATTGTATTAATGTAGTCATCATGACCTTCTTTGGACATTGTTTCTCGACGTCTGGTTGTACCAGGATTTTGTTCTGTGGCACCAACCTTGACCCAGGTCACCATTTGCAAGCTGAAGCAGTGTGCAGTATAATTGATGGGAGGGGACAGGTGTTGGGGGAAAAGTGATGGGGATTTTGTGTGTATAGTTATTCTCCCACCAATCCCACACTCTTGTGTTCACTTCCTCATGGGAAGGCGGATGGATAGTTAAGAATCAAAAAAAAAAGTTGATGATTTAGCAAAGTGGTGAATCTTTTCTGGAATTATGCATAAATAGGTCCCACTTATAGCCCATGGGGAAATCTTTCTGACAAAATTGTTAGAGCTCTTTGAGGATATAACAAGCAGAAAGTTTTTTTTAAAAAAGGCAATGTTTTTGGATTTCCAGAAGGCATTCTTGTGTGCTGCATTAAAAATTAATATACAAATTAAAAGCTACTGGCATTGACAGTAATATATTAGCATGAGATAAGAATTGGCAAACGGAGTAGTTGAGATAAATGGGTCATTTCATGTCAGCAAACGGGTGTCACAGGGAACTGTGCCGGGGTCTCAACTGTTTATATTAATGACTTTGATGAAGGGACACAGTTCACTGTAGCCAAACTCACTGATGCTGCAAAGATGGGAAAGCAAGTAATGAAGACAGGGCTTATCTTAAGAAGAAAGGTTGAGCCAGTTTTCATATTTGCTATGACATAGACTCAATGAATGACTCCTTTGTCTGCTCACAGAGCAATCAAACACACACTCACTCACTCCCTGTAACTTTTCTTGCACATTCCCATTAACTCCCTTAGATTCTGCTACTCACCCACCCAACGGGGGCAACTTTTGTTTGGTGTCCAATTAGCATACCAACATTTGTGATGTATGAGCCTTTATGGGAAACCCACACAGTCACGGGCTGTGCAAACTCCACACAAACAACGCTGGAGATTGAGTTTGAATTCGGACTGCTGGAACTGAGAGGCAGCAGGTCTGTGCTGCCTGGACTATGCCATACCATGGAGTTTGGAAGAATGAGGGGAGTTAATTGAAATGAGAATTTCAGAGGGGGATTGACACGACAGATGCTGAGGGGATGTTTCCACTTATAGAACTCTCGGCTTTCATGAATAATGGGCCATCCACTAAGATGGAGAAAAGGAATTAATTTCCAAGGATTGTGACTCTTCGGACTTCTACCCGGGAGAGCTGTGAAGGCCACGTCATTTATCATCTTCACGGCTGAGACGGATATTTGGTGTATTGGGAAACTGGGACCGTGAAACAGAAACTAAGATAGGGATGATTGTAAAAGAGAGATGTAGCATGGAAGCGGACATTTCACCTCATAGGTCCCTGGCAGCCATCGATACTAACCCTCCCTTGATCCCATTAATATTCTCTACATCCCCATCAGCTGGCCCAATAGTACCACTTGCCTGTACAGTAGGTGCAACTTTGTGATCAATTAACCTTCCAGATCCCACCTTTGAGATGTGGGAGGAAAGCATCAACCAACACAGTCACAGGGAGAACGCGAAAACTTCACACAGGCAGTGTCCAAGGTCAGGTTTGAACTTGGGTCTCTGGCATTGCAAACCAGTGACTTGTTTAACTGTGCTGCTACCAACTGACTATTTCTGTTACCAGCTGTGACTTGACCCTAGTCGTAGGGTCTAGTCCAATTTACCTACAATTAATGCTGTATTGATGAAATTGCAGAGGAGATTTAAAGGGCCATATTGACATCTTATTTGTTATGCTGCTATATTAGAGTGAGTTGTGGGAAGTGTAGTGGCCACGTTACTGAACATGGACACCATGTTGGAGAGGTGACCAGTTCTTTGAGCTCTGTGCTGGGAGAAACTGCTCAATGCTGAGTCACCAGGTGGAAGGAGGCCAAATAAACCACACCTTAAATTCCCTGGCACAGGAAGGGTGAGGAGGCTGCTCGCTCACAGACATGATTTAGGCCTGCAGTTGTCATGGCAACAGCTGCACTGACACCAAAGGTTTTGGAGGGAGTGCGTTCACTGCCGGTCCCAGGGGAAGGCAGTTTGTGGTATGTCTCATTGCATAGCTCTTGGCTTTTGCCATTGCTCTGGGCAAGACCTAAGCTGTGCAGCCAGCCTTGTATATATAAACAGTTCTGCTCTCGTGCTGATGTGATGGTTGAGAGAAAGAAGGGAGGCTTTTGGACTCTGTTCTGGGTTTTGTTGCCATAGTGATATGGTGGTCAGATTCAGTTCTGCCCTTCTCTCCTCTCTGAAAATGTCATTTCCGAGCCGTGAGTCCAGTCTTCTGGGTTGTTTTTCCTGGCTATTTCTGGAGCGTAGACCCAGTGAGCTCCTTCATTGCAGGCAGCTGTTAGATCATGGAGGGGCCTGACTGGGGCAGACTCTGAGTTGCAGTTTGTTTTACTTCCTTTGTGTGAACAGACCAGGACTGCAGCAAGGTTTAACCCTGGTTGTATTTCCTACTCAGCGAACACTAGGTGCTGCAGCCTGCTGTATCTGGCAGTTTACATAGAAGCAGTCTTTAATTGGACCCACAAACTCTGTTTTAAAACTTCCTTTTTTTATATTTAAAGGGCTCTCAAACACAACTGTAGGTTGAAAACTGTGTCAGCTGCGGTGGTAACTTGATCATCCTGGTATGACACTGAATCATTCACATGAGGATAATCTCAGATTAAATCCCTGGTCTGATTTGAATTTGCTGCTCTTGTACAAGGATTGCAGCCTGGATGTGAGAGCCTCCATGCTGGTGGTATAAAGAGGAAAAGTCACCCAGGGTCTTCCTCCTGGTTGTTGTTTGCTGACCTTGTTGAGTAGGTAACTGACCAGGGCAGTTGCTTCCACTTGCCTGTCACTTTAATTTTCCATCCCATTTCCACTCTGACCTCGGTCTTCAGACTCGTACATTCCTCCAACAATGTCCAACCTATGCTTGAGAAACAGTAGCTCATCTTCTGTTTGGACATGTTGTGGTCCACTGCACTCTATACTGAATTCAGCAATTTCAAGTAATCACCTTTTTCTCTCCACAAATGTGGCTATACCTCTTTGTTTCTATTTTTTCCCTCGGTCTCTTAACTGCTGGCTGTTAAAGTAGTTGTTACCTTGACAACTTGGGTCTGCACCCTATCAGAGATTTTCTCTCTGTTCTCTACCCCTCCCCCCCTGCAACTTGAAACAGGCTTGTTTTCTCACTTTTCCAGTTCTGCTGAAGGGTCCTTGACCTGAAACAGTGACTCTGTTTCTTTCCCCAGGACACTGCCTGACCCGCTGAGTGCTTCCAGCATTTTCTGCTTTTGTTTAAGTTACACCAGTCAGGGTAGCTCCTTTGACTCATCCTTTCATGATGAAACACAAGGATGGTTCAGATCATTCAGCCCCTCTGCCGTTTAATTAAATTGTGACTGATGTGTATCGAAAGTCCACTTACCTGTCTTTGTTCCATTCCCTGTGATGCAAGCCAACAACAAAACAATCACCTTGCTTTGGAAACAGCAGTTGTCCATCCCTCTCCACAATTGCCAAGGTAATTCTCCCTTCCTACAGCCATACAGAAAGGGTACATTTGATTACTCTTAATTCACCATCAGTTCTTACTATCGTTTTAGTGACTCCATAATTCTTAAGAATGGAAAAAAAAATCAGTTTCACATCCTTGCAATTTCTTTTTTCCCTTTGGAAAAAAATCATTGATAAAACTATTGAAATGTGCAGCACATCGTGTCTGTACTGGCCTGTTAGCTGTTAATGCTGCGATACCTGCAAGTCTCTGAAAGTTTTTAAGTCTTTATCCAATTCTCTCTTGGAGATTACTGAACCCACCAGCCAATCAGGCAGTGATTTCCAAATCCTCATCCCTCACTGTATGAAGATTTTCCTTGTGCTACTTTCGGTTCTTGAGCCACTCGTCACATTAACTCTGTGTCCTCTTTTTTTTTTGACTGTTCAACTACTGAAATTGATTTAACTTTATTTCCTCTACCCTCTCTGCTTTAAGAACAAACCCTTGTTTTTCAGTTTGTTCACATAACTAATCCCTCATCTTGCCCTCGCCCTTGTGCTTTAGTGGGAGGACAGGTTTATGCAGGTTGGATAGCGGGAATGCAGGAACTGTCAAACTGATGTGGAGTTCTTGGTATTTGTTAAAATAATTTATCCTTGAGGTGTGGGCTTTATTGGTAAGGTCAATATTTTGTCCATTACAGCATCCTGCAAGTTTGATATTTCAGTGTCTCACAAAGCCCACTGTGGGCTTTCAGCTTCAGCTGCACTGGGACACAGGAATTTATCACAGGGGAAGGATTATTTTCCTTAAAAATTATTGAGCTTGGTGGGTTTTTATAACAATCCAAAGGCATCTGCTCATTTTTATTGTTGCCAGGTTGTTATTTGCAGATTTAAAATACAGTGGATTCCAGTTAATGGGACACATCGGGACCTGTACATTTCAGCCCAATTAAGCGACTGCCCCAATTAGCCAAAGTTTCATGGAAATAGTTATTAAGGTATAAAAAAGAAAAACTACTGTTTAACTCAGTAATAAATTATGTATTTAAATGAAATGCTGAATAAATACTCTATATTTTATACTTTATTTTATTGTCGCCAAACAATTGATACTAGACTGTACAATCATCACAGCGATGTTTGATTCTGCGCTTCCCACTCCCTGGATTACAAATATTAAATATCAAAAATGTTAAAAATGGTAAAAAAAATAGTAAATATTAAAAATTTAAATTATAAATCATAAATAGAAAAATGGAAAGTAAGGTAGTGCAAAAAAAAAACCAAGAGGCAGGTTCGGATATTTGGAGGGTACGGCCCAGATCTGGGTCAGGATCCGTTCAGCAGTCTATCACAGTTGGAAAGAAGCTGCTCCTAAATCTGGCCATACGAGTCTTCAAGCTCCTGAGCCTTCTCCCGGAGGGAAGAGGGATGAAAAGTGTGTTGGTGGGTGGGTCGTGTCCTTGATTATCCTGGCAGCATGCTCCGACAGCTTGCGGTGTAAAGTGAGTCCAAGGACGGAAGATTGGTTTGTGTGATGTGATGTGCTGTGCCGTGTTCACGATCTTCTGCAGCTTCTTTCGGTCTTGGACAGGACAACTTCCATACCAGGTTGTGATGCACCCTAGAAGAATGCTTTCTACGGTGCATCTATAAAAATTAGTGAGGGTTTTAGGGGACAGGCCAAATTTCTTTAGTTTTCTCAGGAAGTAAAGGCGCTGGTGGGCCTTTGGAATTAGAATACTACCAGAACTACTACAGTACTATAAAACTGCATTAGTTCCCAGTAGTAATGACAGAGGAATTCATTCAGAGTACGCTGATATTTTCTTTTGATTGACTAAACGAACAAAATCTGTGCAGACACCTAGTGCGGATAACGGACTGCACATCAATTAGTGGTTTTGGCGGTTGCATCCTCAAATCTTCATTTTAATTGTAACATTCAGGATGATTATTGATACCTTCAAATTCTTCATAGTTCCTAACTTGAAGCAGTAAAATTGTTTTATTTTCACTCCCGGCTGTTTCTGGCATCTCCAAGCCTGAATGTTTGAAACCTTACTGAGCAAAACAGTTGTGAATTGTCTTACTATTTATACTTGCCAACTATCAGTGATAAAAATTCACTGCTTTTGGGATACAAACATGCAATTTGTATTTAAAAACTGTTCGTTCTAAGCACAGTGTAGTGTCTCAACGGCCACATGATGTGACACTAGTCAGAAAATGTTCGGGAGTAGTCACCTGCCCCTATTAAGTGGCCTAGTGTCCCAATATAAACAAAGGGAATCCAGGCTATTTTCTTGATTTGTTTTTGTGCTTTTAAGAATTACCCCAAATAATGGCTGCTTCGATTAACTGATGGCCAAATTAACCAGAATCCATTGTATGTGATACAGATCCTTAAAGTGTGCTGTTTTAATTTGAGCTAAAATTCTTGAATTGCTAATACAAACCCCCTAAACACCTTGGCCCTGTGGGTAACATACCCTCGAGTCAGAAGGCAGTATGGGCACCATTCCAGAGCTTTGATGTAAATGTGCAAAACTATGGAACAGAAATCTAAAATAGGTAATAAATTCAGTTGGAAATTGTAGGGGAAAAACTTGTTATCCAGTAAGTTGTAAGAATGTGAAGCTTGCCACAATACTGAATGGGTTGAGGCCAACAACAGAGATAGGAGCCTGGATTAGCATATCCTCGAAGAATGGAATAAAAAAAATGTTGGAAATGTTGAAGGCAGCATTTGTCAGGAAAGGTAACAATTGCAGGAAGGCTTTCAGCATGGAAGGAGCTATGCACCAAATCATGTCCATGATTTGTACATGAGCAGCCCAAGCAGTTGCAATCCACTGCTCACTCCCCATTATCTAATGCCTTGTACAATGATTGAGGCTGCTTCTGCTACCACCCTGCTGGTTTAGTCGGGACCCTAAAATTTGTCTTTGTTCAGCTTTTATTCTTCTATTTTCAGACTTTAACCTTTTTCTTTAGTGTGGTAATCTGTCCTGGACACAATAATATACTGCTCACAGAACAACTAGTCTACCATCAGAATTAGAGAATGTGAAACATGCAGAAAAAGAGTTAGACAGCTTCCAGTCTCCTGATTTGAATTTATCTTTCTTTCTTTCTTTTTAAATCTTTTTATTGAGTAAGTATACAAAAAAGGTAAGCCATATAAACATTAATACAATGTTAAAGTATAATAAAATTCCAAAAGATAACAATACCAAAAAGAAAATACTACAAACAATGTAATTTAAGCATAAGAAACCAAGATAACATAATAGTATACTAGATTTTATATATATCAATGGAAAAAAAAAGAAAAAAAAAACCCCCCAAAAAAAAACCCACCGTGCAACTAACTAAAAGCAAAGCAAAGCAATGGGCTAACTTGAAACCAAACAGAGTTAAACTTAAAATCACGTCCTCAATCCCGACCTCCATTAAAACAGTGAAGAAAAAACAAGAAGGGTAAATATTACATTAAATGAAAATATCGAATAAAAGGTCCCCAAATCTGTTCAAATTTAAATGAAGAATCATAAAGGTTACTTCTAATTTTCTCCAGATTCAAACATAAAATCGTCTGAGAAAACCAAAAAAAGGTAGTTGGAGCATTAAGCTCTTTCCAATGTTGTAAAATACATCTTTTCGCCATTAAAGTAAGAAATGCAATCATTCTACGGGCTGAAGGGGAAAGATTACTAGAAATTTTAGGTAGTCCAAAGATAGCAGTAATAGGGTGAGGAGAGATATCTATATTTAATACCTTAGAAATAATATTGAAAATATCTCTCCAAAAAGTTTCCAAAGTAGGGCAAGACCAAAACATATGAGTTAAAGAGGCTATCTGCCCCGAACATCTATCACAGAAAGGATTAATATGCGAATAAAAACGCGCTAACTTATCTTTGGACATATGTGCTCTATGAACCACTTTAAATTGAATTAGGGAATGTTTAGCACAAATAGAGGAAGTATTAACTAATTGTAAAATCTGCCCCCAATCATCCACAGAAATGGTAAGCCCCAATTCCTGTTCCCAATCTACCCTAATCTTATCAAATGGAGCTTTCCTAAGTTTCATAATAATATTATAAATCATAGCCGATGCACCTTTCTGACATGGATTAAGGTTAATTATCGAATCTAAAATATATATAGGAGGAAGCATTGGAAAGGAAGAAAGTATAGTACTTAGGAAATTTCTAACTTGTAAATATCTAAAAAAATGTATTCTTGATAAGTTATATTTATTAGATAATTGTTCAAAAGACATAAGGGAACCATCTAAAAATAAATCCAAAAACCGTAAAATACCCTTAGTCTTCCAAGTTTGAAAAGCGCGATCCGTAAAAGAGGGAGGAAAAAATATGTTACCTAAAATAGGAATCGCTAACCCGAATTGATTAAGATCAAAAAATTTTCTGAATTGAAACCAAATGCGCAAAGCATATTTAACTATCGGGTTAGAGACCTGCTTAAGACGTTTCGAATCAAAAGGAAGAGAGGAACCTAAAATAGAACCAAGTGTATAACCCTGAACAGATTGTAATTCCAATGCTACCCATTTAGGAATAGATAGTATGTCCCGGTCAAGTAACCAAAATTTCATATGTCGAATATTAATAGCCCAATAATAAAATCTAAAGTTAGGTAATGCTAAACCTCCATCTCTCTTAGCTTTCTGTAAATGTATTTTACCCAGTCTCGGATTCTTATTCTGCCAAATAAATGAAGAAATTTTAGAGTCAACTTTATCAAAAAAAGATTTAGGAACGAAAATTGGTAATGCCTGAAACACATATAAAAATTTTGGCAAAAAAAACATCTTAACTGCATTAATACGACCAATCAAAGTTAAATATAAGGGAAACCATTTAGATGAAAGTTGAGTAATATGGTCTATTAATGGTAAAAAGTTAGTCTTAAATAAATCTTTATGTTTACAAGTAATTTTAATCCCAAGATATGAAAAGTAATTATTAATCAATTTAAATGGAAATTTATAATATAAGGGAAGATGTTTATTAATCGGAAAAAGTTCACTCTTACTAAGATTTAATTTATAACCTGAGAAAAGACCAAATTGCGCTAATAACTCTAAAACAGCAGGAATGGATCTCTCAGGATTAGAAATATATAAAAGTAAATCATCAGCATAGAGTGATAATTTATGGGACTTTAATCCCCGAGTTATCCCAGTAATATTTGAAGATTCTCGAATAGCAATCGCAAGAGGTTCTAATGCAATATCAAATAATAGGGGACTAAGAGGACAGCCTTGTCGAGTACCACGAAAGAGAGGAAAAAAAGGTGAGTTTAAGGAGTTAGTACGAACCGAGGCTACAGGGGAGTGATATAACAGTTTAATCCAGGATATAAATTTCAAGCTAAAATTAAACATTTCAAGCACCTTAAATAAATAAGGCCATTCTACTCTATCAAAAGCTTTCTCGGCATCTAAAGAAATAACACACTCAGGAACATTTTGTGAGGGAGTATAAACGATATTTAACAATGTACGAATATTATAAAAAGAGTAACGACCTTTAATAAAACCCGTTTGGTCTTCCGAAATAATAGAAGGAAGTACTTTTTCTAGTCTATTTGCTAATAACTTAGAAAAAACTTTAGAATCAACATTTAATAAAGATATTGGTCTATAAGATGCACATTGAGCAGGGTCTTTATCCTTCTTTAGTATTAAAGAAATTGATGCTCTATTAAAAGATTCCGGAAGTTTACCAAGTTTCAAAGAAGCCTCAAAAACCTTATAGAGCCAAGGAATCAATAAAGAAGCAAAACATTTATAAAATTCAACGGTAAACCCATCAGGGCCAGGAGCTTTCCCCAGATTCATAGAAAAAATAACATTCTTAATCTCATCCATTGTAATGGAAGTATCTAATAAAGAAGACATATCCTGTGAAATCTGAGGGAAGTCTAACTTATCTAAAAAATCATTCATATATTTAGAATCTCGAGGAGACTCTGATTGATATAAAGAAGAATAAAAATCACAAAAGGTTTGATTAATCCTGAATTTATCAATTTCAGATTATCTACCTGCTGGTAAATTTACACCTCTTGGCCATCTATTTCTTCATTTAATTGACCCTTTCTCACTTAATGTCTCTCTTTCTAACCTCAACCTGGACCTTCCCTTTCATTCCTTTCTCTCTTCAACATCCATTTTTGCCCACTACTTTGATCAGTTAAAAAGATGGACTGAGTAACGGCAAATGGATTTCAACTTGGATAAGTGTGAGATAATGATTTTTGGACTTTCAAACCAAGGTAGGACCTGTACAGTAAATGCGAGGCACTGATGAGTGTTGTCGAACAGAGGGATCAGCGCACAGTTCATCAGAAGTCCAATTGCACTTTCCCAAGGAGGTACTCCCACAATTTCCAAGGTGGTAAAGAAAGCATTTAGCATGCTCACCTTCGTCAGTCAGAGCATTGAATTTAGGAGTAGGCGTATTAAGTTGCTGTTATACAAGTCAATGGTGGGAATGCTTTTGTAGTATTGTATACAGTTTAGGTCACCCTGTTATGGGAAAGACATTGTCAAGCTGGAGAGGGTGCAGAAGAAACTTATGAGGATATTGCCTAAAGTAGAAGGCCTGAGTGATAGGGAGAGGTTGTCCATACGGAATCTTTAGTCCCTGGTGCAGGAGAGTGAGAAGTGACAGTCTAAAAGTTTATAAATCATGAGGGGTATGGATAAAGTGAGTAGGCATAGTTTTTTCTCCCTGAGGGTTGGGGTCCAAAATTAGGGTAAGAGAGAAAAGATCCAAGAGACCTGAGAGGGAGCAACTTTACACAGTTGGTAGTAAGTACCTTAAGTAGATGGGTACAATTGCAGCATTTAACAGGCATTTGGATAAAAATGTGGAGGGGAAGGGCTTGGAGGATTATGAGCCAAACGCAGGCAGTTGAGGCTAGCAGGAAGGATGTGGGTTGGCATGGACCAGTTGGATTGAGGGACCAGTTGGGTTGAGGGGCCTGTTTTCATGCTGGATTACTCTAATGATTCCCCAAGTTTCTTTGCATCCTAAAGACTTAGAGGATCTAACATTTTCCCATTCTGATTACCTGAAAAGTTGCTTTTATTCTCTCAGAAGTGATCTGCTCTGCTAACTATTTCCAGCATTTCCACTTTGTTTGGGATTTCTGTACTTGCAGTATTTTGTAACAAAGAATAAAATGATGTGCTGTAGGATGGAAGGGGGGAGGAATAACAGACAAAAACATATTTGGCTGAGTGGTTCACTAACACAGGTACCAGAGGCTGCTAAGAAGCCCCTTGACAATTTTCACTGCATTAAACCCACAATTCAAATACCAATTATTGTTACAAACATAGGCTCTGGTGCTGTGTTAATTATCTATTCTGCTCCCAGCCTTTGTAGATTTTGAGCTATTCGTTGTTTGTCTCTGCAGCTCCAGAATATTTCCAGATGTGCAAGCAAGTGTTCCTAGGAAGAGACGCGAAAACTTGTATTCTAGCTGGTAAAGTTCTAGACCATCAGACAGACAGTCCTATTACAATGGGTGCCTCGTGGCAAATCTGAAGATACAAGAGTGAAGGAATGGAATTGAATGGTGAGTGCTGATTTCTCATAAGGCATACGTAAATGGCGAAGACAGGAGAATGGGTTTAAGAGGGATAGTAAATCAGCTTTGATGGAATGGTGGAGCAGACTCATTGGGCCAAATGGCTTAATTCTTCTCCTATGTTTTGTGGTCTAACCTATTTAGCTTGGTAGAAGGTTCCTGTGTAAACCAGGGTTTGACTCTCTGTGAACTTGGGTTTCTTGTTTCTGGGGGAGGTTAAACTAGATTTTCAAGTTGTCAATAAATTTGCAACACACAACACGCTGGAGGAACTCAGCAGGTCGGGCAGCATCCGTAGTCCTGACGAAGGGTTCCGGCCCGAAATGTTGACTGATCCTTTCCACGGATGCTGCCCAACCTGCTGATTCCTCCAGCGTGTTGTGAGTGTTGCTTTGACCCCAGCATCTGCAGATTATTTTGTGTTGTCAATAAATTTGATAGGGTAAATTACAAACAAAAGGCATTTGGGGAGGGAGAGGAAAAAAACTTTCAGTAGCATCTAGAGAATTGACATTTTAGGTCGATGACCTATGTTTTGATGAAGGGTAATTGTCTGGAAATGTTAACTCTTTATTAGAGGGGTCCCCAACCTTGGGTCCATGGACACCTTGCTTAATGGTTTTGGTCCATGGAATAAAAAATGTTAGGACCCCCTGCTTTAGTGAATGCCATCTTTCCTGCTGAGTATTTTCTGTTGTTTTTTTTCTCAGAATTTCAAAATCTGCAGTATTTTGCTCCTGGGCTCCCTTTTTAAGGAGCTTCCTGAGAAAGGAAGATAAAGTATAACCCACAGCTAGAGCAGAATAGCGCAGAGTGACACAGGAGTCTGGGTTGAGGTCAGTGCAGTCATGCTACATTCCCAAGGGGAAGATTAGTCGATCCTCACTAATTACAAAAAGCTGACACTGGATATCTGGAGGGAATGCTGGGAATAGCATTATGTGAAGGGATTGTTTTATTTTCTTTGTAGAAAGGAGTGTGGTGAGATTTGAGGTTAAAGGGTATTGATAAAGTATTTAGGGAAATACTGGTTCCATTACCAGGTGAGCCAGTTACCATGGGAACCAGATTTAAGATATTTGATAACAGAACCTGAAAGTGAAATGTAGAATGTTGAGTACTGAGTTGTGCTCAGGTGCGTTCTACCTGAAAAGCAGATTCAATAGTGAGACCAAGCGTTTAGCACCATAACAGGGCTGGCACAGTCACAGTGGACAATATGGCCTTCCATGCCACACAGTTTTGTTACTAAATTGTTCAGAATCAGGTTTAATATCGCTAACACGTGTCATGGAATTTGTTGCCTTTGTGGCAGCAAACAATACAATACATAATAGGAAAAGACACCTCTGAATTACAGTAGGTATATATATTAAATATTTAAATTAATTAAGTGCAAAAATAGAAATAAAAAAAAGTAGTGACGTAATGTTTGTGGGTTGGATGTCCATTCAGAAATCAGACGGCAGAGTGGAAGAAGCTGTTCCTGAATTGTTGAATATAAGCCTTCAGGCTTCTGTACCTACTGTCTGATGGTAGCAATGAGAACAAGGCATGACCTGGGCAATGAGGGTCCTAAATGATGGACACTGCCTTTTTGAGGCACTGTTCCTTAAAGATGTCTTGGATACTACAGAGGCTAGTAGCCATGATAGAGGTGACTAAGTTTACAACTCTCAGCAGCTTATTTCGGTCCCGTGCAGTACCCACCCCCCATATCAGATGGTGATGCGGCCAGTTAGAATGTTCTCCACGGTACATCAGTAGAAATTTGCGAGTGTCTTAGGTGACATACTAAACCTCAAACTCCTAATGAAATATAGCCACTGTTGTGCCTTCTTTGAGGCTGCATCGATATGTTGGGTCCTGGTCAGATCCTCAGAGGTGTTGACACCCAGGAACTTGAAATTTCTCACTCTTTCCACTTTGGATCCCTCTGGGAGGATTGGTGCATGTTCCCTCATCTTACCCTTTCTGAACTCCTAAAGTTCTGAAGTTATTGAAGGTTCCATGGGAAGCAGCCATTTTGGGAGATGTTGTCATGGATGCAGAGCGAGAATCATGTTTATTATTAATGAACAAGAAAATTTGCAGAGGCTAGAAATCAAAGTAACACACACAAAATGCTGGAGGAACTCAGCAAGCCAGGCAGCATCTACGGGAAAGAGTCACCATTATTATTACTGGAATATGTTGTCAAGATGTGTCATACAGTGTGGGAATCATGGGTGGCAGGGGTTTTACTAGAATAGAGTACAGTTCCAAGGCACAATGCAGTTCAGACATGAATTTATTTTAAAAAACTTCCTCGACAAACACGTCCATAACGGAAAACAGCAAACCTCAAGAGTGTGAGATCACTGTGCTTTGGCCAAACCAAAAAATTCCAAACAATATAAAGACAACTGCTATGAGCCCGCATTTTGGTATTGAAGAGGTTGCTATTATTAAATAACAGAATGTGATTCTGTCCTCCATGACTCTAGTAGTCAACTGAACAGTTGATATTAACGTGGGTAATATTTTTAGGTTGGGCATGAAGGAATATACAGCCGAGGCAGGCAAGTGGTGTTAAGTAGAAACCAGCTAATGGCATGATGGTACATCCTGGTGGTATAATGTGAAATCTGAAAGATTTCAGAATCAGTGGAGCATAAACACCTGGAGAAACCCAACAAAATGAAGGTTGAGGAGATGAACTTTTGTAAACTGTCGAAGCATTGGCAGATTGGGTGCTGAGATATGTCACAAGCTTGGATGCTAGAGGGAAGTTGGTAGGGAAATGGAACTGATGCGTTGGAAGGTCAGAAGCTATTTCATAAGAAAATAACACATGACGGGTTACAAGCTGAGAATTAAAATATGTCTGCAGGGAATTTCCTGAGTGAGACAGAGCAGCATATGAATAAATTGGCAGGAATGATGAAAAGTATGTAACGAATGTTGGGAGTGGAGTGGGGTGGGGGGAGCATTAGTGTCAGGGTGAGTGCCTTTTCCTGTATGAATGGGCTTTGGATTGGGGAGGATTGGACGGGAGGGTAAAGCAGAAAGCATCTGTTGAAGAATACAAATACTGTTCCTCCAGTCAGCAAGTGGTTCAAGCTCGATGTGTTCTGGCAAGTGTGAATATACTGTACATTCTTCCTGTCCCAGAATATGTAGTGCACAGCCTTTGAGTGTAACTTCTGACATGTTTGAGTTTATCTACTATCCGAGCAAAAGTTGCAAGTCTGTGGAAAATCTCTCTCAGCCTTGTGCTTCTCCTCTGTTCTCTACCTGTCCCCATGAATCCCACCTCTCTGTTTGGATACCTCTGTTCTTGAGCAGGGACTTTGAGTGTTGGGAGACAACATTAGCTGGATCTGACTTGGCTTCTATGTTGACCCACTCAGATCGCGCTCAATTGTAGGAGTCCCTATAATGTTGAGCTCCTATTCCCTGATTGCCTTCTGGACATAAGCACCATTTCAGCCTTTTTTATTCCAAAATTGTGCTTTGTCTGTAGTTTATGCAGTAAAAGCAATTGAGATGTGTTTTTCTGTGTGATTATGGTATCATCAATTCAATACTTCCTCTAAAAAGAACATTTGAGCTGTAGTTTATTTCAGGGTGGTATGGGGCAGGGATGAGGATATTAGAAAAAGAAGCAGGAATACACATGCATCTGCTCCACCTTTCATTAAGGTTATGGCTAATCTTTTACTATTGTACAATTTCCCCACACTAATTCATAAACCTTGATAATTTTAATATGTATATATCTATTAATCTGACCAGAACGCGCTCATGGTTCCACAGCCCTCTAGGTCGACCCTTGCAAAAGTCTTGTCCTGTATCTGTCCTGAATGCCCAGCCTCTTACTTTGAGGATCTTCTCTAGTTTTTGACACCAGCCTAGAGAAATTTCACTGCTCCCTGCATCTCCCTTGGTCTCTTTAAGAATTTTCGAACATAGAAAAGTACAGCACAGGAACAGGCCATTCACCCACTGTGTTGTCCCATACCAGCTAAAAAGCAAATCAAAAACATCCAACACTAATCCCTCCTACCCTCACAATGTCCATATCCCTCCACCGTCCTTACGTCCATGTGCCTATCCAAACATCTCTTTATAACCTCTGATGTACTTGTCTCTACCATGGTACCAGGCAGCGCGGTCCAGGCATCCACAACTCTCAAAGTAAAAAAATTTAACCTGCCACATCTCCCTTGAACCTACCCCTTCTTACCTTCATTGTGTGCCCTCTAGTATTAGGCTTTTCAGCCTTGGGAAACAGACACACCCCATTTACTCTATGCCTCTCATAATATTATAAACCTCTATCAGATCTCCCCTCAGCCTCCGACACTCCAGAGAAAACAGCCCAAGTTTATCCAGCCTCTCATGATGGCACATGCCCTCTAAGCCAGACAGCATCCTCTTCTGCACCCTCTCCAAAGCGTCAAGTTGCAACAAAACCTCTTGACTTTTGAACTCATTGCCTCGACATTTGTATGTCTTAATGAACTCAATCTTATTCCATAAATCTTTCTAGGGTATAGATCTAGTTCCTTTTAATCTCTTGCTGTACAATAAACTGCCCATTTCAGGAATCAGTCTGGTGAAACTTTGTTCCACTCTTATCATAAGCATATCCTTACCCTGAGTAAGGAGAGCAGACTGATACACAGTTTGCTAGAGGATTTTGGTAGAATGCACTGTTTACCTTCTAATTACTTGTTGTGTCTGTGTGTTAAACAAGGACTTTCACACATGTCCCTCTGCATGCTTATTTTTTTCAGTCTCTCACCATTCAAATGCTCTGATTTTCTATTATTTTTCTCCAAGGATAGAATAGAATAAGGAAAAATGTGAGGTCACATGTTTTAATAGAAACAAAGAAAAGAATCTAGCATTTCAATGAGAGATTGAAATGTGTTGGTGAAACTCAAGTGTGTTAGAGAACAAATCATTTTTAAATTATCATGCTTGTGCAGTAAGCAATACCTTTTGCTAATTTTTTCCATTTTGTTTATCTATAGAAACTTCCATAGTCTGTTATTTTTCTGTTTCTCACTAGATCATTCGTATTCTTTTCCCCTTATCAGTGTCTTGGTGTTCTTTGCTGATTTTGCTTCCGGACTATGAGCAAATTGTTCAGGAGCCAAGAATTGGCCTTCACTCTGACCATGAGTGCTCAGTCTGTTTCTAACCTTCAACACAGTTTTATTTTGAAAACGTGAGCTTATTTGTAAAATTGGACAATTATGAATGGACCTGAATATAATGCTAGGATTTTTATTAATTTCTCAATCAGCATTCAATAAATGTTATTAATTGTAGCTTGCAATAAATACTGTAAGTCACCCTATGGAGTTAATGATTACCCCTTGCACTGAATACACTGTGCAGGTGTGCCAACTGACCCTTGCTTTGAGTAAATAGCCGATCTTTACCGATGCATAGTGAGCAAGTCTGCTGAATGAAGTTACTGGGGCATGCCCCCTGAATAAACAGTGCCTGTGTAAAATCAAGGTATGTCAACCTTAGACACAAGAAATTTTGCAGATGCTGGAAATCCTGAGCAACGCACACAAAATGCTAGAGGAACTCAGCAGGTCAGGCAGCATCTATGGAAAAGAATGAATGAATAATCTGGTTCCATAGATGCTGCCTGACCTGCTGAGTTCCTCCAGCAGTTTGTTTGGTAAATTTGCCTACTCTCATCTTTTGCAAAGCTAACCTAAGTTACAGAAAACCCATGTAAGAGAGTTGTGCCTTTTTAATGTATTTATATGTTGTCTGTGTGTGACACTGGCTGGGCAGAATTCATTGTCCTTCCCTCTACAATGAGTTGTATTTCAGAGGGAATTACATCTGGTGCCACAAAAGGAAAAGATTCCTACTTCGAATCACTTTGAATCAGAGGAGCCTTAATGTTAATTATGTTCACTATTGCTGAAACTTTTTTGATGCAGGTATATTTAATTAAATTTAGATTCCATCACTGTTGTGGGATGGACCTCATTTCTGATCAATTTTACAGGACTCTAGATTCTATACCATACAGTCATACTTGATGTTTTGTTTTCCTGCTTGCTTCATCCATTTGACTTATTTGCCAGCGCCTACTCCTCAGCAAATTTTGAATCTTGGTCCCAATTATCCACTCCCATTATCTCAGATTTCTACCCTCTCCCCATTTTCTATTACCCTCCCTACCCTTGCCCTGGTTTAGGAGTTAGTGACCATGAATTTTAAGAGCATAAGTCACAGGGGCAGGGAAATACCATTCGTCCCCTTGATACTGCTCTACCATTCAAGGTAATGGTTGAATTCCTACTTTAAAACCATTTCCTGTCCTTGCAAGGAATGTAGAGCACAAGAATAGGAAAGTTTTGAAGCAACTTGCTGCAGTTGAGACAGAAGACAGACTTGGTCTCCATATTTAAGGAAGGATACACTGGCGATGGAGAGCAGGTTCACTGCTACTTGCTGAGTAAAAGGGTTGGCATATGAAGTGTGACCAACTTGAATCTGTAGTCATTTGTATTTGGAAGAATGAAGGGTGACCTTATTGAAGTACCAGATTTTGATGGGGGGAGGGGGGATTAAGAGTAGATGAAGGGACTGGCGGAGGATGCTTCCCCCAGCGGCATACCTAGAATGGAATAACTTATTTTCAGAATAAGGAATCGCCCATTTAACAGAGATATGGAGAAATTTCTTCTGCGGGTTGTGACTCAGAACTGTGGAGACAGAATCATTGAATATGTTCAAAGTGGAGGGACTGGTGTATTTGATCTACAAGGGAGCTGGGGCATATGGAAAAAGCTGGAGGTAGTGTTAAGGCCAGAATACATTGGCCTTGATTTCATTGAATACTGGAGCAGGCTGAGCAACTGATTGATCTACACCTGTTTCTTATGCATTAAATCTGGGAGCCAAATATTCAACGTTTAGGAAGGGTGTAAAATGGAAAAGGGGGTTGATAAGGGATGGCATCGATAGATTAGTTGAAAGGGAACTTGGCGTGGTAGATGATAGCTAGAGTTAGAATCAGTTTAGGTGGAGCTATGATTCGGCAGGGGACAGAAATCGTTGGTGGAAATTGCTTGTGGCCTCCAGTTAGTGGTTGTGTTGCAGGGCACAGTATAAAAATATCATTCTGCAGAGGGATCCCTCAAAGTATCCTCATAATATGATAGAGTTTGCATGTAGTGCAAAAGTGGTTTTCGCCTGGGCTTTCTGTCTCAGCCAGCAAAGATTTGAGGGGCTCGCTGGCTGTCTTGGAATAGAAACCCACATTAAAGTATATGTTATTGAACAGCCATAGCAGATGTTTTTTCTTAAAATACAATTGAACGAATGTGCATTCCTTTAACTCACAAAGACACAACATTGGTTCAACCATGGGCTGTAGAGAAAATTAAATCTAAGGAAAAAGTATTGCAGAGCTACCGGAATAAACAGTAAGCCTGAAAATTGGCAGGATTTTGGAATTCTGCAAAAGAGGAACAAGAAATTATAAAGAAAGGGAAAATAGAATGAGAATAAATTGAAAAACTTCAGTTCTTGGACTCGCCACTTTTAGAATCATAGCGTCGCACAGCTCAGAAACAGGCCCTGTGACCCAACATCAACCACCCATTTTCACTAAATCCACAGTAGTGTAGTGGTTAGCACAACTCTTTACAGTACCAACGATCCGGGTTCATTTCCTGACGCTGTCTGTAAGGGAGTTTGTATGTTCTCCCTGTGACCGCGTGGTTTCACTCTGGGTGCTCAAGTTTCTTCTCACAGTCTAAAGATGCATCGGTTATAAGGTTAATTGTAAATTGGGCTGGGGTTAAATTGGGGGTTGCTGGGCAGCACGGCTGGAAGGGTCTATTCCACGCTGTATCTCAGTAAATAAATAAGTAAACAGGCTTTCCCATCAACACCCCCAGACTCTACCACTCACTTCACTCTAAACCAAGATACAGCAGTCAGCTAACATGCCGAGCTGCAGTTCTAGGGAACGTGGGAAGAAATTAAAACATGGGTCACGGAGAGAACGTGCACGCTCCACACAGGCAGAATCTGAGGTGTGATTGAACCTCAGATGAGTTGTTTCTGTAACTGATCTATTGTACTGCCTGCTGGCAACTTCATAAACCTTTCCCTTGGATTTGATAATATTTTACTTGTGAATGCATACATCAGCTCTTTTTACTATTTATTTTTTGTACCCAAGGGAAAGTATATTTGGTGCAATTATGCATTATTTCTCTAAATGCCAGCCATTACCCATTAATGTTGTTCTCCCAATTTACCTTAACCAACCTGGCCTTAACACTTGGAAAATTAAAAAAAAAACAAGTACAGATGCTGGAAAGCTGAACTCAACAGAAGTTGCTGGGATACTCAATAAGTCAAGCAGTATCTGTGGAGACAGAGAAACAATTTGCATTCCAAGACATTGATGCTTATCACAACAGTCTGCTAGCTATTTCAAGCACTTTTTGTTCATTCTTTTGTTTCTTAGTTTCACATTGAACTGCACCATGTACAGACAAGGTTAAATTTTCTTTTACTATGGTTAATCTTTCCTAGTGGCTGCTTTATAAATGACTTTTAATTAATTGTACAGGGACAAGATCTAAAATGGCCAGTTTCCTAGTTGGTTCTTCAAACTAAAACCCATCTCTTATTACAATGCAGGAGTTTATCTACTTTCTTAGTAATAGTTTGATTTTCTCCGTATGTAAGTTGAGTCTCCTATGATTACTGGGGCCCCAGTTAGTTCCCTGACTTCTATCCTGCATTACAATAACTATTTAGAGGGCTACAAACAGCCTACACTCTGCTGCTTAGCTGTGATTATCCCTGCCCTAGGGAAATGATTCTTGCTCCATGTCTCTGGGTACTCTGGATATTGCCGATACTTATTTTTGTTTAACAATCTCGACTCTGCTTGATTTCTGCAGAACCTGCTGGGGTACGAACCGTGCAACACCGCAGCATGCAGTCCTACCGAGAGCAGAGCAGCTACCACGGGAGCCAGAGGCTGCTGCACCAAGAGGCCCAGGAGTCTGCCCGCCTGAGCGACTATAACCAGCACCACCAGGGCCCAATTTACAGCGGCTACAGCAACCGACCAGTCAGCGAGGGCTGTGACCAACAGCTGTACCCGCCCTTCCGCAGGGAGCCCGCTGATTACTATTACTCAAGGGGGAAGGAACTGACCAGCACCCAGGTTCAGCGCAGGTTGGGTGGGGGGCTGCAGAGTGGCTATGGCACGCAGCAGGCTGGCAGCTACTCCGTGCAGTACTTGAGCGAGGGCCAGTGGCGACCTCCACCCACCTCCATGCCAGGCTATGGACACTTTGAACAGGACGTATACACCAGTCAGTTTTCTCCAGGTACCTCTCAGCAACAGCTGCGACACCAGTCCTTCCAAGCGACTGCCAGCAGCCAAGGACTGGCCCAAGCCCCTTCCTCCACCGCTCACCTTTCCCAGCTTCTCCACCAGGCTGGTTCGGGCCTGCAGGCCAAGTACCAGCACCGAGCAGCCCAGTACAACCCCCAGCAGTTTCAGCCCTCCTCCACCACCTCTACCACCACAACCACCACCTCCACCTCCTCCTCCTCCTCCTCCTACCTGTCTCCTCAAGGCTACAGCCAGCCCCCTGGTCAGGCATTTGATGGCTACCATGCCAGTGCCAGCAGCCAGTGCGATGGCTACACAGTCAATGCTGCAGTTGCCCCCGGTTACGGTACCCAGGCTGGCTACAGCTACCAGCCACCTGTAGCCAAACCCTGCTTCGAACAGGCAAAACCACCGTCAGGCCAGCAGCATACCCAACGAAACCTGCAGTACCCCGCCACCGCCAAGATGGCCCTGCTCAACCAGCAGTTTGGTTCTTATTGCACAGCCGACATTCCTGCCAAATCGCCCATGCCATTCCACCAGAACTTTAGCCCCGGTTCCAACCCCTCACCAGCCACCCCTGTGGCCCAGTCCCCCTCCTGCAGCTCCACCCCGTCCCCCCTGCTGGTCGGCGGCGACGGCCTTCAGTGCAGTGCCGGGTCCATTGGCATCGGGGCAAGGGGCCGCCTCCTGCAGCAGATGCCCCATCCCAGCCCCACCCCAGCGGGGCTGATGTCCAGCCCCAGCTCCCAGTCTGCCACCTACGAAGGCTTTGGCCTGGAGGGCGGAGGGGAGAAGAGAGCGCCGGACCTGGGCCTCAGCAGCCTTACTGCTCTGAGCTCGCAGGTGGCCAACATCCCCAACACAGTGCAGCACCTGCTCCTCTCTGACTCGCTGGCCCTGCAGCGCAGGCAGGCCCGCCGTTCCGCCAAGAGAGCGGGAGCCCCAGGGGAGCTGCCAGGCCTGGAGGAACAGCTGAAGTCGCCCCGGGCAGACTCCCTGGATGGAGGCTGCTCCAGCTCCTCGGAGGACCACGCGGAGCGGGTCCGCCAGCTCAGCGGGCAGAGCGGCTGCTCGGAGCGGGCCCTGAAGCCACGCCACCCCGAGGCTGCCAATGCTACCTGCTCGCCGGCCGGCTCCCATGGCGACGGACGGCCGCTCTCCAAGGAGGAGCTGATGGCCCAGATGTGTCAGGAGGGCAAAGGCAGCGCCGTGGCGACGCTGGCGGAGCCAGGACCCCAGCGAGGCGAGAAGCCGGTGGGTGTCATTGTGTCAAGGGAAACTATGGCTGGGAGGGCAGAAGCAATGGGCATTGCTGGGCAAGAAGATGAGCACGCCTACACTGTCAGTAGCGAGAAGGTGCCTGGCCGTGGCCAGCAGCCCAACAGTAGCCGCAGCACCACGGCAAGATCAGCAGCCCAGAATGGCAACGGCCTGGGGCACCAAGGTCATCCGGCGCCTGGTGACCCCATGGCTACTAGGTTGGACTCCTCCAAGTCCCCCAGCTGCTTAGCTTACGGTTTCCGGGACATGCCCAGAAATGAAGGGGGGTACCATCAAATGCAGTACCCCAGCACCCCTTACGGCCAGCTGGAGACTGAGCAGTTCACTTCTGGGGACAGGAAGGTCATCCCAAATAAGGCTGAGAAGAGCCACAGTTTGCTTCAGGAAGCCCTGCAAGCCAACTATCCTGCAAGGAAGTTCCATCCAAACTATGTCCCTGACCTGCAATTTTCGGGATTCATGGATCCCTTGCTGCAGCCTGGCTACCCCATGCGACAGATGTCTGAGGTGACGAGAAAAGACGTCCCAAGTCATGCCACAGCTTTGCCCTCTGGTTGGGTAGATGGGAGAGCACAAGTTCCTGGCTTTGGCACCGAGCAGGGCAGGGCTGACCTGGAGACCCAGCTTGAAGGTGGGATGTCAGAGAGGAAGTCCGTCATCTGCGACTTCTCCCCATCAAGGCAGTTTGGCCGTAGCTCTACACCTTTAACCTGTGGGCAGTCTCATGATCAAGAGTTTTTCCGGAACGTGAAGGGTGACAAGTTTTGCAAAGCAGGACAGTCGGTTATCCAGACAGGTCTTCCTGTAATGTCAGAAACACGAATAAAAGGTGAGATGGGCCAAGGTCTAGGTCAGCAAAGGGCTATTGGACATCACGATGACAGAGACCCAAGGACACTCTCACCCCCCTGGAAGTACGATACTTCACAATTGGTCAGGGGTTCCACAATGATTTCTACTCCGATGCCCATGGGACCTGTCAGTAACTTTCCCCATCAGCCTCTGAACAACCGATCCACCAGGGCAAGGCGTCCCTATGGCAGGGGGGCAGGCAGAGGCGGGGTGAGGAGGAGAGGTTCAGCAAGGGCAGATGGCAATGCTTTCCTGACAAGGGCACCACTTATCAAACAGGAAGGTATGCTGGAAGTTGGCAGAGCCGGGCACCTTGGCCAATCTCGTGAACACCTGCCAGCATTATTGGACAAGATCGCCATGTACCCTACAAACTCAGATACGCTTTCCTCCCTGTTAGCCAAGCAAGTGAATGCTTGTTCCTCGGGTATGGAGTCGGAAGGCACGGTCAGGTATCCAATTCATCCACCGAAGCAGATGTACAATCTTAAAGGGGTGGGTGATTGGACTAACACAAATGACGTGAAAATGCCTGCTGCAGAGATGTGCAGGAGCAGGATTCAGAAAGAGCCAAGACTCCCTGATGCCACGCAGCAGGAAGCAGGTAGCCACCCCTCGCTCCAAATGTATTTGCCTCAGAGTCATGAGGCCCAAAGCCCACAGCTGGATGATCAGTCAGCGTCCATGGGCAAGCATTTGCCTAAAAAGCAAAACAATACGAGTCAGGAGGACTCATCGGTTCAGTCCTCTATTTTGTCAAGGAGAAGGATAAGATCTTTTATATCACCGATTCCAGCCAAGAGATTTTGCCAAGAGCCAAAAGCCAAGGACCCCCTACACCAGCGTGACCCTGCCGACTCTCCGTGCAGCGCCAGCCTAACCCCCGTACAAAAGCCTGAGGCTGCCGATGAGTGCCAGCAGGTGAACGATGAGAAGGGCAGCCCCGGTGGGAGCCTTTCTCCAGCTGCTTCCCTCGCCAGTCCCGGTAAAACTAAGACACTGCCACCGCGGAAGGGCCGAGGCCTAAAGCTGGAAGCAATTGTGCAGAAGATCACGTCACCCAATGGGAGGAAGTTTCCGCCAACTGGGATGCTGGATGGGGCCTCAGACGGTCTGACACTAGAAGACATCCTGTCCGTCAAAGAGGCTGGTTGGGAGAGAGGCAGCGGGGCAATGGTGCAGGCTGGGTACAAGATGGATGGAGATCCCAAGGAAGGGGCTGAGGAACAGGCTCGGGGCCCTGGGGCTACCTGTCAGGAGCGACATTCCAACTGCTCCCAGCTCTGTGGAGCCTCCTCACCATCTGCTCGGGCTCCGCATCATCCTGAGTCCAATCAGTGCGGTGCCGTATGCCCTCTGCCCTGCCCCCTGGCGCACCAGGCCGGCGAGGGGACCACTGGTGTCACCCCTAAGGCGGAAGTTGTGGTTGCAAAGGGATACTTCCCGTCTGGCAAAAAGCGAGGGAGACCGCTGGGGAGTATCAACAAGCAGAAACGCCTCCGGCAGGAGTGCTCAGGCCCCCGGGCTCGGGATGAGGCAGAGGAGGAGAAGGCCAAGGCTAAGGTGAGGCCCGAGAGGAAGAAACCAGTCTCCCACCCGAGGAGGCGCCGCAAGCGGCTCGACGGCCCCGTCGTGCTGCCCCAGGAGCCAGAAATCAAACTGAAACACACTGCTCGAGTGACGCGCAGGAGGCGGGGGGAGTCCCAGGATAAGGGCTTCTCTCCCTACGTGTTGCTGGAGAGGAATCGTGAGGTGGCGCTCTGCACTATAATCAACACCCAGGATGATCAGAACAGTATCCAGAAAGGAGTTAAGGGTCACCAGGGGCCAACCTCCACCCCACCACCCAGTTGTGCTGGCAAAGCCTTACCAACATCCTCACACATGGTGCAAGGGCCACTGGTGACTGACTCCCCCACCCTTGGCATCTTGGTCTGCTGCTTGTGTGGCAAATGTGCCAATCACAGGGACCTGGGCGACCTCTTTGGACCCTACTACCCTCACCAGTATGCTGGCACCCTGCCCAAGAACCCACCCCCGAAGAAGATAGCACCGGTGCAGAGCCGGGTGGTGAGGCACAGGAGCATGCCCGACCTGCTAAAGACTGGCCAGTCGGGAGACGAGAGCAAGGAGTTTGGGACTGTCCTGGGGCACCCCAGGTTCAAAAGGCGTCACTACAGCGAAGATTGCACCCCTTCCTGGGCCAGTCCCAGGAGCAGCAAAGGGCACCGCCGCTGCTACTGCTGCATAAAGACTTCCTCTGTCGACTTACGGACTCAGAGATTTAAAAGTGAGCTCGGCCCGCAGGTGGAGCTACAGCTCCCTCAACTACCTCTAGACCCCAATGAACTGTGGATCCACGAGTCCTGTGTGCTCTGGGCCAGTGGGGTCTACCTGATCTCTGGGAGACTCTATGGACTGCAAGAAGCTGTAGAAATGGCTAGAGAGACGGTAAGGATTGCTGCTGTGTTTTGTGAGGGTGTTGCCGGTGGTTGGGTGGGGATAGAGTGCGAGTATGTGGCTATGCTTTGAGAGGGCCTAAAGCTTCCTATTCCTTATGAATTATCCTCCCACCCCTTCTCCACGAAGAACTAGTCTGTCTCTTCACTTTTATATAAGGACTGCTTGTTGCAGTCTGCTGGATTTTTTTTTGTCCGTGGACCCCAAAGCTTTGTCCATTAGAGAGCACTTCCAGTAAGGATTGAGTGTTCCTATCTCCAGATCCCATGCCCTCTGCCAGCCCATTGCATACATGTTCAGGATTTCTCCTTAACTCTTTTCACCTCTCTACTACCCTTCAAACCTAATTCTTCACCCAAGCTTTTCCTCACCTCTCCTAATATCTCCTTCCGTAGACCATGTTAATTATTTTTCAAGCAACGCACACAAAATGCTGGAGGAACTCAGCAGGCCAGGCAGCATCTATGGAAAAGAGTACAGTCGACGTTTTGGCCTGAGACCCTTTGGCAGGACTGGGGCGAAAAAAAGCTGAGTAGATTTACAAGTTGGGAGGGGAGAGAAATACAAGGTGATAGGTGAAACCTGGAGGGGGAGGGATGAAGCAAAGAGCTGGGAAGTTGATTGGTGACAGAGACAGAAGGCCATGGAAGAAAGAGAAAGGGGCAGAAACACCAGAGGGAGGCAATGGCAAGGAGATACTGTGAGAGAGGGAAAAGGGTAATGGAAGTGGTGAAGAGAGGGGGGTCATTACCAGAAGTTCAAGGAATCAATGTGCGTGTCATTAGGTTGGAGACTACCCAGGTGGAATATAAGGTGTTGTTCCTTCAACCTAAGTGTGGCCTCATCACAACAGTGGAGGAGGCCATGGGTAGACATATCTGAATAGGAATGGGAAGGGGAATTAAAATGGGTGGCCACTGAGAGATCCCGTTTTAATTATTTTTTGTTATCTCCTGTGAAGCATTTTGGTTTGTTATCCTTCACTGATAATGTATTTCTGAATCCTGTTTTAAACTAACTGCCTGTTCACAACAACCCTCACAATATTTGTTACAGTCATACCTGGGATTAGGCGTTGGATTCTACAGAGCTACCTTGTAGGAGAGATGGGCCAGAACTGAGAACTATTTTCGATTATTTCTCTCACTTTCAAAATTTCTATGCTCTGCCCGTTTCCCCCATTCAGTACTGTGGTATTGTATGTGGTAAAATTTTTCTCTGAACTGTACCTGTGTTTTTCAATGTCATTTGTCATTGGTGCTGTTATACTAAGTATTATTTTGTTAGTCCTGCATCTTGATTGTTACTGTGTTACATGGTGTCAGATCTAGTTTACCCTGCACCCAGTACTGGACTCCATTGTTATACACTGACAGATCGATGCCTCCTGTTTATTTAGTATGTCAGTATCACCGATGACAGATATCAGTACTGTAGCTCTTGTATGGTGACACACTCACGTCCATGTACCTCTCTTGCCTCAGTGGAAGACCTTAGTGGTGGATCTGAACCTTCAGAGCCATATCAATAGTGTTGTACCTGTGTTCCCACTGCTGTGCCTCTTGGATAGTGACATACCTCTGTGGTACCTCCATGCTCTGCAGTGACAAACCTGTGTTCCCAATATTGTGCCTTGTTCAACAACAATGGATATTTGCCCATGTTCTACCATGTCAAATGTATTCCTGGTGGGTGTATAGCTGTATATTTTTGTAGAGTGGCCGATCTGTATCTCACTGTGCAGTGAGGAATCTGAGCTCTCCTTGTTGAGCGGTGATTGTTTGTAACAGGAGATAACAAAAATAATTAAAACTGGATCTCTCAGTGGCCACCCATTTTAATTCACTTTCCCATTCCTATTCAGATATGTCTGTCCATGGCCTCCTCCACCGTTGTGATGAGGCCACACTTAGGTTGAAGGAACAACATCTTATATTCCACCTAGGTAGTCTCCAACCTGATGGCATGCACATTGATTTCTTGAACTTCTGGTAATCCGCCCCCCTCACCCGTCACCATTGTTTGTACCACAGTACTGTGTGTCATATAATCTGAGATCTGTGTGTTGTATCTATCAGTGATAAATCTGATCCCTGTATTGTACCTCTGTCCATGAGACCATAAGAAATTGGAGCAAAATTAAGTCATTTGGCTCATTGAGTCTTCTCCACCATTTCATCATGGCTGATCCATTTCCCTCTCAATCCCAATCTCCTGCCTTCTCTCTCTATTCCTTCATGCCCTGATTAATCAAGAATCTATCAACCTCTGCTTTAAATATACCCAATGACTTGGCGTCCATAGCCAAGTCCCTCTATTAAGTGGACATCCTTCTTTTCTGAGACCGTGTCATCTGGTCTTAGACTCTCCCACCATTGGAAACATCCGCTCCATGTCCACTCTATTGAGGCCTTTCAACATTCAGTAGATTTTAATGAGACTTCCCCTCCTGCTCTGATACTTCTAAATTCCTATAAGTACAGGCCCAGAGTCATCCAATACTTCTCATATGATAAGCCTTTCATTCCTGGAATCATTTTCATGAACCTCCTTTGAACCTTCTCCAATGCCAGCACATCCTTTCTTAGATAAGTGGCCCAAAACTGCCCTCAGTACTCCAAGTGAAGCTTATAAAGCATCAGCATTACATCTTGCTTTTACATCTAGTCCTCTGAGCAAATCTATTGTACAATACTATTTTGTTGTGCGTGATCTGTGACCATGCTGTTATACCACTATTATGTAGTGACAAAGCTATCCCCAATGCTGTACCTATAATGTAAATGAAGTACCTATTACCCTCTTGTTGTCAGGGTTCTGATGGATTTGATTCTACCTTTGCCCTCTTGAAAGATTTGATTCCTAAAACTGTAGCTCAAAGCTGTATAGTACTGGGTCTGCATACCCCATGTTGTGCTTAATCAGATCTGTGCCCATAAATGGACCTCAGAAAGGCATGAAGTACTCGGTGGGTCAGGTGACACCCATGGAGAGAGTCACTCGTTGTGTATCTTAGTATTGTACAGTGACTGATCTGTGTCCCTTAGTGTTATACCTCTGCTGCATAGTGACATGGCTGTGCCATCGTTGTTGGCTATCAGTTTGTGTCATGGCATAATCTGTGCCCCAGTACTCTGTCTCTCTGTATAGTGATAATCAGATCTTTAGTACTGTACCTCAAAGCTGTATGAGAACTTGTATAGTTGTACCCCCATAACTCTCTATTTATCAAGGCATAACTGTGCCCTCAGTACAACTGTTTCTGAATGTGAAGGTCCAGTAATGCACTTCAGTATTGCCCAGTGTCTGATCTATATCTCCAGTGTTGTGCCTTGATTGTATTGTTACTCTCTTCTGTGGAAACCCCTCAAGATCAGTGACACGTTTTCACTCTAGTTCTAATGACACCAATGAGGGTATCACAGACTCTGCCACAAATAAAACAAGGTTCTTGACAGGTCAGGGAGATGTTTCCCAACAAAGGGACTCAAGGTTCTTGATGCCCTCTCAAATTCCGTTGTTTCAGTGACCATGGCTAAGGAAATCCAACAAGGCAGGAATACTATTTTTTAAGAAGACGTTGCAAGTATCCTTAAATCATTTCCTCTGACCCTACAGAGAAGTATTCTCTTGCCATGATAGAGTTCCTTGGTCATTTCTGGTGTCTGTTATTGTGTGTGGCTTGCCCATTGGAGTGACTGTTGTGGGATCAGTGCTGGGTGGGGTTGATGTAGGTTCAACTGCCAGTAGATCTGGAGGATTTTGCTGGTACCTCTATAAATGTCTAAGGTGTCTAGAACAACAATGTCATGTATAATAGTTAGTACTGCATTTCTCCTGGAGATCATGCCCAGTGTGGTTCTCTGGGCAGATTCTGCACTGCGGTTTGCGATGCAGCTCTCTTGCTGCTGGGAGGAAGCAGTTGAAGAAGACCCTGACTACTCCTCTGTGATCACAGCCGTAAACAGATTTATTTCTTTTCTTGAAGATCTTCAATATTACAGCATCTCTGAGGTCCCTTAGGATATAGATAGCTAGATAGATATACTTTATTAATCCCGAGGGAAATTTGGTTTCGCTACAGCCGCACCAACCAAGAATAGAGCGTAAATATAGCAATACAAGAAACCCCAACAATCAAACACCAAAATGCAAACTGTGCCAGATGGAAAATAAGTCCAGGACCAGTCTATTGGCTCAGGATGTCTGACCCTCCATGGGAGAAGCTGCACGTTCGATGGCCACAGGCAGGAATGACCTCCCGTACCGCCAAGTGTTGTATCATGCTGGAATGTGGCCGAAGTCGAACAGTAAAAAGTTCAATATCCAGTCTGCAAACACGTTCCTCGATCGTAACATACCCCGGATTGCACCATCCGTTGTTAGCCAGAACAGTAAGCACCGAACTCCTTTATGCTTACCACTCTCAGTGCACTTCCGGTCAGTCGGAACGGTATTACCCACTGAACTCCTCTTCTCCAAAAGTCTCTGTTGTCTCGACTCAGTCCTCTTTCCTCGGCTTTGTGATCCCCCTCTGTGTGTTTTCCTCCGGATTTCAACAGGGGTGTCCACCGCTCCGTTCGCTAAGCCAGCCGGTCTTTGCTGGTCTGTGAAATACACAATGCGACCTTGCTTCTGTCCCGTGTGTCGGGGTGTAACCATTTCCAGCGCTAAAGAAAACCCAAATAAAACTCTCTCTACCAGCATGTTAGAGAGGGTGCAGCTTCAACGTGTTACCGTGAGGAAAAAAATACAAAAAATACAAAAAATAACGTAAATTAAAAAGTAAGAAGAAGAAAGTAAGAATAGATCGGAACGGCTGTACCAGGCTGCATGCACGACTGGCGCATGCACACTCAGTGCCCAATTGCTTGTGGAGTGCAAGTGAAGCTGCACTAGGTAGTTTGACCTGGAATGGAGTCAAAACTTACTGTCTCAAGGTCAGATTCACAGTCCGGGAGTTCTTCCTCTTCCATTGGGCTGTGCACCTTTGTCCTTGATAAGTTCTCCTCTGTACTCGGCTCTCAGTGGGGCAAACCTTTGGTGTCTGGACTCTTAAGTCATCTTATCAGGTTGTGGGAAGGTGGGAATGTTCTGGTGAGGGGAAATTTAAGAAGTTAGAACATGGGCAAAAGTATTAGTGCAGCGATGTGAAATGGGTAATGATAACCATTGTGAGTCAGGACATCGCCAGTTGGAATCAGCAAGGAAATATAGAACATAATACGGGCACAGGAGCAGGCCCTTTGGCTCACAGTGTTGTATTGCACCAATTAAATTAGTAATCAAATGGCCAACTAAATTCATCCCAAAAATAGCGAAAAGTCAAAATAAAGACTGTCTGAATGCATATTTGTACAAGGATGAGAGAATTAATGGTAAATAAATGGTCACAATGTGATAGCTAATACAGATCCACACTTCTGAAGTGACCAAGGTTAGGAAATGAATATTCCAAGGTCTTTTTCTTTTATAAGAGAGGTAGAATAGAAAAAGAAGATGGTCCCTATATCAAAGAACAAGATAAAGGCAGTAGAGTGAAATTACTTTTGATCAGAAAATTGAAAGGTTCTCTAGTACAATGTAGGACAATTTAAGCTAGTAAGTCAGGGGTCTGGGGTCCAGAATGACATTGCAGAAGGTGGAGAGTCTAAATCATTCATTTTTTAAATTTAATAAAACAGGCAAGTCCAATTGGCAGACTGGACCATACTACAAGTGTGACCTAAACAAAATTTTATACAGTTGCACGGTGACTTCCAATATTGTACCAAGTGCCTTGACCTCTAAAGACAAACCTGCCATGTGAAGCCTTTACCACCCTGTCCACCTGTACTACTGCTTTCAGGGAGCTGGAGACTTGCACCCCAAGATCCCTCTGTATATCAATGCTCCTAAGGGCCCTGCCATTCACTTTATATCGACAGAGGGGTGGGGAAGCAAGCAAGAGTAGGTAGATTTAACTGCATTTACTTTAATGCAAGGAACCTCATAGCTAAGATGGATCAGCACGTGGAATTATGATTATGAAATAAGGTTGAAAGAGTGCAGAGAAGGTTTACAAGGATGTTGCCAGGACTTGAGAAACTCAGTTACAGAGAAAGGTTGAATAGGTTAGGACTTTATTCCCTGGAGCGTAGAAGAATGAGGGGAGATTTGATAGAGGTATATAAAATTATGATGGGTATAGATAGAGTGAATGCAAGCAGGCTTTTTCCACTGAGGCAAGGGGAGAAAAAAACCAGAGGACATGGGTTAAGGGTGAGGGGGGGAAAGTTTAAAGGGAACATTAGTGGGGGCTTCTTCACACAGAGAGTGGTGGGAGTATGGAATGAGCTGCCAGATGAGGTGGTAAATGCAGGTTCTTTTTTAACATTTAAGAATAAATTGGACAGGTACATGGGTGGGAGGTGTATGGAGGGATATGGTCCGTGTGCGGGTCAGTGGGACTAGGCAGAAAATAGTTCGGCACAGCCAAGAAGGGCCAAAAGCCCTGTTTCTGTGCTGTAGTTTCTATGGTTTCTATGATATTGCTGTACTCATGGAAAGATGGTTCAGTGAAGAGCAGGAGTGGCAGCTCAGTGTTCCAAGGCATACAAGTTTTATCTACGGCACAGGGGTTGCAAAAGGGGAGGTGTGTAGTACTACTGGTCAGGGAAAGCATTACAGCAGTGCTTAGGGAGGATACATTGGAGACATTAGCCAATGAGGCTGTAAACATAGAATTTGGAAATAAGAAAAGGGCCATTGTTTTTAACTATACGTTTCCCAATGGTCAGCAGGACCCATAATACCATATATGTAAGTAAATCACAGTAAAGTGTGAAAATGATAAGGTCATGATAGTGGAGAGTTTTAACTTTCCCAATATTGACTAGGATTGCCTTAGTATAAGAGGCTTAGATAAGGTAGAATTCTTGAAAGTTCAGTCAAGAGGGGTTTTAAAAATAGTATGTTGAGAGTCCTAATAGGGAAGAAGCTATTCTTGACCTTCATGGTGGACATGGCTGTATGTCAAAGTAGTCAGTGAAAGAGATAAAGTTGGTAGTGGAGTTCAGGTCTTAAATTGAAGGAGGGCAGTTTTCAGTAGTATAAGGCAAAGTCTGGTGTGAGTCTGAAACGATCGTGATGCCAATCTAAGCTAATCACTTCTGCATACACGTGGTCCACATCCCTTTGTTCCCTATCTGTTCGTGTCTGAATCAGTCTGGTTTACTATCACTGACATATACTGTGTCATGAAATTTGTTTTCCAATAGCAGTACAGTGCAAGACAAAAATACACCATGAATTACAATAAGAAATATATTTTTAAAAATTAAGTAGTGCAGAAATAGTGAGGTAGTATTCATGAGTTCATTGTCTGTTCAGAAGTCTAATGATGGAGCGGAAGAAACCGTTCTTAAAACATTGAACGTCTGTGCGTTCAGGCTCTTGTGCCTCCTCTCTGGTAGTAATGAGAAGAAGGCATGTCCTGAGTGGTGGGAGCCCTTAATGATGAATGTTGTCTTTTTGAAGATGTCCTTGATGGTGTAAAGACTAATGCCCACGGTGGAGCTGGCTGAGTTTACAACCCTCTACAGCATTTTCCAATCCTGTACAGTGGGCCCCTCCATACCAGACAGTGATGCAGCCAGTTAGAATGCTTTCCATGGTACACCTGTAGATATGGAGTCTTTGATGACATACCAGATCTCCTCAAACTCCTAATGAAATATAGCCTTTTGCATGTCTTCTTCATAATTGCATAATATGCTGGGCCCAGGGTTGATCTTCAGAAATGTTGACACCCAAGAACTTGAATTTGCTCACCTGAGGACTGCTGTGTATTCCCTCGACTTCCTCAAGTCCACAGTCAATTCCATGGTCTCATTAACGTTGAGTGCAGTGTTGTTGTTGCAACACCAGTCAACCATCTGGCATATCTCACTTCTGTACACATGCCCTTCACCTGCTGAGATTATGCCAGCATTGATGAATTTATCAATGGCATTTACAATGTGCCTAGCCACACACTCATGTGTAGAGAGAGGCTAAGCGTGCATCCTTGAGGGGCTCCGGTGTTGATTGTCAGTGAGGAGATGTTATTTCTGATCCACACTGACTGTGGTCTCCTGATGAAGTCAAGAATTCAGTTGCAGTAGGAGGTATAGAGACCCAGATTTTGAAGCTTATTGATTAGTACTGAGAGGATGATGGTGTTGAACACTAAGCTGAAATAAATAAATAAATATACAGCAATGTGATGTTGGTATTGCTCTTGTCCAGGAGGTATAAGGCTGAGTAGAGAATCAGTAAGATTGCAACTGCTGTAGATCTATCATGGCAATAGGCAAATTGCAGCTTGCTTAGGCAGGAATTAATTTAGCCATGACCAACCTCTTAAAGTACTTTATCACAGTAGATGTGAGTGCTACTGGGCAATATTCACTGAGGCAGCTCACTCTGCTTTTCTTGGGCACCAGTACAATTGATGACCTCTTGAAGCTGGTGGGAACTTCCAACTGCAACATCTCCTTTAAACTCACCGTAAGCCTATGCCTTTTTGTTTCCATGTTGGGAAGAAGACTGAGAGGGACAGAGAGTGGTCAGCACTGAAATGGGCCCTTCCATACTGACCTTTTTGCCCATCTGCACAAATCCCAATTGGCTGCATTAGGACTGTATCCTTCTTATAGGCATCCGTTAGTCTCATGAGACCATGGATTTGCGCCTTGGAAGGTTTCCAGGGTGCAGGCCTGGGCAAGGTTGTATGGAAGACCGGCAGTTGCCCATGCTGCAAGTCTCCCCTCTCTACACCACCAATGTTGTCCAAGGGAAGGGCATTAGGACCCATACAGCTTGGCACCGGTGTCGTCGCAGAGCAATGTGTGGTTAAGTGCCTTGCTCAAGGACACAACATGCTGCCTCGGCCAAGGCTCAAACTAGCGACCTCCAAGTCACTAGACGAACGTCTTAACCACTTGACCACACACCAACATAGTATCCTTCTATGCCTTGCATATATAACTACCAGTCTAGATCTCTCTTAAGCATAGTGATTTTACCAGATTCCACGACTTCCTCTGGATATCAACCCATCAGATCCACTTTAAAAGCTGCTTCCTCTCACCATGCATCTATATCCTCTTGTTTTTGATGCCCTTAATATGGGGACAAGATTTTGACAGTGTACCCTATCCAGGCCTCTCTCAATCTTAATATACTTCGTTCAAGTCAACCCTTAGTCTCCAACATTCCAAACAAGGCAATCCAAGTTTGTCCAACCTAATACACTCCAATCCAGGCAACATCCTGGTGAACCTCTTCCACACTGTTTCCATTCTTCCTTTAGTGTGGTGTCCAGAGCTGCACACAGTACTACAAACATGACCTAACTAAAGTTTTATGCAGTTGCAACGTGACTTCTAATATTATACTGAGGTCCCTGACTGATTAAGGCAGGCATACCGAATGCTGCCTTTGCCACCCTATCCACCTGTGTCAAACAAGAGAAAATCTGCAAATGCTGGAAATCCAAGCAACACACACAAAATTCTGGAGGAACTCAGCAGGCCAGGCAGCATCTATGGAAAAGAGTAAATGTTTCGAGCCGAGACCCTTCATCAGGACTGTTGAAGGGTCTCAGCCTGAAAATGTTTTCTCTTTCCCATAGATGCTGCCTGGTCTGCTGAGGTCCTCCAGAATTTTGTGTGTGCTACTATCCCCTGTGTTGCCACTTTCAGGATGCAATGGACTTGCACCCCAAGCTCCCTTTGTGCATCAATAGTGCTGCGATTCACTATATACAGATGATCCCTGCATTATGGGAGTGTGATTGAGTTAATAGAAGATGGAGTGTTTTGATTTTTCCATAACACAAACAATGCTGTTTGTGCATCCATATTGAATTGTGAGTTGATTAAAAAAATTGTTTCACTTGATTTATTTACTTTTCACAAACTCCAGAGATGAATTTTATTCTGGATCTCAATTATATGGGTGATTTGTGAATTCTATAAGGGTAGATTTCCATAATCTGAATGGTTTTAATACAGCTATTACCTGTACATCCCTTCTGCATTTGACCTCTCAGAATGCATCACTTCACATTTGTCTAGATTAAACCCTTATCTGCCATTCCTCCTCACAAGTTTCCATTGGTCTTTGACAGCCTTCCTCATAATTTCACAAATCTTTCACTAATTCCACTAATTTTCATGCTTTCGGACTACCTATATTTTTGCCCAAGTCATCAATAGACGTTAGATGTTACAAACAACTGAGATCCCAGCATTGATCATTGCAGGGTACCAGTGGTCAAAGGCCTCCAGTCAGAAAAACGGCCCTCTTATTTGTGATCAAACTAGTTTGGATCAAGTTTACCAGCTCACCATGGATCCCATGTGACTTAATCTTCTGGATCAGCACTGACTACTCACCAGGCTTCTGGAACCTTGCCAATGGAAGGGTCCCAGCCATCTCCTCCCGTGCTTTCCTCAGTATACTGTGGTAGATCTCATCTGGGAACTTATCCACATTAACTGATTTTCAAGACATCCAACACAAGCACCAGGATATTTGCATACCACTCCCAAATTTGACCATTCTGCACATCCTTGGTGTCTACTGATGTGAAATGCTTATTGAGGTCCTGACCCACTTCTCTGGCTTTGAGTCGTAGATTCTTTCCTATGTCCTTCAGTAGACCTACCTTTTCCATAGCTACCCTCATGATTCTAGTATACGTATAAAATGCTTCCGGATTCTCCTTAATCTTACTTGTCAAGGATATTTCATGGCTTCTTTTAGTTCTCAAAATTTTTTGTCTTTTTCTGCTTCCTTTACATTCCTCAAGGGCCTTGTCCAATATCAGCTTCCTAAACTTTACATATGCTTCCATTTTCTTTTTAACTAAACTTGTCATTGTCGGCTTTCATCCTGACAGGAGCAGGTTGGTCTTAAACTCTTATCATCTCGCCTTCAAAAGACATTTAATGTGGATTTTCCCAATAATGCCATTTCCAATCTTTTTTCAGTTCCTGTCTAATAATGTTATAATTAGCCTTTCCCCAATCTAGCACTTTCACCTGAGGACAAATCTTATCCATGTCTCTAAAGATCTTAAAACTTGCACAATTATGGGCACCGTTCCCAACATGCTCTGCAGCTCAGACTTTGATCTCTTGGGTAGGCCCATTCCCCAATAGATGCTGTAGTACGACACCATCCCTAGTAGAGCTATCTGTACATTAGAACATAGAACAGTATTGCACAGTACGAGCCATTTTGGCCTATGACATTGTGCAGACCTCTTTAAAAACCTACTCCATGATTAATCTAGCCCTTGACCAGATTTTTCTTACATCCATGTGCCTACCTAAAGTGTCTCTTAGATGGTTCTATTCTACCAGCCTCTACCACCACTCCCAGCAGAACATTTCAGACACCTATCACTGTATGTGTTTTTTTAAAAAATTATCCCCGACATCCTCTTAAACTTTCCCCCACTTACCTTAAATAGATGTCCTCTGGTATTGGCCATTTCCACACTGGGAAAAAGGTGGTGACTGTCCACTATGTCTATGCCTCTCATGATCTATACACCTCTATCAAGTTGTTTCTTATCCTCCTCTCTCACTCTACCTCTAAACCAGGCAGCATCTTTGTAAATCCTTGCACCCTCTAAAGTTTTCACATCATTCCTATAATGCTGCAATCAGAACTGGACACAATATTCCAAATGTGGTCTAAACTCATAGCTTATGCACTTAATTTCCCAACTAATGAAGGCCAACACACCATATGCCACTTCAATCACAATATCGATCTGCATGGCAACTTTGACGGATTCATGGACTAGGACCCCGAGAGCCCTCTGTTCCTCCGCACTCCATCCTGCCATTAACCTTGTACTCTGCCTTCAAATTTGACCTTCCAGAGTGTATCGCTTCACGCTTTTCCAGATTGAATTCCATATGCCAATTCTTTGCCCAGCTTCGCATCTTGTATATGTGTTGTAGCCCATGACAACCTACACTATCCGCAATATCAGCAACCTTCATGTCATCTGCTAACTTACTAACACCCTTCCACTTCCTCATCCAAGTCATTTGTTAAATCACATAGAGAAGAAGTCCCAGAACAGATCCCTGTGGCACACGTCACAGACCTTCAGGCAGAATATATCCACTACCACCCTTTGTCTTCTGTGGGCACGCTAGTTTTAAATCCACAGAGCCAAGTTTCCATTGATCCCATGCCTGGTGACTTTCTGGATGAGCCTACCAAAGCGAGCCTGGTCAAATGCCTCACTGAAATCCATGTACACCACATTCACCAATCCACCTTCCTCAATTTGTTTTGCCACTTCCTCAAAACACTCAGCTGACTATCCCTAATGAGACTTTGCTTCTGCAAATGCTCATAAGTCCCGTCCTTAATAATTCTCCCCATTAGTTTGCAAATTGGTTTTCAAAACTTTCCTGAATGCACTGATGAATTCTGCTTCATCTAAGCAGAGTAAGGGTGTCCCAGTCAATATTGGGGAAGTTGATATTCGTCATAACCATAACTTTTGTTTTTAACATCTGCCTACATAGTACAACTCCATTATAGAGATTGCAGCTGAGTTGTATCTGTGTTATCTTGCTGAATGAGCCCTCCAAGTGATGACATTAATGCAACCCTCTGTCACATCTGAAACATACATGCCCTAAAATGCTGGACTGACTGGTCCTGCCTTTCTCTCAATCTTTTTTTTATTGGCTACAATTTCATAGCTTGAGGTCTAATTAGGCTCAAAGCTAGTCTGCTTTACCCATTGTACTGCATGTATTAAAATAAATAGAAGGGACAGGTATCTTAGATGCAGTATTGTGCCATGAGAAAGGATTTATTGGTGATCTTGTAGTTAAAGGATCAAAATATTAGAGTTTTATTCAAATATAGTATGAGAAAGCATGAGGCGCGAGTTCATGCTCATCAATTGGAAAGCTACATTAAATATGTCAGTTAACTAGCCATGGCTAATGTTTTCTTAAAAAATATTTACAGTTTACAAGTGTGATGGAATACTTTCCACTCGTCTGGGTGAGTGCAGCTTTAGCAATACTCTAGAAGTTTGACGCCCTACAGAACGTAGCAGCCTGCTTGATAGGCATCTCATCCTCAAGCATTCACCGCCAATGCATGGTAGCAGCTGTTTGTACCATCTACAGGGCGCACTGCAGCAACTCCCCAAAACTCCTTAGACAACATCTTCAAAACCTCTACCAGTTGGGGCAGGGCCCGAAGAAACAACACCGCACGGAAGCTGCCACCCAAGCCGCACACCATTCTGACTTGGAAATGTGTTGTCATATCTTCACCACTGGGTCAAAATCTTGGAGCTCCATCCCTAACAACGTTATGGGTACATCCATACCTAGAGCATGGCATGGTTCAGGAAGGCAGCTCAGCACCAGCTTCTCAAGGACAATTCGGGATTGGTAATTAAATTGCTTACAAAGCCCACATCCATAAGGCCATAATACATAGGAGCAGAATTAGGCTATTCAATCCATGGAGTCTTTTCCGCCATTCCATCATGGCTGATCCCGCATCCATACTTGAATGGATATATATATTTTTTTAAAGAGGATAGAAGAACAGATGCCTCAAGAATGCCAGTCAGAAGAAGCTGTAGGTAGATTTGGCTCAAAGTAGAAAACGTAATTACCCTAAAGCCTGAGGTTTGAGAAAATTTCAGTTTATCAAGGCATTACTTGAGTAAGCAAACAGACTGAGTTTGTATAGATAGAGGAAAAGATTAATGTGCATCCACTAGACTGAAACAAAGTATTAAATTGGTCAAGTAGGGGTTTGCTTTGAGAGGAGCTGGCAGAGAAATCTTGTTGCATCTTCATGGACAAAGACAGGGCAACCCACCTGGAGATAATGAAGATCAATAGCTCTAAACTAAATGAAGCATACAAATAAATCAGTCTTCATTTGGAGAAATTGATGGGAATGAAAGATGATAAATCCCTGGGATCTGGTGACCTTCAGACAAGTGGATGCATTAATTGTCATCTTCTGAAATTCTGTCGATTCTTGTGTAGTTCCTGCAAATTGGAAGGTAGCAAAGATAACCTTTAAAGAGAAAGTTAAGAATTTTTAGACCAGTTAGTGTAGCATCATCATGGTAGGGAACATGTTAGAATCTACCATGTAAAGTGGTATTGATAACAAGACCCTCAAATAATGGGAACAATTGGGGAATAGACAGGACCTTATGAATTGGAAATCATGTTTGACAGCATGTTAGCTTCTTAAGGAGGTAACTAGATAGCCAGTAAATCTTGTGTTTTTAAATGGTGTGAAAATGGATGGGCTTGTCTCAGAGGGACCCTTGTGTCCTTGTTCAAAAATCACACAGTTAATTAGCAAGTAGTTAGGAGAGACAATAAAGCGAGAAATTACTGGAAACCACAGCAGGTCAGGCAGTATTATTTGGAGAGAAACAGTTGATGTTTCAGGTTGATGATGAAGGGTAATTGACGTGAAATATGTAACTCTGCTTTTCTGTCTGTAGATGCTTCCTGACACACATATTTCCAGCATTCCCCATTTCATTTCTCATTTCCATCTCCTGATTTCCATTTATCATTGATCTTTATTGCAAGATAATTTGAATATAAAAGTAAGCATTTTTGCTCCAATTATATAGAGCTGTAGTGAGATTACAGCTGTAACATTATGTTAAGGTCTGGCCTAACTAAAGTTGGACATGTGGCCAAGTGGTTAAGGCGTTCGTCTAGTTATCTCAAGGTCGCTAGTTCGAGCCTCAGCTATGGCAACGTGTTTGTGCCCTTGAGCAAGGCACTTAATCACACATTGCTCTCGTCTGTGCGAGGAGTGGTGTCCCACACAGACTTCCAGTCTGCGCCTTGTAAGGCATGAAAATGCCCGACACAGGCCTCTCATGGTCTGAGTCGACGTCCCCTCCCTCCCCTAACTTAATGAAGGATATATTTACAATGGAGGGGATTCCATGAAGGTTTACCAAATTAATTCCTGTAAGTGGCATTCGTGAAATGAGAAATTAATCACATTGGTCCTGCACTGTAGTATTTAGAAGATCAAAGTGTAACCTTGTTGAAATCTGGAAAATTCTTAAGGGAATACCTTAAAACCCTGCAAGTGCTGAAATCTGAAATGAAAACAAAAATTGCTGGTCAGGCAACATCTGTGGTTTAAAGTTTCAGTTTAAAATTCTTTCAACAACACATATATGGAGGGTCTGCAACATGAAACGTTAGGTCTTTGTTTCTCCACGGATGCCCACATGAGTGTTACTAGCATTTTGTTTTTGAATTCTTGAGGGGCTTGGCAGCGTAGAATTGGAGTTGATGTTTCCCCTTGCTAAGGTGTCTAGAACCAGGCGTCACAGACTGGGGGAAAATGGGGTTGGCATTTAGAAAAGAGAGAGTAATAAATCTTTAGGATTCTCTCGCCAAGGTGGACATGGAGGCTGAATATATTCACAGCAGATCAATAGTTCTTTAAATTTAAAGATCATAGGGTTAATGATTATCCATGATCTTAATAAATGGAAGAGCAGACACGTGCTTCTCCGTGCTATAGTCGTAGGTTTTTGTGTTGATGGCACAGAAGAATCTGTGCCTGTTCTGGGTACTTTGTGAGTTGTTGACCCTCCTGTGGTATTTCTACCCACCACCTGTTCCTTTGGTCACAGGTTTTTTGGCCTTAAGGAGCTTGTAGAGCTGTTTTCTTCTTGAGAAAATGCTGGAATTTCCAATCCAAGCACACCTCACACCTCTGGATAATTACCCTGCAATTTGATCATTCAGCAGTCAAAAATCTCTTCATAGGTGTTGGTCGTCAGAACCAGAATCAGGCTTAATGTCGTGAAGTGTGTTGTTTGCAGCAGCAGTACAGTGCAATAGATTAAAAACTGTAAATTACAATACTGTACATATTAAATTAAATAGGTAGTGCAAAAAGAGAGCAAAAATAGTGATGTGATTAGTGCTCATGGGTCGGTTCATTGTTCACTTAGAGATCTAGTGGCAGAGGGGGAAAAGAAATGTAAGACGTAGGAGCAGAATAAGGCCACTCAACCCAATGAGTCCACTCCACCATTCCATCATGGCCGATTTTTTTAATCCCGCTCCACCCAATTCTCCTGCCTTCTCCTTGTAACCTGTGACACCTGACTAATCAAGAACATTTCAATCTCCACTTTAAATATACTCAATGACTTGGCCTCCACAGCCATCTGTGGCAATAAATTCCACAGATTCACCAGCCTCTGGCTAAAGAAATTCCTCCTCATCTCTGATCTGAATGGATGTCCTTCTATTTTGAGACTGAGCCCTCTGGTCCGAGCCTAGACTGACCCACTGCACATTCATTCTATCTAGGCCTTTCAGTATTGAATAGGTTTCATTGATATTCCACCCCCGCCCCTTCTTCTTAACCCTAACAAGTACAGGCCCAGAGCCATCAACCCTCCTTATACACTAACCTTTTCATTCCAGGAATCATTCTTGTGAACCTCCTCTGGACCCTCTCCAATGCCAGTACATCTTTTAGATAAGGGGCCCAAAACTGCTCACAGTACTCCAAGTGCAGTCTGACCAAAGTCTTCTAAATCCTTACCATCACATCCTTGCTCTTATGTTCTACTCTTGAAATGAATGCCAACACTGCAATTACCTTCCTTGACACTGACTGAACTTGTAGGGAATCCTGCACAAGGACTCCCAATACACTATGTTCCATAGGCCACTTCTTTACCCATTCTCCCAATTTATTCAAGTCATTCTGCAGACTCCCTGCTTTCTCAACACCAGCTGCTGCTCCACCCGTCTCTGTATCATCTGCAAATTTTCAATGGTTCCATTTAATATCAGAGGATATATACAATATACAGCCTGAAATTCTCTCTCTCCACAGGCATCCTCAAAACAAAAGAAATGCCCCAAAGAATGATTGACAGGAGAAAAAAAATGCAAGAATCCCAAAGCCCCTACCCTCTCCCATGCACGGGCAGCATCAATTCTTCCCCCTCCCCACACTTATTCTAGTTTAAAGCGACAGCATTCCCACCACCCACCATACGAGCAACAGCAAAGCCCCCAAAGGGAGACCATGGCCAACAAAAAAATCTGTTCGTTCCAACATTTCAACATCTCTCAGGCTGGCTCTGTCTCTCTGACAAGGGAGACACAGAGGGGAGACAAACAGTCACTGTTTTGATGTTACAGTCAATCTGAAGTGTTTTTTTTAATTTCGAGTTCCCCAACTCTAGAATCAGCAACAAACTCTCACCCACCATTGAGAGAGAGAAAGTGATCGATCACTGAGTGCACTGCAGAGGCCCCCAACAGCTGCTCTCTCTATCTTCGATCTTCCGGCTCCCGCTGCACTTCAATTCACAGCACTGGCGAGAATTCACGTCCAAGGGCTGCACTAAACTGTGCCTGGACATGTTGAAAGCGCGGCCGATCAGAGAGCTCCAAGAATGCCGACATGCTGCAATGCCAAATCGCAGTTTGAGAGCCACTGTGGATCAAAGACCCTGACATGGTCTCAGCTACCCAGAAAAGGAAAATAGAGACATTAGAAGAGGAAGAAACCATTAATTTTGTCATCCAAATTGTTCACATATAAAGAAGTGGCCCCAATACAGACCCTTGCGGAACACCACTAGTCACTGGCCCCCAACCAGAATAGTCCTCCTTTATTCTCAATCTTTGTCTCCAGCCAGTCAGCCAATGCTCTATCCATGTTAGAATCTTTCCTGTAATATTATGGGACCTTATCTTGTTGAGCAGCTAACAATTTTCTTAAGGAAACCGTGCTGACTTTGACCCACTTTATCCTGCGCTTCCAAGTACTGCAAAACGCCCTTAATAATGGACTAGGACATCTTCCGAACCACTGAAGTCAGACTAACTGGCCTATAATTTCCCTTTTTCTTCCTCCCTCCCTTCTTAGAGTGGAGTGACATTTTCAATTTTGCAGTCCTCCAGATCCATTCCAGAATCAAATTATTCTTAAAATATTATTACTAATGCCTTCACAATCTCTTCAACTACTGCTTTCACAACCCTGTAGAGTAGACCATGAAAAAGTTCTAGAAGCTGTTTATAAAATATTGAGTGTGTGTCTTCCAGGCTCTTGTACCCCATCTCTGATGATAGTAATACGAAGAAAGCATGTGCTGAGTGATGGGGATCCTTAGTGATGAATGTCCTCAATGTTGGACACCTTCAAAAGGCGATGTTTACAATGGAGCTCATTGAATTTGCAACCTGTGCAGCTTTTTCTGATCCTGTGTAGTGGCCCCTCCGTGCTGGACAGACACCGTGATTTGTGGGGCAGTACAGATGCTATGGGCAGTGCGGTTCCTGTTGGTGAGGTTACTTGTGAGATGCTTTCTGAAAAGACATACCTGTTCTGGGTCTTTGAGATTTTTCTGTAGCTGCCTGTGTTTTAGCACTGGGCTGATGGTGATAAGTGGATTAGATGGTGGTCATTAATATCTGTCATGGCACAGGAAAAGCGTACATCACTTGGATGATATAATTGAGGACTTTGGTAGCTGGCAGACAGCAACATCATGTGCAGGAACCCTCACACTCATTAGGAGCACTCTACTGTTTAACAATCTGGAAAGAGTGCCAGGACTCCTCCACTCCTGTGTTGGTCTGTGCAGCATCTGTTCACTTGTCACTGGGCCTGCACAGATAGAATTGACTGGCCATTGCAGAGCATTACGTGTGATCCTCTGTATAAATAACACTTCTCCATTTGAGTTCAAAGTAAGTATAATGTCAAAGTACATATATGTCACCATATGCTACCCTGAGATTAATTTTCTTGCTTGCATTTACAATAGAACAAAGAAATACAATAGAATCAAAGGAAAACTAGACACACACACACACACGAAGACAGTGTGCAAATATATAAAAAAGACAAATAATAACAACAATAAATAAATACTGAGAACATGAGCTGAAGAGTCCTTGAAATTGATTCCATACGTTGTGGAATCAGTTCAGAATCCAAATCAGGTTTAATATCATCGGCATGTGTCATGAAATTTATTAACTTAGCAGCTGCAATGCAATACATGATAAATATGGAAGAAAATAAAGCAATTACAGTAAGTATCTATGCTCAGACCCTGCTTAACGCTGCGGATGCATTCCTCAGAGGTGAAGTGCTATGTAAATCAGTGTTGTGCCGGGTCATTGTAATATTACGTAAGTGAACAAACATGCCTTTTTTTTTTAAAAACAAACCTGAGATGTATGATATATTATGTATACCCAGTAACAAGCATGCAAGTAGACCTAAGCTGTACATAAGTGGAGCAGCAACACATCGCAGCAGCAGTGGAGGGAATCGGTTGGTGGTTACATCTTAGAGGAGGGACCATTCTGTGGGTCCTCCTCCAACCTTGGTTTCTTCTTCAAGTAGGTGTCGAGATTTCACTGCCTCTTCTTTAGTTTCCTCTCATGAAGCGATTCTCGGGAGCAGGAAGTCATGTCGAAAACACCTCTCTTTGCCTTATTGCTTCGGTCCCAGTCAGGGTCATTATCAATGATCACTGCAAATTTCAAAGAGGTGCCAGCATTAACCTGACGCTCACCGGCATCCAAATGCCGTACCACTTGTAGTTTCACACCCATGCTAATGCTTTTCCTAGACGTCTTAGATGTACTACTGGAAGTTGCTGGCCATTTTCCAGATGTTATGGGTGAAAGAAATGGAATAAATTGGTGAGGGAGCAAAAGCGTTTACATACGCGGGAGAGGCAGAGCATAAACGAATGCGTGATTGGGTGTGGGTGCCTTAGAGCATATGTAAAGTGCTCTCATTGGCTGATTGAATGTTATTGTAATAGTGGTTCCTCCTGAGAAGTTTTAAGTGTTTAGAATGAAATTTTGTCATTTTTAAAAAATTCAATAAAGAATTGATTAACCATGTTGTAACAAATCAGTGCTATGCAGGGTCTGTATGTGTATGTGTGTGTATATTATATATTTAAAATTTTAAATAGTGCAAAAACAGAGAAAAGAAGGTTCAGCATTGAAGTGAGTGAAGTTATCCACACTGGTCCAGGAGCTTGATGGTTGAAGGGTGATAACTGTTCCTGAACCTGCTGGTGTAGGGCCTAAGGCTCATGTACCACCTTCCCAATGGCAGCAGTGAGAAAAAAGCGTGCCCTGGATGGTGGGAGTCCTTGATGATGGGAGCTGCTTTCTTCTGACAGCGTTCCTTGTAGTGGTGAGGAGTAAGAGTGAATTCATCTATAAGTAGTCAGGTTATTAAATGTGGCAATCAGAAACCTCTGCAAATCATAGGGGAAATTAGTACTTAGACCACTGGTATAAATTCTTTTGATTGCTTACATTTATGTCAGTACTGTTGCATTGTCCTGTAAAACTAGCATTCATCTGGAAGTTTCCCTCCTGACTTGGAAATATATCACCATTTGTTCACTGTCAAATTCTTGCAACTCTCCTGAATAGCATTACAGGTACATCCACACCTCAAAGACTACAGCTGTTCAAGGCAGCTCACACCACCTTTTCCAGCAGTTAAATTTTGGCTCAGCCTGCAAAATCCAATTCTTTTGCATGAATAAAGAAAAATTGTCCCAGTTTTCACATTCTACATACCGTTCCTTTCTCTCTGCATTCGTTTGTTCTTTTGTAAGATTCTGCTCACTTGCATCTCCTGTCAGTTGGTCCACTGGGTCTCCCAATCTGCCTGCCTCTTTTCTCCTCGTACCCTTTTCCCTAATCTAGCCTCCTTGACCTTTATGCTATCCTGTTTCTTTCCAGCTTACCCACCGCTGGGAATTAAACATCAAGCTTGTACCTAGGAGGTATCACTTCCTCTCTTTGTATATTGAAAGTAACCTTCCCCAGTAAGAGGTTGTGCCACTGAAATTTACCAAGTTCCGTGATATAAACATAGGTAACACCTGTGCCGTGGTGCTGGCTGAAGAAAGGTTTCTAAAGGGCCACTGCTTGCTGATGTGCCGCAATCACGCTGTTTATCCACCGCTCTGATACTTGAACTCTCCCTCACTTCTGTCTCTATCTTCCCCCAGAAATGCTCACACTGCCAGGAGCCTGGCGCTACCCTGGGCTGCTACTGCAAGGGATGCCCACTCAACTATCACTACATCTGTGCTCTGGAAGCAGGTAATTATGGTGAGGACTGGGTGGGTGATGGTCTTGATCACAGGTTGGGAAGTTGGTCTGTCGGCTAGGAAAGGCACATTCACGGTGCAGCTAGAGCAGCCCTAGATGCTGCTAAAAAGCCTGTGGAACCGATCTAAATTAATTGAGTCCCACACTGCTCCTACACAGCTTAGTACAGGCCTTGTCATATGGTACATCTATTCATGAACTATTGGCTCCTGTTGCACAGATGGCCATAAAGTACCATTCAGCCAGTCTTTATCAAATTAGCTTAGAGCTATTGTACTTAATCTGATATCCATAACCTTGCACGTTCCTCATCCTCCTGTACTACAGAAAAGACTCCAGCTGGGCCAGTGGGATCAGAAATCTAGTGGCAAAGGTAAATTGAGTGCCTCTCTGTTAAACCGGTGAGAAGAGATTCTGGTGATAATGTTATGAATCTGAAGGCAGTGGCATTGGGAGTTGAGTATAAAATTAGGAAAACATGGTTTAAAGAAAAAAGGAAATTGTAAAAGAACTGTAGCATTAAAAAAAACTATTGTAGGTGTATGCCAAGTACCTGGATAATGATGCTAAAAATGGATAGAATAATATTTTGGAATCATTTAAAACAATGATGAAGAGAATCCAGGAAAAGAGTATCTCACTAAAACAAGATTCTCCTACCTATAACAGCGTTAATGAATGAAGGACTAAAATAGGAAGAAAAATCAAACTAGGGAGACAAAGTATAGAATTAAATTATTGAAGGATACAAAGTTCTCTATAAATGTTACAGGTCAAATGAAAAATAAGGATAACTTACAAGAATGACTTTGAAATGGTAGTAATATTAATGAGTTACTGGTAATAGGAAGGATAGACAGATGTGTTGTTAGTACCACATATGAAAGAGATAGTAGTTTTATCCAGGGTAGACAACACAATGGATGTGGTGTTGGAACAACACCCAAAGGATATTTAAGCATTTAAATTAAGAAGTGGAGAAATAATTGATAAAAGTTAACCAGACTCATTCAGGTCTACTACATTTGTGCATATTGAAAGAAGGTGGGACATAGTTGCTGCCCATATCCTATAAATATTAAAGCAGTCATGTCTGAGGAATGATGAACAACTGATGTGATTGCCATAGTTAAAATGGGAAATAGAACCAACAAACACTTAAAACCTGTTAGATTAAAACTGATGACAGGAAAAATAACCAAAATGTGTATGAATGAAAGTCTAGTTCCTGGAGAGAGGACTGAAGAGTAAAGAAGTAATGTTAAACATAAAAATCCTTTAGTGATCATTTACTGTCCTCTGAATAGCTCTGGTTTTTGTATTTAAACCTGTTTGGAGACAAAAGGGAAGATGTTTTAAGTAAAAAATTCACATGGTGCTAGAGCAAGCAGAGTGAGACTTTTCTGGAGTAAGGACACAATGAAGAATTAACTAACAGAGGTCTTTAAGATTATGGCAAACAATAGCATAGGTATAGAGAAGGAGTTTTGTTTTTTGTGTAAAGATCATACATTGGGAGAGAATTTAGAACAAGGTTCTTCACCGGATTGCTGAGGGGTCTGGAAGTTGCTCCTGTAGGAGTGTCCAAATAAAAAGTAAACTAGATGAACGTACGGTTGGAAGGTATGTTGTCTTATATGGAACATAAATGCCTGCTGTAGAACATTTGGCCAAAAACACTCCCAACTCCAAATATTTAGTGTGAAATTCCTTCAGTTTTTGTACTCTCCCAGCTTCTAACTTTAGTTTGTTTAAATTTAGGAACCCACAGCAGTTTAGCGGTTAGTACAACACCCTTCGGGCTCAGGGCATCAGAACTCATAGTTCAGTTCCTGCGCCGTTTCTATGTCCTTTCCATGAGCCCATGGGTTTCTTCCAAGTGCCCCAGTTTTCTCCTAAAGACATACTGGTTAATGAGTTAATTGGTCCTTGTAAATTGTCCTGTGATTAGGCTAGGGTTAAGTAGGTGGGTTGCTGGGCAGGGCAGCTCATTGGGCTGGAAGGGCCTATTTCATTCTGTATCATTAAAAAAGTAGTTAGAAAGCTAGAAAGAATGAACTCTTCCTCGGGATTCAGAATTCACTTACACCATCTCATCTCAATATTTTTCTCCTTCAGATTGCTTTCTGAATGAAGAGAATTTCTCCATGAAATGCCCCAAACACAAGGTAAGTAATTTCGACCTGGTAGTCTTTATTCCTGAATGGGAGACAGCTGGAGGCTGAAGCCCTGTGTTCCTTCCCCACCTTTCCCACCACTTCAGCCCAGGGCAGATCCATCATGGCTTGGATACGGAGGTGAAAGACAAGTGTCTCAACGCTGTACCGTCTTCCTGTCCTGTGTGAATAAGTTATCTCTGCCACCCCATCAGTATGCTTCCTAGTTTGTGCAATGCTCTGAGTCTTGGGATTGATTCCTCCTTGTTTCGGATGTTGGGGGAGGGTGTTTTGTCAAGAGCACCTACCCAGGAGGTGTACCTGCTTCTAGGAATATCTTTGTGCTTGCTCTTCCAAAGAGCTGTAAGTAGTTCTTTCCAGTGCTTTTATCCGAAGTTTTCTCTCAGTTCTCAGCAGTTCTCACCTGATTGTAATTGTTCATTGCATCAGATATTCCCCTGCACCCCTACTGCTCTCAAGTCACTCTTTGGCACATTAAACACAAAGGCACAGGAGGATCTCAAAAGGAGGGATAGAAGGGTCAGACAGCACCTATGAAGGGAAATAGACAGTCAACCTGGAACATAATTTATCCATTTTCCTTCATTGATTCTGTCTGATCCACTGCATCCCTCCAGTGTCTTTGTGTGTTGCTGCAGATTTCCAGCACCTTCAGCCTCTCGTATCTCCTCTTGCCATATGAAATTTATTTCATTCAGCCTTTTGAAATTATCCCTCATTGTTTCAACTTCTCAAATAAAGACCTCCATCAAGTCTCCTCAAAGCTACTTGTAGCCTTTGTAGTAAATCTGTGTTGTGTCTTCTGCCAAGCCTGTGTAGCCATAAAACTGATACTATGAATTGGCCACAACACTGTAGCTCGAGCCATGCTGGTGGATTATTTTCCTTTCATTATACTTCCTGGTTTTCGACTCCACATTCGGCCCAACGAGTGCTCTGTCGTTCGATCATGGCTAACTTATTTTCAACCCCATTCTCAACTTCTCCCTGTAAAACATTGATCATTGCAGGGTACCACTGGTCAAAGGCCTCTAATCAGAGAAACAGCCCTCTACCTCTACCCTCTGTCATCTATAATCAAGCTAGTTTTGGATCCAGTTTACCAGCTCACCATGGATCCCATGTGACTTAATCTTCTGGACCAGCACTGCCTATTCACCAGGCTTCTGCATCTCACCTGTGACTAAAAAGGATACAAGGATCTCTGTCAATGTCCCAGCCATCTCCTCCCTTGGTTTCCTCAGTATACTGGGGTAGATCTCATCTGGGAAATTAGCCACGTTACTGTTTTTTAAGACATCCAACACAAACGCCACCTTAATATTAATACAGCCTAGAATATTTGCATACTACTCCCAAGTCTGACCATCAGCCACGTCCTTGGTGAGTACCAAGATCAGACCACTTTTTGTGAGTACTTAATGCAGAAAACCAGGTAATTACAAAGAGTTCACAAACTTTTTCTTGCACTATGCATAATGTCACCATATACAATTCTGAGATTCGTTTTCTTGTGGGCATTCACAATAAATCTAAATCCAGTAACCACAATAGAATCAATGAAAGACTGAGCGGACAACCAGTGGGTAAAGACAGCAAACTGTGCAAAGACAAAAGAAATTATATTCATAAATAAATATGGAGAACATGAGATGAAGAGTGCTTGAAAATGAGTCCATCACTTTCAAGTGTGTGCCTTCAGGCTGTTGTACCACGTCTCTGATGATAGCAATGAGAAAAGGGTATGTCCCGGGTGAGGGGGGTCCTTAGTGATAGACGCCGCCTTTTCGAGGCATCGCTCCTTGAAGATGCCCTGGACGCTGGGGAGGCTGGAACTGGCTGAGTTTACAGCTTTTTCCAATCCTTTTAACGATTGCATTCTTTCAAATTTACACCATGTTCTGCATTCCATTATTGCTCTCCCCTTGTGCTATCTCAACGCACTGTGTTACGAAATGATCTGTATGGATGACTTTGAAAACAGTTTTCAGTGAACTCAGTACACTTGACAATGCCAAACTAATTGTTCCCCCACCCCTGCGTCAAGTGCTACAAAGGAAGGAATGATTTAAATTGCAGGCTTTTTTTCTCTCCAGCACAGGGCTACAAAAGGTAGCAGTACAGAGCAGTCGGAGCGAGGCTGAGCAGAGGCCTCCAGTTCTCCACGGACACAGCACAAGCAGGTGAGCAGGCCACGAATAACTCGTGAAGAAGGGGAAAGCACTAAGTTAATTTGGGAGAGGAATGGGGAAACAGATAAATTTTGGCAGATGATTTTAGGGGGCAGTTTGTGGGTGTGCAGTTTGCTGGGTGTAGAGCGAGAGGCGTCAGAGTACAGAAGCTGTGTCACCAGGTGTGAGTTTGGAGATTGAGTGGATGTGGTGTTATAAGATACAGGCAGTGATGTTAGGACGAGATGAAGAGCAGGGGTCGATCAGTGGGAGGGGGCACCCGTGCAGGGTTATGAGGTCACAGCAGTCATCTGATTCTTATTTTTTTTCTGGCTTATTCCCTGCAGGTCCTCCTGTTGAAAGACAGTGAATCCGACATGATTCTGGTATCGGACAGGGTGACTCCATGGGTGTGTCTTCAACCCTGAGCGCCCACTGTTTACTGCAACCACAAAGAATTGCCGGTTAAAGGACTTGGAGCAAAAATAACCCTGGACCTGTGCGCTTGCAGCCCCGATATCTTGAAACCACAGGGCAGTGAACAAAACAACAAGAAGACATCCTGACTGGAAAGGGTGGGGTATCCAGGGTGGGGATAGGGGGGATTCCACTGAAACCACCCCCTTCCCCCTAACCTTGCAGAGACCCAGAGCTGAGACCTCGTACCCTGGATTGTCCTTGGCTCAATCTTCTAATGTAAATGGCTTCAGTCTGAGAGGATGGACTGCCTAGATTCTATATTTTATTTTTTATTTTAAATATATCAGTGACTCTTGGTTTTCAAATACCTTTTTTTCCTGTTTCTCTGTCCCTTCCTCCTCCATTGGCTGACCATGGCAGGACAGTATAGTGGTGAGAGCTCGCCCATGTATGTTCAGTGTTATTTTGGGTGTTTTATTCAATATATATATATTATATTATATTATATATAGTTATTAAATTGTTTACAACAGTAATGGAATTTGCCGATGATTGTGCATTAGTCCCTGTTGGATGCGGTCAATAAGACCCAAGGTCCAGATTTTGCTACCTATCCCTGACTCCACATGTCTTGGCCATAGATGTGTATTTCTGATGTGACAAAGCAAAGTTGTACTTTCTGTCATCATTTCCAGACATTGAGGGGGCTGAGTCTGCAAAATTATGTTCAATTTTGGTCAATCTGCTCTAGGAAAGGTGCAGAGGAGATTTGCAGGGATGTTGCCAGAACTCGAAGGACCAGGTTATGGAGGAGGTTGAGCTGTTGGATCATAGGAGAACAAGGAGTCATCTTTTAGAGGTGAATAAAATCATGAGGGTCATAGATAGTGGGAATACACACAATCTTTTTCTTAGGGTTGGATACTCAAGCACTAGAGCTCATAGGTTTAAGGTGAGAGGGGAAAGATGATAAGAACCAGAGGGGCAACCTTTTCACCCAGGGGTGTTCAGTCTATGGAATGAGCTGCAGAATTGGTTAAGGCAGCTACATTACCAACCTCAAACAAGTACTTAGATAGGTGCATGGAGAGAAAAGGTTTAGAGGGATATGGGTTTGGTCAGCATGGACCAGTAGGGCTGAAGAGACCATTTCTGCACCGTATAATATTTTTATAGTACAAGACCAGCAGTGATTTAACAATGAGACCGATTGCTCAAACAGTTGCTGTAGGGCCAGGTGTTTTACAACTGGTTAAATACAGTGAGGCAGGAATAATTAGTATGAGATCCTTTTGAGGAAGTCTGATCAGAATATGATTAAAATTTTACATTTAGTCAGAGCGTGAAGGCCATATCTTGCAGACAGTGGAATGGGTGTGAATGGGGTGGAGGAAATAGTGGATGGAAATTAGATTAAAAGTCAAAGTGAGAGATAAGCAGTACTCGTAATGAATGAAATATTACATTATTCTCATCAAAATATGGAAAAAGGAAAAGCTAGGCTAAATTAAATATTTATAATGATAAGAATAGGGGTTGTGAGAATTTTAGAAAACAACAGTGACTAAGAGAACAAACAGACTGCTGGAGGAACTCAGTGGGTTGAGCAGCTTCTGTAGGAGGAAAGGAATTGTTGACATTTCAGGTCAAAACCCTGCATCAGGGCTTCAGATTTCAGCATCTGCTGTCTCCAGCATTATCTAAAACTTTGGTAATTGGGGAAGAGAGTAAGCTACCAAGAAATATAATGGTCTGAGTAAAGGAAGGGAATGGCAAAAGTAAGTGCTGGTCCTCCAGAAGTAGAAGTGGGAATTAATGGAGAATAAGGAAATGTTAAATAATTTGTATTTGTCTTCACACAACCTCCAGCTTATCATGGATATTCGCTTCTGATGAAAGGTCAACAGCTTGAATTATTAACCCTTTCTCACTACAAGATGCTGCCCATCCTGAGGATATCCAGATATTTCTGTTTTTATTCTTGTTTTGAGGTACCTGCTGCTTTTTGAACCCAACATTGGTCCTGGGGTCCATCATAAAGAAATAGTAACAAGGTGCATAGAAAATGATGTTGCTGTTAGAGTCAACGTGGACTTATGAAAGAGAAATAGTATTTTTATAATAGTATTGATTTCACTCAAATTGTAACCACAGAGCGGATAAAGTCAGTGTGGTCATCTAGATTTCCTATATCAATCAAGAAAATCCCACAAGAAGATTTGGCCATGAGATCACTTTAAGGGAATATCAAAGACTAGCAATCTTACAAAACCATAGGGATGAACAAGTCACTTCTAGATTGCTGTTCCTGATCAATGGTGGTAAGTTGCTAGGAGGATACAGAGTGCTGAACACAGCGCTGATCTTCTTTAGCTTCACTTGATGAATTCCTGTTTTAATTATGGCAGTGGTCCTATGTGTCTGGAGTTAAAAATGCCAGTTGATGTTCCTAAAGCAAAGTTCTGGGGGTGGGGGAGGGATTGTTCACTGGATGGATGTTGTGAGGTTGTTTCCACCAGCAAAGAATCTAAAATCAGAGTATATAGTCTCAGGATCGGAGGACCACCATGCAAGATGGATGAGGAGGATCTTCTCAGGTTTCTGAATCATTGTAATTCTTCATCTTACCACTGTGGATGTGGATTCCCAAGGACAGATTAGAGAATATCATAAAATGCATTTTGGACACATTCCCCAAAATGGGCATCAGGGAGGAAATCTGGAATTGCTCTGCACAGATATCTGTAAGAGCAGTCTTGATCAATGGATGGGAAATGGCCAGAGAAAAGCAAGAGATTGTGAACTTCAGGAAGGGGAAGTCAGGAGAACACACATTAGTTCCCATTGAGGGGTCAGTGGTAGAAAGGGTGAGCAGCTTCAAGTTCCTGAGCATCAAGATCTTGAAAGATGTATCCTGGGTTCAACACATTGATGCAACCACAAAGAACACATACTTGCAGCTCTACTTAGGAGTGAGGAGATTCTGTTTGTCACTGAAGACTCCAACAAATTTTTATACATGTTCAGCAGAGAGGAATTTGACGGTTTGCATTACAACCAGCTCCATCACAGGTACAACCCTTCTCACCATCGAGGACATTTTCAAAAGATGGTACTTCAAGAAGGCAGCATCCATCAGTAAGAACTCTTACCATCCAGGAGATGCCACCTCCTCATTGCTACCATCAGGAAGGAGGTACAGGAGCCTAAAGACCTACACTGAACAATTCAGGAACAGCTTCTTCACCTCTGCCATCAGATTCCTGAACCATCCACGAACACTATCTTCTTTTGTAACTTACAGACTTCTTGTATCTTTGCTGCTGCTGCAAACCAAATTTCATACCATATAAGTCAGTGATGATTGAGCAGCTGTGATCTGTGCCTGCTGCTCCTGTTCCTATTTCTAATTTCCATTTTCCTGCCAATCTGAAGTTCATCCTCTCAGTCAGGCTTTGCCTCCCTGTTCCTCAGTCTGTAAGGTCAGACTATGATGAGCTGGTTGATTTTTCCTTTAGGATGACAACTTTGAAGATGGCTGCAGCTTTCAACAAGTAAAAGCCAGAGTAGGACAGGCCAACTCCAGGAAAGAATGCAGAGTCTTCCCTTTCTGTGCTTGATGGGTTAAATGAGAAGAACCCAAGAGGGAAAAGTCGGCAAAACTCACTTACTTCTGAGTCCTCTGAGGTCGGCTTCTGATCTAGAGTCTGGTCTGTGATCAGCAGCCCCACAGAGCAACAGATGTGTACAACACTAAGCTCCTAACTGGCAGCCATAGGGAAGGGCACTATCACATTTGCTGATCAAATTTACAAACTGAAGGGGGTGAATGATGATCAGCAATTAGTGACCCATCACACCGTTGGATGTGCCTCTACTGTACCCTGAAGGAAATCCTCTGGTCTTGCACTGCTAATGGGTATCATCACTTTGTGTGGGATGGGAGTGGACACTCAAGTTCACAGATGGGAAAGATTCAGAGGGATCTAGGCAAATGGAACTAACTGGGGTCCTATCCTTCAGCACTGATGAGTTGGTCTGAAAGGCCTTTTTCCATGTTTTACTAATCTTATGATTGCTGCCTGATCATCTTGAACCAGAAGACTGTCTGACAGAATACCACATACATATATGATGGACATGCTCTGGGCTTTGAGGAGGGAATCAAAGAATTGTGTCTACCTGTTCTACGCAGATATCCAGAGTACAGTTCAAATTAATGGGTGGGAAACAAAGCTTCCCCACCAACTCTGGTCAGACGGTTATCCACTCTCCCAGCTTGTTTATGTTGAGCATAAAACCCTTTGACAAATCCAGTGGGAAGTACGTGCAGAAGAGAGGTGACATCACAGTCAGAGGAGGCACCCGGATTAAAATCTCCCTGTAAGTGGATGTCATCACTATATTCTGTTTGTAACCATGGCCTGCAGATTAATGGCATCTGCATCCAGTTGGAAGCGGTCTAACCTAATATCTTTTGATCTTTTGAAATGTATTCCTCTCCAGCTTGAATATATTGTGACTGAGCCTCCACTTTTGTCTTGGGCAGAGAATTCCAAAGAGGCACTACCCTCTAGGTGAAAATATTTCCCTCATCTCTGCCATGAATGGATGCTTCTTTGAGTCTGTGAACCTTGGTTCCAGATACCTCGGTCAAAAGGGAACACTGTAAGACCATAGGTCATAGGAGCAAAATTTAGCCCATCGAGCTGCTCTGCCATTCCATCGTGGCTAATTTATTATCCCTCTCAACCCCATTCTCCTGCCTTCTCCCAGTAACCTTTGATGCCCTGTTTAATCATGAACATATCAACTATACTGAACATATAAATATGCTCAATGACTTGGCCTCCACAGCTGCCTGTGGCAGTGAATTCCACAGATTCACCACCCTGTGGCTAAAGAAATTCCTTCTCATGCCTTTTCTAAATAAATGTTCCTCTATTGAGGCCGTGCCCTCTGACTCACCCACTACAGGAAACATCCTCTCCACATCCACTCTGTCTAGACCTTCCAATATTCAATGAGATACTCCCTCAGAGCCATCAAATACTCCTCATACATTAACCTTTTCATTCCTGGAATATTTTCGTGAACTTCCTTGGGCTCGCTCCAACGCCAGCACACCTTTGCCTAGAAAAGGAGCTCTAAACTGTTCACAGTACTCCCAAGTGGGGTCTAACCAAAGCCTTATAAAGCCTCAGCATCACATTCTTGCTCATATTCTAATGCTCTGGAAAATAATGCTAACATTGCATTTGCCTTCCTTACCATCAGCTCAACCTGCAAGTTTACCATTAGGGAATCCTGCACAAGAATGCCAAAGTCCCTTTGCAGTTCTGATTTTTGAATTTTCTTCCCATTTAGAAAATAGTCTATGCCTTCTACCAAGGTGCATGACCATGCACTTCTGGACACTATTCCATCTGCCACTTCTTTGCCCATTCTCCCAATCTGTCCAAGTCCTTCTGCAGACTCCCTGCTTCCTCAACACTACCTACCCCCCACCTGTCTTTGTATCATCTGCAAACTAGGCCACAAAAGTGTCAATTCTGTCATCCAAATTATTAACATATAATGTGAAAAGAAGTCATAATACCAACCCCTGCAGAGCACCACTTGTTACAGGCAGCCAACCAGAATAGACCCCTTTATTCTGAGTCTGCCTCCTGCCAATTAGCCTATCTATCCATGCTAGTATGTTTCAATTAATACCATGTGCTCTTGTCAAGCCACCTCATGTGGGACCTAGTCAAAAGCCAGGAAATCCAAGTACACAACATCCACTGACTCCTTTGTCTATCCTACCTGTTATTTCCTCAAAAGAATTCCAACAGATTTGCCAGACAAGATTTCCCCTTAAAAAACCATGCTGACAACTATTTTGTCATGCGCCACCAAGAACCCTGAAACCTCATCCTCAACAATGGATTCCAACACTGTCCCAATCACTGTAGTCGGGCTAATTGGCGTATAATTTCCTTTCTTCTGCCTCCCTTCCTTAAAGAGTGGAGTGACATTTGCAATTTTCCAGTCCTGTACCATTCCAGAATCTAGTGATTATTGAAAGAACAATACTAATGCATCCTCAATGTCATTGGCTACCCGTTTCAGAACCCTGGAGTGCCAAGCATCTAGTCCAGGTGGCTTGCCTACCTTCAGATATTTCAGCTTCCCAAACACCTCATTAGTAATAGAAACTACACTCACACCTGCCCCTTGACACTCTAATTTCTGGCATACTGCTTGTGTCCTCCACAGTGAAGGCTGACGCAAAATACCTATTAAGGTTGTCCGCTATTTCTTTGTCCCATTGTTTCCGATGTTGGGGAAGTCCAGAACGAGGGGTCACAGTTTGAGGATAAAGGGGAAGCCTTTTAGGACCGAGATAAGGAAAAACTTCTTCACACAGAGAGTGGTGAATCTGTGGAATTCTCTGCCACAGGAAACAGTGGAGGCCAGTTCATTGGCTATATTTAAGAGGGAGTTAGATATGGCCCTTGTGGCTAAAGGGATAAGGGGGTATGGAGGGAAGGCAGGTACAGGGTTCTGAGTTGGATGATCAGCCATGATCGTAGTGAATGGCGGTGCAGGCTCGAAGGGCCAAATGGCCTACTCCTGCACCTATTTTCTATATTTCTATGTCCCCATTGCTACCTCTTCAGTTTTTTTTTAGGCAGTCCAATATCCACTCTCACCCCTCTTTTACTCTTCATTCCGTGCAGAAGTCGGGCTCAGGTATATAGCGAGGGTGCCTAAGACTTTTGCACTAATGCATTTGTCATTGCAGAGTGGAGAGCAAGTTTGTAAATCTGACGGGACAAAGGATTTTGGAAATAGTGAGGGTGGACCACTACGAGAGGGTTGTGGGACAGGTGGTAGAGAAGGAATGCCAGGGTGCAGACATACCCATCCCTAAGACATCAGGCAAGGTCATATGGTTCTAAGCAATTGGTTATTGATCATTACAGAATGTCTCTGGTGCTTCCCCTTTTCTCAACCATGATTCCTCTCTCCCTGCCCCCTTCCCCACTTTCAGTTCACAATAGAGACCCATATAAGAATCAGATTTATCATCACTCACATGTCATGATTTTTTTTTTGTGCCAGCAGTACAGAAGTCTTAGGCACCCTATATATATGTGCCTAAGACATTTACACAGTACTCTATATCGGGGGGGCGGGGGGACTGATATTTTAGGCTAGTTTGCCTTCATTTTCTTCTTTTCTGTCCTTATGGGTTTTTTGCTTCCTTCTGGTGGTTTTTTTTTTAAAAAAACTTCCTAATTCTCTAACTTCCCAGTAATTTCCCACTAATTTTTGTGATATTATGTGCCTTCTCATTTGCTTTTATGCTGTTTTTGACTTTCCTCGCCAGCCATGGTTGGTTTGGTACTCCTTTAGAATACTTCACCTTTGAGATGTATCTTTCGAATTGCCGCCAGAAGCTCCTGCCATCATCACTGCTAGTGACCCCTTCCAATCAACTTTGGCCGGCTCTGTAATCCCCTTTACTCCACAGTAATACTAATACATCTGACTTTACCTTCTCCCTCTCAATGAATACTATCATACAGAATATGATCACTGCCTCCCAAGGGTTCCTTTACCTTCAGCTTCCTAATCAGATCTGGTTCATTGCACAAACCCAATCCAGAATTACTTTTCCCTTAATCTGAACCACAGGCTACTCTGAAAAGCCATCTCACAGGCATTCTACAAATTCCCTCTCTTGGGATCTAGCACCAATCTGATTATCCCAATCCATCTGCATATTGAAATTTGCAGATTATTGTAACATTACCCTTTTCACCAGTTCCTGCTGAAATTTATATCCCATATCCTGGCAAATGCTCAGGTCCTGTATATAACTCCCTTCTTTTTGCCCTTGTAGTTTCTTAAATCTGCCCACAAGGATTCTACATCTGATTCTATGTGACTTCTTTCCAGGGATTTGATTTCATTTTTTTACCAACAGAGCCACCCCACCCCCACTGCCTACCTGCCTTACCTTTCGATACAAGGTGGATCCTTGGGTGTAAAGCTCCCAACTACGATCTTCTTTCATCCATATTTCAGTGATGCCCACAACATCGTACCTGCCAATCTCTCAACTGCGCTACAAGAATTGTCTACTTTATTCCGTATACTGCGTGCATTCACTATAATACCTCAGTCCTGTATTCATCACCCTTTAAGATTTTGCCCCTATGTTACATTTCACCTCATCCCACTGACTGCAATTTTGCCCTATCATCCGCCCGTCCACCCTCACAGTCTCACTACACACTGCACCTACTTGTATACCAACTGCCCCATCCTCAGCCCTATCACTCTGGTTTCCATCCCCCTGCCAAATTAGTTTAAACCCTCCCAACCGCTCTAGCAAACTTACTCACAAGGATATTGGTCCCCCTCGGGTTCAGATGTAACCCATACTTTTTGTACAGGTCATATCTTCCCCAAAAGAGATCTCAATGATCCAGAAATCTGGAACTCTGCCCCCCGCACCACTTCCTCAGCCACTCATTCACCTGTTGCATAATCCTATTCTTGCCCTGGCTGGCAAGGGCATAACACTGGGAGTATTCCAGAGATTACACTACCTTGGACGCCCTGTTCTTCAGCCTTTTTTTTTCTAGGTCTCTAAATGCACTGTGCAGGATCTCTTCCTCCTTTCTACCAATGTATCCCAATATCTACCTTGTCACTCACCTCAAGAATTTGGTAGGTTCCGATGAGATTACCTCTCATTCTTCTAAACTCTCTAACCTCTGTCTCAATCACAGCGCGCAGATTCCTCAGAAAATTCCTTTTAGATACTCCCTTCCACACCATCTGTACCCCTCCGCCTCCACCACTATGATGAAGTATGTGCACAGCTCTGACTGCAACAGCCCTTCCTGTATGCTTCAAGGCCTTGCAGGAGGAGGAGACGGATTCTGTGCGATGGCTCGCTGAGCAGCTTGGCAGATTGCCTCACTGCCAAAACTCACTGACCGGTGGTGAAAGGAGCCCTCCCCATCGTCTCCTTTCTGTACAGTCAGGGCCTCGGTCTCACTGCAGGCTGCCCTCGAGATGGTTATCCCTCTGCTTTGGGGACTGTGTGTTTGCCAGGAATGGCTGGCAATGAATGTAGTGTAGCTTGGTTCAGATTCATCCTAAGCAGCAGAAGTAACTTGCGGAGTTGACCAGTAGACGTTACACTCCACCCAAGTACATCACGGGCATTGAAACAAACACCAGGTGCTGTTGACAGATGCTGTCTGGCGTGGCTGAACTTGCCGGTCCTCCAGTAGAAGGAGAAGTCTGTCCACAGCCAAGTGGCAGACACTGGGCCCGGGAGCATGAGCTGAGGGATGCGCTGAAGCTGGGTTCAGCCACTCCAAAGCTTCTACAGGGGATGGTTTGGTGCCCTCCCTCCCTCGGTGTAATTAGGGGCTGGAACCTGTGTGGGGAAAACTCTTGGGCTTCAGTAAAGTGGAACCGTGTTGCCGTCCAATGTATATAAATGAGGTGTACTTTTGGAAAGCAAACTGGTCTTGGTGTAGGTAAGCAGGGGGAAGTCAACTTGATTTAATTTTGATCAGGAAGTTAAATATTAAATGTGAGTTCCTTGTACTTTAATCCCCTGTTACATTTCAACCACTCTGTTGGGGTCAATGGCGGGGAGTGGAGTATGCTGGAAATGGTCATTAGGCCAAGCGCCATCCAATAGATGAAAAAACAGGCATTTCAGGCAAGAGCCCTTCATCTAACCTTACTTTCCTCTGTTCTTAGTCTTATCTTCCAACAATGTACCAACTCTGCACCAGGAACAGCACCTCTTTTTCCAATTAAGTACATTCTAATCTTCCAGACAAAATATTGAAAGTCAACAGTTTTATAAGACCACAAGATATAGGAGCAGAATTAGGCCATTTGGCCCATCAAGTCTGCTCTGCCATTCCATCATGGCTGATGCAGTTTTCCTCTCAGCCTCAATCTCCTGCCTTCTCCCCGTATCCCTTCATGCCCTGATCAATCATGAATCTATCAACCTCTTCCTTAAATATATATTAAAAAATCGGCCTCCACGGCTGCCTGTTGCAAAGAATTCCACAGATTCACCATTCTCTAGCTAAAGAAATTCCTCCTCATCTCTGTTCCAAAAGGATGTCCCTCTATTCTGAGGCTGTGTCCTCTGGTCTTAGATTTTCTACATAGGCCTTTCACTATTTGATAAGTTTCAATGAGGTCACCCCTCATTTTTCTCAATTCCAGTGAATACAGACCCAGAGCCATCAAATGCATTTCATATCGCAAGCCATTCAATCCTGGAATCCTTTTCATGAACCTCCTTTGAACCCTCTCCAGTTTCAGCACATCCTCTCTAAAATAAGGAGCCCAAAACCACATGATTCTGCAAGTGCAGCCTCACCAGTGCTTTATAAAGTCTCAACATTACATCTTTGCTTTTCTATTCTAGTCCTCTTGAATAAATGTTAACATCGCATTTGCCTTCCTTACCACAGACTCAATCTGCAAATTAACCTTTCAGGAATCATGCACAAGTACTCCCAAGTCCCTTTGTGCCTCAGTTTTTTTTTTATTTTCTCTCCATTTAAGAAATAGTCTACCCTTTCATTTATTTGACCAAAGTGCATAACCATACACTGTATTCCATCTGCCACCACTTTGCCCATTCTCCTAAGGTGTCTAAGTCCTTCTGTAGCCTCCTCTCTACTTAAAACTATCTTCATATTGTCTGCAAACTTTGCAACAAAGCCATCAATTCCATCATCCAAATCATTGACATTAAAAAAAAAATCAGTCCCAACACAGGCTTCTGGTGAAACATCACTAGTACTGGACCCCGCCTCCACCCCTTCCTCTTTTATTCTGCCATGTAAGGACCTGTAGCAGATGCATTCAATACATTAAGCTCTTTACTTCCATAGGACATGCTGTAGCACATAGTCAGCAGTGGCCCACACGAACCCAATTCATTCAATGCCTACGCCGTTGCCTGCAGGCTGCTGGAAGCCATGCCTATTGTTGGTCTTCAGGCTGAACTGTTTAGAACTCTGCTGATTCAGCAGAAATGGACAATAGAAGAGGGAAAAAAAAGTTTAGTTTAGACAAATGCAAGTCCTTTACAGATAGAAATGTATTATTATTTATAAGGTTAAACAAGTTCAAAGGAAAATGTATATGTTCCCATACACTATTGAGATTAATTTTGTTTATTTTATGTATTTAGAGATGCAGCAATCGATAAGCCCTTCCAGCTTAATGAGCCGTGCCACCCAGCACCCCACCTATTTTAACACCAGCCTAATAACAGGACTATTTACTGTTTAATAACCAATTCGCCTACTAACCGGTATGTGTTTGGACTCTGTGTTACATATGTGTCACACAAATGATCTTCGTGGAAATGCTCGGGAATTAAGAATCTGGAAAGGAAGAACTAAAGGGAAGCAGTATCAGGAGATGAGAAGTGATATATTGCCAGGGCCTGATAATCTGCATCCCAGGATACTAAAATTGTCAGCTGGTTGCATAACCAGTCTTTTTTAAAACTTCTGACAATTCATTTGCTTTTATATCTACTAACAAAGTCAGGCATCCATGTATCCTTAAATGATCTTATTATTGCACGTAGGGTTTGCAGGTAGTCACTCCAGGTTTTCCCCACTGCCAGCTTAGGAGACGGACATTAATTTCTATGGCCTCTCTTCATCCTATCAAAATCAGCCACTGTGTTTACAGAGAATTACGTTTTTCTGGTGCCCATCCACTTTATCAATCTGCCAAAATCCACCCACCCTGTTCTCCTCTGTGTTTACAGAGAGTGAGTCTTGTGCTTTCTGCAAATTTTTAAATTGCCCTAGATCTGAGAAATTACGTCTATCAAGGAAAGCTGTGTTCCTAATTTTATTCCACAGGGAGTATCCTTAAAATCGAGTAAAGTACCAGTCCACCCCCTGTTCACACTCACACTCGCTCATTGCTGGCTTGCTTTGTTTTTCCAAGTTTAAAAAATTGTCGCAATTTAATTAATCAAGGTGTTCCTACCACAAAGGCTGATGGGCTTCCACTGTATAACCATATAACAATATAACAATTACAGCACAGAAACAGGCCATCTTGGCCCTTCTAGTCTGTGCCGAACTCTTACCCTATCCTAGTCCCACCAACCTGCACTCAGCCCATAACCCTCCATTCCTTTCCTGTCCATATATCTATCCAATTTAACTTTAAATGACAACATCGAACCTGCCTCAACCACTTCTGCTGGAAGCTCGTTCCACACAGCTACCACTCTCTGAGTAAAGAAGTTCCCCCTCATGTTACCCCTAAACTTTTGTCCTTTAACTCTCAACTTATGTCCTCTTGTTTGAATCTTCCCCACTCTCAATGGAAAAAGCCTATCTACATCAACTCTATCAATCCCCCTCATAATTTTAAACACCTCTATCAAGTCCCCCCTCAACCTTCTATGCTCCAAAGAATGAAGACCTAACTTGTTCAACCTTTCTCTGTAACTTAAGAGATGAAACCCAGGCAACATTTTAGTAAATCTCCTCTGTACTCTCTCAATTTTATTGACATCTTTCCTATAATTCGGTGACCAGAACTGTACACAATATTCCAGATTTGGCCTTACCAATGCCTTATACAAATTCAACATTACATCCCAACTCCTATACTCAATGCTCTGATTAATAAAGGCCAGCAAACCAAAAGCTTTCTTCACCACCCTATCTACATGAGATTCCATCTTCAGGGAACTATGCACCATTATTCCTAGATCCCTCTGTTCTAAAGCATTCTTTAATGCCCTACCATTTACCATGTATGTCCTATTTTGATTAGTTCTACCAAAATGCAGCACCTCACATTTTTCAGCATTAAACTCCATCTGCCATCTTTCAGCCCACTCTTCTAACTGGCCTAAATCTCTCTGCAAGTTTTGAAAACCTACCTGATCATCCACAACACCACCTATTTTAGTATCATCTGCACACTTACTAATCCAATTTACCACCCCATCATCTAGATCATTAATATATATTACAAACAACATTGGACCCAGTACAAATCCCTGAGGCGCACTGCCACACACCGTCCTCCAATCTGACACAGTTATCCACCACTACTCTGTGGCGTTTCCCATCTAGCCACTGCTGAATCCATTTTACTACTTCCATATTAATGCCTAACGATTGAACCTTCCTAACTAACCTTCCATGTGGAACCTTGTCAAAGGCCTTACTGAAGTCCATATAGACAACATCCACCGTTTTTACCCTTGTCAACTTTCTTAGTAACCTCTTCAAAATATTCAATAAGATTTGTCAAACATGACCTTCCACGCACAAATCCATGTTGACTCTTCCTAATCAGACCCTGTCTATCCAGCAAATTATATATACCATCTCTAAGAATACTTTCCATCAATTTACCCACCACTGACGTCAAACTCACAGGCTGATAATTGCCAGGTTTACTCTTAGAACCCTTTTTAAACAATGGAACCACATGAGCAATATGCCAATCCTCCGGCACCATCCCCGTTTCTAATGACATTTGAAATATTTCTGTCAGAGCCCTTGTTATTTCCACACTAACTTCCCTCTTAAGTTAGTCAAGGGCTCACTGAGGATTTGTGCATCTCTTTAATCACACCCTTGTGCAGAGCCAGAGTCTCACCAAGTTTAAGTTCAGGTAATAAACTCCAATTATATTATTTTACTATGAACAGTGCTCAGTGCAGAGTGCACCTTAGCTGGGATGTGAAGAATATCCACAGGGCCATCGACTGATCACTCAATAACTCCACTGCGTCCTGGAAAAAGGTCTCTGTACAGTCACTGTAACCATGGACCACCGCCTTCTCCAGAGCCTCCCATGGAATTACCCCGCTGCAAGAAGAGCTCTGGCTGGAGTCTCAGCCATATTCTCCTATTCTTTCTCCATCTTCAACACCTGTTCACCGACTGAACCAGCACTCTTTCAGGCCGTGAGTTCTAGGTTGTAACTACAAGCATTTGGATGGGTGCATAGACGGGAGGGACTTACAGAATACAGGCAACTGGGTCAAGCAGGGAGGATGCTGTGACCTGACAGACCAGTTGGTCTGAAGGGCCTGTATTGGAATCTGGAAAAACACAGTGAGGAAACAAGTCCTTCAGCCCCACTTGTCAAGGTACCCATCTAAGCTAATCCCACATTAGGCCCATATTCCTGTAAACCTATCCTATGCATGTACGTATCCAAAAGTCTCTTGAATGTTGTTATTGCATCTGCCCCTGCCACTCCCTTTATAAAGGACCACCATCTGTGAGCAGAAGTCGCTCCTCAGGGCCTGTTTAAATCTTTCCTCTCTTACCCTAAAGCTATGGCCTCTATTTTTTAATTCCATTTGCCTGGAGAATATATATATATATATACACACACATACAGTATATATATTCTCTGTATAAAATGTTTCTCTGCACAACCCTCAGGTCTTTTAGCCAGATGTTAAACTTTGTCCTTGATCCAACTGCCAATGGAGCCGTCAAAATACACTTATTAGCAAAGAACATATTTGTCACCATATGCTACCTTGAGATTCATTTTTCTTGCAGGTGTTTACGATAAAATAAAGAAATATAATTTATGAAAACTGTACATAAAGAACAACAAGTAACAAATGTGCAAAAGAAAACATGGTTCAAATAAAAATAAAATTGAGAACAGGAGTTGTCAAGTCCATGAGACTTTCTCTTAAGTGCCCCTTTCCAAACTTTGGTACTTCTCCAGCGTATCTCTGCATCTGAAGTTGAAATTCTTCATCTGGGAACCATTCCAGGAAACCTTTCCTGTAACCCCTCCCGGACCCCGGCCTCTTGACCATCATTTGGCTGTTCTGCACCTCCTCTCCTTTGTGTGCAGTTCTGTGGCCTGTTGCCTCGTGGAGCAGAACTCTCCAGTGTGGGCAAACTCTTCTTCAGTCACTGTGTCTGGAGCAGCAGATGACCTACTGAGAAAGTCAATGGGCTGTGTGCCATCTGTGGAGTGGAAAGGCAACAGCATGTAGAGACTTTGAGATAAGCTAGTCAAGGCCTTCCATCCGGACTGAGAATGCAGGAGTGAGGAGAAGGGTAGAGAGGTCAAAAGAGAAGTTGTTTCAGGGCAAGGACGAGCTCTGCTTGGGCAGGGGTGTGAGCGTTGTGGAGGGAACTGAGTGCTCTTTTGTTGTAGGAAGAAGCAAAGGACTTTAAGAGCTCCCTAATGGATCAGGTCTGTGTAAAGACCAGACATCCATGGTGAGGATAAGGTGGTTGGGGCTGGGGAATCAGAAGCTGACAAAATGGTGGCCATGGGAGGTGTCCCAGATGTAGATGGAAGGGGACTAGACCAGGGAAAACAGGATGGAGTTGAGGTAATGAAGAGTTAAGTTCAGTGGGACAAGAGCAGGCAGAAACAATGGCCCTACCAGCACAGTCTAATACTCTGACTGCTGTCTGCACGTGGGGCACGTGTCCTGGAGTGAAGGGGTTTCCTTGTCCTCGGTTCCCTCTAGAGGTAGAGTTGCCCGATGTTTACCAGTAGGACAGCCACTTTTGTACAATCTGCCCTCTTTAAGTCAGGGATTCCAATTCCCAAAGCGCATGTTGGGATTAAATTTCTTCCACTTAACGTTCCATTTGATTTATATCTGTCTTCCTCACCATCCACAACACCGCCAGTGCTCGTGTCACCTTAAATCGTATCTCCATTTCTTTCTCTTTATGCTGTTGACTCTACCTTGCTGCGAGTACTGTGCATTTTTCGTGGCCTTTGGTTTTAACCCCATGATCTCTGACGTACTCTGACTCTGCTGACGCGCTCCCTGTGTCAATTCCATCAACTGCACTCTTGCGTTCAGAGAGGCTGTGGTGCAGAAAGAAATTTCCAGCCGTGGACCCCCTACCATTAACTGAGGGGTCCGTGGACCCCAGATTGGGACCACCGTTCTAAAGTGAAGAGGCAGAGTTTAGAGTGTAACAGCACCACCTGGAAGCGAGGATAAGTTCAGAAGTCTGTATCAGTGCAGAAGATGCTGATCCTGAGTCTCCAGGTTTTCAAGCTCCTGTATCTTCTCCCAGAGGGTAGAAACAGAAAAGGGGAATGGCCAGGCATCCCTGACCATACCTCAGCTTTCCTGAACCAACGGGATGTTTGATTTCTTAACACAAAAGGCATAAAGAACAAGCAACAAGAGTGGTGATCCTGCGGTTAAATTTGAAGAAACTTGGAAACCTTTTATGCAACATTTTCATATGATGTAATCTGACCTTTCCAAATCTTTTTTCTAAACTTAAATTATATGAGGAGAGGAGCGGAGTTAACGACATTATTGAACATGTCCGATATAAGCTGTTGGTCTAGCCCTGTTTTGTTCTTTTTCTTGGGTTTTTTTTTTTCTTTTTTTTTCTTTTGGGGTTTTTTTTTGTTTATATTTTTTTTCTTTTTATTTCTTTTTTAATGTTTAATCTCATTATGAGTTTGGAAGTCTTTTATATCTATGTTACTTAAAATTCATTTTATATATATTGATGAACATTTTTCCAATCTCTGTGTACCAACTTCGTTATTGAGTTTGTAATTTTGAAAAATTAATAAAAAGATTTAAAAAGAAAAAAAAGAGAGTGGTAAGAAGCCATTGTGATGTGACCACACTGAACGACAGAGCAAACACAAGGAGCTGAATGGCTCCTGTTTCCGGTATCCAGAGCCACGGCTCTCCAGGTCACAATGAAGGCTCAGCCACTGCAGCTGTTCAAGGAGATCAAGCGGTTCCACTTAAACTTCATCTGCCCTACCCATCCCTGACCAGTGCACAGATAACGCGAGGGCTGGGTAGAGAAGGCACTGTCTCTCACCCCAGAGCTGGCCCCTGGGCTACAGGAGGAACTGAAGGCCTGGCTGGTGGAAGCTGAGGTGGCCAGGGGGGGAATAGAACCAAGTTCTCTGCACCATCACATGATGAGAAGGGGATGTTGCTCAATTTCAGTTTGAATTATGACTAAATCCAAACCACAAGAGGAACTCAACCAAACAGCAGGCTTCCTGCTTTGCACTCCCAGCAAAGTGAGCAGCGAAAGGCAGGAGAATGTCCCTATCCGGGAGAATCCTCATCAGTCTCCTGCTTTACTTGCCGCAAGGTAGGAATCAGCATTCGGGCCAGAGCGTCTTTTGGCGGGGGACGTTCCTGGGAAATCCGGATTTTTGGCGCCCTCGGGAGAGGAAAGGTTGAACTGTCTGCTGGGCACTTCCACGGGTGGGTGAACAAATTGTGTGTGACATTGGGGGCGGGGGGCACAGAGACACAGGACAGCTGAGCAAAGACTTAGATTCCAAGGTGGCCAGAGAGAGAGGGATGAAGATGTAAGGAGAGGGAGGTCCAGACGTTGGGAGGAAGTGGGGGGAGGTCTCTCAGCAGCTAAGGGCAGGCACACTGCCAGTGGTGAAGGAATGGGACAATCCCGCCATCTCAGAGTTACAGAGAAAGGAGGAGAATGGGAACATTGTCATTTGAGGGGTTACCTAACTGAGAGCTGGGGCAGGGCAATGGTGAGAGAGGGGTCCTCAGTGGAGGTTGGGTTGGTGTTTACACAGAAAAGCTGGAAAGCCTTGAAGTTCCAGCAGATACAGGAGCGAAATTAGGCTGTTCGGCCCATCGAGTCTGCTCTGCCATTCAATTATAACTGATTTTATTAATAATTCATTATCTTCCCTCCTCCCTATAACTCTAATCCCTCTTACCGATCAAGAACCTATCAATTTCTGCCTCAAATACACCAAATGATTTGGCCTCCACGGCACTCTGTGGCAATTAATTCCTCAGGTTCCCCACGCTCCAGCTGGAAGAATTCCTCCTTCATCTTGGTTTTAAAAGGACATCCCTTTATTCTGAGGCTGTACCCTCCGATCCTAGTAACATCCTCTCCACGTCCAATCTATCCAGATCTTTCGGTGTCCAGTAGATACCCCTCTCCTTCGTCCTTCTGAACTCCATCAGGTACTGACCCAGGGGTATCAAGTTCGCGGTTAATATCACTGACAAATGTAACGAAATCTGTTGGAGTTTTGCACCAGCAGTCCATTGTAATACATAATTTTAAAATATCAATTACAATAGAAATATGTTTTTAAAAAATTAAGTACGTAGTGCAAAAAGAGAGCTTAGAAAGTATTCAGGCAGTGCACACGAGTTCATTGTCCATTTAGAGATCTGATGGGAGCGGAGAAGAAAAGTTCAAGGTACACGTATGTTACCATGTACAACCCTGAGATTCGTTTTATTGCATACACAGTAAATCCAAGAAACACAATCAAATCACTTAAAGACTGCACCAATAAGATGGCAAACAGTTAATATGCAGAATGTACAAAAAAGAAAATAATAACAAATAAGCAGTAAGTATCGAGAATATATTGAGAAGCTGTTCCTAAAACATTGAGTACATGTCTTCGGGCTCCAATACCTCCTCCTTGATGACAACGACAAGAGAGCATGTCCTGGGGGCCGGGGGTCCTTAATGACGGATGCCATCTTTTTTAAGGCATCACTTTTTTGAAGATGTCCTCGATGCTGGGGAGGCCGGTGCCCATGGTGGGGCTGGCTGAGTTCGCAACTTCCTGCAGCTTTTTCTGATGCTGCGCAGTCACACCTCCAGTTAGAATGCTCCGCCTGTCACATCTGTAGAGATGTCCAAGTCTTCGGTGTCATAGAAAGTCCCCTCAGACTCCCGATGAGATCGAGGCACTGTCGTGCTTTCTTTGTAACTGCGTCAATACTTTGGGCCTAAGATGGAACTTGGGAGATGTTGACACCCAGGAACTTGAAACTGGCCACCCTTTCCACATCTGATCCCTCGAACAGGACTAGTGTGGTCTTGATCTCGGCTTTATTGACATCGAGGGCAAGACTGTTGCTGTGGACCCGCTCAATCAGCTGATCGACTTCACCCCTGTACGCTTTCTCATCACCATCTGAAATTCTGCCAACAATTAGAAAATTTATAAATGGCCTTTGAGCTGTGCCAAACCACACAGTTGTGGCTATAGAGAGATTAGAGAAGTGGGTTGACTATGCATCCTTGAGGTGCACTGGTGTTGACGGCCAGTGAGAAGGGGATGTTATTTACGATCTGCCCAGACTGTGGTCTCCCAATGAAGAAGGCAAGAGGGAGGTACAGAGGTCTAGGTTTTGGAGCTTTTTGATTAGAACCGAGGGTACGATGGTGTTGAACGCTGAGCTGTAGTCAACAACAGCAGCCCGACATAAGGATTGCTGTTGTCCAGGTGATCGAAGGCAGAGTGAGGAGCTGGTGAGACTGCATCCGCTGTAGACCTATTATAGTGATAGGCAAATTGCAGTGGGTCCAGGTTCTTGCTTAGGCAGGAGTTGAATCTGATGATGACCCACCTCTCAATGCACTTCAGGGTGATGGGCATTGTGGCATCTCACCCTGCTCTTCTTGGGCGCTGGTATGATTGTTGCACTTTTGAAGCAAGTGGGAACCTCTGGCTGCAGCAGTGAGAGACTGAAGATGTCCTTGAACACTCCTGCACGTCGGTTGGCACAGGTTTTCAGTCCCCTACCAGATACCTGGCCAGGACCAGACCCCTTGCACAGGTTCACCCCCTCAAAAGATGTTCTTACGTTGGCCTCTGAGACCGCGATCACAGGGTCAGCATAAAGCTCTCATCAGCTGTTAAGCCTCTCACTCCAGGAATCATTTGTCCTCTGGACCCTCTCTGGAGCCAGCACATCTTTCCTGAGATATGGGGGCTCAGGTACCACACTTCTAGAAACTGCCGAATCTGGTGCAGAGGTGGACTGCGGTAGAATGCAAAAATCTCAGACACACGTAAAAAAAATCTCCAAGATGAAGATGTTTTCAAAAATAATACAAAAGTTTCTAAGTATTAAAAAATTACCATAAAGAGCAGTAAACAGTAATAAATTAAATCAAATGAATATTTGGTGTGACCACTCTTTGCCTTTAAAACCACGTCAATTCTCTTAGGTGCACTGTCGTGCAGTTTTACATGAAAATCGGCTGGTAGGTTGTTCCAAGCATTTGGAGAACTTGCCACAGTTCTTCTGCAGACTTTGGCTGTCTCACTTGCTTCTGTCTGTCCAGGAAACTTCAGACAGCCTCGACGATGTTGAGATCAGGGCTCTGCCGAGACCATACGATCTGAAAACATACACAAAATCTATGGCACTGTACGTCACACACAGTTCACAGGCACAGAAGTCACCCTTATAGAAACATAGAAACATAGAAAATAGGTGCAGGAGTAGGCCATTCGGCCCTTCGAGCCTGCACCGCCATTTATTATGATCATGGCTGATCATCCAACTCAGAACCCAGCCTTCCCTCCATACCCCCTGACCCCTGTAGCCACAAGGGCCATATCTAACTTCCTTTTAAACATAGCTAATGAACTGGCCTCAACAGTTTGCTGTGGCAGAGAATTCCACAGATTCACCACTCTCTGTGTGAAGAAGTTTTTCCTAACCTCGGTCCTAAAAGGCTTCCCCTCTATCCTCAAACTGTGACCCCTCGTTCTAGACCTCCCCAACATCGGGAACAATCTTCCTGCATCTAGCCTGTCCAATCCCTTTAGGATCTTATACGTTTCAATCAGATCCCCCCTCAATCTTCTAAATTCCAACGAGTACAAGCCCAGTTCATCCAGTCTTTCTTCATATGAAAGTCCTGCCATCCCAGGAATCAATCTGGTGAACCTTCTTTGTACTCCCTCTATGGCAAAGATGTCTTTCCTCAGATTAGGGGACCAAAACTGCACACAATACTCCAGGTGTGGTCTCACCAAGGCCTTGTACAACTGCAGTAGTACCTCCCTGCTCCTGTACTCGAATCCTCTCGCTATAAATGCCAGCATACCGTTCGCCTTTTTCACCGCCTGCTGTACCTGCATGCCCACTTTCAATGACTGGTGTATAATGACACCCAGGTCTCGTTGCACCTCCCCTTTTCCTAATCGGCCACCATTCAGATAATAATCTGTTTTCCTATTTTTGCCACCAAAGTGGATAACTTCACATTTATCCACATTAAATTGCATCTGCCATGAGTTTGCCCACTCACCCAACCTATCCAAGTCACCCTGCAAACTCTTAGCATCCTCCTCACTGCTAACACTGCCACCCAGCTTCGTGTCATCCGCAAACTTGGAGATGCTGCATTTAATTCCCTCATCCAAGTCATTAATATATATTGTAAACAACTGGGGTCCCAGCACTGAGCCTTGCGGTACCCCACTAGTCACCGCCTGCCATTCTGAAAAGGTCCCGTTTATTCCCACTCTTTGCTTCCTGTCTGCTAACCAATTCTCCACCCACACCAATACCTTACCCCCAATACCGTGTGCTTTAAGTTTGCACACTAATCTCCTATGTGGGACCTTGTCAAAAGCCTTTTGAAAATCCAAATATACCACATCCACTGGTTCTCCCCTATCCACTCTACTAGTTACATCCTCAAAAAATTCTATGAGATTCGTCAGACATGATTTTCCTTTCACAAATCCATGCTGACTTTGTCCGATCATTTCACCGCTTTCCAAATGTGCTGTTATCACATCCTTGATAACTGACTCCAGCAGTTTCCCCACCACCGACGTTAGGCTAACCGGCCTATAATTCCCCGGTTTCTCTCTCCCTCCTTTTTTAAAAAGTGGGGTTACATTAGCCACCCTCCAATCCTCAGGAACTAGTCCAGAATCTAACGAGTTTTGAAAAATTATCACTAATGCATCCACTATTTCTTGGGCCACTTCCTTAAGCACTCTGGGGCCCAATTTAAGTCGAGTCCATGGAAGGACGAGAGGTGACAGGTACCCTGCGGGTGGGAGGGGGTTGGATTTGGTGTCTCTCCCTGCCCCATTGTACCTGAGCGGGGTTCGATGGAAGTCATTCTCCACCCCTTAGCTGGTGCTGGGGAAGGAAACCTGACCCCAGATTAGGGAGCAAACATGGCTCTACGACCTTTGACCTGCTGGAAAATGAAATGGTTTAGGGCAGATGGAAGATTGATGGTCAACATTGACTTGGCGGGCCGAAAGGCCTACATTCTCTATCCCTCTCTGACTCTATGAGATGGTCTTAGTTGGGATATTCCCTCAAGTTAGACACAAGTTGGGACAATATTTTCCAGATTTATGAAACACTGGTAAAACATACATATACTGTAATGTTAAAGGGCTTGGATGCTGGGGTGAAGGTACGTCTCTACCAAAGGAGGTGTGAGGTGCTCCTTCCCTCCGCTAGCCTGCAGGTCACCCCAATCGGGGTCACGTGAAGCCGTGGGAGCAGGTGGTGGACAGTCGTATGAGCAGCTGGTGCGTATCACAAGTCCTAGTTATGAAACCACTGATGCCAGGCAGACAATCTCTGAAGAGTTTTGATAATGGCAGGGGCCACCTGTCTGGTAAAGACACTGGCCAGATAAAGGCAATGGCAAACCACTTCTGTAGGAAAAAAACTGCCAAGGACAATTATGGTCAAGACCATGCTTGCCCACGGCACATAATGATGATGTCATACGACTTGTCCACGTCATACAACATGGCACATAATGATGTCATACGACTCGTCCACATCATACAACACAGCACATAATGATGTCATACAACACAGCACATAATGATGTCATACGACACGGCACATAGTGATGATGATAACTGTAAAGGGCAGGACCCTGAGGAACTGATGAACAGAGGGATCTTGAGGTAGAAGTGAACAAGGTGGTAGAGAAGCAATACACACAAAATGCTGGAGGAACTCAGCAAGTCAGGTAGCATCCATGAAAATGAATAAACAGTCGACATTTCGAGCTGAGATCCTTCTTCAGGCTGCATAATACTTTGCTTAGACCATAAGATATAGGTGTAGAATCAGGCCATTTGGCCCATTGAGTCTGCTCTGTTATCTCATCTTGGCTGATCCATTTTTCCTCTCAGCCCCAATCTCCTCCGTTCTCTTCGTATCCCTTCACGCCCTGACCATCAAGAACCTATCAACCACTGCCTTAAATATACATAAAGATTTGGCCTCCACAACCGCCCGTGGCAAAGAATTCCACAGATTCACCACTCTCTGGCTAAAGATTTTGCTCCTTGTCTCCATGCTAAAAGCACATCCCTCCATTCTGAGGCTGTCCTCTGGCCTTAGGCCCTCCCACCATAGGAAACATCCTCTCCACATCCACTCTGTCAAGGGCTTTCAGCGTTCGATAGGTTCAGGCCACACCTGGATTACTGCCTACAGTTCTGGTCACTGCATTACAGGAGGGATGTGGAGTACTTGGAGAGGGTGCAGCAGGGCCTCTCTCGGACGCTGTCCGAATTGAGAATGTTAACAAAACGGAGAGATCAGCCATCCCTGGCTTGCCTTTCTCCAGAGTGCAGGAGGCTGAGGGGTCGACCTGATAGAAGTTTGCACAATTATGAGAGGCGTAGATATAGACGAGGGGCACCCAACCTTTTTATTGCCTTGGACCAATGCCATTAAGCAAGGGATCCACATACCCCAGGTCGGGAACTCTTGGGGTAGACAGTCAGAGTCTTTTTTATCGCAAGGTGCTGATATCAAATAATAGAGGGCTTAGCTTTGAGCTGGGAGTGGGGGGGGGGTTAAAGTTCTGTTTTACACAGAGTGGGAGGTGCATGGAACACACACATGGGTGGTCGTGGAACCCATGTAATGGTGATGTTTAAGACATATTTAGGCAGGCACACAGACAGTCTGAGAGTGGAGGGACATGGACTGTTGTCCCAACTCTCTAAATTTTCCTGACTCTTCCAGACTCTCTGTCTCTCCCCATCTCTCCCCGACTCTCCCCGTCTCTCCCCATCTCTCTCCTGACTCTCTCTGTCTCTCCCGTCTCTCCCTGACTCTCCCCATCTCTCCCTGACTCTCCCTGACTCTCCCTGTCTCTCCCCATCTCTCCCCATCTCTCCCCGTTTCTCCCCATTTCTCCCCATCTCTCCCTGACTCTCCCCATCTCTCCCCATCTCTCCCTGACTCTCTCTGTCTCTCCCCATCTCTCCTTGACTCTCTCTGTCTCTCCCCATCTCTCCCTGACTCTCCCTGTCTCTCCTCACCTCTCCCCGTCTCTCCCTGACTCTGTCTGACTCTCCCATCTCTCCCCGTCTCTCCCCATCTCTCCCCGTCTCTCCACATTTCTTCCGACTCTCCCTGACTCTCTCTGTCTCTCCCCATCTCTCTCTGACTCTCCCCATCTCTCTCTGACTCTCCCCATCTCTCTCTGTCTCTCCTGATTCTCTCTGTCTCTCCCCATCTCTCCCTGACTCTCCCCGTCTCTCCCCATCTCCCCCCGACTCTCCCCATCTCTCCCCATCTCTCCCTGACTCTCCCCGTCTCTCCCCATCTCTCCCCATCTCTCCCTGACTCTCCCCAACTTTCCCTGACTCTCTCCGTCTCTCCCCATCTCTCTCTGACTCTCCCCATCTCTCCCGACTCTCCCTGACTCTCCCCATCTCTCCCTGACTCTCCCTGTCTCTCCCCATCTCTCCCCATCTCCCCCTGACTCTCCCCATCTCTCCCCATCTCTCCCTGACTCTCCCCAACTCTCCCTGACACTCTCCGTCTCTCCCCATCTCTCTCTGACTCTCCCCATCTCTCCCGACTCTCCCTGACTCTCCCCATCTCTCCCCATCTCTCCCTGACTCTCCCTGTCTCTCCTCATCTCTCCCTGACTCTCCCTGTCTCTCCCCATCTCTCCCTGACTCTCCCCATCTCTCCCCATCACTCCCTGACTCTCCTCGTCTCTCCCCATCTCTCCCCATCTCTCCCTGACTCTCCCCAACTCTCCCTGACTCCCTCTGTCTCTCACCATCTCTCTCTGACTCTCCCCATCTCTCCCAACTCTCCCCATCTCTCCCCATCTCTCCCCATCTCTCCCTGACTCTCCCTGTCTCTCCCTGACTCTCCCCAACTCTCCCTGACTCTATCTGCTTCTCCCCATCTCTCCCTGACTCTCCCCATCTCTCCCCATCTCTCCCGACTCTCCCCATCTCTCCCTGACTCTCCCCGTCTCTCCCCACCTCTCCCCGTCTCTCCCTGACTCTCCCCAACTCTCCCTGACTCTATCTGACTCTCCCCATCTCTCCCTGACTCTCCCTGTCTCTCCCCATCTCTCCGCGTCTCTCCCTGACTCTTCCCAACTCTCCCTGACTCTGTCTGACTCTCCCATCTCTCCCCGTTTCTCCCCATCTCTCCCTGTCTCTCCCCATTTCTTCCGACTCTCCCTGAATCTCTCTGTCTCTCCCCATCTCTCTCTGACTCTCCCCATCTCTCTCTGACTCTCCCCATCTCTCCCTGACTCTCTCTGTCTCTCCCCGTCTCTTCCTGTCTCTCCCTGACTCTCCCCATCTCTCTCTGTCTCTCCCAACTCTCTCTGTATCTCCCCATCTCTCCCTGACTCTGTCTGTCTCTCCCCATCTCTCCACATCTCTCCCTGACTCTCTCTCTCTCTCCCGACTCTCCCCGTCTCTCCCCATCTCTCCCAACTCTCCCCGTCTCTCCCCACCTCTCTCGACTCTCCCCATCTCTCTCTGTCTCTCCCAACTCTCTCTGTATCTCCCCATCTCTCCCTGACTCTGTCTGTCTCTCCCCATCTCTCCACATCTCTCCCTGACTCTCTCTCTCTCTCCCGACTCTCCCCGTCTCTCCCCATCTCTCCCAACTCTCCCCGTCTCTCCCCACCTCTCTCGACTCTCCCCATCTCTCCCCGTCTCTCCCCAACTCTCCCCATCTCTCCCCGTCTCTCCCCATCTCTCCCGACTCTCCCCGACTCTCCCCATCTCTCCTCATCTCTCCCTGACTCTCCCTGTCTCTCCCCATCTCTCTCTGACTCTCCCCATCTCTCCTGACTCTCCCATCTCTCCCCGTCTCTCCCCATCTCTCCCTGACTCTCCCCATCTCTCCCCATCTCTCTCTGACTCTCCCCATCTCTCCTGACTCTCCCCATCTCTCTCTGACTCTCCCCATCTCTCCTGACTCTCCCTGTCTCTCCCCATCTCTCCCTGACTCTCCCCATCTCTCCCTGTCTCTCCCCGTCTCTCCCCATCTCTCTCTGATTCTCCCCATCTCTCCTGACTCTCCCCATCTCTCCCCATCTCTCTCTGACTCTCCCCATCTCTCCTGACTCTCCCCATCTCTCCTGACTCTCCCTGTCTCTCCCCATCTCTCCCTGACTCTCCCTGTCTCTCCCCATCTCTCCCTGACTCTCCCCATCTCTCCCCATCTCTCCCCGTCTCTCCCTGACTCTCCCCAACCCTCCCTGACTCTGTCTGACTCTCCCCATCTCTCCCGACTCTCCCTATCTCTCCCCATCTCTCCCTGACTCTCCCTGTCTCTCCCCATCTCTCCCCGTCTCTCCCTGACTCTCCCCAACTCTCCCTGACTCTATCTGACTCTCCCCCTCTCCCTGACTCTCCCTGTCTCTCCCTGACTCTTTCTGACTCTCCTCGACTTTCTGATTCCCTCCGACTCTCTCCAACTGTTTCTGACTTCCCCATCCCCCCCCAACCCTCGACTCTTTCTGACTCTATGTTTGGACGTTACAGGTCAGACACAACTGACTTGCAAAATCAACCAGAAACAGCTGATCACTGTCGCGGTGGTGAATGAAGAGGTGAGCTTCCAGTATGGGTATAAATGTGAAAGCACCAACAAATCAGCACCCCTGACAAAGGCCATCTCTGTCACCATGCTGCTCTACAAGGATACGTCCTCCAACATTCTGCAAAGTTCCAAGGACTCTGTTCCTCTGACAGCAATTAAGGAATGGAATCTGACTGTGAAGGGCACAAACTACAGTGGGATGTACTACTGTGCCATGAAAATCCAGTCCACACACTTCCAAGGGACAGGGACCTTATTATACGTGGTGGGTAAGTACTGGCCCTTGGGCAGAGAGAAGCAATGAAGAAATGGACCATGTGTTCAATGAATTCCCAAGAAGTGGCAGAGGTAGAAATGAACTGAAAAGCATAGAAATTACAGAGGTTGCAAAAGCTGTCAAGGATGGGGGATTGTAATTATCACCATGTAAACCAGATTAGTAATAGTGTTATATACAGAGAGAGTGAAGAGCTTCTAAAATGTGTCTAGGATGGTTTCCTGGAACAGTATGTTTCTGATCCAACAAAGAAGCAGGCATTGACAAAAAACACAAGGAACCACAGGTGAAGAAATCTGGAGCAACACAAAAGGAGCTAGAGGAACTCAGTGGACTAGGCAGCATCTGTGGAGGGAAATGGACTGTTGATGTTTCGGCTCCAGGCCATCCTGGTTCTGGGGAGGGAGATTCTTCAAGGGGAGCACTTAGGCAAGAGTGATCATAAAAAAAAGGTAAAAATAATTAGTTTTAATTGGAGTAGTCCTAGAGCCTAGTATAACTGGGACCAAAGGTTGACAGGTCAAACTGTAACAGAACAAGGATGCTGTTTAAGGAAGAGGTGTTTCCGGTACAGTCAGAACACATTCCCTTGAGTGGCAAAGGAAGGACAAGCAAGCCCGGGCTCCCTAGATGATGAAAGAGATGACGAGGAAAATAAAGCATCTAACGAGTGCTTACAACATGAGTAGGGTTGCAAGTACTCATGAGAACCAGGCTGACTGTTGAGGAAGGATATTCTTGCTATTGAGGGAGTGCAGCGTAGGTTCACAAGGTTAATTCCCGGGATGGCGGAACTGTCATATGTCGAAAGATTGGAGCGACTGGGCTTGTATACTCTGGAATTTAGAAGGCTGAGAGGGGATCTTATTGAAACATATAAGGTTATTAAGGGATTGGACGTGCTGGAGGCAGGAAGCATGTTCCTGCTGATGGGTGAGTCCAGAACCAGAGGCCACAGTTTAAAAATAAGGGGTAAGCCATTTAGAACGGAGCCGAGGAAAAACTTTTTCACCCAGAGAGTAGTAGATATATGGAATGCTCTGCCCCAGAAGGCTGTGGAGGCCAAGTCTCTGGATGCTTTCAAGAAAGAGATGGATAGAGCTCTTAAAGATAGCGGAATCAAAGGTTACGGGGATAAGGCAGGAACTGGATACTGATTGTGGATGATCAGCCATGATCACAGTGAATGGTGGTGCTGGCTCGAAGGGCCAAATGGCCTACTCCTGCACCTATTGTCTATTGTCAAAGACAATCCAAGGGACATGAAGACTAAAACAAGAGGGATTAGAGGAGGAATTGAGAAAAGATCAGCAGCCAAAAGAAATAAGAATCTATAAGTGTTCTATTTGCATTTAACTAGAAAAGAGTAGAATATGGAGAAGGGGGGCCCATTAAATAGAGATTTGTAGGTGGATGTCAAGGACAGCGTTAAATGAGTACTTCACCAGGGTGGAGATTGCTACCATACTAGTGGTGATGAAGGAGTGTCATGTGACCAACAACAATGAATATAGAATTGAGTCAGGTTTTAAAAACAAACATAAACATTTATTAAACTCTGCTGAACAATAGCGAAAAGTATTCAAACAACTAACTTAACCAGAAGTTATCTGCTGTACGGCAACTCTGGAACAGTTCTTAAAGTGGTAAATTCGAACACAGTCTTAAAATGTTAAATTCAAAAGTCCAAGTGATTTACACAGTCAATAAGGAGAGACTTCTCTTGGAACGGATTTCTTCGAAGACGTGACGTTACTGCTGATTCTGTCCAAAGGATTCACAACGAAGGGAAAAAAACGGCTTAAAGGATCTGACCCTTTCCTGGCGAATGAACACTGCACAAACCTTCCTGATCTTACAGGAGTTATCTCAGATGTAGGTCACTATTTCTGAACGAGACTCAATAAGGTCGATCCTTTATGAAACCACCAATTGACACCAACTTTACTCAATCCTTCAAGTTCCCGTACTGTAGTAGGTTCTTCACTCTCCAATACTAGATTTACAATAGAAAGTTAAACTGCACTTTAAAATGAAACTGCATCACGAGACGAATATGCAGCATGACAGAGTAACTGACGAATTAAACAATGAATCAACTGCATAACAACAGAGGTTTCCAGTTATGTACCTGTTGAGAACATATCACCACATGACCTCACACTGGCAGGAAAATTACATCACCCCACCATCACAAGACCATCACATCATGCTCACAAGATACTCAATTACATCATGGCCATAAGACAGTCACAAGATACCCACGAGGTATGTAACAGGAGATAGGTGAGACACTGGGTATGCTAAATATTGGTGGCATAAAAGAATTAGAAAGATTGGCTAAATTTAAAGCGAGTGAATCGGCAGGACTGTGGGGGAGGTATCCTGCGCTTCTAAGGGAAGTGTACTGGCCATAGTCTTTCAGTGCTCATCAGTAATGGAAATAGTGTCAGAGAATCGAAGTAGCTGGAATGTTGCTCGTTATTCAAAAACAAGAGTAAAGATTTGTTCAGTAGTCAGTAAACTGCAGATGCTTCAAAGTGGACCACACAACAAGTGCTAGGGGAAGACCACAAGATATAGGAGCAGAATTAGGCTATTCGGCCAGCTGAGTCTGGTCCACCATTCCGTCATGGCTGATTTATTAGCCCTCTCAACCCCATTCGCCTGTCTTCTCCCCGTAATTATTTCATAATTTACTGGCATAATTTATATATTACTATTTAACTATTTATGGTTCTATTACTATTTATTATTCATGGTGCAACTGTAACGAAAACCAATTTCCCCCAGGATCAATAAAGTATGACTATGACTATGACTATGTAACTTTTTACTCACCAAGAACCTACCAAGCTCCACTTTAAATATAACCAATGACTTGGCTTCCACAGCCATCTATGGCAATGAATTCCATAGATTGCTAAAGAAATTCCTCTTCATCTCTGTTCTAAAGGGATATCCTTCTATTTTGAGGCTGTGTGCTCTGGTCATAAAAACGCCCACTATAGGAAACATCCTCTCCACGCCCATCCTATCTAGGCCTTTCAATATTCAATTGGTCTCAATGAGATCCTCCTTATTCTTCTAAACTCCAGCGAGTACATGCCCAGAGCCATCAATTACTCCTCATACATTAACCCTTTCATTCCCTGGATCACTCTTGTGAACCTCCTCTGAACCCTCCCCAAAGGCAGCACACCCATCTCTGGTGGAACTCAGTGGGTCAGGCAGCATCTGTGGAGGGAAATGGACGGTCAATGTTTTGAGTTGGGACCCTTCATCTAGGCGGGTAGGATTGATAGTCACATGGTTGAAAATGGATACTGAAAGTAAGACAGCATAGATTTGTTGAGGAGGAATTGCCTGACCAGCTTGGTAGGAGTTTTTTGATGAGGTGACGGACTGAGCTGTTGCGGGTAATGCAATGGACATACATGGACTTGCAGAGGGCACTCGAAGGATGCCACATTAATGGCTTCTCAGCCGTGTTGAAACACGTGGCAAAAAGAGGCACTGGTGGCATAGAAAGGAAGCTGGGCAAGGTGTGCCACAGACAGTGGTGATGAAGACTCCACTTTGAACCATGTATTGTGATAACCTAGATGAAGGCACTCAAGATAGAATTTGCTGATCTTATAAAGGTAGGAGTGAAGGGGATATACATAGGGGGATATAGATGGGTTAAGTAAGTGGGCAAATATAATATGGGATAATTCAAATTATCATTTTTGACAGGAATAATAAAACAAATATATATTATCCAAATGGTGAGAGATTTCAGAGCTCAGAGAGAGAGAGAGAGAGAGAGTATTCTAGGAGTACTGGTGCATGGAAGGTGCTGGCATGGAGGGCTAGGAATGACATGAAGGAAATCTGGAAGTTGAACCTGACCTAGAGAGCTTAAAAAGAGGATTTTCATAGCAGTCATAGAGTCCATTCTCACGTACGGATGCGAGACATGGACACTCACCAGGACGATGTGAAAGTCTCTAGATGGTTGCTATACACGAATGCTCCGGATGGTTCTTGACGTGAGTTGGCAACAGCACATGACGAACACTGAGCTCTATAACAACCTACCGATGCTCACCACTAAAATCGAGGTGAGAAGACTGCAACTAGCGGGGCACTGTCTACGCCACCCCGAGCTACCTGCCAGCCTAGTCATCATATGGGAGCCCCAGCACGGGAGGATGAACCCTGGGCGCCCTCCCAAGACTATGGTCAACACGCTCCTAGAAGACAGCGGCGCGGCTAATGTGTATGAACTGAACACACTGATGAGGGAGAGGGAGAAGTGGAGAGTCCTTCATCGTGCCCGATGCCGGCCCCCTAGGCCTGAATCGACGTAGTAAGTACTGGTGCACAAGTCACAAAAGGCTGGTACACAGGTACAGCAGAAATCAGGAAAGTTACTGAACATTCTCCTTTACTGTTAGGGGAACTGAATACTTGAGTAAGAAAGGATGCGGATGCTGGAAACTGCAGCAACAAACAAACTGCTGGAGGAACTGGTGAACGCAGCAGGCCAGGCAGCATCTCTAGGAAGAGGTACAGTTGACGTTTCAGGCCGAGATCCTTCATCAGGACTAACTGAAGGAAGAGCTAGTGAGAGACTTGAAAGTGAGAGGGGGAGGGGGAGATCCAAAATGATAGGAGAAGACAGGAGGGGGAGGGATGGAGCCAAGAGCTGGACAGGTGATTGGCAAAAGGGATACGAGAGAATCATGGGACAGGAGGCCCAGGGAGAAGGAAAAAGCGGGGGGAACCCAGAGGATGGGCAAGGGGTATAGTGAGAGGGACAGAGGGAGAAAAAGGAGAGAGAGAGAGAGAAAGAATGTGTGTATATAAATAAATAACGGATGGGGTATGAGGGGGAGGTGGGGCATTAGTGGAAGTTAGAGAAGTCAATGTTCATGCCATCAGGTTGGAGGCTGCCCAGACAGAATATAAGGTGTTGTTCGTCCAGCCTGAGTGTGGTTTCATCTTTACAGTACAGGAGGCCGTGGATAGATATCAGAATGGGGCCGTGTCCTGACGAAGGGTCTCTGCCCGAAACATCGACTGTACCTCTTCCTAGAGATGCTGCCTGGCCTGCTGCGTTCACCAGCAACTTTGATGTGTGTTGCTTGAATTTCCAGCATCTGCAGAGTTCCTCGTGTTTGCTGGAGGAACTGCTCAGCGGGTCGAGCAGCATCTGTGGGGGGGTGGGAGGGTAGGAATTGTCAACGTTCCACAAGGAAACCCTGCGAAGGGATTAAGAGTGGAGGCATGAGATGGCCTGCGTGCAATGGAGAAGTGGGGGGGAGGGGTGATCGGCGGACTGAGGAGGAGGAAAAGGTGAAGGGCAGGTTGTACCAGGTGAGGAGAGGAGGGGGTGGAGTTGGACGATAGTAGCAGGTGCATTATTATGTAAATAGCAAAGGTAATGAGGTTATGTTTCAGTTACACCAGCAAGAGCACGTCTGCAGTACTGTGCGCTGCATTGCCCTCCTCACTGAAGAATGAAGTTAATGTTTTGGAAACAGTCGAATGTTTACTGGACTGTGATGTGGAAGGGATGGATCATCTTATGAGAAAACACTAAACCAGGCTGTCGTTGTACTTTTTAGTGTTTTACAGTGGAGAGGACCTGGCAGAATTATTTCAGAGCGCGAGAGATCTTGTTGGGCAGATGTGCAGCGGGTGTTTCTTCATAAGGTAGAATCTTGACTGGGCGTCACTGTTTAACGCTAAAGGGTCACCCGCTTGTCACTCTTTAACGCTAAAGGGTCACCCGCTTAAGGCAGGAATGGTGTGATTTTGTTTTCTTGGTGCCTTTCATTGTTGCCACACTTCTTTTAACACTGGTTGAAGCCACGTTTGAATATTTTTACAATACAGGTAGAAGAATTATTGTTCAGCAAAGGGGTGATGGTTTACTATGGGACCAGAATAGCAGAGCTTGAGGGGCCGAGGGGCCTACTTTCTGCATTGATACGTTTGCGATTGGCTGGAGCTCACCTTGAGTTCGGAGAGGCCTGGGTCACGTGGAGCCTGTTGCCATGGAGAGGAAGAGTCGCTGGTTAGCCACGAGGGAAGGTATGGCTCAGTTGGGATTAACTGTGACGGAGGAATCAGCCATCCTGTGGAGAGACACAGGCTGACGCTTTAGTCAGGGGAAAGCCAGCCTGCTTTGTTAGGGAGAGATTGTGTTTAACTGCTGAGTTTCTGAAGTTGATAGTTGGATGAGATATACATGGGCCTTGACAAAGCTTCACACAGCTCGGACTTTAGTGCACTCCCACCAGGGAATGTGTGGCACAGTCCATACAAAGTAGAATGATACAGCACAGTGTGGGACCTACAGCCCCCAATATTTCACTAAGCCGTATAATCCTATTCCACAATCAAACTACACACCCCATGACCCTCCATGTTCCTGTCTAAGAGTCTCCTACTGTATCAGCCTTCACCACAATCCCTGGCGGTGTGTTCCTGCTGGCACCTACCACTCTCTGTGCCTTAAACAAAAATGTCCTACCTCTGATATTCCCCCCTGTACTTTCCTCCATTCACTGACATTGGCCATTGCTGCCCTGGAATAAAAGGTGCTGGCTGGCCACTCTGTTCACCCCGCCTCTCATGATCTTACACCCCTCTAACAAGTCGCCTCTCCGCACTGCCACTAACCTATGAGTTCCATCTTCCAAAGTGCATCACTTCATGGTATTTGCCCATTTGGTAAAGCAGGCACAGCAAGTAAGAAATAAAGCAGGAATGCTGGAAGAACCCATCAGATCTGGCAGCGGCTGTGGAGAGAGGAATAGCTAACGGCCAACCTGGAACATCAACAATGTCTCTTTTCGCAGACGCTGCCTGACCTGCCGGGTGTTTCCACTGCTTCGTTTTTATTTCAGATTGTCAGCGTCTGCAGCGTTTTGCTTTATAATTGCAGCGAGCGTGCAGCCACAGCATCAGACGTCGATGTATACAGTAATGGGGATCTCCACAGCCCTGGCGGTCTACAGTGTGTCCGTCACAGTGATCGTGCTCGTCAAAGGGAAGGTCAGTAGGATTGTGGGGTGGTGATACCACCCACAGCTGATATCTGCACTCTGATATAGAGCTCTCTCAACTTTTTCTCATCAAATCTGGTCTCTAATCCAGGCAGCATCCTGGTAAATTTCCTCTGGCCCTTCTTTAAAGCTTTCACATCCTTTTTATAATGAGGCAAGCAGCAATGAACACAATACTCCTGTGGTCTAACCAGAGATAAAACATTACCTCATGGTTCTGGAACTCAATTCCCCAACTAATGAAGGCCAACACCCAATATGCCTTCCTAAACAACCTATCAACTCGAGGGGTAACTTGGAGGGATCTATGCACTTGGACCCCGATGATGGAGGGGGATAGGGGAAGCCCAGTGATGGAGGAGGCAGAGGTGACCCGGGGTTGGAGAGACAAGTGATGGGAGAGGTAGGGAGGACCAATGATAGATTATGAAGACATGCAGTCCTCTTTTATTGTCATTCAGTAATGCATGCATTAAGAAATGATACATTATTTCCTCCGGTATGATATCACAAAACACAGGACAGACCAAGACGGAAAAAACTGACAAAACCACATAATTATAACATATAGTTACAGACAGTGTAACAATACCATAACTTGATGAAGTCCGTGAGCACAGTAAAGTTCAAAGTCTCTCAAGTGTCCCACATCTCCCGCAGACGGGAGAAGGAAGAAAAACTCTCCCTGCCATACCCAACCACGGTCCGACTCTGAGTCATCCGAAAACTTCGAGCTCTGATCAGCTCTCCGACACCGAGTACTAAGCGCCATCTCTGTCCGAGCCATTCAACCTCCTTCTCAGTTGCCAAAATCAGGCAAGGCCAGGGATTTTGAGGCCTACCCTCCGAAAGATTCCCAACCATGCAGTAATGACAGCAGCGAACGGGCATTTCAGAAATTTCTCCAGATGTTCCTCTGTGCTTTCACGTCCATCTCCATCAAATCAGAATTGTCCACGGCCCCTATTTAACAGATACAATATCATTTTTCACCCGAAGATGGCACACTGGAGGGGATGGAGGGAGCAGAGTTGGAGGAGGTAGGGGGCCCAGTGATGGGGGAGGAAGAGGGGGTACCAGTGATGGGGGAGGAAGGGGGGGACCAGAGATGGGGGAGGAAGGGGGGTACCAGTGATGGGGGAGGAAGGGGGGGACCAGAGATGGAGGAGGAAGGGGGGACCAGAGATGGGGGAGGAAGGGGGGTACCAGTGATGGGGGAGGAAGGGGGGTACCAGTGATGGGGGAGGAAGGGGGGGACCAGAGATGGGGGAGGAAGGGGGGTACCAGTGATGGGGGAGGAAGGGGGGACCAGAGATGGGGGAGGAAGGGGGGCCAGTGATGGGGGAGGAAGGAGGATCAGTGATGGGGGAGGAAGGGGGGACCAGAGATGGGGGAGGAAGGGGGGTACCAATGATGGGGGAGGAAGGGGGGACCAGAGACAGAGGAGGTAGGGGGCCCAGTGATGAGGGAAGAAGGGGGGGCCAGTGATGGGGGAGGAAGGGGGATCAGTGATGGAGGGACCAGTGATGGGGGAGGAAGGGGGGTACCAGTGATGGGGGAGGAAGGGGGGTACCAGTGATGGAGGAGGTAGGGGGGACCAGAGATGGAGGAGGTAGGGGGCCCAGTGATGGGAGAATAAGGGGGGGCCAGTGATGGGGGAGGAAGGGGGGGCAGTGATGGGGGAGGAAGGGGGATCAGTGATGGAGGGACCAGTGATGGGGGAGGAAGGGGGGGCCAGTGATGGAGGGGATGGAGGGACCACTGATGGGGGACTTAGGGGAACCAGTGATGGAGGGGATGGAGGGACCAGAGATGGAGGAGGTAGGGAAGCCCAGTGAGAGAGGATGGATGGCCCAGTGATGACGGAGGAGGTAGAGGTGGTCCAGTGATGGAGGGGGTGGAGGGCCCAGGATGGAGGAGGTAGGGAAGCCCAGTGAGAGAGGATGGATGGCCCAGTGATGACGGAGGAGGTAGAGGTGGTCCAGTGATGGAGGGGGTGGAGGGCCCAGGATGGAGGAGGTAGGGAAGCCCAGTGAGAGAGGATGGATGGCCCAGTGATGACGGAGGAGGTAGAGGTGGTCCAGTGATGGAGGGGGTGGAGGGCCCAGGATGGAGGAGGTAGGGAAGCCCAGTGAGAGAGGATGGATGGCCCAGTGATGACGGAGGAGGTAGAGGTGGTCCAGTGATGGAGGGGGTGGAGGGCCCAGGATGGAGGAGGTAGGGAAGCCCAGTGAGAGAGGATGGAGGTGCTGATGTCCCAGTGGCTGAGTTAGAAGAGATAGAGTAATGGAGGGGCCCAGTGACAGAGGGTGGAGGTAGTCCACTGATGGAGGACTGGCCCACAACCACAACCCCCGTCCCGTGGACAGACTCCAAACATCGCCATGTTTTCCCATTGCTCGGATTTCTCAGGGCTCTGTGGAGCCACAATCAGCCCATCGCTGTCTTGACATCGGGGACCTCAGCCCTGGAGCTCGACTCTCTGCGACGCACGTTGGCCCAGGAGGTCCCAGTGAAATCCAGTCCGGGCAGCGGTGATCGAGTAAAGAGTGAGTGGGTGCCTTGCGTTAGCGTGTCAGCGGTGCAGTGCCGAGTGTAACTGTACGGAGCAGAACTCCAGTACTCCGCTGGGGAGCTGTCCGTTCCCCATCCCGTCTCTCAGCTGCCTTGTGATGTCTCCCAGAGTGAAGGGAATTGGCTGAAGACGGGCTCCAGCTGTGCCGGGCCTAACCTTGCCCCGAAAAATCGATGCAGCTGTAAAGAAGGCAAAACAGCGACTATACTTCATTAGGAGTTTGAAGAGATTTGGTATGTCAACAAGAACACTCAAAAACTTCTATTGATCTACCGTAGACAGGCTGCATCACTGTCTAGTATGGCGGCGGGGTGGGGGGGGGGGGCTACTGCACAGGACCGAAAGAAGCTGCAGAGGGTTGTAAATTTAGTCAGCTCCATCTTGGGTACTAGCCTGCAAAGTGCCCAGGAAAATTGCTGGTGAACGCAGCAGGCCAGGCAGCATCTAGAGGAAGAGGTACAGTCGACGTTTCGGGCGGGCCGAGACCCTTCGTCAGGACCGAACCGTCGACTGTACCTCTTCCTACAGATGCTGCCTGGCCTGCTGTGTTCACCAGCAACTTTTATGTGTGTTGCCTGAAATTCCAGCATCTGCAGAATTCCTCGTGTAAAGTACCCAGGACATCTTCAAGGAGCGGTGTCTCAGAAAGGCAGCGTCTATATTAAGGGCCCCCGGCACCCAGGGCGTATTCTTTTGTCACTGTTACCATCAGGAAGGAGGTACAGAAGCCTGAAGGCACACACTCAGCGATTCAGGAACAGCTTCTTCCCCTCTGCCATCCGATTCCTGAATGGACATTGAACCCGTGAACACTACCTCACTTTTTAAATATGTATTATTTCTGTTTTTGCACAATTTTTAATCTACTCAATATACATATACTCTAATTGATTTTTTTTTTACTTTTTTTTCTATATTATGTAACGCATTGAACTGCTGATGCTAAGTTAACAAATTTCACGACACATGCCGGTGATAACAAACCCGATTCTGATTCTGCCGGGATCTTCGTGTTGTTTCCTTGCCCATAGCCTTCCCACTGAATGCGGTTATGAGTGCCTCGCCTCACATGCCGAGGACAGGGGCAGTTTCCCGGGCCACTTCCTCAGTTACTGTAGCGGTGGACTGCGCCCGGCCCTGTCTGGGTGTTTACTGCTCCAGGCTCACCTGGGCGCATTCCTCACCGAACCTGACCGGGTCCCCTGGCCGGAGGGAAAGGAGCGGTCAGCCGGTAAGGATACAGTTGCAGTGGGTAACGGTTCGACTGCGGCTGTTGGGTCACGGGACAGGCAGAGCTGAGTCTATCCCGTCCAACACAGATCTGGTTTAGGATTGTGTGAATAAAACACGCGAGAGTCGTTTTATGTGTTAACAAAAGCCGCAACCCTTCACTTCCGAACAAACCGAAAGCAGTCGCCTCTTGCACTGACGTCATTATTTCAGGCACCATCTCTTAAAGTTCAGCAACTCGACGATGGTGTTTGTGAATTATGTGGAACAGTTTCTATTAAGAACAATATGTGTCGTCTGTCACCCAGTACGTTACCCACAGCAACACAGAGCCCGGTGCTGCAACAAATTCAGGCTCTGTCAGGGCGCCCTCGGTAACACATACAAGAGAAAATCTGCAGATGCTGGAAATCCAAAGCAACACACACACACACACACACACACTGCTGGAGGAACTCAGCAGGCCAGGCAGCATCTATGGAAAAAAGTACAGTCGACTTTTCGGGGTTCGGCCCAAAACGTCAGCTGTACTTTTTCTCTGTAGACACAGCCTGGCCTGCTGAGTTCCTCCAGCATTTCGTGTGTGTTGCTCGGAAACACAGGACTCTTCTCCGCAATGTCACTGGGCAGGTGCTTCAGATACCGGCGGGCGGTTTAAGGGCTTTATTGCGTGTGTCCCGTCACTGCCACAGACCCGGTCTGGCAGCTCTGTCCAGCTGGTCAAAGGTGGGGACTACAAAGCCACATCTAACGATGGTCTTTGAACTGCGTCACCCACAATGACTTCAATATCCCGGCTCCGTCCAGTGTCCCTCCCTCCTGAGGAGTACTGATTCATCAACTGAGGGAGCTAGGTTGGTGGCCACCAAGAGGAGATTCCCTTGCCGTCCTTCAGCCTGAAGCCATGGGATCCAGAGAGCATTGCGAATGACGGTGCAGAAACAGCCCACACCAACCCGCACCACCCCTGTACAATGACCCATTTGACTTCTCCCAACATTTCCCTCAATACCATCCAAATTACTGCAGCCATTTAAGCTTCCAACCTTCACATCTTTGAGATGTGGGAGGATTCTTGGAATTCATTTCCACAGACGCTGTGGAAGCCAAGTCATTGGGTACATTTAAAGTTGAGTTTGACCAGTAAAGATGTCAAAGGTTAGAGGGAGAAGGTAGGAGGACGGGGTTGAGAGGGATAGTAAATCAGCCAGGATCGAATGGTGGACCAGACTGGATGGGCCAAATGGCTTGAGTCTGCTCCAATGTCTTATGGTCTAATGGAAACTGGAGCATCCCGAGGAAACCCATGTAGTCACAGGGAGAACGTGCAAACTCCACCCAGACAGCACCTGTGTCTCTGGTGTTGTGAGGCAGTAGCTCTACTAGCTGCATCGCTGTGCCCGTTGAGGGATCGAAGGGCCCCTTCCTCTCCCCTGTAGACCTCCGTGATGCCACCTTCAGGCCCGGTGGTCAAACCCTGCACCACCAAGGGATTCTGCAGATGCTGGAAAACTGAAGCAACACACACAAAATGCTGGAGGAACTCGGCCAGTCAGGCAGCCTCTGCGGAGATAAATGGTCATCGATCCTGATGAAGGGCCTTGGCCCGAAATATTGACCATTCATCTCTCTCTGTAGATGCTGCCTGCCTTGCTGAGTTCCTCCAGAACCTTGTGTGTGTTGCCCAAACCTTGAGCCCCCATTGTTTCTTCCCCTTCCCATCGGACAGAAGATACAAAACCCAGAGATCATTTGCCACCATGCCCTCGGGCAGATACAAAACCCAGAGATCATGTGCCACCATGCCCTAGGGTAGATACAAAACCCAGAGATCATGTGCCACCATGCCCTAGGGTAGATACAAAACCCAGAGATAATGTGCCACCATGCCCTAGGGTAGATACAAAACCCAGAGATCATGTGCCACCATGCCCTAGGGTAGATACAAAACCCAGAGATCATGTGCCACCATGCCCTAGGGTAGATACAAAACCCAGAGATCATGTGCCACCATGCCCTAGGGTAGATACAAAACCCAGAGATCATGTGCCACCATGCCCTAGGGTAGATACAAAACCCAGAGATCATGTGCCACCATGCCCTAGGGTAGATACAAAACCCAGAGATCATGTGCCACCATGCCCTCGGGCAGATACAAAACCCAGAGATCATGTGCCACCATGCCCTAGGGTAGATACAAAACCCAGAGATCATGTGCCACCATGCGCTAGGGCAGATACAAAACCCAGAGATCATGTGCCACCATGCCCTAGGGTAGATACAAAACCCAGAGATCATGTGCCACCATGCCCTAGGGTAGATACAAAACCCAGAGATCATGTGCCACCATGCCCGAGGGCAGATACAAAACCCAGAGATCATGTGCCACCATGCCCTCAGGCAGATACAAAACCCAGAGATCATGTGCCACCATGCCCTCGGGCAGATACAAAACCCAGAGATCATGTGCCACCATGCCCTAGGGTAGATACAAAACCCAGAGATCATGTGCCACCATGCCCTAGGGCAGATACAAAACCCAGAGATCATGTGCCACCATGCCCTCGGGCAGATACAAAACCCAGAGATCATGTGCCACCATGCCCTCGGGCAGATACAAAACCCAGAGATCATGTGCCACCATGCCCTCGGGCAGCTTCCACCCCACTGTTATAAAACACTTGAATTGAACCTCTTGTGCACTAAAGATGAAGTCTTGCTCTCTCAATCTATCTCATCGTGGCCCCTGCATTTTATTTGTCTACCTGTGCTGCACTTTCTCTGTAACTGTAACACAACACTCTGATTTCTCTTTTGTCCTGCCTTGAGGTACTTACAGTATAAATGGAATGATTCATCTGGGTGGCCTGCGGACCAAAGATTTTCACTGTACATGTGACAATAATAAGCCAGCTACCAATTATATATATATGTTCTTTATGTTCTAGACCTGGTCCCGGTGTAAATCCTACTGGACGAAAACTCCCAATGGGAACGTCACTGAGAAGGTAAGATCCAGGCTGCTTCCTTTCGCCCGCTCCAGGATTGAGCAGTATAGTGAATTAAATCGTTGTTGAGTACAAGGTTTATAATTATGTAGTGAAGATGTTTGAAAGTGCCCTGTAGCCAATGAGGTGCTACTTAAATGTAGGGATTGTCGCAAATTGTGAACTTCAGCACCCAGTCTGAGCACAGGAACCTCCCAAACATCACTATATCATCTCTTCAAATGGTGTTTGTTGTGGTTGTGCCACACCTTTGGGAAAACACCACCTCATCTCTGGATGTTGTGCTGGGACGTAAACACAAGAACCGAACAGCAACACCTCAGCTCAGCATCGCGTCCAAACAAGTATAAGAAATAGGGGCAGAACCAGGCCATTTGGCCCCTTGATCCTGCTAGACCATTCAACCAGATGGTGGCTGGTCTTTAATCTCGGTGCCACCCACACCCTGTGCTCTCCTAAACATTTAAAACCCTTTCAATCTCTGTTAGTGCCTCTTTCCCCACCTTCCTCTCAAAGGGTCCGAGGATTCATTTTATTATCGAAGTATGTATGCAGAATACAACTCTGAGGTTCGTCTTCTCCAGATAGCCACGAAGTAAAGAAAAACCGTGGAGGTAGTTGAAAGAAAAGATATCAGCCCCCACCCCCGCAAAAAAGAAAATGAAACAAAAACTCGCAGACCTGAAAATCCCAACCCTTCCCTCGCACAGAAACTAACAGATTGTCCACATGGAAATTCGCAGCTAGAACATCAAACCCCAAACCCCCAGTCCCCTCTCTCATTAGGCAGGGAAATCCAAAGATTCCCTGCCCTATCGGTGATAAACATTCTTCTCAGCTCTATCCTGAATGGCTGGCCCCTTCCTTTGGAGAATCTGACCCTTGGTTCTACACGCAAAGGTACGAAATCATAGTTTCACATCTTCTCTATAAAACTCCTTATGTTTCCATCAGGTTCCTTCTCATTGTTGTAAACCCCAGGGCAAAGACTCCTTCTGCTTAATCTCTCCTCATCAAGCACAATGTTGCTCATGGGGGGTGGGGGGTGGGGGGAGGAGGGCAGGTAATGAGGAAGGCATGTAGAATATTGTTTAAATGGTGTGGAACTTCCGGTATTGCTAAATCTGGATTCTCCCTTATAAAAATCAAAGGAAGATACCAGCAGGTGATGAGGGAGGGAAGTGGTCTTTGTTCCAAGAGAATGGAGGATACCAGTAGGGAAGCTTTGCTTTGAATCGACTATATCTGAAGTATTGTGTGCAGTTGTGGTCTCCTTATTTAAGGCAGCATCCAGTTACCTTGGAGGTAGTTCACTGAAGCTTCACTGGATTGATTCCTGGGGTGAAGCAGTCATCTCCTGAGGCAGGGTTGAGCAGATTAGGCCCACGCTCCCTGGGGTTGACTTGAAAAGGAAAGGTGACCCTAATGAAGTAAAAGTCTCTGAGGGGCTTTTGGAAGTGTGGTTCTTTCCTCTGGTGGGAAAATCTAGAACTGGAGATGAACTCTGAGGTTAAGGAGTCATTACTGAGGTGAGGTGGAGTTCCTTCTCTCGGACTGAGCATCATCTACCGGATGAAGGGGGGAGTCATTAAGCCTAGGCCAAGCTGAGGAAGAGGGTTAGCCATTACAGGAAGTGAAGGATTCTGGGGATCAGCGGAACGTAGGTGAAGATCTGATCAGATGTCATGCTCGAAAAGGGTGCCACAGTTTGTAATTGATACACCACAGGGATGTACCTCAGTTTGTAAGTGATATACGGGAGCGATGTATCACAGTCTGTAATGGATATGCTGGGGGGATGTGTCAATGTTTACCTGAGGGCTGCATTATGGTTTATAATTGATATTTCCGAGATTGTTGTTGCTGTGGTTTGTAATTGATATTCCTACAGGGAACATCTCAACAGTCATGTTACAGTCTGAAATTAATATTTGAGGAAGGGTGCTACAGTTGGTAATCAATGTGCCCATCAATGGTGAACAGTGGGTGTTGACTTTCCCTAGGGTGCTGGTCTAGTCTGTGATCCACACACACAAATAGGTGCTACTGCATCTCCCGGTTGAGGGATTTGCTACATCTTATGAGCGGGGATTGGCCATTTATCAGAGTGAGCTCTCTTTGTTCAGTCGGTTTTTAATGAAATGTGGAACGTTGAGAATGTCCACGTTTCCCCCCATTTGCTCAACTTGCCCGTGATGGTGTGATACGAGGGTGGGCACGTGAATGTCCAGGTCTGGGACATCACTAACTTCACAGCTCTTTGTTTCCTAGAAACGGTCGACCACTGAGAGCTTAGGAGGGCAAGTGGGACACCCACCAGAGGATGACAATGCGTACATGGTGAGTGGAAATTTCTACGAGTACCGGGTACACTGGAGCAAGCCTTACACAGTAAGGACACCACACACACCTGTTCAGGGCTTCCTTCATCATGTCAGTAACTCGATTTTCACTCCTGTCGGTCATGCAAGTCCCGGGTGGAGACTCAGGAATACCGTCGCACTCAGATGTAGAAGGATTCTTCACTGCTGTTTCCGTAACAATTTTGTTTCACCAGTCAGGGTTGTTAGCCCTGAGCTCAACCCCCAAACCTTTGAAGGTCTGGTGGACCACTCTTAGTCTGGCCTCTACCCTTTGACCTGTTTGGCATGGGTGACCAGACAAGAACCGAAGCATAAAGCCCTGACTCCAGAACCCGGACTGGAAAGAAAAGGGGGAGAAGTCAGAATAAGAAGCTAGAAAGCAGAATATTCTGACTTCTTCCTCCTTCCTTCCTTTGCTGTCCCGAGGAAGGGTCTTGGCCCGAAATGTCGACTGTTTATTCCCCTCCATAGATGCTGCCCGACCTGCTGAGTTCCTCCAGCACTTTGTGTGTGTTGTCCCACATTTCCAGCATCTGCAGAACCTCTTCTGTCTCTGAAACTTGGCAATATGGGGACTAACAGAAAATGGGTGTGTGGCATATAAACAGGAGCTGAGGCCGTGTGAGTGTGTTGTTTAAAGAGTCCAAGTGGCAGTGATGTTATGCAGAAGGAAGTAGAAACTGGGAGTTTTCTACATAGAGTAAAAGATTGCAAGTGTGTTACATAGAGACTGAGTGAGGGTTACATAGAGGGCAACAGTGATTAACACTGAGTCTAAAAGCTTCTATAAATCTTTTAAAAAGAAATAAATGGCTCAGTGGAAGTCCCCTACTGTCAGAAGAAGAATTCATAATGGGGAAGAGAGTAAAGCAGCATAATTAAGCAAGAAGTTCAGTTCCATCTTCACAAGGACAAAAGGAAAAGGTGGGGACAAGAATCCAGGGAGAGTGAGAAATTAAAGGAAATAAATGAGAAAACAGAATGGAGAAATTAATGTGTAATAATCCATCTACAGCCTGGAGTACTGGAGTACTGCAGTCAGGTGCGGTCACCCCATTCTAGCAAGGATGCGGAGGCTTTGGAGAGGGTGCAGAAGAGACTCAATTGGATGCTGCCTGGATCAGAGGGGTTGGACCCAATCTGGGTTGTTTTCTCTGGAGCAGCAGATGCTGAGAAGAGATCTGATAGAAGTTTATAAGATCACGAGAAGCATGGATAGAGTAGTTAGACAGTATCTTTCTCACAGGTTGGGGTGTCTAATACTAGAGGGTATCTACCTATCTCCTATTTAACCCTAGCCTAGCCACAGGACAATTTACAATGACCAATTAACCGGTACGTCTTTGGACTGCGGGAGGACACCGGAGCACCCGGAGGAAACCCATGCGGTCACGGGGAGAACGTACAAACTCCTTACAGGCAGCGGTGGGAATTGAACCTGGGTCACTGGTACTGTAACATCAAAGGAGAGATACAGGGCAAGTTTTGTTTACAAAGAATTCAGGTACCTGGAATGCACTGGTAGGGGTCCTGCTGGAATTTGATATTTAAGATGGTCTGAGATAAGCACATGAATGTGCGGAGGATGGAGGCATATGGAACAGGAGCAGGCAGAAGGGATTTGGTGCCATTTGCTCAATCAGTTCGGCACAACGTCCATAAGACCGTACGACATAGGGGCAGACATCAGCCATAGGGATGGTTCCTACGGTGGGCGTGCTACATTGGTGCCGGAAAGCGATACTTGCGGGCTGCCGCAGCACATCCTTGGCTTGCGTTGGTTGTGAACACCAATAACGCACTTCACCGCATGTTTCAATGGATGTCATACATAAATCCATCCGAATCCATCTCCTGACACCAGTCATGGGGATGATGCTAGGGGCTGTGCCATGAGATAATGGGGCGTCGAGTGGTGCAGCGGGTGATGAAGCTGCTCCCAGCTCTATCTGAGCGGGGTCCGATTCAGACCCGCGGTTCAGACTAGGTGGAGTTTGCAGGATCCTGCCATGACCACTTGGTGACCAATTTCCTCCAGAACTCCCGTTCCCTCCCACATTCCCCCAAAATGTGCTGACTGGCAGATTAATGGATGCTGGAAATTACCCCGGTCTGTAGTCTGGGGCTGATCCTCAGGAGATGCTAATGGGCACAAGGCAGGGAATGGGACACAGGGAAATAAGGGAGGGGGTGGAACTGAAGGAACTGTACTGAGAATTAGCATAGATTCAGTGGACTAAATCACCTCCTCCTCAGTCATAAGGATTTGCAAAGATATATGGAAAATTATCAGCAGGATAGATACAGTAATACCAACATGAGTTTATAGAAAAGATTCATGTTTTACAAACTGAGCAGAGTTTCTGAGGATGGGCCTGGTAGAAAAGATTGGGGAAAGCAAGCAGATGTGGCGATCTGAGATTTTCAGGCAGTCTTGTTAAACATTAGGGTTTAGGATTAGAATGCATGGTCTGTCCTGCGTGGATTAATGGACAGGAATAAAAGGGTCTCTTTTGTGGTGTCAGTTTACGGAATTCCATAAGAGCTGCTCATCCCTCAGCTCTTCATAATAGCCATCAACGATTTGGATCTTTTTGGATAGGCAACTTTTGGAAGTTAGCCAATGGCATTAAACTGGGTGGTCCAGTGAATTGTTAGAGGCTTCAAAGTGACAAGTTGAGTCAGTGGGCAAACTAATGGCAGATGCAGTTTAATGTGGCTAAATGTGAAGTGACCCACTCTGGTAAAACAAACAGGAAGGCTGCCTAATGATTAAACGGTGTAAGACCATGAGCCAGCAGAACAGAATTAGGTCATTCAAGGCATTAAGCTTGCACTGCCATTTGGTCATGGCTGATTTACTATCCCTCTCAACTCCATTCTCCAGCCTTCTCCCTGTAACCTCTGATGTCCTTACTAATCTAGAACCTATCAGCCTCCTCTTTAGATACACCCAATGACATTACCTCCGCAGTTATCTGTGGCAATGAATTCCACAGATTCATCATTCTCTGGCTAAAGAAATTCCTCCTTGTTTCCGTTCTGAAGGAATCTTTGCATTCTGCGGTTCTGCCATCTGGTCCTGGACTCTTTCACTAATGGAAACATCCACTTTGCGTTCACTCAGAGCAGGTCTTTCAATATTTAATGGGCTTCAACGAGATTCCACCTCATTTTTCTAAACTCCAGTGAGTTTAGTCCCAGAGCCATACATTAACCCTTTCATTCCTGGGATCATTCTCATGAACCTCCTCTGGACTCCCTCCAATGCCAGCACATCCTTTCTGAGATAAGGATCCCAGAACTGCTCACAATACTCCATGTGTAGTCTGACCAATGCTTTATAAAGCCTCAGCAATCGCATCTTTTTTTTACATCAACTCCAGTGAGTGTTGACGTGCAAAGAAGCAAGTGTTCACTGCAGAAAACATGCAGGCAAAGTGAGGAGCTAAGGAGGCCTTCATAGCAAATGAATTTGAGTGCTCTTTCTGTAACATTAGTGGAAACAGTGTTATATGGAGAGGAATGTAAAATTGGAGATGCAAAGGGACTTGGGAGTCCGAGTGCAGGGTTCCCTAAAGATTATCTTGTAGGTCGAGTCGGTAGTAAGGAAGGCGAATGCAATGTTAGCATTCATTTTGAGAGGACTAGAATATAAAAGCAAGAATGTAATGATGAGAATCCAAGGAAGGATGTGCTGGCTTTGGAGAAGATCCAGAGGAGGTTCACAAGAATGACCCCAGCAGCGAAAGGTTTATGGATGAGAAGTGTTTAATATCTCTGGGCCTGTACTCACTGGAGCTTAGAAGAATGAGGGGGAATCTCATTCAAATCTACCGAAAACTAAAAGGCCTAGATAGAGTGGACGATAATCCAGGTCTAGATGGTACAGCCACAGAATGCAAGCGTGTCCCTTTGGAATTGAATTGACTTTATTACTTACATCCTTCATGTACATGCGGAGTAAGAATCTTTACATTACGTCTCCGTCTAAATGTGCAGTGTGCAATTTGTATTAATTTATAATAAATAGTATGTACAACAGGACAGTCAATATGACATAGAAATACAATTGTGACAGCATGAATTAATCAGTCTGATGGCCTGGTGGAAGAAGCTGTCCCAGAGCCTGCTGGTCCTGGCTTTTATGCTGCGGTACCGTTTCCCGGATGGTAGCGCTGGAACAGTTTGTGGTTGGGGTGACTCGGGTCCCCAATGATCCTTCGGGCCCTTTTTACACACCTGTCTCTGTAAAAGTCCAGAATAGTGGGAAGTTCACATCTACAGAGATGAGGAGGAATTTCTCTCGCCCAAGGGTGGTGAATTTGTGGAATTCATTGCCACAGACGGCTGTGGAAGCCAAGTCATCGGGTATATTTAAAGCGGAGACTGATAGGTTCTTGATTAGTAACAGCGTCAAAGGTTACGAGGAGAAGGCAGGAGAATGGGGTTGAGGTAATAAATGAACCATGATAGAATGGCGGAGTAGACTCAATGGGCCGAATGGCCCAATTCTGCTGCTTTGTCTTGTGGTCTTAAATCAGGAGCGAAAGAGATAAGGGGTCTGCTATGTACGCGATAATGAGCAAATGGAAAATTATATAAAGGTTGACAGAGACTGCGTGTGAGTATTTTAGAGGGTATCAGATTGGGAGAGTGCAAAATAGAGATTAACAGGGAATAAGTATGCCCTGGATAGAGGGCAAAGGAGTTAGGCTGTGTTATACAGAGTACAGGGTGGGTTTTACATAGAGAGCAGCAGTGTATGATGTGTTCTATATAAGGAGTAAATGGAGAAGCGGGAGAATTTGTGCACAGGGTGTTGGACATTCATAGCCCAGGGGGAACCTGTACATTAACAGAGAGTAGCAGTGATTGAAAATACATTTTCCCGTGGGGGCAGAGGCAGAGTGCGTTTCACCTTGAGTAACAGAGACAGTGACGTTATCGTTCAGTCAGTAAATGAGCCGACGGCTGTGTTATGCAGGGAGCTGCGATTTGAATGGAGTGCGACCGAGGCTGGCGGCTCTTTATCTTTGGGGGGGGGGGAGAAAAACGAGGGAAGTGGTGTAATTCTGAAAGCACGGAGGTGATCGCCTCATAACGCGTGGAGAAGGAATATTTGGGAGTGGGAGATGGCTGGACACAGAATCAGAAGGGCCGCAGATACTGGAATCTAAAACTAAAATTAAACCTGATTGAACCGCTCAACAGATCAAACAGCATCTGTGGAATGAGGACCAGAGTTAACAATTCATCTCAAAGATCCCTCTCCAGAACAGAGGCAGAAAGAACTCAGGTTTAAATTGCGGTAAAATGGGGATAGAAGGCACTCAGCCTGAGAAGTTGAATTGTTGATTTCCCTCCATAGAAGCTGTTTGACCTGCTGAGTTCCGCCAGCATTCTGAGTGTGCTGTTTGAATTTGCAGATCTGGGTGTTGGAGGAGGGGGTGTTCGGGGATAGATAAGACAGATGGGATGTATCCGATGAGGTGAGGCCAGATTTGCCATGGGGGATAAGTTGATACTATTTGGTTGATAAGCTAATGGGGGAAAGGAGAGAGAGGGCATGAGAAAGGAGCGTAGAAACAGTCGATATTTACAGGGAATCCACTGGAGTTTGTCGGTGTTCATGGGGATCTCCGGGCCATGCCAGTATTCACAGGGGTCCCAAGGAGAGTGCTGGTATTCAGAGGGGTCCCGGGGAGAGTGTCGATGTTCATAGGGGGGTCTTCGGAGCCTGCTAGTATTCACAGAGGTCCCAGAGAGCATATTGGTATTTACAGGGGATCCCAGGGTGAGTGCCGGTATTCACAGAGGTCCCGGGTAGATTGTCCGTATTTACGGGAGGTCCCGGGGAGAGTGTGAGTATTTACAGGAGGTCCCGGGGAGAGTGTCGGTATTTACAGGCGGTCCCGGGGAGACTACTGGTATTTATAGAGGGTCCAAAGGTGAGTGCCAGTATTCACAGGGGGGTCCAAGGGTGAGTGCTGGTATTCACAGGGGCCCCGGGGTGAGTGTCGGTACTTATAGAGGTCCCGGGGAGCGTGCCGGTATTCACAGGGGTCCCGAGAAGAGTGCTGGTATTTATAGAGGGTCCAAGGGTGAGTGTCGGTATTCACAGAGGTCCCAGGGAGCTTGCCGGTATTCACAGGAGGTCCCGGGGAGAGTGTCGGTATTTATAAGGGGTCCCAGGGAGAGATGGTATTTATAGGGGATCCTAGGGTGAGTGCCGGTATTCACAGGGGTCCCGGGGGGAGTGCCGGTATTCACAGGAGTGCCGGTATTCACAGTGGATCCCGGAAGTGTGTCGGTAGTGAGAAGTCCCTGATCTCTGCCTCTCCACAGACACTCAAGAGTCCCCAGGAATCTATATACAACACGCTCCATGACGCTGGCAACACAGAAGGCACCTCCGCCGCGAAGAAGTCGCTAAAGGTGAGCACCGCCCTTTCACCCAGCGGCCCACAGCCCAGTCCCAGCACCACTGGGCATCTGGGGCCACCCGCGAGCACCGCGGCTTCGGGCTGCCAGATGGGTGGGCCGGAGTCACGGGCCGATCTCAGCCTGCCGGGGAATCCCGCTAAACCGCCATTGAGCAGTGGGTGGGCTCACTGCCACTTGGCTCCGATGGGTGGTGTCACCCGGGTGCGTTGGGTGGCCTCGCTGATGTCTCGGCGCTCATTGTATGTTGACCCTGCCAAGGGCCGAAGCACGGGACCCTGTCTCCAACCTATCGTATCTCTTTGGGTCACTGAGGCTCGCAACCCTCCAAACTCAACAACAAGATCGTGGCCCTCTTGGAGGGAGTCTATTCACTGTCTGCCCGGTATTAGGTTAGGCGGTCTTGCTGATGGCTGGCATCGACTGGGTGGTCTGGCTAACCAGCCAGAGTGTGACAAGCCATCTGATTAATTGGTCAGTGTCTCTGATGGTCTCACTAACCAGCCAGCAACTGTTGAAGGTTCTCGCTGACTGTCCACGGTGTGGGCAATGGCCAGCAGGTGCTGTAAGGAGTTAATTTCTCTGGAGATGCAGAGTGAAGGGAGGTTGGTTCCTGCCCACTGATTTCTCACGCCCCCCCCCGCCCAATTACTCCCACCAATTGGGAACCGAATCCAGAACCTTCTGACGAGGTGGGTCTGCGACACTGGGTCACCCAGTGCCTCTGTGCGCGGCTAACTGTAACCTTGCTTTTCCGTCTGTTGCAGAAGGAGCACACGGAGCCGGCGGTGGCTGACGCCGACGTCTACGAGTGTGTCTATGAGACTTACTGAGTCCGGCTCCGGCGGGGAACAGCAAGGAGCGACCCGCCCATCCAGTCCCACGCGTCCGCCCCTGCCGCTGCGCGTCTGTCGCGGAGGCTGCGTCTCTTCCTGGAGCTAGTGCCCTCGGCCATCCCTCCCCCGCAGTCAAATGTCCACGGGAATCCCTAGAGAAAGCGTATCCACAGACTCAGGACAGCGGGAGGTGTTCACTCACCCGCTTAGCTGGGCCAGACCTTCGTCTCCCCAGGTGTGTAGCCCGCAGGGGTGAGCTAGAGTCTCCTGTTGCCAAATCGTTTCGCTTTTTTAATTTGGCGATACCGCGCAGAATAGGCCCTCCCGGCCTTCCGAGCTGCACAACCCAGCAAGCCCCAGTAATCGCAGTTTAACCCTAACCCAATGATGGGGTAACTTCAATGACCAGTTAACGCACCTGCGGACTGCGGGAGGAACCCGGAGCACCCGGGAAACCCGCGCATTCAACGGGGAGGAGGTACGGAGGATGCCGGGTTTGAACTCCGCACTGTGGCCCGAGGTGTAACCGGGCCGCACTAACCGCGGCCCCCCCTCTGAAATTTCCGTCGCGTTCTCACTCCGACCTGTCCGTCTCTGAGACCTGCTCTCTTCCAACAAAGCCCGAAGTTCATCACACCATCTTCCCGCTGGAAAATAAGAGCGTTTCTGCTCCACAGTCTCGTCTGATCACCAGATAGTCCAATCTGGTATCTCGTCCCCTGCATCCAGCAGTCACAGTCTGGTGTTCCCACGTTTTGTTTCACCTCCTCCTGTATGCACCACCCACAGAGATTCATCCAGAAATCAGAACCGTCCGAATTAGTACGTTAACCTAGCCAGGACCGGCCCCACCGTGATGCAGGTGGTAAGGAGGACTAGCCAAGTCCCAACACACACAAAAAGCCAGCAAGTCAGGCAGCATCTATGAATGGGGTAAAAGAGTCAATGCTTCAGGTGAGACCCTTCATCGGACCCTGCTGAAGGGCCTCGGCCCGCAGCGTCGACTGCTTATTCCCCTCCATAGATGCTGCCCGACCTGCTGAGTTCCTCCGGCATTCTGCGCCTGTTGCTCAAGGCTTCCAGCTTCTGCAGAACCTCGCAGTTAGTCCCAAGGTGTGTGTTTCTCAGCATCATTGTGGTTGAGCTGTGGGTTGGGGGACGTAATCAGACCCCAAAGGGGCGGTCTCCGGAACAGCTACAGGCCAACTGCATTAACGGCAAGGAGGGGAGCAACGGGATCTTCACGCTCTGTTGCCCCAGGCCACAAATTGTGACCGGTGGCACCCCACTCTGAAAGTGGGACGGTCAGTGAGGGAGCAGAGTAGCACCAAGGAGCATAAAATATAAAGTCTCCACACGGTGAGGGAACAAGAAAAAGGCTAGTCCCAGGATAATGACCTTTCCAATATGAGATCAAATGTAGTGATCGGGGTCTTTAATGTGAGCCTTAATCTGGGGATTTTGGCGGCTGGGCTCCTCGTATTTTTTGAGGCTCGGAGACGAGACCGAGACCCGATATTGCCGCAGGTTTAACTGACCCATGAGGAAGTGGGGGTGCCAGCGGGGAGATAACCTGAAGTGCCTGGTCCAGCTCCAAGAACTTCATCTGGGAAATGATTGCTAGGGCGGTCCACGTTTGGGTGAAACCAATGTTGGATCCGGCAGCGAGGAGAAATCTCGCTCCAGTCAGTGCCGTCGGTGGCCCAGACACTTCCCTCAGTGAGGCTAATGAGTGCTGTGTCCACAGCAACCCAACGAAACAGCACATTAAAGTCAAGCCTCTTGCGCTTCCATCATTGGACAGAAAACGTAGCGAGCAAACTCCACAAAAATGTGAATTAAAGGTGTGCGCAACCCGACATCAATGTTCTGGTCACCATTTCTTTCTCAATTCGTGCACGCAATCTTTGCTGCAAGATCTTCAATTGTTAGGACATCTCTGTGGTGGAGGATGCTGAGGTCAAAGAGTTAAACAGTACAGAGTGAGGCCCTTCAGCCCATCATATCTGTGCTGACCCTCGTACTTATCTGTACTAGTTCCTTTCACCCATGTTTGGCCCTTGGCCTTGTGTGCCAGCGTCTACTACCTTGATCATCCTCTCTGTGGGACTGGCCCACCTACAACCGGACCATGGGGGTATGATAGGGGGGAGAGGGGTCTGGATTCCTGCCTTCCCCTGAACCACGCTTTGCTTCCTCTCCAGCCTAGTCTGCGGCTGGGCAATGGCAGACAGAGCGAAGTGACCTCGCCAGCTTCAGCTCCACGGTGACGTGGCAGGGCCGAGTCTGCCCCGAGCCCCCTGCCACGAAAGGCACTCACTCATCTTACAGCCAGCATGATGTGATGGGACCATCACACTACTCCAAACCGATTTCCCACCAGTTTTGCAGTCTGTTTTGAGATGTCCAAGCCAGCATTAGCACGGTTAAATGCACCAAGTCCATACATCTACACCTCATGGTCTTCCCATGTTTCAGGAGCACGTTGGAACACTCTCTAGTTGCCTGGATGATGAATGGTCCAGGTAGCTATCAAATCTCCCCTCATTCTTCTACGCTCCAGGGAGTAAAGTCCTAACCTATTCAACCTTTCTCTGTAACTGAGTTTCTCAAGTCCCGGCAACATCCTTGTAAACCTTCTCTGCACTCTTTCAACCTTATTTATATCCTTCCTGTAATTTGGTGACCAAAACTGAACACAATACTCCAGATTCGGCCTCACCAATGCCTTATACAACCTCATCATAACATTCCAGCTCTTATACTCAATACTTTGATTAATAAAGGCCAATGTACCAAAAGCTCTCTTTACGACCCTATCTACCTGTGACGCCACTTTTAGGGAATTTTGTATCTGTATTCCCAGATCCCTCTGTTCCACTGCACTCCTCAATGCCTTATGTTCAATTTGGTTTGTCCTTCCAACGTGAAATACCGCACACTTGTCAGTATTAAACTCCATCTGCCATTTTTCAGCCCATTTTTCCACCTGGTCCAAGTCTCTCTGCAGGCTCTGAAAACCTTCCTCACTGTCTACTACACCTCCAATCTTTGTATCATCAGCAAACTTGCTGATCCAATTTACCACATTATCATCCAGATCATTGATATAGATGACAAATAACAATGGATCCAGCACTGATCCCTGTGGCACACCACTAGTCACAGGCCTCCACTCTGAGAAGCAATTCTCTACCACCACTCTCTGGCTTCTTCCATCGAGCCAATATCTAATCCAATTTACCACCTCTCCATGTATACCTAGCCACTGAATTTTCCTAACTAACCTCCCATGTGGGACCTTGTCAAAGGCCTTACTGAAGTCCATGTAGACAATATCCACTGCCTTCCCTTAGAAACATAGAAACATAGAAAATAGGTGCAGGAGTAGGCCATTCGGCCCTTCAAGCCTGCACCGCCATTTATTATGATCATGGCTGATCATCCAACTCAGAACCCCGCCCCAGCCTTCCCTCCATACCCCCTGACCCCCGTAGCCACAAGGGCCATATCTAACTCCCTCTTAAATATAGCCAATGAACTGGCCTCAACTGTTTCCTGTGGCAGAGAATTCCACAGATTCACCACTCTCTGTGTGAAGAAGTTTTTCCTCATCTTGGTCCTAAAAGGCTTCCCCTTTATCCTCAAACTGTGACCCCTTGTTCTGGACTTCCCCAACATCGGGAACAATCTTCCTGCATCTAGCCTGTCCAATCCCTTTAGGATTTTATACGTTTCAATCAGATCCCCCCTCAATCTTCTAAATTCCAACGAGTACAAGCCCAGTTCATCCAGTCTTTCATCATATGGAAGTCCTGCCATCCCAGGAATTAATCTGGTGAACCTTTTTTGTACTCCTTCTATGGCAAGGATGTCTTTCCTCAGATTAGGGGACCAAAACTGCACACAATACTCCAGGTGTGGTCTCACCAAGGCCTTGTACAACTGCAGTAGTACGTCCCTGCTCCTGTACTCGAATCCTCTCGCTATAAATGCCAGCATACCATTCGCCTTTTTCACCGCCTGCTGTACCTGCATGCCCACTTTCAATGACTGGTGTATAATGACACCCAGGTCTCGTTGCACCTCCCCTTTTCCTAATCGGCCACCATTCAGATAATAATCTGTTTTCCTATTTTTGCCACCAAAGTGGATAACTTCACATTTATCCACATTAAATTGCATCTGCCATGAATTTGCCCACTCACCCAACCTATCCAAGTCACCCTGCGTCCTCTTAGCATCCTCCTCACAGCTAACACTGCCACCCAGCTTCGTGTAATCCGCAAACTTGGAGATGCTGCATTTAATTCCCTCATCCAAGTCATTAATATATATTGTAAACAACTGGGGTCCCAGCACTGAGCCTTGCGGTACCCCACTAGTCACCGCCTGCCATTCTGAAAAGGTCCTGTTTATTCCCACTCTTTGCTTCCTGTCTGCTAACCAATTCTCCATCCACATCAATACCTTACCCCCAATACAGTGTGCTTTAAGTTTGCACACTAATCTCCTGTGTGGGACCTTGTCAAAAGCCTTTTGAAAATCCAAATATACCACATCCACTGGTTCTCCCCTATCCACTCTACTGGTTACATTCTCAAAAAATTCTATGAGATTTGTCAGACATGATTTTCCTTTCACAAATCCATGCTGACTTTGTCCGATGATTTCACCGCTTTCCAAATGTGCTGTTATCGCATCTTTGATAACTGACTCCAGCAGTTTCCCCACCACCGACGTTAGGCTAACCGGTCTATAATTCCCCGGTTTCTCTCTCCCTCCTTTTTTAAAAAGTGGGGTTACATTAGCCACCGTCCAATCCTTAGGAACTAGTCCAGAATCTAACGAGTTTTGAAAAATTATCACTAATGCATCCACTATTTCTTGGGCTACTTCCTTAAGCACTCTAGGATGCAGACCATCTGGCCCTGGGGATTTATCTGCCTTCAATCCCTTCAATTTACCTAACACCACTTCCCTACTAACAAGTATTTCGTTCAGTTCCTCCATCTCCCTGGACCCTCTGTCCCCTACTATTTCTGGAAGATTATTTATGTCCTCCTTAGTGAAGACAGAACCAAAGTAATTATTCAATTGGTCTGCCATGTCCTTGCTCCCCATAATCAATTCACCTGTTTCTGTCTGTAGGGGACCTACATTTGTCTTTACCAGTCTTTTCCTTTTTACATATCTATAAAAGCTTTTACAGTCAGTTTTTATGTTCCCTGCCAGTTTTCTCTCATAATCTTTTTTCCCCTTCCTAATTAAGCCCTTTGTCCTCCTCTGCTGAACTCTGAATTTTTCCCTGTCCTCAGGTGAGCCACTTTCTCTGGCTAATTTGTATGCTTCTTCTTTGGAATTGATACTATCCCTAATTTCTCTTGTCAGCCATGGGTGCACTACCTTCCTTGATTTATTCTTTTGCCAAACTGGGATGAACAATTGTTGTAGTTCATCCATGCAACCTTTAAATGCTTGCCATTGCATATCCACCGTCAATCCTTTAAGTGTCATTTGCCAGTCTATCTTAGCTAATTCACGTCTCATACCTTCAAAGTTACCCCTCTTTAAGTTCAGAACCTTTGTTTCTGAATTAACTATGTCACTCTCCATCTTAATGAAGAATTCCACCATATTATGGTCACTCTTCCCAAGGGGCCTCTCACAACAAGATTGCTAATTAACCCTTCCTCATTGCTCAAAACCCAGTCCAGAATAGCCTGCTCTCTAGTTGGTTCCTCGACATGTTGGTTCAAAAAACCATCCCGCATACGTTCCAAGAAATCCTCTTCCTCAGCACCTTTACCAATTTGGTTCACCCAATCTACATGTAGATTGAAGTCACCCATTATAACTGCTGTTCCTTTATTGCACACATTTCTATTTTCCTGTTTAATACCATCTCCGACCTCACTACTACTGTTAGGTGGCCTGTACACAACTCCCACCAGTGTCTTCTGCCCCTTAGTGTTACGCAGCTCTACCCATATCGATTCCACATCTTCCCGGCTTATGTCCTTCCTTTCTATTGCGTTAATCTCTTCTTTAACCAGCAACGCCACCCCACCTCCCCTTCCTTCATGTCTATCCCTCCTGAATATTGAATATCCCTGAACGTTGAGCTCCCATCCTTGGTCACCCTGGAGCCATGTCTCTGTGATCCCAACTATATCATAATCATTAATAACAATCTGCACTTTCAATTCATCCACCTTGTTACGAATGCTCCTTGCATTGACACACAAAGCCTTCAGGTGCTCTTTTACAACTCTCTTAGCCCTTATACAATTATGTTGAAAAGTGGCCCTTTTTAATGCTTGCCCTGGATTTGTCGGCCTGCCACTTTTACTTTTCTCCTTAGTACTTTTTGCTTCTACCCTCACTTTACACCCCTCTGTCTCTCTGCACTGGTTCCCATCCCCCTGTTGTGAACTAACCTCCTCATGCCTAGCCTCTTTAATTTGATTCCCACCCCCTAACCATTCTAGTTTAAAGTCACCTCAGTAGCCCTCGCTAATCTCCCTGCCACTTTCCTGATAACCTCCTCGAAAAACTCCAAAAGATTGGTCAAACATGACCTACCACGCACAAAGCCATGTTGACTCTCCCTAATAAGTCCCTGTCTATCCAAATGCTTGTAGATTCTGTCTCTTAGTACTCCCTCCAATAACTTACCTACTACCGACGTTAAACTTACTGGCCTATAATTTCCCGGATTACTTTTCGATCCTTTTTTAAACAACGGAACAACATGGGCCACTCTCCAATCCTCCGGTACCTCACCTGTAGACAGCGACATTTTAAATATTTCAGCCAGGGCCCCTGCAATTTCAACACTAGTCTCCTTCAAGGTCCGAGGGAACACCCTGTCAGGTCCCGGGGATTTATCCACTTTAATTTTCCTCAAGACAGCAAGGACCTCCTCCTTTTCGATCTGTACAGTTTCCATGATCTCACTACTTGTTTCCCTTAATTCCATAGACTTCATGCCAATTTCCTTAGTAAATACAGATGCAAAAAACCTATTTAAGATCTCCCCCATTTCCTTTGGTTCCGCACATAGCCAACCACTCTGATCTTCAAGAGGACCAATTTTATCCCTTACAATCCTTTTGCTCTTGCCCATTGCCCATCTTCTGGGTTTTCCCCCCTCCCCCTTTTCTTTCTCCCTGGGCCTCCTGTCCCATGATCCTCTCATATCCCTTTTGCCAATCAACTGTCCAGCTCTTGGCTCCATCCCTCCCCCTCCTGTCTTTTCCTATCATTTTGGATCTTCCCCTCCCCCTCCCACTTTCAGATCTTTTACTAGCTCTTCTTTCAGTTAGTCCTGACGAAGGGTCTCAGCCCGAAACGTCGACTGTACCTCTTCCTAGAGATACTGCCTGGCCTGCTGCGTTCACCAGCAACTTTGATGTGTGTTGCTTGAATTTCCAGTATCTGCAAATTTCCTCGTGTTTGCATTTTTAAATACACACACAGTGTCAGGGGGTATACAATCGTGCACTTTGGTAGAGGAAATAAAAGTTAAACTGTTTTCTAAACAGGAAGAAAATGCAAAAATCCAAGGTGCAAAGGGACTTGGGAGTCCTTGTGCAGGGTTCCCTAAAGGTTAATTTGCGGGTTGAGTCTGTGGTGAGGAAGGCAAGTGCAATGTTCGCATTCATTTCAAGAGGACTAGAATATAAAAGCAAGGATGTAATGCTGAGGCTTTATAAAGCACTGGTGGGGCCTCACTTGAGGTACTGTGAGCAGTTTTGGGCCCCTTATCTTAGCAAGGATGTGCTGACATTGGAGAGAGTTCAAAGGAGTTTTGCGAAAATGATTTCAGGAATGAAAGACTTATCATATGAAGAGTGTTTGATGGCTCTGAGTCTGTTCTGTCTGGAATTTAGAAAAGTGAGGGGGAGATCTCATTGAAACCGATCAAACGTTGAAAGGTCTGGATAGAGTGGATGTGGAGAGGATGTTTCTTGTAGTGGGGGAGTCTAAGACCAGGGGAAACATCGGAAAAGAGGGTCATCCATTTAGAACGGAGATGAGGTGGAATTTCTTTAGCCAGAGGGTGGTGAATCTATGGAATTCATTGCCACAGGCAGCTGTGGGGTCCAGGCCTTTGGGCATATGTAACGCAGAGGGTGATAGATTCTTGGTAAGCCAGGCTGTAAAAGGTTACAGGGAGAAGACCGGCGAATGAGCTTGAAAAGGGAAGTGGATCAGCCAAGATCAAATGGCAGAGCGGACAATGGGCCAAATGGCTTAATTATGCCTTTCTGTTATCTTGTAGACACACTCACACACTCGCTCACACAGACACTCACACACACACACACACACACACACACACACACACACGCTCTCTCACAATCACACACTCACACACACACTCATACACACACTCACTCTCACACACTCACTCACACTCTCTCACTCTCACTCTCTCACACTCACTCTCACACTCACACACACACTCTCTCTCTCTCTCACTCTCTCTCACACTCAGACTCACACACACTCACACACCCTCTCACACTCTCTCTCACTCTCTGTCTCACACTCAGACTCACACACACACTCACACACACTCACTCTCTCTCTCACACACAGACTCACACACACTCTCTCACTCTCTGTCTCACACTCACTCTCTCTCTCACACACACACTCACTCTCACACACTCTCACTCACACTCTCTCACTCTCACTCTCTCACACTCACTCTCACACTCACACACACACACTCACTCTCTCTCTCTCACTCTCTCTCACACTCAGACTCACACACCCTCTCACACTCTCTCTCACTCTGTCTCACACTCAGACTCACACACACACGCACACACACTCACACACACTCACTCTCTCTCTCACTCTCTCTCACACTCAGACTCACACACACTCTCTCACTCTCTGTCACTCTCTGTCTCACACTCACTCTCTCTCTCACACATAATCTCACACTCACACACTCTCTTGGCTTCCTTGCTCTAGGGTCTCAGTCCCTTCCCTTCTCCTAACACTCCGCTTGTTTACAAAACTCCGGGCTTTGATTTTGTTTTACTTTCCAGCTGAGGCCCCTGAGATGATTAATACGAGTTTCCTACCTCTGATCCAAGCTCTAAGACAGACTCAATAGAGGACTGCAGAAACACATGGCCTGGGAGGAAACCATTGCAGGTATACCAGCTAAAGGAAAAGCCTCAGGCTGTTTCCTGTCTTCCAGCTTATGGTCCACAGTTCTACATCATCTGAAGTTACTTATCTGGAAAGGAGTAGTAGTTCCAGCCCCAGCAGCCCAATCACATTTTACCAATGCATTCTCCATTCTTGGCCTTCTCATTCACTCTGTCCAGCCTCCCCGTACCCCTCAGTTCAATCTCACCACCTCTTACTGAAGTTGCACAGAGCTTGGTGCTGTTCAGTGCGCCGTTCTGAGCTTCCTAGCCAGGGTTAAAGTAGTCGCAGAGGGAGAGCAGGGTGGATTCACTCGATCTGGTTCCTGGCAAAGCAGCTCTGCTGTCTGAGCAAAGAGTGGGTAGACGAGGTCAGCTGAAGAACTCAGCAGGCCAGGCAGCATCTGTGGAAGGGAATAAATAGTCAACGTTTTGGGCCGAGACCCCTCATCAGCACTCTCGTCGTGACTAGCGTTTGGAAGAATGGGAGGGGATCTCACTGAAATGTAAAGCATTCTGCCAGAGATTAACAAACTGATTGCAGGAAGGTGCTACCCCTGGCCTGGGCAGACTTGCTGAGGAGTCATGGTGTCAGGGTACAGGATGAGACATTCAGGACTGAAACGAGAAACTTCTTCAGCCTGAGAGTGTAAACTTGTGGAACTTGTAGAAGGACCGGAGAGGACATCACAGAATATACCAGAGGAGAGAGGCTTCTAGGCACTGGTATGGGGACAGCATATCAGTCGAAGCTGCATAGAATGTTGGGTCATGCTGAATGACCTAATCCTGGTCCTTTTTCCCCACGTTAACCCCATGTAAACCAGTCTTTCCTCTCGTCCTCCAGTCCCTGTACCTACCCATTAATCTCCTTGGGAAAGTTAAAACCCACAAGATCAAAGGGAACCTGTCAATTGGGATCTGCTGATTTTCTCTTGTTTGCGGAGTAAGGTCTAAAGTTGGCCCATGGGCAGAAGGCCAAGCGCAATGATCATTGGGAGCTGGCGACTGGAGGGCTTGGGATCTGCTGTACCTGCAGGGCTCATACCTCCGCACTCACTTGGGCTAAATGCCTGATAAAGATCAAAGTGCCCGGGGATGTACAATACACGTGTGGGTGCCCGTGCAGAGAGCTGACGAAACCAGTCCAGGTCCTTCCCGCGTTAGAGGAGAACTGTCCAAAAACCAAACAGAAACAACTTCAATAATGTCCAACCAACATGAACATTTATTTAGCATCTTCCCCTCTGCCGTCACAGTGGCCCAGGATGAGAATGCCCCATATCCAATGGCTTGAGTGGCCTGAAAGCACCAAAAGGATGTTACATTGTTTGATAAAAGTGTTTTACAAGTGCCAGTGGAAGAGATGGACTTGTCAGTTTCCAAAGCGAATCTCTTCAGTGGTCCATCATAAACTGGCACAATGTTCTTAACAGACAATGTTGCTGATCACTACAGGGGAGGTTACATATGAAGTTTTATTTTGAAAGTTTGACTGTTTAACTAGCTTCTGCTCCAAACTTCTGTTTGGAGTTCTAACTCTTCCATCTGAAAAAAGACTTTAAAAATAATTATAGGAGAATTATCATTAAGTCAGGTTTCCATAAATCAGGTCGTCCACGATCAAAAAGCCATTTCCAGAAGCTCCCAAGGTCTGAGTGTGTTTCTCCATTTATTCAGCTTGGGTTTGATACTAGGAAAGTGTATGTGTCCACACGCAGGCACACATCTGTCTGTCTGTCTGTCTGTCTGTCTGTCTCTCGCTCTCTCTGTCTCTCTCCGTCTCTCTCTCTCTCTCTCTCTCTCTCTCTCTCTCTCTCTCTCTCTCTCTGTCTCTCTGTCTCTCTCACACTCACACACTCGCACATTCTCACACCAAATTGGTGAAGGACATGAAATGAACGAACAGACAAATCTTTGAGCCTAGTGATGAGTGGAGTGAACTGTTTCTGGGTTGACTGCAGGAGTCCAGCTCCACCTATTTGACTTCTGACCTCGTGTAGGAAATGAGGGTGATAGGTGGGAAGGGGGAATAGTTTAAACCCAGACCAAATATTCCATGGTGGAGGGAAACAATAACTAGGCCAACAGATTGAGAACTGGCACTGTGAGAGTGGTTCAGTGAGATTCAATGCTGCACTGAGAGAGCATCAGGGCCACCTCCTGATCAGTGGGCAGGCAGCAGACTCGAATAGCTCTATGTCCATTAACTTTGCATCTACAGTCGACGATGTGTTGTGGACTGCTCTCTTTGGTTCCCTAGACACCGATCTCACACCACAAGCCTTTGTTGGCCATGCTTGGTTTTTGGTCAGACCAACACAACCATGTTCTACTGCTGTTGAGTTAGTATGTGGAAGACTGAGAAAACATTTGCGCTTCGTTCATTCACATTGAGGGGGAACGTGGCAGCTGAAAAAGAAGATGAAAGACCTGCCCAACAGAAGCTCCTGAAACCTTTCACTCCACAGACAATCCTGACATCACCCTCTCCAACCACTCGAACTGCCCATCTCCCACACACTCCTCCCACCAGTTCCCCTCCCCACATCCTTTCCTTTATTCCATGGTCCACTGCCTTCTCTTGTCAGGTTCCATCTCCTTCAGCCCTTTGTCACTTCCACCTATGACCTCCCAGGCTCTCCCCTCCCTCCCTTGCCTATCACCTCCTCAACGAGAGATCAGATTTAGTATAGATCAGTGATAACATCTTCTCACTGATAACACGGGCTCATCTCAAGGATGTGTGCTTAGCCCACAGCTCCACCCTCTCTACACTCATGACTGTGTGGCTAGGCACAGATCAAATGCCAACTATAAATTGACCGATATTTTTTATGGTGCAGTGATAAAAATTGGTGAGGGTCCAAGAAGGGGGATGTGCCAAATTTCTTTAGCCTCCCGAGGAAGTAGAGGGGCTGGTGTGCTTTCTTGCCTGTAGCACTAGCCTGACAGAGAATCGCTTCCCAGAGTAAAGAAATTATGACTCAAGAAATTATGACTCAAGACATGAAGGGAATTTACATCATGGAAATTCCTGTTAGTGGCACAAACGAACCTTATATCTCGAGACAATATATTAGAGGGATAGTTGGTTTGTGGAACAGAGAGAATAGAGGAGAGAGATTTCTAGGCACAGGAATGAGGAGGTAGAGTAAAACCTTAGGGAAATAAAATCGAAGGTAGACTCAGAAGTATATTCCTCTTAATTTAAGAGAAGTACAAGGAAATATGGGAGTCTTGTGATCATGAGGATTTGGTTGAAGTGGATACAGTAGAGGCTGTCGGAAAGAGAAAACAATTTCGCACTGAACTGAGTCAGAAGGTGACTCCTCAGTCAAGATGAAGATGCAACGGCAACAGTGCTTTTGACAATAGCTAAGTGATTCAGAGACCGTGATGGGCGCAAAGAGATGAAAACCAATGTAGGGTTTATGATGTGTGCTCCACGGGCTTGGTGCATTTCCGACGTCACAGTTTAGTTGGAGAGATTGATAAACCAGTTACAAGTCGCCTTGTCAGAAGAGTTTTATCTGAGCCAATAACAATAAAGAAGGTGTAAGCAGAGCGGCCATTGTTGGAGCGGGCCAGTGTTAGAGTGGAAGGCTTTGGCTCAAAGGCTTCTGTGAGAACAGGCTTGGGCAAGCACAGGCAGGGGTTCCAATTAAGTTTCTAGTAAGTTTTTTTAAACTCTTTTTCTTGGTCTATTAGTGCATAGCTAGTGCACTGAGAATGGGTCCAGAGTTAGTGCTGTGTGAGCTGTGGGAGGTCTGAGAGGCCTCCAGTATCCCTGATAACTACATCTGCACAAAATGCATCGAGCTACAACTTCTCAGAGACCGTTTTAAGGAACTGGAACTGCAGCTCGACAACCTTCGGTTCATATGTCGGAATGAGGAGGTGATAGATAGGAGCTACAGGGAGGCAGTCACCCCTAAGCTGCAGTAGGCAGGTACCTGAGTGACTGTCAGGAGAGGGAAAGGGAATATGCAGCCAGTGCAGAGTGCCCCTGTGGCCATTCCTCTCAGCATACTGTTTTGGATACTACCACAGGGAAGCCTCAGTGATTGGGTCTCTGACACCGAGTCTGGCTCCGTGGCTCAAAAGATAAAGGGGAAGAAGAGGAGTACAGAAGTGATGAGGGATTTCATGGTTAGAGGAGCAGACAGGAGGTTCTGTGGATACGAACAAGAAACCTGGGTGGTATTTTGCCTCCCAGGTGCCTGGGTCAGGGATGTCTCAAATCAGGTCCACAGCATTCTAAGGGGGGAGGGTGAGCAGCCAGAAATCGTATTACATATTTGTTCCAACGACATAGGTAGGAAAAGGGAGAAGGTCCTAAAGAGAGAACGCAGGGAGCTAGGTAGAAAGCTGAAAAGTGGGACCCTCAGAATTGGATGATTTCCAGATACTTGCCTGTTACATACACCTGTTAGGGTGCATTCTCCAGTTACCTTATAAGGTAACCGTAGCCTTCAGCCAGGAGCAGATGTCCTCAGGTGGTTCCCAAACTTCACCGAGTATTTTGACCCTTAACCATGACATTCTCCAGTTGGCAGGCCGGCAGTGGTGGCCAAATCACTGCCCATCTGCTCCCGGCTTCCAGCTCCCCTCCTCTCGCCTACTCCAAATCCAACAAGAGGCTCGTTCTGCCTCTTCCCCCATCCTACAAGCTGCTTGTTTTTTGCTTCTTTCATCTAGGCCCAGATCTGACAACAACCGCCATGCTGATTTGGCTGGGAAACCTCTGCAGCCGATCTCCACAGGGAACAACCATGCCTGCCATCCCTTGTCTTTACACTCCTGCAGTAAGAGCTGGAACTGCTGACGAATTGGAGCAGGGAGCAGGGTTTCAAATTTCTGGATGATTGGGATCTCTTCTGGGGAAGGGACGACCTGTACGAAAGAATGGGTTACACCTAAACCCAAGGGGATCTAATATCCTTCCAGACAGGTTCGCTAGAGCAGTTGCAGAGGATTTAAACTAATCTGGCAAGAGGATGGGAATTGGAACAAGAGGGCTGTGGATGGGGCAGTTGGTATACAAGTCGATGCAGTGTGTAGTGAGACTGTGAGGAAGGACGGGCGGACAGAGCAAAATTTCAGTTGGAGGGATGAGGTGAAGGATAACAGGGGGGCGAAATCAAAAAGGGTGACGAATACGGGACTGAAGGTGTTATAGTGAATGCACGCAGTATGGTTAATGATGTAGCACAGTTAGAGATTGGCGGGTACAACGTTGTAGTTAGCATTGGCACTGCTTTTTGTGCTATTTATCAATGATTTGGGTAACCATTCTGATATGTCTATCCACGGCCTCCTCTACTGTGGAGATGAAGCCACACTCAGGTTGGAGGAACAACACCTTATATTTTGTCTGGGTAGCCTCCAACCTGATGGCATGAACATTGACTTCTCTAACTTCCGCTAATGCCCCACCTCCCCCTCGTACCCCATCCATTATTGCCCATCCTCTGGGTTCCCCCCCTTCTTTCTCCCTCGGCCTCCTGTCCCATGATCCTCTCATATCCCCTTTGCCAATCACCTGTCCAGCTCTTGGCTCCATCCCTCCCCCTCCTGTCTTCTCCTGTCATTTTGGATCTCCCCCTCCCCCCCCGCCACTTTCAAATCTCTTACTAGCTCTTCTTTTAGTTAGTCTTGACAAAGGGTCTCGGCCTGAAACATCGACTGTACCTCTTCCTAGAGATGCTGCCTGGCCTGCTGCATTCACCAGCAACTTTTATGTGTGTTGCTTGAAATTCCAGCACCTGCAGATTTCCTCGTGTTTGCGTGGGTAACGGAATTGATGGCTCTGTGGCCATATTTGTGGACAACACAAAAATAGGTGGAGGGGCTTGCAGTCTGCAGGAGGACTTCGATTTATAGGAGGGGCAAAGAAGTGGTAGATGGAATATAGTGTTGGAAAGTGGATGGTCATGCACTTTGGTAAAGGAATACAGTCGTAGACTACTTTCTAAACGGGGAGAAAATTAAAGTATCCCGAAATCTGCTTCTGCTGCCATCGGGGGAGGAGATTTGGGAGGCAAAGAGCTCACCGACCTCGCTCTTTGCCTCAGATCATCGTCCGATCCAGAGTCCGCTCTGTGAAGTGGGGAAAGGTATTCTCTTAACACACATCAAAGTTGCTGGTGAACGCAGCAGGCCAGGCAGCATCTCTAGGAAGAGGTACAGTCGACATTTCGGACTGAGACCCTTTGTCAGGACTAACTGAAGGAAGAGCTAGTAAGAGGTTTGAAAGTGGGAGGGGGAGGGGGAGATCCGAAATGATAGGAGAAGACAGGAGGGGGAGGGATGAAGCCAAGAGCTGGACAGGTGACTGGCAAAAGGGATACAGGGCTGGAGAAGGGAGAGGATCATGGGATGGGAGGCCTAGGGAGAAAGAAAGGGGGAAGGGAGCACCAGAGGAAGATGGAGTGCAGGCAAGGAGTTATTGTGAGAGGGACACAGAGAGAAAAAGAGGAAAAAAAGAGAAAAAAATAATAACTAAATAAAGGATGGGGTAAGAAGGGGGAGGGGCATTAACAGAAGTTAGAGAAATCAGTGTTCATGCCATCAGTTTGGAAGTATTCCGTCTGGGTAGCCTCTAGCCTGATGGCATGAACATTGATTTCTCTAACTTCTGTTAATGCCCCTCCTCCCCTTTTTACCCCATCCATTATTTATTATTTTTTTCCTTTTTTCTCTTTTTTTTCTCTCTCTGTCCCTCTCACAATTACTCCTTGCCTGCTCTCCATCTTCCTCTGGTGCTCTCTCCCCCCTTTCTCCCTAGGCCTCCCGTCCCATGATCCTCTCCCTTCTCCAGCCTTGTATCCCTTTTGCCAGTCAACTTTCCAGCTCTTAGCTCTATCCCTCCCCCTCCCACTTTCAAATCTCTTACTATCTCTTCTTTCAGTTAGTTCTGACGAAGGGTCTCGGCCTGAAATGTTGACTGCACCTCTTCCTAGAGATGCTGCCTGGCCTGCTGCGTTCACCAGCAACTTTGATGTGTGTTACTTGAAATTCCAGCATCTGCAGAATTCCTCGTGAAAGGTATTCTCTTGTTATGTTTTCCAAATGGTTCACAGTGGGAGTTTCGAGGAGGAGGAGGACAGATCAGAAAATTCCTCACAGACGGAGATATGAAGAATGCGTAAGTCCCTCAGTGTAGGTCTGTTTGGCAGAGCCGTCACACGTGGGCCAGCACCCCCAGAACACCCTGTCCTCTTCCTCACAGTTTCAGATAACAGTGAATGAGAAAATGTGGACCACCGAAGAACTCTGCCCGAGCTGACAAAAATCTGTCCACGCCGGCGAGATAAACAAACTGCAGGCACTGCGTCCTTGACTGCAGTTTTGTTCTGAGAGGCTGGAGCTGCCCAGCCCTTGCAGGAATATCCCTGACAGGTTTGCGCTGCCTCACGCACACAGCCATCCACATGCGGGAGTTGGGGAGGGGTTTAGTGGGGGGGGGCTGATAGGCAAGAGGAGGCACGCTGGGTGTCGGACACCCATGTGGCTCAGTGTTGTGTGTGTGAGACAAATAGGATTTGATTAACGAGGCAACGACAGCTGTAATGAGATAACAAACAGAGAGCTGTCTGCACCGATGCCAGGGTTCTCGGAGTCGAGTAACGGGGGGGGGGGGTAATAAATGGGGCTGGAAACCGACTAAAGAGACGGTCATGGCAATAGGAATGCTGGGATACATGAAAGGAGCAGGCAGCAAGCAGAGCTGGAACGCGATTGGGTAAGGACAGCCAGGCTCTGTCGGGGAACGACAGTGCGCAGAGTGAAAAGTGACAATGAGTCTGCCTAGGCCACATCTGGAGTGTTGCACACAATTCTGGTCGCCAAAGTACGGGAAGGATGTGGAGGCTTTGGGGAGGGTGCAGAAGAGGTTTACCAGGATGCTGTCTGGTTTAGAGGGCGTGTGCGATCACGCGAGGCTGGACAAACTTGGGTTGTTTTCTCTGGAGCGCCGGAGGCTGAGGGGAAATCAGATAGAGATTTATAAGATTATGAGAGGCATAGATGGAGTGGACAGACAGTATCTGTTTCCCAGGGTTGAAATGTCTAATACCAGAGGGCATGTATTGAAGGTTCGAGGGGGATGTGAGGGGTAAGTTTTTTACTCAGAGAGTGGTGGATGATGGCAGAGGCAAATCCGTTAGAGACTTTTAAGAGACATTTGGATAGACACATGGATGTGAGGAAGATGGAGGGATATGCACATGGTGTAGGTAGAAATAAATCTAAGATAGTGAGCAGTAAAGATGTCAGGAAAGACAGGCAGGTGATGGGGCAAATGTGTAGCCATTGGGATGAGTTGCAGTGCAATAAAGTTGCAGTGAAATCAAAGCAAAAAGTATCCAATACTGGTCTTAAGGTGTTGTACTTAAATGCACGCAGTATAAGAAATAAGGTGGATGATCTTGTTGTACAGCTACAGATTGGCAGGTATGATATTGTGGCCATCACTGAGACGTGGCTAAAGGATGCATGTCTCTGGGAGCTGAACGTCCAAGGATACACGGTGTATTGGAAGGATAGGAAGGTAGGCAGAGGGGGAGGCGTGGCTTTATTGGTAAGAAATGATATTAAATCATTAGAAAGAGGTGATATAGGATCGGAAGGTGCAGAATCTTTATGGGTTGAGCTAAGGAATAGCAGGGGTAAAAGAACCCTGATGGCAGTTATTTATAGGCCTCCAAACAGCTGCAGGGATGTGGACTACAAATTACAACTGGAAATAGAAAAGGCTTGTCAGAAGGGCAGTGTTATGATAATTGTGGGGGATTTTAACATGCAAGTAGATTGGAAAAATCAGGTCGGCACTGGATCTCAAGAGAGAGAATTTGTAGAATGTCTGCGAGATGGCTTTTTAGAACAGCTTGTTGTTGAGCCCACTAGGGGGTCGGCTGTACTGGATTGGGTATTGTGTAATGAACTGGAGGTGATTGGAGAGATTGAGGTGAAGGAACCCTTAGGAGGCAGTGATCATAACATGATTGAGTTCACTGTGAAATTAGAAAAAGAGAAGCCGAAATCTGATGTGTCGGTGTTTCAGTGGAGTAAAGGAAATTACAGTGGCATGAGAGAGGAACTGGCCAAAGTTGACTGGAAAGAGACACTGGCAGGAAAGACGGCAGAGCAGCAGTGGCTGGTTTATGCAAGAAATGAGGAATGTGCAAGACAGGTATATTCCAAAAAAGAAGAAATTTTCAAGTGGAAAAAGGATGCAACCGTGGTTGACAAGAGAAGTCAAAGCCAAAGTTAAAGCAAAGGAGAGGGCATACAAGGAAGCAAAAATTAGTGGGAAGACAGAGGATTGGGAAGTTTTTAAAACCTTACAAAAGGAAACCAAGAAGGTCATTAAGAGAGAAAAGATTAACTATTAAAGGAAACTAGCAAATAATATCGAAGAGGATACTAAAAGCTTTTTCAAGTATATAAAGAGTAAAAGACAGGTGAGAGTAGATATAGGACCGATAGAAAATGATACTGGAGAAATTGTAGTGGGAGATGAGGAGATGACAGAGGAACTGAACAAGTATTTTGCATCAGTCTTCACTGAGGAAGACAGCAGGATACCAGACACTCAAGGGTGGCAGGGAAGAGAAGTGTGCGCAGCCACAATTACGACAGGGAAAGTACTCAGGAAGCTGAATAGGCTAAAGGTCGATAAATCTCCTGGACCAGATGGAATGCACCCTCGTGTTCTGAAGGAAGTAGCTGTGGAGATTGCGGAGGCATTAGCGATGATCTTTCAGAAGTCGATAGATTCTGGCATGGTTCCAGAAGACTGGAAGATTGCAAATGTCACTCCGCTATTTAAGAAGGGGGCAAGGAAGCAAAAAGGAAATTATAGACCTGTTAGCTTGACGTCGGTGGTTGGGAAGTTGTTGGAGTCGATTGTCAAGGATGAGGTTACAGAGTACCTGGAGGCATATGACAAGATAGGCAGAACTCAGCATGGATTCCTTAAAGGAAAATCCTGCCTGACAAACCTATCACAATTTTTTGAGGAAATTACCAGTAGGCTAGACAAGGGAGATGCAGTGGATGTTGTATATTTGGATTTTCAGAAGGCCTTTGACAAGGTGCCACACATGAGGCTGCTTAACAAGATAAGAGCCCATGGAATTACAGGAAAGTTACATACGTGGATAGAGCGTTGGCTGATTGGCAGGAAACAGAGACTGGGAATAAAGGGATCCTATTCTGGTTGGCTGGTTACCAGTGGTGTTCCGCAGGGATCAGTGTTGGGGCCACTTCTTTTTACATTGTACATCAACGATTTGGATTATGGAATAGAGGGCTTTGTGGCTAAGTTTGCTGACGATACGAAGATAGGTGGAGGGGCCAGTAGTGCTGAGGAAACAGAGAGTCTGCAGAGAGACTTGGATAGATTGGAAGAATGGGCAGAGAAGTGGCAAATGAAGTACAATGTTGGAAAGTGTATGGTTATGCACTTTGGCAGAAAAAATAAACGGGCAGACTATTATTTAAATGAGGAAAGAATTCAAAGTTCTGAGATGCAACGGGACTTGGGAGTCCTCGTACAGGATTCCCTTAAAGTTAACCTCCAGGTTGAGTCGGTAGTGAAGAAGGCGAATGTAATGTTGGCATTCATTTCTAGAGGAATAGAGTATAGGAGCAGGGATGTGATGTTGACGCTCTATAAGGCGTTGGTGAGACCTCACTTGGAGTACTGTGGGCAGTTTTGGTTCCTTATTTAAGAAAGAATGTGCTGACATTTGAGAGGGTACAGAGAAGATTCACTAGAATGATTCCGGGAATGAGAGGGTTAACATATGAGGAACGTTTGTCCACTCTTGGACTGTATTCCTTGGAGTTTAGAAGAATGAGGGGAGACCTCATAGAAATATTTTGAATGTTAAAATCATGGACAGAGTGGATGTGGCAAAGTTGTTTCCCATGATGGGGGAGTCTAGTACGAGAAGGCATGACTTCAGGATTGAAGGGCGCCCTTTCAGAGCAGAAATGCGAAAAAATTTTTTAGTCAGAGGGTGGTGAATCTATGGAATTTGTTGCCACGGGCAGCAGTGGAGGCCAAGTCATTGGGTGTCTTTAAGGCAGAGATTGATAGGTATCTGAGTAGCCAGGGCATCAAAGGTTATGGTGAGAAGGCGGGGCAGTGGGACTAAATAAGATAAAATGGATCAGCTCATGATAAAATGGCGGAGCAGACTCGATGGGCCGAATGGCCTACTTCTGCTCCTTTGTCTTATGGTCTTATGGTCTTATGAATTAGTGTTTTCAGTGTTTTTGATTTGCTTTTCAGCTGGTCCAGCACAGCACTGTGGGCTGAATGGCCTGTTCCTGTGCTATACTGTTCTATGTTCGATACAAAGCAATTAGATACCAAACTATCTCATCTGAAATAAAAACGGCTAACCCTTCCAAGCTAAACGCAACATCTACCCCTCCTCAAACCCAGCCCCTCCACCTTGTCAAACTAAACCGTCTCACTAACCCCACCCCCCTCCTCACTCTTCCATCCCCAACATCAACCCCCACCACAACCACCACCTCCCCTGGCAACTCATTCTCAATATTCACCACCCTCTGTGTGGAAAACATGCCCCTCCAGTTTCTCCCCTCTCACCTTCAGCCTGTGCCCTCTAGTTTTGGCTTCCCCTGTGCTGGGAAAAAGTCTCTAACTCTTTAAGCTGTCCACGGCCCTCATAATTTTATAAACCTCCAGAAGGTCACCGCCCAGCCTCCTTCTTCGCAGTGAGAACAAACCCAGACGATCCAACCTTTCCTGGTAATGCTCTGGAGAATCTCTTCTGCACTCTCTTTATCGCTACCACGTCCATTCTGTGATGTGGCGACAAGAACTATACACAATACTCTAAGTACAATCTAATTATTGTTTAGTACAGCTTCTTTTGGACGTCCCAACTTGCGCGCTCACAGACATTGACCGTGTGCAGTGGGAGGCTGTTAGCGATGAGACAGAGCGAGTGGGTCAGCGAAGCAGGGCAGCGCGGCCGGAGAAAGGGATGGCGCTGGCTACGCTCCTCAGCCAAGGGGTACCTGAGACGAGAGGCCATCCAGAGCACCCTAGGGCCAGGAAGCCTGGATCAGCACCCAGTGCAGTGCAACCCCAGGGAAGTGGGTGAGCAAGCTCGGGACAAAAACCAGGAGACAGTTTCCAAGTCAAGTACGTTCATTATCAAAGAATGTATAAACTATGCAACCTTTGATTCGCTCAAGCAGGAACTGCCAGGCAGCACTGGCTCCTGCCCTACAGAGTGGCTCAACCCCTGGGAAGGAGGGGGTCAGGACCCGGAGCCCTGGTCTGTGGGGTGGGTGCACCAGTAGCCCAGGGTGGGACTGAGCAACCAACCACGATGGGGGGGGGGGGACCTCTGATCTCCTTCTCCCACCACAGTGCATTTAAAGACCAAGTGATTAAACTCATTTAAAAGGCCAATCGAAAGCCTTTGGAATGAAATGCATGTAGCCTGGCAGAAAGGAGAATACCAGAGACGGGTGTGAGCGGGGGGCGGGGGGGGGGGGTTGGGATGTGATCCCATCTCGGAGACATGTCTCCGGGGAGACCAGAGGTTGGGAGATGGTCCACTGATATACTCACGCGTCAGGAAGGGCAATGAGGTGGGATGGGATGGGTGGTATCATTGTTGTGATGCAGCAAGGAAGCACGATGTATAATCAGTGTGGGTGAAGTGAAGGGGAGCCGAGGGACAGGAGGGTTGTCTGCAGGTTGTGTTGGGGGAGCAGGTCAAACTGGAAATCTTCAGATGGACAGTACTGTGCAAAAAGTCTTAGGCACATATTTACAGCCAGGGAGGCTAAGACCTTCGCACGGTACTGTAGTTTTCGATGTGGAGCAGAGAGCCAGTTTGTAAACCTGGTGGGAACAAAGGGTGTTGGGAATGGTGAGGGTGGAGTGCCACGGGAGGGGTGGCAGAGAAGGACTGGCTGGAGGGGGGTGTGGCATGGGTGCAGACACACCCAGTCCTGAGACACCAGGCAAGGTCATCAGGTTACAAACAACTGGCTTATTGATTATTACAGAATGTCTCTCTGGTGCTTCCCACTCCCTCTCTCCCCCTTTCTGTAGATGTACCATGGAGAATATCACTGTCTGGTATGGAGGGGCTACTGCACAGGACCAAAAGTAGCTGCAGAGGGTTGTAAATCTAGTCAGCTCCATTTGGGGTACTAGCCTACAAAGTATCCAGGACATCTTTAGGGAGCAGTGTCTCAGAAAGGCAGCGTCCACTATTAAGGACCTCCAGCACCCAGGGCATGCCCTTTTCTTACTGTTATCATCAGGTAGGAGGTACAGAAGCCTGAAGGAACACACTCAGCGATTCAGGAACAGCCTCTTCCCCTCTGCCATCCGATTCCTAAATGGACTTTGAATCTATGAACACTACCTCACATTTTTAATATATATTATTTGTTTTTTGCATGATTTTTAATCTATTCAATATACGTATACTCTAATTGATTTACTTATTTATTATTATTATTTTATTTTGTTTTCTTTTTCTCCTATATTACATATTGCATTGAACTGCTGCTGCTAAGTTAACAAATTTCACAACACATGCCGGTGATAATAAACCTGATTCTGATTCTGATCCGATTCCCTTTTCCCAACCGTGATTCTCCTCTCCCTGCCCCCTTCCCACTCTCAGTCCACAATAGGGACCCATATCAGAATCAGGTTTATCATCACTCACATATGTCATGAAATTTGTTGTTTTTCTTTCTCATTGCATATACACATCACTCTTGGCATGGAAAAGTTGCCCGTTTGGTCCCTTTTAAATCCCTTCTCACCTTGAGAGTGACCACATAGAAGGCTTATAGAATGCTTGCTTTTATTGGTTGAGACATTTAAGTTCAAAAGCCAAAAGGTTATGTTGCAACTTTATAAGACTCTGGAGTACTGCACACAGTACTGGTCGTCCCATTATAAGAAGGATCTTGAGGCTTTGGAGATGTTGTCTGTTTGGAGGGCAGATGCTATCATGAGAGGCTGGATAAACTTGGGTTGTTTTCTCCGGAGTGTCGGAGGCTAAGGGGAGATCTGATAGAGGTTTACAAGATTATGAGAGGCATGGATAGAGTGGACAGAGAGTATCTGTTTCCCAGCGTTGAAATGTCTAATACCAGAGGGCATGCATTGAAGCCGGTCCAGTACAGCACTGTGGGCCGAATGGCCTGTTCCTGAGCTGTACTGTTCTATGTTCTAAACCTCTGCCCTCTATTTTTAGACTGTCATACCCTGGGGAAAGGACTGTTATCCCCCACCTTATCTATGCCTCTCATAATTTTACACACTTCTATAAAGTCACTTCTCACTCTCCAACATTCCAGGGCATAAAGACCTAATCTGGCTCTCTAGTCTTTTTAACAACCTCATAAACATTCTCAGCACACTTTCCAGTCCACATCAATGGGATTAGACAGTCATCCACATTGCCTGGAAGGGAAACCATGCTTGATAAATTACTGAGCTTTTCAGCAACACACACAAAATGCCGGAGGAACTCAGCAGGCCAGGCTGCATCTGTGGAAAAGTGTTAACAGTCAACGCTTTGGGACCCTTCTTCTGGACTGGAAAGGAAGTAAGGAGAAGTCAGAGTAAGAAGGTGGGGGTGGGGAGGAAGAAGTACAAGGGGGCAAGTGATATGGGAAACTGGGAGAGGGGGAAGGGGTGAAGCACTCTTTTCCATAGATGCTGCCTGGCCTGCTGAGTTCCTCCAGCATTTTGTGGGTTGCTTTGGATATCCAGCATCGGCAGATTTTCTCATGAATTTTACGGAGATTTTGAAACAGAATGTTGCAGTGAAGTCCCACATAAACAACTAGGATTTAAAATTCAAATGCCTGGGTAATAATATCCTCACTGAGAATTGGCAGACATTAGGAAAAGGAGCACAGGAGGAGGGACTAATTCAGAATGGCAGGTAACAATTAGTGGGAGACTGCAGAGATTAGCCTTCATTAAATGATCTGGATGAGGGAACCCTCACCAAGAGTAGGAGATGCAAGGCCAGTTACGTGAAAGAGTTAGTTCGTGCTGCTTCCTCCCATCAGTGTTGCCCTCCAGTGAAAGATGAGTTGGATTGTGTTCACCGGCAGCTACACCAACCATACACTCAGGGACTTGGTCTGTATATACATATATATCTGTGAGACTTTTTTTTCCTGCTATTGTAACTGTACGTACTTTGTGCTGGGTGTGACTGTTGGTACTGTGTTTTGTACCTTGACCCTGGAGAAACGCCATTTCAATTCACCGCATTCATGCGCATGGTTGAACCTCGAACTTGAAATGAAATATCTCGAAGTTGGTCTACAGTGTTAAACCGGGTGGGGTTCTGGATTGTGACAGGAATACAGACAGACTGCGCAAGTGGGTGAATACGTGGCAGACACAAGCCAACACGGAACAACCTGAAAAACATTAGTAGGGAACCTGGGAGCCGGTGTATTATTGAAATGGTGTTAGATTGGGAGGCGTCGATGCACAAAGAAGCTTCTTGCACTCCAGTCACCGAGGACAAACAGAATGTCAAGGCAGCAGATAATGTGCTGGCTTCATAGCAAGAAGACTGCAGTACCAGAGATGTTCCAACACAGTTATACCAGACCTTGTGAGACCTCACCGAGTGGGTTTGGCTTCCTTGTCCAAGAATGGATATTCAATAAAGATCCAATTATCCAGCCTGTGTGGGACTTTGGAGCTGCTGGACAGCAAGATTATGTGGACTATTCTCTCAGACTCCTTCAGTACACCAATAAGCTTTTCACTTTTTTTTCCAACTTTATGCAACAGTATAATAAGTTTTGCAGAGAACCTGAGGTTGCAGGGAGTGTGGGTCATAGAGTCAGCTGAGCCTATGACTGAGTTTCTGATCAGACTCTCTATTGATAGAACGCCTCATTGCCAGAACATACCAACATAGGTGTGTGTGGGTGAGGTTTGTTCCTGAGGTGTGCTGTGTTGGGTCCACGACACTCCACTATTTCTTGCAGTCAAGTGCTGAGCCGTAGCCATACCAAACTGTGATGCATCTGCACAGGATGCTTTCTATGGTGCATCAAATCAAATTGGTGAGGGTCAAATCGGACATATCTAATTACTTTAGCCTCCTTAGGAAGCAGTGGCGTTGGGTGAGTTTTCTTAGCTGTGGGTTTGATGTGATTGGACCAGGTCAGGCTATTGGTGATGATCTCTCCCAGAAACTTCAAGGTGTCAACCCCAACACCGGTGATGAAGACAGCAGTTGAGTGGTGTCAGCACTGCGGGTGGGACTGAGCTCAAATACAGACACAGTGTTGGTCAAATGACTTCAACTCTCTTGCCACATTCACTTCACAAACAAGAGAGATTCTGCAGATGCTGGAAATCCAAGCAACACACACACACACACACACACACAAAATGCGTATGGGATTTCAGGCAGCATCCGTGGAAAAAAGTACAGTCGACGTTATAGGCCGAGACCCTTCGGCGATCCTGGATCTCGGCCCGAGACGTCGACTGTACTTTCCCCACCCCATAGCTGCTGCCTGGCCCCCTGAGTTCCTCCAGCATTTTGTGCGTGTTGCCACATTCACTTGTTCGGATTCCAGCCCCAGAGTTCACTGAGAATACAACAAAAAGGCTTCAGATCAGCTGTCTCGCAAGATCCAAGGCTTCAAGAGAAAATCGGGCGAGTCAGTCCACGAAACAAAAGGGCGTGCTTCCACAGGCTGGATCACAGGTAAGTCTTTTTCACAGTACCGACACAGGCAAGTAATTCCACAGTGAATGGCCTAACTCCAGCAGCAGGGCGAGTATCAAGACACAGCCACCAGCCTGAAACACCCCTCAAGCGGTCTCAGGTGTGTCTCGTAATCCATTTGCGGATCCTCCCGGTGATCAGGGTGAGGACCTCCGCCCGGACAGATGACATCATTTGCTCTGGGAGGTGTCAGCGCCGCCTGCTGGGCGCTTGAGGTGTTACAGCCGGGGAATGCGGCAGCAATTGGCGTGGACAGACAGAGATGGGAAGGTGGGATTCCAGGTGCCGCTGCTGGACACGGAGGGGCTGAGTCAGGTGGGGAAGCGCCCCAGACCGTGAAAGGGTGTATCACCCCAGAAGGACACGAGTGGTACTGGTGCTATGGTTTCAATACGGTGTTAACACTACAGAAGGTATTGACCTTAGGACACTAAGAATGTAAATTTATTTGCATTTTGTGTTTTTTTTACCAGGAATAAAGTTTAATTTTGAAATTAAACGATATGGGAGCAACACTCACGGAACTGCAGAGCATACACAGGTCATCTCTTGCTGCATGTGTTGATTATCTTAAAAACATAGGCTATGGCCTTTAATTTTACCAAGGAAAAAAAATCTGGATTTGCTTAGCACTGTAGTGCAAGGCTGTTCATTAGGTGTGTCGAAAATCAAACATACAAAAATTGGTGAAAATAGTGGAAAAAATGTAAATATTTACAAAACGGTATCGACAAGAAAACACGATAATTAGTCCATACTTGTTCCTGTCCAGTGTGGGCTCCTGGCAGTCCCCACCCCTCTCCCATACTGAGGGAGTCCACAAATGGGAGGAAAGTGCCCAACAATTCCCTCGACCGGACGACTCTCTCTGAGTGTGGCTGGCCTGACCTGCGTTCAGAGCCAGAAAGCACAAGCACCAAGTGCGAGCCTGTGCTGGGGTCTACCTGCCCCCAGTGCCGTGCGGGTTGGATCCAGCTTTCACCATTTGCCGTACTTCCTTCCCCTCGTAGAATACTTCACCAGAACAACATCGTCGATCACGGGCGGCGACAGCACCGCGGATCCTGCGAGATTGTTTCCCAAGTAGGCCGCAAAAGTCAATTGACAGAACACCTCATCACCAGATCTTTCCCAACAAGCAGCGAGACCTCGCTTGGCTGGCGGAGAGAGGGTACGGTTGGAGTCTCACTCCCGTTACCCACTGCCCTCAAGACGGCTGCAGTGAGGACAAAGCCGTCTCCCATCTCCCCAGTCGATGGGTGGAAGGGGGCGGAGGGTCCTCTGTCGAGATTCACCGGGGTAGTAGTGATACAGAGCGCTCTGCCGTCCAAGGGCGTCTCCCAGGGGTGCACGCCAAGATAGACATCAACCCTGCAGTGGCATAGCTTAGCTGAGCTGCTTCCGAATGACCTCGGAGGCCCGGGTTCAATTCCGAGCTCCTGCGAGCAAATGGATTCCCCCCCCCCCCCCCACATGCTCCAGTTTCCTCCCACTGTGATGATATTGACTCCATTACCTGCAAGCTCTAAACAGAAGACTTTACATCCTGTCTGATATATAAAACAAAATGTTATTTCAAGAAAGCAGCATCCATCATCAGGGACCCCCATCACCCAGGTCTTGCTCTCTTCTCGCTGCTGCCATCAGGAAGAAGGTACAGGAGCCTCAGGGCTCACACCACCAGATTCAGGAACAGTTACTATCAGGCTCTTGAACCAGAGAGGATAACTTCACTTGCCCCATCATTGAACTGTTCCCACAACCAATAGACTTACTTTTAAGGACTCTTCTTCTCATGTTCTCAATATTTATTGCTTTTTATTAGATTTGATTAGATTATGAGGATACTTAGTCCTCTTTTATTGTCATTTAGTAATGCATGCATTAAGAAATGATACAATGTTCTTCCAATATGATATCACAGAAACACAAGACAGACCAAGCTAAAACTGATTTAAAAAACCACATAATTATAACATACAGTTACAACAGTGCAAAGCAATACTGTAATTTGATGACGAGCAGACCATGGGCACAGTAAAAAAAAAGTCTCAAAGTCCCGATAGCCCCATCATCTCATGCAGGCGGTAGAAGGAAGAAAAACTCTCCCTGTCATGAACCTTCAGCGCCACAAACTTGCTGATGCAGCACCCTGGAAGCACCCGACCACAGCCGACTCTCAGTCCATCCGAAAACTTAGAGCCTCCGACCAGCCCTCTGACACTGAGCACCATCTCTGCCGAGCGCTTTCACCCCAGCCCTGGCCACCAACCAACAAGCAAAGTCGAGGATTCAGGGCCTTCCCCTCCGGAGATTTCGGATCACACAGTAGTGGCAGCAGCGAAACAGGCATTTCCGAAGTTTCACTGGATGTTCCTCCATGCTTCTTCACATCCGTCTTCATGAAATCAGGATTGTGCACGGCATCCTACTTGACAGGTAACAGATATTCATTCCAGAGTGGCCGCTATGCGCTGCATTGTGCCGCCATCTTCTCTTCTAATTATTTATTATTATTTCTTTATTTTTATAGTTACACTGTTTGCTATCCTTTGGACACTGTATGAACACCCCAGTTGGTGTGGTCTTTCATTGATTCTGTTATGGCACAACTTTGTGGGCCAAAGGCCCTGTAACGCGCTGTGGATTTCTATCCTATTATGGATTTATTGAGTATGCCTGCAAGAAAATTAAACTTGGGGTTGTATATGGTGACATACATGTACTTTGATAATAAATTTACTTTTATCTTTGATTATAACATATCAACCTAGACTTCAAAGACCAGTTTACTTTACTGTTTATTCTCCACGGCAAAGTCTAATTCAGTATAATCACTATTTGAATGGTGGGTCCTTCTCTCTACCAACAAGGAGCTATTTCCAGCTAAAGAAGGAGCTTAAATACTTTAATTTATGTTTAGTGATACAAAATAAATATAGACAAATAATTCTTGACATTGACTTAAACCAGTCACAACAAAGACAGATAGACAAACTTGTCTGCAAGGAGCTTGTACGTTCTTTCCGTGACTGCGTGGGTTTCCTCTGGGTGCTCCAGTTTCCTCCCACTGTGCAAAGGTCTACCAGCTAATTGACCATTGTAAATTGTCAGGAAACTATTAAATAAGACCATAAGATATAGGAGCAGAAGTAAGCCATTCGGCCCATCGGATCTGCTCCGCCATTCAGTCATGGGCTGACCCAATTCTTCCAGTCATCCCAACTCCCCTGCCTTCTCCCCATACCCTTTGATGTCTTGGCTAATCGAGAACCTATCTATCTCTGCCTTAAATATATCCAATGACTTGGCCTCCACAGCTGCTCACTGCAACAAATTCCACAGATTTACCACCCTCTGACTAAAGTAAATTTCTCTGCATCTCTGTTCTAAATGGACGTCCTTCAATCCTGAAGTCTTGCCCTCTTGTCCTAGACTCCCCTACCATGGGAAATAACTATCTCACTCCTGTACGCCTCCTTACCTGGGTTGCTGGGCGGTGAGGCTGGTAGGGCCAGAAGAGCCTGTTCCACGTTGTAGCTCTAAATAGATAAACAGATAAACAAGCAAGTAAACAAGCTGAGGGAACTCAGCAGGCCCTCGCGGCGTCAGTGGAGAAAAGCAGACAGCCAATGTTTCGGGCCAGGCCCCTCCTCAGCGAGCGAGATGCCCAATAAATGGGGGAAGGGGAGAAATCAGAGCAGTGATAAGTGGAGAGGAGAGAGGCTGGGCAAGAGGCAGTGATAGGTAGGAGCCACAGAGAGACAGCTTGGGAGAGGAAATGGCGGGAGGGGTGATAGGCAGGAGAGGAGAAAGGATGGTAGAATATAACAATATAATATAAAGCAAATGGTAACTACTTTATTTTACATTTTAAATTTTACAGATAAGGTATATTTTACAAATAAGGAGGAGGAGAGGACTAGATGGGGGCGCATGCAGCCGTTCCGAATGATATCAATAGGTGTTAACTAGGGGGCCGTGCACAATCCTGATTTGATGGAGACAGCCGTGAGAGCACCAAGGAACACCTGGAGAAACTTCTGAAATGCCCGCTTCGCTGCCACTGCTACTGTGCGATCGAGAATCTCCGGAGGGGAAGGCCCCAAGTCCTCGGCTTTGCCTATTGCCTGTGGCCGGGGCCGGGGTCGAAGCCCTCGGCAGAGATGGTGCTCGGTGCTCGGTGTCAGAGGGCTGGTCGGAGGCTCGGAGTTTTCGGACGGACTCGGAGTCAGACTGTGGTCGGATGCTTCCAGGATGCTGCATCGGTAAGTTTGCGACGCTGGAGGTTTACCATCTGCGTGAGATGATGGGACTTTCGAGAGACTCTGAGACTTCTACCGTGCCATGGTCTATTCTTACCAAATTACGGTATTGCTTTGTACTGTTGTAACTATATGTTATAATTATGTGGTTTTTGTCAGTTTTTCAGTAGGTTTGTCTTGTATTTCTGTGATATCATTCTGGAGAAACATTGTATCATTTCTTAATGCATGCATTACTAAATGACAATAAAAGAGGACGGCGTGTCCTCATAATCTAATCTAATCTATTTTAAAATTAAAATTGCTCTCTGCTCCATTCTGGGCTTGATTTGCCCCATTTTTCCATTAGCTTCCAAGCCTGGGGCTCTTCACCTCCCTCTGCCCCTGCAACCTCCCTCAACGTGCTCGTCTGGAAACCACAGTCAGTGTGGGTCAGTGATAACATCTCCTTCTCACTGCCTATCAACACAGGCACATGCTTAGCACGCTGCTCTTCTCTCTATGTACTCATGACTATGTGGGTAGGCACGGCGCAAACACTATCTATAAATTCACAGTTAGGGTCGCCAACTTTCTCACTCCCAAATAAGGGACAAAAGTAGCAGCCAAATACGGGACACTTGTGTTTACCCCGAGAAAGACTACCATGACCATAAAGCCTTGCGCGGGCACCTGTGTGCGCATGTGTGATGTGCGCATACGTGACGTACGCACGTGTGTACGTGCTGATTTTTTTTCTACAAGTCGGTTTTGGTTTAATCTTCCTGATTCTATTAAGTGAAACTACACTGTACATACATTATTTCCACTTTATATAGGCTGTGTATTTATCATATCATTCCTGCTTTTACTGTATGTTAGTGTTATTTTAGGTTTTATGTGTTATTTGGTATGATTTGGTAGGTCATTTTTTGGGTCTGGGAACGCTCAAAAAGTTTTGCCATATAAATTAATGATAATTGCTTCTTCGCTTTACGCCATTTCGGCTTATGAAAGGTTTCATAGGAACGCTCTACCTTAGTGGAGGAAATATGGGACAAGGGCGGTCCCGTATGGGACAAACCAGTTTAGTCCAATATACGGGATGTCCCGGCTAATAAGGGACAGTGGCAACCCACAGATGACACTACAGTTGTTGGTAAACTCTCAGAGACGATAAGGAAGCATACAGGAGTGAGATAGATCGGCTGGTTTAAATTGTGTTTCAATGACCTCATGCTCATCGTCAGCAAGACAAAGGAACCGATTCTGGACTTCAGATTCAAGACTGAAGTACATTTACTATCAAAGAATGTTTAAATTATACAACCTTGAGATTTGTTTGCTTACAGGCAGCCACAAAGCAAGAAACCCCGAATGAACCCAATTAAAGGGGAAAAAAATAAGAAGACCAACACCCGATGCGCAAGAGAAAGGGAAATAAAACACAAACCATGGAAACAATTGAACAACATTCCGAACCATATTGCGTCCTCAGGTCTGAACCCAGGACTAGGCCCAAAGCCTCACTTATCAGCTCATTATATTAGCGGGCACAGAGCATAGCAGCCGGGGCAGTCTTCATAGCCTCAGCGCCATGAAGTGGGGAGTGACCACTGCGGAGAGCGAGCAAAATCGGCTCTTGCCTTGGAACCCGACACCCTGCCTTTTCAGTCTTTCTGGGCTGGCTTTTAAATTGACCAAATAATGGAAAAGTGAAAGGCTCCGGCTTCCTGGAGAGAGGAGTGAACGTCGCGGAGAGCCGACGAAATCAGCTCTCGCCTCTGGTCTGGGCCAGCCTTTAAATTGTCTCAACAGCAGATTGTGCCTCGCGCTAGGATCCAGCTCCTGTGAAGGGCTTGGGGCCTAGATCACGCTGCCCAGTGACTCACTCCAGGCCCAGATTTCGCTGCCCAGACCAAAGCCGCTCTGAAGCTCTTCAAATCAGCCTGGTGCCCAGAACCGAGCACCCGGGCCATTTGTACAGGCATCAAATTTCCTCTTCCCTCGAGCTCTCCTCTCCAAATGGTTCACTTCATCTGCATCGATTCTGCAACGCACCATCCCAGCTCATCCCCTGAACTCGCCTCGCCATCACTCGACCCTCACTGTTTGGGTCATGTAGGCATCCGTTAGTCTCGTGAGGCTATGGATTTGCACCTTGGAAGGTTTCCAGGGTGCAGGCCTGGGCAAGGTTGTATGGAAGACCAGCAATTGCCCATGCTGCAAGTCTCCCCTCTCCACGACACCGATGTTGTCCAAGGGAAGGGAATTAGGACCCATACAGCTTGGCACCCAACTCATCAACGCAATCACAAAGCAGGCATACCAGTGGCTCAGCTTTGTTAGGCGGTTGAGGTCTCCAAAGACTCTTGCAGATTTCTACAGATGCACGGCGGAGAACGTTCTGACGCTGGTTTCATTGCTGCCACGCGTGGAGGGGCCAATGCGTCGGATTACAAGAAGCTACAGAAGAGTTGCAGACTTAGTCAGTTCTATCATGGGCACACCCCTCCCTCCACATTACTGCAAGAGATGGTGCTCCAGGAGGGCAGCGTCCATCATTAAAGACCCTCACCATCCGAGCCATGCCCTTTTCACATTACTACCACCGGGAGCGAGGGAGGGGAACCTGGAGAGCCCATACTCAGCACTTTAGGAGCAGCTGGATTACTGAACGATCCATAAACCCATGAACACTACACATTGGATTAGATTATAAGGACACGCAGTCCTCTTTTATTGTCATTTAGTAATGCATGCTTTAAGAAATGATACAATATTCCTCCGGTGTGATATCACAGAAACACAGGACAGACCAAGACTGAAAAACTGACAAAACCACATAATTATAACATATAGTTACAACAGTACAACAATACCATAACTTGATGAAGAACAGGCCATGGTCACAGTAAAAAGTTCAAAGTCTCTGGAAAGTCCCACATCTCACGGAGACGGGAGAAGGAAAAAAACTCTCCCTGCCATGCTCTGAGTCGTCCAAAAACTTCGAGCTCTGATCAGCCCTCCGACACCGAGTACCGAGCACCATTTCTATCTGAATGCTTCGACCTCAGCCTCGGTCGCCGGCAGCAGGCAAAGCCGGGGATTTTGGGGCCTTCCCTCCGGAGATTCTCGATCGCACTGTAGCAACGGCAACAAACCGGGCATTTCAGAAATTTCTCCAGATGTTCTTCTGCTTCTCACGTCTGTCTTCATCAAATCAGAATTGTGCACGGTGTCCCACTTACAGATATGATATCATTACACTAGAGAGCTGCGCGCGCTGTGTCGCGCTGCCATCGTCTCCTCCCACTGATTTATATCTTTATGCCTTTGCCCTATACCATTGCTGCAAAACAACATATAATTCATAAGACCATAAGACATAGGAGCAGAATTAGGCCATTCGGCCCATTGAGACTGCCCCATCATTCCATCATGGCTGATCCATCATCCCTCTCGAACCCATCTCCCTGTGGATTATTTAAGAACCTATCAACCTCCACCTTAAATATACCCAATGACTTGGCCTCCACCGTTGCCTGTGGCCATGAATTCCACAGATTCACCCACCCTCCAGCTAAAGAAATTTTTCCTCATCTCTGTTCTAAATGGACGTCTCCCAATTCTGAGGCTGTGCCCTCCAGTCCTAGACTACCTCACTACAGGAAACATCCTCTCCACATCCACTCTATCCAGACCTTTCAATATTCGTTAGGTTCCAGTGAGATCCCCCTCATTCTTCTAAACTCCAGCGAGCACAGGCCCAGAGCCATCAAACACCCCTCATGCGTTAACCCTTTCATTCCTGGGATCATTCTCGTGAACCTCCTCTGGACCCTCTCCAATCCCTGTAAGTCTTTTGTTAGATAAGGGGCTCAAAGCTGCCCACAATACTCCAAGTGTGGTCTGACCGATGTCTTATAAAGTCTCAGCATTACACCCTTGCCTTTATGTTCTAGTCCTCTTGAAATGAATGCTAACATTGCAATTGCCTTCCTTACCACCGCCTCAACCTGCAAGTTAACCTTCAGGGAACCCTGCACAAGGACTCCCAAGTCCACTTGCACCTCAGATTTTTGAATTTTCTCCCCATTTAGAAAATAGTTCATGCTTTTATTCCTTGTGCCATACAGCATGACCATACACTTCCCTACATTATATTCCATCTGCCACTTCTTTGCCCATTCCTCCAATCTGTCCAAGACCTTCTGCAGACACTCTGCTTCCTCAACACTACCTGCCCTTCCACCTATCTTCATATCGTCCACAAACTTGGCCACAAAGCCATCAATTTCTTCATCTAAATCATTGCCATAGAAGTGGTCCCAACACCAACCACAGTGACACGCCACAAGTCACCAGCAGCCAACCAGAATAGGCTTCCTTTATTCCTGCACTTTGCCTCCTGCCAATCAGCCAATCTTTGATCCACGCTAGTACCTTTCCTGAAATACCATGGGCTCTTGTATTGTTAAGCAGCCTCATGTATGGCACCTTGTTAAAGGCCTTCTAAAAATCCAAATAAAAAACATTGTTGTTTTTTTTGGAAAATAGAGAATTAACACAAGTAAAGGGAAAGATTTGGGAAAGGGATAAAAAAAATGAAAAAATTAAGTAAGTAAGTACATAGGGATTGGATAATTATGTCTGCGGGCAGGAACAAGCACGAACAAATTGGGATATAAACACCTACAATGGTTGGTATATAGGCTTGTATGCAACATTTTGGACCAGTGGAAATGGTCCAGAAGGGTTGTATGGAAACTATTATTACCATTTTTCTTAACAACTAATTTCATTACTTAGCCTAATAGGTTAGATTTACCACAGTACATAATTATCTATTTAAATGTTTATTTTGCTTTTATATCATCTCAATGTGTACTTAAGAATGTATAAATAATTGTAGTTTTATACATATAAAAAAATGGAAAAGGTTATATGTGTGAAAAAAGTACATGATAATTGTGAACTCCTTATCCAAATAAAAATAAAATTTAAAAAAAAACATTGACCGACTCTTTGTCTAACCTGCCTGTTATTTTCTCAAAGAATTCCAACAGATTTGTCTGGCAAGATTTCCCCTTTAGAAAACCTTACAGACTTTGGCCTATTTTATAATGTGCCTCCAAGTACCCCAAAATTTCATCATTAGTAATTGACTCCAGCATACTTCTAACCACTGAAGTCAGTCTAACTGACCTATAGTTTCCTTTCTCCTGCCTCCTTCCCTTCTTAAAGTGTAGAGTGACATTTTCAATATTCCAGTCCTCAGGAACCATTGTTGAATATAGTGATTCTTGAAAGATTATTACTAATGCCTCCACAATCTCTTCAGCTACCTCATTCCCTCTAGTCCAGGTGACTTATCTACCTTATCTACCTGTGTCCACCGAGATGCAACACAGAGCGTCATAGGAAGTCATTCCTGCCTGTGGCCATCAAACTTTACAGCTCCTCCCTTGGAGGGTCAGACACCCTGAGCCAATAGGCTGGTCCTGGACTTATTTCATAATTTACTGGCATAATTTACATATTACTATATAACTATCTATGGTTTTATTACTATTTATTATTTATGGTGCCTCTGTAATGAAAACCAATTTCCCCCGGGATCAATAATATGACTATGACTATGACTAAGACCTTTCATCTTCACAAGCATCTTCTCCTTTGTAATAGCAACAACACTCACTTCTGGCCCCTGACACACTCGCATTTCTGGCCCCTGACGCTAGTGCCTTCCACAGCGAAGACTGATGCAAAATACTCATTAAATTCATCCCACATTATTACCTCTTCAGAGTCCCCTTCTGATGAACTTTAGCCAGCTCCTCCCTCGTGCCTCTATAATTCACTTTACTCCACTTTAATACTGATACCTACGATTTTCACCACCCCTTCTCAAACTGCAGGGTGAATTCCATCGTATTATCATCACTACTTCCTAAGTGTTCCTTTACCTTAAACTTCCTAATCAAATCTGGTTTGTTACATACACTCAATCCCAAATAGCTTTTCCCCAAGTGGGCTCAACCACAAGTTGCTCTAAAAAACCACCTGGTAGGCATTCTCCAAACTCCCTCTTTTGAGATCCAGCATGAACTGGATTTTTCCTAATCTACCTATATATTGAAATCCCCCATGATTAGTTCAACATTGCCATTTTTATATGCCTTTTCTATTTCCCGTTGTAATTTGTAGCCCACGACCTGCCTGCAGTTTGGGGGACTGTATATAACTCCCATCAGGATTTTTTTCACTCTTTTAGTCAACTTAATTCTATCAGCAAGGATTCTCCAGTCCTATGTCACCTCTTTCTAAGGATTTGATCTAATTTTTTAACAACAGAGCCACGCTCCCCTCTCTGCCTACCTGCCTGTCCTTTCAATACATTGTGTATCCTTGGAGGCTAAGCTCTTAACTATAATCTTCTTTCAGCCACGACATCATACCTGTCAACATCTAACTGCGCCACAAGAACATCTACCCTATCCCGTACACTGCGTGCATTCAGATATAACACCTTCAGCCCTGTATTCGTCACCCTTTTTAATTTTGGTCCCGTGTTACACTTTACCTCATCCCACTGACTGCAATCATTTGTCTGTCCTTCCTCACAGTCTCACTACACATATAACAACAGCTCTATCACTCCAGCTACCATTCCCCTGCCGAATTAATTTAAACCGCCCCCTACAGCTGTAGCAAACCTGCCCACGAAGAAATTGGTCCCTCCTTGGGTTCGCTGTAACAGGTCCTTTGAGGCCAATTCCATGTTGATAATTCTGATCCTGATTCATGGACCTCACACTTCCCTGTCATTCCCTTCTCTCCCAGCAGGTGTCCCCACCCTCCCGTACAGAGCGGTCAGCCTCAGCACCGCCCACTCCCCGTGCGCCAATCCGCTGCGGGCATTGTTGTCCCGGAGCTAAGAAGGTAAAGAAGTTTACGCACAACGAAATTCCAAGGCAGATTTCTAATAATAAGCGGTCACCATGTGGTGAGGAAAAAGTGCAGGTCACAAGAGCGGTGGGGGGCTGACGCACTCGATGTCCTGCAGGGCGATTCTTTCGCATCCATTGGGAGCCCAAAGGATTTTAGTTTGAAGCTCATCCAAGGGGCAGCGTCTCGGGGAGGAGTGCTTGGGAGCCTCAGCCTGGAGGGTTTCCATGGAGTTCAAAGCATAACTGCTCCCACTGGGCCGCTGTCAGCTCAGTCAGTATTCCCATTGAGTGGTGGGAACATCACGGATTATGAGAGACCCAGAGTTGGAAAGGCCATTTCCGTCTTTCCCCCCGCAGCGACTCATCTTCCCCACTGTGTCTGCAGGACACTCTGCGCTGTCCACTGTCTAACGGACTCACGGTCTAACGCCACGCACACGAAATGCTGGAGGAACTCAGCAAGCCCAGGCAGCATCTATGGAAAAATTCAGGGTCTCCCAGTGGCCACCCATTTTAATTCCACTTCCCATTCCCATCCCAATACGTCAATCGATGGCCTCCTCTACTGTCACGATGAGGCCACACTCGGGTTGAAGGAACAACACCTTATATTCCGTCTGGGTAGCCTCCAATCTGATGGCATGAACTCGATTTCTTGAACTTCCAATAATGCCTCCCTTCACCATTCCCCATCCTCCTTTCCCTCTCTCATCTTATCTCTTTACCTGCCCATCGCCTCCCTCTGGTGCTCCTCCCCCTTTTCTTTCCTCCATGGCCTCTGTCCTCTCCTATCAGACTCCCCCTTCTCCTGTATCGCTTTCACCAATCAACTCCCCAGGTCCTTACCTCATCCCTCCCCCTCCTGGTTTCACCTTTCACCTTGTGTTTCTCCCTCCCCTCCCCCACCTTCAAATCTACTCCTCATCCTTTTTTCTCCAGTCCTGCCGAAGGGTTTCGGCCCGAAACTCTTTTCCATGGATGCTGCCTGGCCTGCTGAGTTCCTCCAGCATTTTGTGTGGCGTTGCTCAGATTTCAAGCATCTGCAGACTTTCTCATGTTTGTTATGGTCTACGGCATTTGTTTGGAAGAATTCTTCCATGAAAGACAGGCAGGTACAATAATGTTGCATTGCAATGGAGCCAGACCCATCCTCTGCAACACCAGGCCATCAGCACGTAGTGACATACACATTGTGATGCATCTGCACAGCAGAGTTCAAAATAAGTTCATCATGGACGTACAGTATGTCACCACATACCACACCGAGATTCACTTTCTCAATAAATCCAATGACCATAATAGAATCGATGAAAGACCGAGTGTACGACCAGAGTGCAGAAGAGAACAAACACTGCAAATACAAAATGAAATAATTATAATAAGCAATAAATATCGTGAACACGAGATGAAGAGTTCTTGAAGGCAAATCCCTAGGTTGTGAGAACATTTCAAAGACGGGGCAAGTGAAGTTGAATGGAAGTTACCCCCTTTGGGTCAAGATCCTGATGGTTGAGGGGTAGTAACTGTTCCTGAAGCTGGTGGTGCGAGTCCCGAGGCTCCTGTACCGTCTTCCTGATGGCGGCAGTGACAAGGGAGCTCACTCACTTTTGGTCCCCACCGGACACTCAACTCTCACCTGTGGCTCCAAGTAGCTGTTTGCATGTGACAGCCGCCACAGGCCGGCACACTGCTTCGACGGGTGGGCTGACCCCAGTGAGACAGGGGCATGCCTAGCCCAGCGTGCAAAATTGGACTGGGCAGATGGGATCGACAGTGATTATTATCTGGGTGGTGGGGGTCCCCGATGATGGACGCTACTTTCCTGCGACAATGTTCCATCTAGGTGTGTCAGTGGTGGGGAGGGCTTCACCTGTGATGGACTGGGCCGTCTCTTTGCTGTGTTCAGAATGGTAATCAGGGTGGGGGCAGCCGTGGGTAGACTTTTTGCCCCTGCTCTTTAGAGCCTTGTGCATTGGACCGTCTGACTCACGCACCCACCCACCATTCCAAGGGGCTAGAATCTATGAGGCAGAGCTGACAGTGGGCCGAGTGGCCTGCTTCCATGATGTATGACTGCATGATAAGGCACATGGGAGGACTGGTGGTTAGACAGCAGCTGTTTTAATGCCCAGGACCTGATAGGTAAGGCTGGTGAACTCTGAGCATTAATCATCACACAGGGAATACAATATTATTTCAGTCACAGAAAGGATGAAAGGTAGGTAGGACTGGAAGCTCATCATTGCAGAGTATAATTGTTTCAATAGACAATAGGTGCGGGAGTAGGCCATTCGGCCCTTCGAGCCAGCACCGGCATTCACTGTGATCATGGCTGATCATCCACAATCAGTACTCCGTTCCTGCCTTCTCCCCATTTCCCTTGACCTCACTATCTTTAAGAGCTCTATCTAACTCTTTCTTGAAAGAATCCAGAGACTTGGATTTGGTTTCGGGCATGATGATGTAAGGGCATCTCAATATTGATTAGGGAGAATGTCAGAGCAGTGTTCAAGGCAGCTGTGGAAGGCTCTTCGAATGAGACCAGATGAGAAGAACCTAGAAACGATTGCTGGGGTTATAATGCAGCCCGTACCCAACAGTCACCTGGAGAGGGATGAGCAGAAAGACAGGCAAACCACCAAGTGGTAAAGAGCAATCGTGTCTTTGTAGTGGGGGGTGGGGGGAATTTATCTTTCCCAATATTGACTTTGACCGTCATAGTTCAAGGGGTTTAGATAGGGTGGAATTTGTAAATTTAGTCCAGGAGAAACCATCGAGCCAAACTACAGACAGACTTAAAAGACTGAATGAGAAATGAGGCTGGGTGAGGGGGAGCAGCTTGAGAATAGTGATCACATTCGATACATTTCAGGCTTTTATGACGAAGGATAAGTATAGTTTGGGAATTAAGACCCTAAATTGGGAAAGAGTTGATTTCAATAATATAAGACAAGATCTGGCAAAAGCTGCTTGGTTCAGGTCAAACAATATCCAATAAGTGGGAGTGTTTTAAAAGTTAGACAGTAAAGGTTCAAGGCAGCATTTTACCATGAGGTAAAAAGGACAGAGGGTGTGTGGGGTAGCACCTTTGGTGAATGAGCTCGCCGCATCCATTCTGGGGCAGCTCACTCACTTTTGGTCCCCACCGGACACTCAACTCTCACCTGTGGCTCCAAGTAGCTGTTTGCACGTGACAGCCGCCACAGGCCGGCACACTGCTTCGACGGGTGGGCTGACCCCAGTGAGACAGGGGCATGCCTGGCCCAGCGTGCAAAGTTGGACTGGGCAGATGGGATCTATAGTGAGATCCAACGGCCAGGAAGGCATACTACAACGCTCCGTGGAGAGCCGAGGACAGGACAGGGCACAGAAGATGACACAGTCGTCCACTGCGATCAAGGAAGACCCCCAGTCTATGACGCTTCTTCGTACCACCGGACTGGACTTCTGAGGTCAAGAGAGTGGAACTGCCGCAGTGCAACGGCAAAACTCCCCCGCCCAGGTCTCCTATCACAGTCAAATACGATGGACAACCACAAAAAGGACAGGGTGGCAATATTAGAGTAGCTGGAAGAAGAGAGATATAGAGGGTATGATGAAGGGAAAAAATGGAAGCATATGATTAGATAGACAACCGAAGAAGGGGATGACTCTTGAGAAATATAGAAGGTGTAAGTGAGACCTAAAAGTAAACTAGGAGGGCAAGGAGATATCACTAACAGACACGACTAAGGAGAATCACAAGCTATTTTATAAGGATATTGGCAGTAAGAAGGTAATGAGAGACCGAAGGAACAATCTTTATGTGGGGCGAGGGGTAGGGGTGAGTGCTCGGTGGGGAGTGCCGATGCTTTTTTGCTGGTGGTGGTGGTGGGGGGGGGGGAGTCGTTGCTTTGTTGCTTATGTGTGGGAGGGGGAGTTGGGGGAGCTTTGGGGGTCTAACGTTTAACCATCACTCATTCTTTGGGGGGATACTCTTCCGTTTTCGTGGATGTTTGCGAAGAAAAAGAATTTCACGATGTATATGGAACTAGTAGAGTGGATAGGGGAGAACCAGTGGATGTGGTATATTTGGATTTTCAAAAGGCTTTTGACAAGGTCCCACACAGGAGATTAGTGTGCAAACTTAAAGCACACAGTATTGGGGGTAAGGTATTGATGTGGATAGAGAATTGGTTAGCAGACAGGAAGCAAAGAGTGGGAATAAACGGGACCTTTTCAGAATGGCAGGCAGTGACTAGTGGGGTACCGCAAGGCTCAGTGCTGGGACCCCAGTTGTTTACAATATATATTAATGACTTGGATGAGGGAATTAAATGCAGCATCTCCAAGTTTGCAGATGACACGAAGCTGGGCGGCAGTGTTAGCTGTGAGGAGGATGCTAAGAGGATGCAGGGTGACTTGGATACGTTAGGTGAGTGGGCAAATTCATGGCAGATGCAATTTACTGTGGATAAATGTGAAGTTATCCACTTTGGTGGCAAAAATAGGAAAACAGATTATTATCTGAATGGTGGCCGATTAGGAAAAGGGGAGGTGCAGCGAGACCTGGGTGTCATTATACACCAGTCATTGAAAGTGGGCATGCAGGTACAGCAGGCAGTGAAAAAGGCGAATGGTATGCTGGCATTTATAGCGAGAGGATTCGAGTACAGGAGCAGGGAGGTACTACTGCAGTTGTACAAGGCCTTGGTGAGACCACACCTGGAGTATTGTGTGCAGTTTTGGTCCCCTAATCCGAGGAAAGACGTCCTTGCCATAGAGGGAGTACAGAGAAGGTTCACCAGATTGATTCCTGGGATGACAGGACTTTCATATGAAGAAAGACTGGATGAACTGGGCTTGTACTCGTTGGAATTTAGAAGATTGAGGGGGGATCTGATTGAAACGTATAAAGTCCTAAAGGGATTGGACAGGCTAGATGCAGGAAGATTGTTCCCGATGTTGGGGAAGTCCAGAACAAGGGGTCACAGTTTGAGGGTAAAGGGGAAGCCTTTTAGGACTGAGATTAGGAAAAACTTCTTCACACAGAGAGTGGTGAATCTGTGGAATTCTCTGCCACAGGAAACAGTTGAGGCCAGTTCATTGGCTATATTTAAGAGGGAGTTAGATATGGCCCTTGTGGCTACGGGGGTCAGGGGGTATGGAGGGAAGGCTGGGGCAGGGTTCTGAGTTGGATGATCAGCCATGATCATAATAAATGGCGGTGCAGGCTCGAAGGGCCGAATGGCCTACTCCTGCACCTATTTTCTATGTTTCTATGTTTCTTATACATCGGCAGAATCAGAATCAGAATCAGGTTTATTATCACCGGCATGTGACGTGAAATTTGTTAACTTCGCAGCAGCAGTTCAATGCAATACATAACCTAGCAGAGAAAAAATAAATAATAAATAAAATAAATAATTATATAATAAATAAGTAAATCAATTACATTTATTGAATAGATTTTTTAAAACGTGCAAAGACAGAAATACTCTATATTAAAAAAGAGAGTGATGTAGTGTCCAAAGATTCAAAGTCCATTTAGGAATTGGATGGCGGAGGGGAAGAAGCTGTTCCTGAATCGCTGAGTGTGAGCCTTCAGGCTTCTGTACCTCCTACCTGATAGTAACAGTGAGAAAAGGGCATGCCCTGGGTGCTGGAGGTCCTTAATAATGGACGCTGCCTTTCTGAGACATTTCTCTGACATTATCTATTATCTATTGAAACCTATTGAGACATCGCATCGGTATTCACTGAGAAGGAAGACAAGGTAGAAAACCTCATGGAGAGGGGCAATGATATTTCAGAGCACCGAAGCATACTTTGGTTTATTATTGATACATATACTGAGATACAGTGACAAAGCTTTTTGTTCGCTTGTCATCCATTCCTTGCATAATTATATTGTCCTCGGACATGGGCGATCGTGGTCTTTCTATGGCCGTGATTGTTCCTGGCAAATTTTTCCACAGAAGTGGATTGCCATTGCTGTCCTCCATGTAGTTAAAAACATACATAGTGGTGCAATTGTAGAGGTAACTATATTGCAGAGAGACAAAGTGTACTGGCCGTGATGAGGTAGATCGAATAGTAAAGGGAGGTTTGTCTGAGTGGCTGTTAACGACCGTTACATCTGGTGGTTCATCCTTTCAGGCTTTTGTATCTCCTACCCGAAGGGAGAGAGAAGAAAAGAGAATGAGAGTTGTCGTCGATTATGCAGGCCACTTTCCTGAGGCAGTGGGAAGTGCAGACGGAGTCAATGTAGGGGAAGCTGTTTTACATGGTAGACGGGGCTGCGTTGATAGCTCTCTGCATTTTCTTGCAGTCTTGAGCAGAACAGCTTCTACACCGAGCCGTGATTAGTTGAAATAGGATGCTTTCTAACGTTGAATGAGTCAGATGGAGACAGGGTTAGATGTCATGGAACATATGAAAGTCAATAAGATCTGATGAGAGGTATTATGTAAGCGGTCTCTTTAGTCAAGAAAGGCAGTGGGAATAAGCCAGGCAATTTCAGGCCAGTGAGTCTTACGTCAGTGGTAGGGAAATTATTATATTAAAACATTCTAAGGGACAGGGGTTGAATCAGCATGGTCATCAGGACCAGGATCTATCAGCCCCAACCCACGCTTCTCAGCGCCTACCCTCACACATCCTCAATTCAACAGCTACCTCTCCTGTCACACTGATGCTCCCAGATCACATAAAATTACTATATCACTTCAGACTCTTCAAGCCGGCGCCTCCGGCGGAACCTTTTCCGAACGGTCACGTTCCGGAACCTCTTCCACTGTACATAGGTTCCGGCCGGAGGCCGTTACAGTTGCGCATGGAGACAGCGGGTCCGTGGGAGGGATGGCGGCCGATGCAGATTTCCTTCACCGTTACCGGGCTGTATCCAACAAGCTGAAGAAGTGAGCGGAGGTTTTAAAGGCGGGAGTGGTGGGGGACGTAAGGGTGGCGGAGGGATGGGGAGGGAGGGTTAGTCAATACAGCCCTTAGCTCCACCCACTGCGCCGGTGCCCCGCCCCCCTCTGTTGCGACCCTCACCATTCCCCCTCCGGCTCCGGCTCCCTCCCCGGGCCTCGGCGCTCGTCGCCCTATTGCCCCGCGTTCACCCCTCGCCGGACAACCCTCCCACCCCATACCTCAATGTGGCCCGCCCTTTCACCGGACCCCACCGCCCCGTCCCCCCTCCCTGCTGGGCACCGTAGCTTCAAAGTCCAAAGTAAATTTATCATCAAGGCACATGTGTGTCTCCGTTTTCTTCAGAATAGAATCAGGTTTATTATCACCGGTATGTGTCGTGAGATTTGTTAACTTATCAGCAGCAGTTCAATGCAGTACGTTATACAGAAGAAGAGAAAAAATATAATAATAAATAAGTAAATCAATTACAGTATGTGTATATCAAATAGATTAAAAATCGTGCAAAAACAGATATAATATATATTTTAAAAGTGAGGTAGTGTCCAAAGATTCAATGTCCATTTAGAAATCGGATGGCAGAGGGGAAGAAGCTGTTCCTGAATCGCTGAGTGTGTGCCTTCAGGCTTCTGTACCTCCTACCTGATGGTAACAGTGAGAAAAGGGTGCTGGAGGTCCTTAATAATGGACGCTGCCTTTCTGAGATACGGCTCACTTGTAGGCTAGTACCCAAGATGGAGCCGACTAAATTTACAGACCTCTGCAGCTTCTTTTGGTCTTGTGCAGTAGCTCTCCACCCCCGCCCCCATACCAGAGTGATACAGCCTGTCAGAATGCTCTCCATGGTACATCTATAGAAGTTTCTGAGTGTATTTGTTGACATGCCAAATCTCTTCAAACTCCTAATGAAGTATAGTTGCTGTCTTGCCTTCTTTAAAACTGCATCAATACGTTGGGACCAGGTCAGGTCCTCAGAGATATTGACACCCAGGAACTTAAAACTGCTCACTCTGTCCACTTCTGATCCCTCTATAAGGATTGGTATGTGTTCCTTCGTCTTCCTGAAGTCCACAATCAGCTCTTTCGTCTTACTGACATTGAGTGCCAGGTTGTTGCTGCGACACCACTCCACTCCAGTTGACATAACTCACTCCTGTACGCCCTCTCTTCACCATCTGAGATTCTACCAACAATGGTTGTATCATCAGCACATTTATAGATGGTATTTGAGCTATGCCTAGCCACACAGTCATGGGTATAGAGAGAGTAGAGCAGTGGGCTAAGCACACACCCCTGAGGTGCGCCAGTGTTGATCGTCAGCAAGGAGGAGATATTATCACCAATCTGCACAGACTGTGATCTTGGAGTTAGGAAGTCAAGGATCCAATTGCAGAGGGAGGTACAGAGGCCCAGGTTCTGCAACTTCTCAATCAGGATTGTGGGAACGAATGGTGGGCATATTCAGTAAATTTATAGAATAATAACCATAATAGAATCAATGAAAAGCCACACCAACTTGAGCAAAAGATACTCAATAATAAATAAACAATAAATATCGAGACCATGAGATGAAGAATCCTTGTAAGTAGTTGTGAGAACATTTCAATGATGGGGCATGTGAAGTTATCCCTTTTGGTTCAAGAGCCTGGTGATTGAGGGGTAGTAACTGTTCTTGAACCTGGTGGTGCGAGTCCTGAGGCTCCTGTACCTTCTTCCTGATGGCAGCAGCAAAAAAAAGAGCATGGCCAGGGGATGCCCCAATGATGGATGGTGCTTTCCTGCGACAGCGCTTCATGTAGGCGTGCTCACTGGTGGGGAGGGCTTTACTCGTGATGGATTGGGCCGTATCCACTACCTTTTGTAGGATTTTCCATACCTGGCTGTGATGCAGCCAGTCAATATACTCACCACTACATATCTGTAGAAGTTTGTCACAGTTTTAGATGTCATGCCAAATTTTTGCAAACTCCTAAGGAAGAAGTTGTTTTCTTCATAATTGCACTTATGTGAGAGGTCCTCTGAAATAATTACACCCTCCTTGCCTCCTGTGGTTGTGTCCTTGCTCTTTACGCCGAGTGCAAAGTTATGGAATTGACATCATTGCTGTACACCGTACTTACACGACACGGAAACAGGCCCTTCAGCCCATCAGTTCATGTTGACCCTCAAGCATCTGCTTGTATTAATCTCCCTACATTCTAATCAACAGAACGGTTAGAATGTAGGGAGATTAATTTTCTCCCTTCAGTGGCCAATTAACCTTCATTACAAGGCCCTTCAGGCAATGGGTTGATACCTGAACCCGTGAGGGTAGTGTATAGACTCAATGTGCACTCGGCTCTGCAGTTCAGGACTGAATGCAGCTCACTGGTGCTGTGAAGTGGTGGTTTTCCAAGCTACACTACTGTGGTCCATGTACAAAAAGGGTAACTGATCTCACAAACAGTCTGACTCTTTCAGTGATTCTTATGCTGGTGGTGCTGACCTCATTCGAAACAATGGCAGCCTGATGGCCCATTTCAATCTCACACCACTCTCCCTGTGTTCACCCTCCACGTTGCCTGTTCTTCTCCAATCAAGGCAGCCCCTCCCACCCCTTCCAACCTCCGTCCACTTCTCTTGGTCACTCACCACTCTGATACCCTGCGGCACCCTCCCGTTTCACCCCCTTCCCAATGACTTGAACTTTCACCGCTGGGCAGCACTTTCACCCCAAAGCAACACACACAAAATGCTAACATCAGCAATTCTGCAGATGCTGGAATTTCAAGCAACACACATCAAAGTTGCTGGTGAATGCAGCAGGCCAGGCAGCATCTCTAGGAAGAGGTACAGTGGACGTTTCGGGTGGAGACCCTTCGTCAGGACTAACTGAAAGAAGAGCTAGTAAGAGATTTGAAAGTGGCGGGGCGGGGGAAGTCCAAAATGATAGGAGAAGACAGGAGGGGGAGGGATGGAGCCAAGAACTGGACAGGTGATTGGCAAAAGGGATATGAGAGGATCATGGAACAGGATCCAGGGAGAAGGAAAAGGGGGAGGGGGGGATAAAGACCTAGAGGATGGGCAAGGAGTATAGTCAGAGAGACAGAGGGAGAAAAAGAGAGAGAGAAAGAATGTGTGTATATAAATAAATAACAGATGGGGTACGAGGGGGAGGTGGGGCATTAGTGGAAGTTAGAGAAGTCAATGTTCATGCCATCAGGTTGGAGGCTATCCAGACAGAATATAAGGTGTTGTTCCTCCAACCTGAGCCTCCCTGGGCCTCCTGTCCCATGATCCTCTCATATCCCTTTTGCCTATCACCTGTCCAGCTCTTGGCTCCATCCCTCCCCCTCCTGTCTTCTCCTATCATTTTGGATCTCCCCCTCCTCCTTCCACTTTCAAATCCCTTACTAGCTCTTCCTTCAGTCCCGAAACGTCGACTGTACCCCTTCCTGTAGATGCTGCCTGGCCTGCTGCGTTCGCCAGCAACTTTGATGTGTGTTGCTCACGCAAAATGCTGGAGGAATTCAAGTCAGGGCAATAAACAATCGAGGTTTAGGGCTGAGGTCCTTCATCAGGGCCAGCATTTTGTGGGTGTTGCTGAAGATTTCCAGCATCTACAGAATCTCACCCCTAAGACACACCCTGTGCCAGACATGTGTAGACTCCAGCTACACATCTTGTTTATTTGGTAAACTCCTGATTGCTGTGTGTTTAATTTTACAGGCGTTTCCTGCGCAAGCCAAATGTGGCGGAAGCAAGTGAGCAGTTTGGTAAGTGACACTTAGGAACGTGGGGAGAATAATAATTAGATTATTGTAAAAGGTTGCTTGATGGTTAACCCATACTCGATGGGTTGAAGAGCCTGCTTCCAACTTGTATCTCTCTGTGACTGTGAGCCTATTGATTGACTGGATTGCAGAAGAAGCCAAGGAAGAATGGGAATGTCATACCCACGTCTGCCTTCCCGTGATGTGTTCTCTCTGGTGGAGTGACCCGGAGGGTGGCCGTCAAGTGAGGAATTGCGGTGTAGGCACGGTGGATTGCAGGGCCTGTTCCTCCGCGAGTCCGTGACTGTCTGACCTTGGGGAGGAGAAAGTTCTGAGGAGCATGTGAGAGCAGGAAAAATCTTAACACCATGGTGCAGATCTTCACCATTAAAGGGTCTAGTGTTTGGCAGGGCTGATATCCTATTTATTTTACACACCTCCATCTCTCATGGTCAACCATGGATGTTGCGTCCTCACTGTCTAGATACGCAAGCCTGGGCAGCACAATATGGAGATTAAGCTATTAAGCTGTTACCTATGTAGCAGGCTCCCCCTCTCCACACATCTGATAACCCAGAGGAACGGCTGAGCAGTGTCGCAGGAGCTGCCAGTCAGCATTGAACCCAACGCAGGACTCCCTTAGGGACTCCGCCTCTAGATTTTCCCCTCCAGGTTTACTCCCAAAGCCTTCCCCAGGAGTGGGTTTTGCTGCAAGGCAGTGGAGGTTTGAGATCAAAGTTTTCCTTCTCCTAACCGAGCTGCCAAACACAGCTGACGAGCCTCATCTGCCCAAAGTGACCGATTTTAAGGTGCCAGTAACCTGCCTTTGCTCCTTTTCCTGTCAGTAAAAACGGTTCTGCTGGGCTTAGTAGCTAAGCCACACATGAAGGTTAGGAGCTGGACTTGGCTGTCAGAGACTATTTAAGCTGCACCCCATTGGGAGCATTTAATAGGTAGTGGGAGCTTGTCTCCATTACCACCCCTGGCTAGAACAACCTTAAGGAACCACATTTTTGAGTGTTAATATTTAACCTAAGAGACTTGGGTATTTGTGGGAATAAGTGTATGACTATTTCTTAGATTTACTTTTGAAACAATCAGACACTGGCTTGGCCTTGAACTAACCAACCTTGGTGACTGGTAATTATGTTCACCAACCAGTCCTAGCCTTAGTGACTTAGTGTCCCAGTCATTGATCAGGCCTGGCCTTGGTTTTTAGGGTATTGTGTTAAGCTTGTGTGCAGAACCGACTGATTTGAGTGTGTTGCATTGCAGGTCAGCTGGCCAAAGAACTGAAGCAGGAGGAGTGTCTGCAGTATGCAGGCTTCTGTAACCTGGCTGTGGCACGGTAGGAAAGTTACACCTCAGACACAATCAGAATCAGTTTTAGTATTACTGACTTTTATAATGTGAAACTTGTCATTTTGCCGCAGCAGTACAGCGCAAAAACAAAAATTGCTAAGTAGAACAAAAGGGAATGACAAGGTAGTGTTAATGGTTTCATGGACTGGTGGCAGAGGGAGGGAGCTGTTCTTAAAGTGTTCGATCTGGGTTTTCAGACTCCTGTATCTCCTCCCCAGTGGTAATAGTGAGAAGAGGGCAAATCTCTAATGGTGAGAGTTCTTAGTGATGCATGCCACCACCTTGAGGTAATATATCTTGATGATGTCCTCAATGGTGGAGATGGTTGTGCCCGTGCTTTAACTGGCCGATTCTATGATCGGCTCCATCCTTTTGTGCTCCTGTGCGTTGGAGCCTTTGTAACAGGCAGTGATGCAACCAGTCAGAATGTTCTGCACCCTACATGGGTAGAAATTTGCAAGACTCTGGTGATATACCCAATCTCCTCAACTCCAAATGAAGAGCTGCTGGTGTGCTTTCTTCACGATTGCATCAATGTGTTAGCCCCAGGATAGATTTTCCAAGATGTTGACATCCAGGAACTTGAAGCAGCTTCCCTTTTCCTCCATTGACACCTCAGTGAGAACTGGTGTACATCCATCTTTCCCCCTCCTGAAGTCCACAATCAGTTCCTCGACCTTGCTGACATTGAGTGCGGTTGTTGCTGTGACACCATTCGGCCAAATGAGGTTCTGCCAACAACAGGTCCTCTCATCCTTCCCTCTCTGCACTACCTGGAGCAGGTGGGGTTGTGCCCCCATCTCAGGGGATTGGATTAGGGTGGTTTGCTCATCTGAATGTGGGAGAACCATGAGTAACTCCCAGTATCTTCCCAGGGCTGGGTTTCTCCTTGCCAACTACCCTACATTCCTGGCCCTGTCCTCTCCTATTAACTCCAAAACACAAGAGATTCTGCAGCTGCTGAAAAAAAGTGCTGGAGGAACACAAGTCAGGCAGTATCTATGGAGGAGAATAAAGGGTTGACTTTTCTAGAGGACCCTTTATCTCTGCTAATCCGTTCCTTTCTCCATCTAATCCACCCAGGTCCCCTCGTACACCCACTCACCCACTTCTTTCCAGCCCCTCCCTACCTCGCCTGTGCCCCAGTCCCCTGCTACCCAGTTTCTTCTCCCTCTTTAATCTGGTTCCATCTGCCCACCACTCAAACCACCGGATCTTCCTCCTCTCTCCCATTCTTCCCATCTTCACACCATCCATTCTTCATCTGGTTCCACTCATCACCTTCCTTACTCCTCAGGTTCCATTATCCACAGCCATATGTTTCCTCCCCTAGCTGTCTCCCCACTCCGGTCTCTGCTCCTAGGCTAATGTAGGGTCTCGACCATCCACCTCCCTCTCAGATGCTGCCACAATCCCCTCAGCAATTTGTTTGCTGCTCCAGGTCCCAGCATCCATGGTCTCTTTTGCCTCCTAATGCTGGGTTGAAGGTGGAGCACTACCCTCATTGCCGTTGTCCTCTGGCCTGCCATCAGGTGTGAACAGACTCTGTTTAATGCTCCCGGAGAGGCCCTGGCCCTGACCGATGCAGCCCGCCTCTTCCTGCAGGCGGAGAAGGAGACGCAGAAACTCCAGTGCCCAGGCTTCGAGGAACATCTGCAGGCCGCAACCAACTGCTACAGCTTTGCCATAAAGGTGAGACGGGAAAGGTCTTTCACAGCCTCGTTACGCCCTAAGCAAGCAGTGACGTACTGTGGAAGTGGGTGAAATGTGAACCCAGTCTGTGCGCCACAAAATCCCACGTGCAGCGTCAGTATAGAACGTAGAACAGTATAGCACAGTACAGGCCTTTCAGTCCACGATTTGGGCTGACCTTTTAACCGACTCCATGATCAATCTCACTTTTCCTTGTCACATAACCCTCCATTTCATCCAGAGGATGACTCCCTGCCTCTTCAAGGAAGCACCACAAGTATTTTCATTGCCAAAGGCAGCAAAACCTCACGTTACACAGTGTAGTTCTCTCTCAGCACCACAGTGCAGAGATGTGTGAGACTGTTGTACTCAGCTGCCTGATCCAGAGCTGAGAGCTCTCACTGCTCGACAGCTTGGAGCCAGGGTGCTGGGGTGTGGAAGCCCCACTGGTGGAATATTTAGTATGGCAAGGTCGCTGGTCCTGGGTACTCGGGATAGGTGGCTCCCACGAACAGTATAAACCTCAAAATCATTGGCCATTCTTCCCTCCCGCTGCACTGGGCTCCAACGTTTATTGTTTGCGATTTCCCCCAGGCAGTGACAAATCCGTGTGACCGCCCAAATGGTAGGGAAAGAGGCATTACACACTGCCCAGTTCCCGCTGGCAGTCACTGGCTAATGATCAGGTCAGGAAAACTGGTCAAAACGCACCAGGATGAGACCACAGACAGTCCGGATCTGGGATTTGGTTTCTCTACTTTCAGTCAAGTCTGTATTGACACATGGATCTCTGTGTGTTCCCCATTCAATTTGGGTAACACTCCATTGACATTCCATGATAAGCTACTGGAGTACAGCAATACCAACTGTAGGCTAAAGGACACAAAATGTTACCTCAAACGAAGGAAAACCGGTGCTAATTTCCCTCACCCTCCCTTTCCACTCTCCACTCCCCCTCCCTCTCCCTCCCCTCCCCTACCTCTCCCTCTCCCCTTTCCTCTCCCTCTTCCTCTCCCTGCTCCCTCTCCCTCCTCTCTCCCCCTTCCCTCCTCTCCCCCTCCCTCCTCTCTCCCCCTCCTCTCTCCCCCTCCCTCCTCTCCCCCCTCCCCTCTCCCCTCTCTCCCCCTCCCCCTCTCTCCTCCCTCCTCCTCTCCCCCTCCTTTGCTCTCTCTTTCAGGTCTACATTGAGTTGAACCAGCCTGTCATGGCAGCCAGCCTCTGCTTGGAGCTGGGAAATGCTTTGAAGGTAAGTACTGCAACCCCCCTCCCCAATTACTCTACTCCTTATTTTGAGCCACATTCATGCTGTGCTGTAATAGAGACACCACTGACAATTGGTGAACGATATTCTTAACTTCATTCAAACTCTTAATTGAAAACATAAATATAAACACATTGACATCCGAGGGGAAAATTATTTCCATAGAGTGGCCAATGTTGGCATGTGCCAGAGTCAGAAACATTCACTACGTTTAAGATGTGTATATATATATATACACAGGGACTGGAATAGCAAGCCATTGAAGGATGTAGACCGTGTGGTCAAATGGGATTAGTAGAATTGAGTAAACGGTCAGCATTGACATGGTTGGGTCAAAGATTCTGTTTCTGTGCCACTCTACTCCATGACAATACAGGCCGTTGAGGCACAAGACATTCTGTCTCGGTCAGGACTGTGCATTCCCTTTCTTCTCCAAGTCCCAGATCCATGGCTCCTCGTTTTCAAGTGTTGGTCCTGGATCCTCACTGGGATTGCAGTTCTCATGCTGTTCCAAAGTAGCAGAAGGAATTAAACCCTCTTTCCAGGATCTGTCTCCCGAGAGCACCTTTTCTGCTTTTAAGGAACAGTGCCACATCAACAGTCCAGTCCAGGTCCATTGCAGCTGGACATCAGGTTGAAAGAGGAGCTCTTTCATCTGCCACAGCACCAGCCTTGTAACAATAGTTCTTGGTGGTGGGGCAATCATTGGAATTGTCTCTTCCTGACCATTTCCTCACACACATCTCATGACCAGGTTTTCCTGCGTCAGTATCTCACTCTCTTAACCGAGGCCTCTGATTATCTCTGATTACCATGGCAACAGCCAGCTCTTCTGCCTGCTATTCAGGTCTCAGACGCCACAGGAAATCTTTCAGAGTGGAGCCTTTCTTTCCCAGTGTTCGGTGTTGCTTTCAGTTTATTGGTGTCTTAGAACCTTGAGTCCCAGCAGGTCCAACCAACTCCCCAGTGAGGTTACTGAGGACGAGAGAAAGTGTACTTCACAGTACTGTTCCTTTACCTCAGGGAGGATGTTTCAGGCTGCAGTTGTGGAAATTCCACAGTTTAATTGTCACCAGTGCCTTCACAGAACAGTTCCCAGGTCATAATTCAGTGATTGATCAATATCCACCGATTACAGTAACCTCTTTATATTTTCTTAGCGTCCTCAGAGAACTTTACGGACCATTAATCATCTTCATGTGTGGCAACCAGCAAATGTTTGTTCAAACTGAAAACATTATCTTTATTTTTCTGGGTGGTTGCTTTTGATCCTTTGGCTGCTAGGCCACTACCTATTGCTCACCCACCTGCAGCCTCCTTGCACTTCACAGACACTTCCAGTAATGTCCATTGCTCACGAAGTTTTGGCACTGCCAGGTCACTCACAGGATACCCTTACATTGTCCAATACTCATTCTGGAGACAGCAGTGAGGAGTTTGACCGGTTATATTCCTGGTACAAAGAGAGAATGAGCAGGTTGGGTCCAGCACCACTGAGTTCGGTGAATGAGTGATTAACGTACTGAAACAAGGGGAGCTACAGGGTGGATGGTGAGAGATGTTTCCTCTGGGGAGGACTTGGTTTCAAGTGCAAGCGAGAAGGAATTTTTTTTCTCTCACAGGATGGGGGCATCCTGGAGTTTCCTATCCCACAGAGTGTGTTCAGGATGAGGACTGACAGATGTATTAATCTTATTGAAGCACCCGGTTTCCTTGGCTGCATAAGTGTAGGGAAGACAACCTCCGGCCCCTCCAAACTCGTGAGATTGAGGTGTGCTTGATCCCATTCCAAACCCTGGTTTGTGTGGATGCTGTGTCATTTTCTACCCTGTTACAAATTAATGCCATGAAATAACAGAGAGTATACTGCATACGCTGGAATTATATTTATGAATCTTAACTGGAGGGTTAGTAAAGAGTAACAAAAAGAAAAGGGCCCATTTTAATTAAACAGTCACATGTGCACAAGTTTGAGCTCATCGTGAACTTTTGTCACTTACACACTGACCTCGGTCAACGCGAAAGCACACACCACCTTCCGAACGTCGCTTGCAAACCATCTCAAACAAACGGGTCTCTCACCGGATTGTATGCTGTGACTGGTTCTCCCCAGCGTCTTCTCTTTTCATCTCCTCTCGAACAACAGCCCCAACCTTAGTGTCCCTCACTGGAGAAACCTCCCATTAATCCGACCATACTAATTGGATGGCACACACTTCTCCTCTCTCTTATCTTCAACAATGAACCAAAGCTGAAAACGAGCAGCTTGCACAGAACAGCATAAAATGAAATACATACAACATAACAGTAAAAAAATATGAACCAGGGCGTTACATTATTGTGTGATGGATGTTCACTTTCCACGGCCCGAGAAGCTTATTGCCAGCCTCAGCTTTCTAGCACAGTAGTATGACCTTTCCAAAGGGCCAGAGTTATTCGTGACAAAGTTAAATTTCTAACAAATATCCCTTGCTCAGCTTCTTGTTGTAAACAAGAATCAGTTTTCAGTTCTTAACGTAAATTGCAAGCATCAATCAGTTTGAAGTTAAAAGCATAGGTTTGCAGTGTTACAGAGCACAGGCTGTTGGCCCATGTGGGGGCTGGCTGCTAAGAGATGTGGTTTGCAAAATGAAATGTCCGTGAGACATTCTGGTCTGCACCAGCTAAAGTAAAACAATGGGGTTATGTTACATCAAACTAGGCAACTACACCTGAGTTACTTGCATCGTTGTTACAGAATCAGGAAGGTCCCAGACTGGGTTTATTTTGTCACTTAGCATATCAAACATGGTAACAGTATGACCAATCAATAGTTGGGGTATTTGTGTACTCAGAGAGTCAACCCTCACAGTATTAATTGCTGGTGTCTGGGATCTGTCCTCAGAAGCATTAGACCATCTGCGTGAATTACTTTGTCCCAGCAAAGATATCTGAAAAACTTCACATGCAAATAATGTCAACTAGTAGCAAAACAGTATAAACGTTAGAATGCATCGGGGATTGTTAAGAACGCCAAGAAAATGACAGGAAGACAGGGTGACAACAGAAGAACTGGAATTCATTCTTCAACCTTCCGTTTCTTTGATGGATGACTCATTCATCTGCAACTCGTTCATATGTGCTTTTCATAAGAATTATACCTGTGTTTGAAAATCCTTTGTAGTTTATAAATCTTTTGGAATTCAGAGAGTGTGTAGAACTATTTGTCTAAATTTAAGCGTGTAGCATTAAAAATAAACTAACAGTTTAAGGTACTTTGTTAGCTAGAGGTATCTCCTCCTTGGTAGGAAGGGGAACCCACCACTCAGCCAGTAGCTAGACCTTGCCGCTGAGACTAGACAGGGAAGCAAGCTAGTCCTTGAAGAGAATGTGGATACCATATAACCTCCCTATGGTGAGGGTATCCATAGATATCTGTATTGGAGAGGGCTCAAAACCTCCTTTTCAGTTCAGGGCTTGGCAGTCAGTGAAGCCAGTACCATGGCAATTGAGCTGTGGAATATGAGTGACTGCAGTTTTGGGGTATGCATGGTGGTGGTGTCAGTGATGGTGGAGCTGGTGAGTAGTGGGAGGTGTAGTGGTGTCTGGGTGACATTACTCACACTCCTTTCTACCACCCTGCCTGTTACTTACTCGATTGTGTGTTTTGTTGTTAATCAATCTATTAATGAATTCCACCCCCCCACTTTTTCTCACTAAAGGAAATGAACAAACCGGGCGAGGCATCTGTGTACTACCAGCGAGCGGCCGAGCTTCAGTCTCAGGTGCCCATTGAATGCCTGCTGTCGCTGGGCAAGGTGGCTTCCTGTAAGATCATAACCCGTGAGTATAGTGCCGCCTGTCCACTCAGCCGCAGTGCTGCTGCCCGTCGCTGGTGTCCCTGTCTCATCGTTCACCCCCTTTGCTCTTATGTACTTGTCTCACAGGTGATTATGATGGAGCTTTGGCCGTCTTCACTGAGATGCAGCTGATGGCTCAGGAGAAGGGATTGCAGCTGCCCGGAACCAATGCCCCTGTTGGTGAGTGTAGTCAAAGGGTAGGGGTGCACATACCAGTGTTCCTGTGTGTGTGGGTCACACTGCCCCCTGAGAACTTGTAGCTCGTCTTCATATTTGTACTGTTGATATTTTGTCAGAAGCTGACTATAAACATTACACCCAATGATCCCATCCTCCCTTCCTCCCTCCACTGCCTGTAGCTGTAGTGTGACACATTTACATAGATGTTGCCATTACAAGTTTGGAGCAGGGTTTTTTCCCCTCTGAACATTGGGTGTTTGATGGTCATTTTTTTATGGGTTTGTTTTGGTTTCTTTGTTTTGTAGCTGCCTGTTAGGAGACAAATCTCAAGGTTGTATAATGTATACATACTTTGAACTTTAAACAGACCTAAGATTTTTAATGTACAGGATTATGTTGGCAGCAGTGATTCTGGTTTGGATTTTACTGCCGTAATGACTGTAAAAATAAGAAAAAAACATGGTTTTCTCTTGCCTATGAGAGTATGTACCTTTTAATGCAGCCTCTGTGCCAGGTTCATGTGACACCGTTTCGTGCCCAACAGCTGTGACCCCTGGTGCTGACTCTGCACCTATAGCAAAGGGTTCCTGGTAACTTGACGCTGGGCTGTCACATTTGATGTGGGATTCAGCAAGAGCAGTAATACCTCCTCCCACGGTTAATTTCTGAACCGTTGCACTGCAGCATCAGTCAGCTCTGCTTTTGTTCAGGGTCAATGTGGCAAAGGTTTCATTCTCTTGGCATTTCCAGGTGCGTTTGTGGATGTCATTGCGAGGTGTGAGGTGTCCCGGGTGCTGCTGCTGATGCTGCTCCAGGTGAGTGCAGCGGGCCGCAATAAACATCACCTCTCCCCCCGCCCCCCACTGACGGCCATGCTCCCACCGTGCAGTCTGCGGCTGGCACATTCCAGCTCCACGGTACAGCAAGAATCTTCACCACGGCCTGATTTCCCCTCACATACTGACGGCCACGCTCCCACTGTGCAGTCTGTGGCTGACACTCTCCAGCTCCACGGTACAGTGAAAATCTTTACCATGGCCTGATCACCCCTCGATAGTACCACACCACAATCTTCCCCCCACCGCCCCACACCCCATCTTCACCCTTTGATCCTGTCGCACTCTCCTTATTTCATCCTGTAACTTGGGCCTTCAATCTTAACCCTGTCCCGTCTGCCAGATCCACTCTGAGAACCTCATTGCCACTTTGATCTTCTCTTCCTACACGTATAAACCCTAGTTAAATACAAAACCATTGTCTCTAATAAACCACGGTATCATAGTGGTTAGCTATTTCAGCTTGGGGCATTCCAGAGTTCAGAGTTCAATTCCGCTGCTGTCTGTAGGGATTTTGTACATTCTGCCCGTGACCACGTGGGTTTCCTCCGGGTGCTCCAGTTTCCTCCCACTGTCCAAAGATGTACTGGTTAGTAGGTTAGCTAATCATTGTAAATTGTCCTGTGATTAGGCTAGGGTTAAATAGGTAGGTTGCTGGGCAGCCAGAAGATCCTGCTGCACACTGCATCTCTAAAAAGAACTGGAAAAGAAAGATGGGGGAACCAGAGACGACAGATGATGGATTCTGGAGCAACAAACTATCTGCTGGAGGAACTCAGCAAGTCAGGCAGCATCTATGGAGGGGAATGGATAGTCAATGTTTTAGGCTGAGACCCATCATTTGGACCTAAAGATAGAGGAGGGATAAGCAGTGTAAAGAGGTGAGTGGTGGGGATAGAGCACCAACTGGCAGGTGATAGGTGGATCTGGGTGAAGGGCGACGGTAGGCAGGTGGGGAAGGGGAAAGTGGAAACAGCGGCAGAGGTTGGGAGGTGATGGGCAGAGACAACAAAGATAATGAAATCTGACAGGAATCTTTAACATAAAGCAGACCAAACTGCATCTTTGTGAGAGGTGGGCTGGGAAACCAGATTAATGGTTATAATAAAAACGTTTAATGAAATGTCATAATGTACAAATACGGATTCCCATGAGGATTTAGATCCTGATGGGGAAGTAGTTCAAGTGAGCCGAATGAAGTGTAAAATATCATATTAAATTAAAGGGGAGAGGACTGGCAGAATTTTGTTCAGTAATGGATAACCAAGAAACTGGTGGGAAAATAGAACAGGAAGCAAGTGAGAAGAACACACTTATAATGTTGGAGGAACTCAGGGAGGGAAGTAAGCAGTTGATGTTTCAGGCTGAGATCCATCATTGGGACTAAGGAGGACTTTATTGAAAGTAACAGCGATACCTTAGCTCGTAAAATGTCATGGCAAATGTCTTTTACCTTCTTGGGACATGAGAGGTGAGCGGTTATCATCTCATATTTGTCATAAGATTTGTCCTTTTGCAGTAGCAAAAATTAATACAGTGTGCAAGTCTTATGCACCCTAGATATATATATATATGTGCCTAAGACTTTTACACAGTACTGTAGTAATTTATGTGTTGGACTGTACTTCTGCCTACAGAAAAATACAGATTTCGTGACATGTGAGTGATGATAAACCTGGTTCTGATATGGGTCTCTATTGTGGACTGAGAGTGGGAAGGGGGCAAGAAGAGGGGAATCATGGTTGGGAAAAAGAGGAGGGAGTGGGCAGCACCAGAGACATTCTGTAATGATCAATAATCCATTTGTTTTGAATCAGATTGTCTGGGTTCTGAAGGCTGGGTGAGTCTGCACCCACACCACCCCCTCCCTGGCACTCCTTCTCTGCCACCTGTCCCACACCCCTCCTGCGGCGCTCCACCCTCACCGTTTCCAACATCCTGTACTCCTGTCAGATTTACAAACTCACTCTCCACACCATATTTACACATGTAGTACTAGGCAAAGGTCTTAGGCACCCAATCTATTTACATGTGGTTAAAACCTTTGCACAGTTCTGTACCGTGGCAGTTATATACATGAGGATCTCTGTGCTGGTGGAGGGGTGCTGCTGGGAAAATTAATGGGACCAGAAGTGATGGAACTGCTGGAGTGAACACCTTGCTTCCTTTTCTCAGCCCCCGCCACAGAAGCTGCTGCCTGAGCACGCTCAGACTCTGGAGAAATACGACTGGGAATCGTTCGACAGCCACAGCCAAGGTACAGGCTGCTTTCCTTACTGCACAAACGGAAATAATTTTGCTCATACCAGCTCACAGAACAATCTCACTTTCCCTGCAAAACATTCAGCTAGGTTCTTTCGCTCATCTACGTTTTCAGGGCGGTTTACAGCAGGCCACTAACCAACCAAGTTCACCCAGTTTAGCCAAGTTTACCCCGTTTGCAGCAGGCCACTAACCGACCAAGTCACACATTTTTGGATGTGGGAGGAAACCAGAGCACTTGTGGGGAGCTCGTGAACAGAGAGAGAATGAGCAAATTCCACACAGACCATTCTAGAGGTCAGGATAGAACCAAGATTTCTGGAACTGTGAGATAGAAGTATTACCCGCCACACTATAAGATATGGGGGCAGAATTCCATCATGGCTGAGTTTTCTTGTCCTCTCAATGGCATTCCCCTGTAACCTTTGACATCTTTACTAATGAAGAACCAATCAGTCTCTGGCATTAAATATACCTGATGACTTGGCCTTCACAGCTGTCTGTGACAATGAATTCCACAGATTCTGTGTTCTTCTGGCTAAAGAAATTCCTCCTCATCTCTGTTCTAAAGGAACATCCTGGTATTCTGAGGCTGTGCCCACTATTGGAAACATCTTCTCCACATTCACTCTATCTAGGCCTTTCAATATTCGATGGATTTCAGTAAGATACATCTCATTCTTCAGAACTCCAGTAAATACAGGCCCAGAGACATTAAGCACTCCTTACATGTTGACCCTTCCAACCCAGGGATATTTCTATGTTCTATCATTCTCATGAACCACCTCCAGACATTTTCCAACGCCAGCACATCCTTTCTTAGATATGGGGCCAAAAACTGCTCTCAATACTTCAAATGTGGTCTGACCAATGCCTTATAAACCCTCAGCCTTGCATTCTTGCTTTTATATTCTAGTCCTCTTGAAATGAATGCCAACATAACATTTGCTTTGCTTACTACTGACCCAACTTGCAAATTAACCTCGAGGTCAGGGGTTCCCAACCTGTGGTCCATGACCCCTCAGTTAATGGTAGGGGTCCATGACCCCTCAGTTAATGGTAGGGGTCAATGGCTTTTAAAAGGTTGGGAGCCCCTGCACCAGGACACATGGGCCTGCCGTTGCCTGTTTCCCTTCCCCATGGTTGCCTCCTGGTCTTCACCCTTTTCCCCGCCTTTCTCAGTCTACGGGTGTTGCTGATTAACCTGCTCTTTGCTTCCAGTGAACAACCTCCCCGAGAACGTGTTTCTGCTGCTGCAGTCGGTGGTGGTGAGTGTGCTATCCTCAATGTGCCGTACTTTGTAAACCGAACCACATTAATGGCGGGGAGGCGCTGAAGGGTAATGGTGTGAGACAACATCTGTCGAGAGAGTGAGAGTGGGCAGGGTGGCTCTGCACCACGTGTTGGGGGGGGGGACTCTGGTGGAAGTGTGTCGGGGGTGTGGGATGGACGTGGGTTTGAGTATGAGTGGGGCAATGGATGGGTGAAACTGTGTGGTCGTCTGCATGTGAAGTGAAGTCTGACCAGTTTCTATGTGCGCGTGTGTGTAGGTTTGTACCCACTGCCCTGTTGTGTGCTCCTTCCCACAGATGGCGTGCCAGGAGAAGGACCTGGAATCACTGAAGGTTCTTCAGGTGGAGCTTTGGTGAGGATTGAGCAGTCTGTCTCTCCCGGCCGTCACCCTCAATACCTCCCCACCCCCACCCCCCCACAGATGCGCGCGCGGCACGCATACGCACGCACGCACGCACACACACACACACACACACACACACACACACCCCACAGCAAGGAATGGTCACCTGTCCCACTGAGCATTTAACACTGGCTGCTGTGATAGATCAGTCTACAGTGGTTTTCTCAGCAGCTGGAGGAGCAGCACCCAGTACTGAACCTCCAGAGTCCCCGGTCTGTGCAGCTGAGCTCACAGTTTAAACCCATCTGTTGGGATGGGGGAGCTGGAAGCAGAAGTCTTTAAAACATCAGGCAGTCCAGGAAGCTATTTCCTTACTTAAGGGTATTAGAAGTGTTGGAACTCTTTCCCTCAAACCTCTGAAAACCATGGAAACTGGAGAGTCTTTCCCTCAGACCTCTGAAGACCATGGAAACTGGAGAGTCTTTCCCTCAGACCTCTGAAGACCATGGAAACTGGAGAGTCTTTCCCTCAGACCTCTGAAGACCATGGAAACTGGACAGTCTTTCCCTCAGACCTCTGAAGACCGTGGAAACTGGAGAGTTTCTCCCCCAGACCTCTGAGTCTCAGCTGAAGAGTTCCAGAATGAAATTTCTCATCTGAATTGTAAAGGGTCCAGTGACCACACTGGCCACTCTCTGATGGGGAGGTTGAACAGGCTTGAGGGGCTGAAGCCTTTTATTCAGAAATTGACATCTGACCTCTCCTGTCGCATAGGGTGACAGTGTGGCGCAGCTGGTAGAGCTGATCCCTCATAGCCCCAGAGACCCGGGTTCAATCCTGACCTCTGCCACTGTCTGCGTGAAGTTTGCGTGTTCTCCCTGAGACCACAGGGGTTTCCCCTGGTTGCTCCATTTTCCACCCTGGATTAAATGGGAGGCGTAATTGAGTATAAATTTGTGAGGGAGCCAGATACATGGGCAGGACCTACTTCCCTCAACAGAGGGGTCAGAAATCAGAGAGGGAGGGTGCAGAGATTTAAAGGAAGTGATAGAAGTTCTGGAATGTTTTCGCACATTGGTGATGAGGTAAAACCCCTTGGCACATTAAACCATTTGTGGGTGTGGACCTGAAGAGACAGGTTCTTCAGGGCTATGGACCCAGTGCTGCGATGTGGGACCAACCCAATGGCTGACTGGTCTCATTCTGAGTGGTACATGTGGTAATTCCTGGAGGATTGCGGGGGTTAGTTCTCATTCCTCCCACAGAAGGAGATTGAGAATACCCCTAGAAAATGGGACATTTATAGCATAGGGTGTCAGTGCTGTCCCATGCTGGGGCAGGTTCTTAACTGGGATGTGTGTGGACAGAGTTCAGTGATGGGACGGGGTTGGTAGAAGACCCTGCCTGCTGACCGTGGGGGTGCGGGGGCAGGTTTCCTTTGGGGGAAGGGCTTCTTTTCTGGTGAAGAGCTCACTGGGGTGGGGGTAGGGGTCAGGGGATGCTCCAGATGTACAGTGGAAAGATGTTAACTTTGCCGTCTTCCTCCAGGCCGCTGCTGACCCCGGAACAGAACCACCTGCTGCACCTGGTCCTACAGGAGATGGTAGCTCCATCCGGCCGAGGCATCTGATCCCCTCTGCCCTTACACTGCGTAGACTCAAAAACTTATCCTGTCCCGTTTCCGACTGCTGCTCAGGAACATTCCCGCCCCGGTCCTGGGCTGCAGAAAAAACTTATTATTAATTGTGGAGGTGACATTGGTTCCCCTTAGTTGATGTGAACCTTCTTCACTTCTGTGGTGGAGCAGTAACTCTCACACCGTTAAAGAAGTATCTGGATATACACTTGAATCATCAAGGCATAGGGAGCCATAGACTGGGCTAGTTTTGGTGGGTACTTGACTGATAGCATGAACGTGGTGGGTCTGAGATTTGTGACTTTTAGATGTTAAACCGAGCCACTTTCTGGCCGCCTGAGTGGATGTGGAAGGTGTGTGTGCAGTGGAATTCAGGGGAGAGGACGGTATCTTAGTGTGGCAACAGACGAACATCACTCAGCAGCAGGTGATCTGCTGTTGCGTTGGTCCCTGAAATACAGTGAAGAAGGACTGGGTGAAAGGAAGTGCCCAGTCTGTGATGGCCTGTGCGGCGTTTACCACTTCCAGTAGTTTTCACTTCATGCAGCCACACCCCTTCCCTGTGCTGTAGATACTAGCCTGGCCAACGTCACCCTCCCTAGGAGGACAAATTAAATAAAGGCTGGTTTTAATCATTGGAGATCAAGGCTCAGGGAGGGATTGCTGCTCCGGGAGGAAGGATTAGAATCTAATCAAAGACCTGGGATTAAACTCCCCGGGCAGCGCACCAGACCGATCAGTCATTGTGGAGCTGCCAGAGGCGCGGGAGACAGATCGGGACATCCGGAGCACTGATCGTGAGTTAACCGCCTTTCACACCTCTAATCGTCTGCGGTGTCCACAGCAATGTTTCAGCACCTTTCCCTTCCTAAGGCCACTCCTGCCACTCGATCCACACTTCCCATTGCCTTGGGGAGGCAGCCACCATAATCAAGGACCCCTCCCATTCCACTCTTACCCTGACAGCACCTACCACCAGGCTCAAGGACAGCTTCTAGCCGAGCTGTTGTAAGAGTCTTGTACAATCCTCTCATATAGAAAAAGAAAAACTTTTGGTCTCCCAACCTATCTGGTCATGGTGCCTGCATTTTACTTGTCTATCTGCACTGCGCTTTCTCTGTAACTACCACACAACACCCTGCTTTCTCTGTAACTACCACACAACACCCTGCTTTCTCTGTAACTACCACTGTGATGTACTTACGTATGGAATGACCTGTAAGGTTGGCATACAAAATGGCAGCATTTCCCTGCATTCTGGTACGTGTGACAGTAATAAACCAATGCAAATCTCCCGATTAGTCTGGGGGGGCCCTCTGTGTAAACCACTCCTTTCAACAATAACTGCCCTCCTTCCTCTGTACCCCCATCCTCTTCAACCACTTGTGAGTGAGAGGGTCGTTCCTGTCCTTGCTTCCCCATCCACCAGCCCAAGTCTGCTGGGTGTGTGGTGGCTCCCTGTCCCTGCTTGCGTCTGGGAACTCTTGCTACTGTTGACAGAAGGTGTGTCAAAAACCTTGGGTCTGAGCATCAGGCCCACACAGAAGCCTAGTGTGAAGTGTGGAGGGAGTGCACTGCCCACCTCATCTCTGGCAGAGCCATATCAGCCTCATCAACCACCTTGGAGCCCACAGACTGGAGGGGAGGCAAGTCATCGCCCATCCCGAAGGGTCTGCCATTGGAGGGGATGATCAGCAGAGTCCATGGCACAGGAACAGGCCCTCCGGACAACATGTCCATGCTAACCATTGCCTTCCTAAGGTACATTTGCTCATGTTTGGTTCATGTCCCTCTAAACCAGGGGTTTATGCCATAGATCCCTTTGGCAGTCCAGTGAAGCCTATTCTCAGAATAATGTATTTAAATATATAACATAAAATACACAGGATTACAAAAGAGACCAATTGTATTGAAATAGAGTTATCAAATATTAAAAAGACAAATTTGTGATATGTGCTTCTTTATTAATGCATTAAGTAACAAGAGTATACATTTAAAATATAGGCAAGTTAAAACTAAATTTTATTTTTTAAAGACACACCAGTGTGAAGGCTGTTGTTGCTTAGCTTGAATAAGAACATCATGTCATAGTATGTGCTGCTAATTCTTCTGTGATTTGTTGCCTACATTCATAATTGAAAGAAATGCTAAATTTCAGTTAGAGGTTAGTGAAAATAAAGGTGTTAATTTTTTCCCCTCCAAGTTCACAGATGCCCTTGAATCCATCTGTGGGCTACAGGTTAAAAGTCCCTGCTCTAAACTTTCCTATCCATGTACCCATCCAAATATCTTAAAAACTGGGATTGTATCAGTCTCTGCCAGTTCCTCTGGCAGCTCATTCCACTTACCCAGCACCCTGTGTGTGGAAAAACTTGCCCCTCTGGTCCTGATTAAAGAGTTCCCCTCACACCTCAATCCAATGCCCTCTATGGTATTTTGGTATTTGTTTATTATCATGCAAGACCATAATACACAGGAGCAGAATTAAGCCATTTGGCCCATCGAGTCTGCTCTGCCATTTCATCATGGCTGATCCATTTTCCCTCTCAATCCCAATTTCCTGCTTTGTCCTGTATCCCTTCATGCCCTGACTATCAACCTCTGCCTTAAATATACCCAATGATTTGGCCTGCACAGCTAGTTCCACAGATTCACCACTCTCTGGCTAAAGAAATTCCTCTTCATCTCTGTTCTAAAAGGAAATCCCTCGGTTCTGGGGCTGGTCCTCTGGTCTTGGACTCCCCCACCATAGGAAACATCTTTTCCATATCCATTCTACCAAGGCCTTTCGTCATGTAAGGTGTACAGTGAAAAGTTTGTCTTGTGACTGTTTATACAGATCAAATCATTACACAGTGCACTGAGGGTTAATTGGTCACGGGTGTAATTAGGTGGTGTAGGCTCTTTGGAGTAGAAGGACCTGTTACCTTGCTGTGTCTCAATATATAAAAAATAAATAACAATACAGTATAAAAGCTACTGAGAAACAACAGTGCTAGTAAACGATAAAATGCAAGATCATAATGAGATAGATTGTGAGGCCAAAAGCCCATCCATCCCGTACGAGAGATCTGTTCAAGAATCTGATACGTGCCTGGTGATGCGTGTTTTCAGACTACCCCATGGGAGGGAGGAAAAGATAAACTCTGCAAGGTGGGTGAGTACGCTGGCTGCTTTACAGGCAGCAAGAAGTATAAAGAAGATCAAGATTCACTTTAACTGTGCCCTTCACATTCTTATAAAACTCAACAAGATCACCCCTTAGCCTCCTGTGCTCCAGGGCAAAAAAAAATGTGGCCTATCCAGCTTCTTGTACCTCAAGCCTTCCAGGCCCAGTATCATCCTCACAAATCTTTTCAGCACCTTTTCCCTCCTTCCTGTAGCTGAGCAACGGCACTGCACACAATAATAATCACGAGATTCCTCAGTCGCGGAAATCCACAGCAACACACTGGAGGAACTCAGCAAGTCAAAGCACCATCTATAGAGGAATAAATGAGTCCTGATGAGGTGTCTAGACTCAAACGTTGATAGATGTTGTCCTAGATGCTGCCTGACCTGCTGCATTCCTCCAGAAATTCTTGTGTGTAGAACTACACACAACATGGTTTGGACTCCACATACTAGTCCTACCTCTGCCACAAAAAAAAATCAACCAGTGGAGTTGTCTCTGGTTTGGCCCCACCCTCTATAATCCCCAACCCTCCAGTAAAGCATGTAAGTAGCTTCCTCTTCCCAGTCAGTAACTGACTGCCTGTTCACGGTCATTGTAGGGAGCACCAGGTTGTCAGAGAGAATCTCTGACAGGAGGCAGAGTGGGATTAGGGAACATGTGATACCTCCTGGAACCTGGAGTGGGCACAGGCTAGAGGGATGCAAGGGCAAGCGAGGAAGCATCAAATGACCATACCAAATTCATTGAAGAGCTAAGTTTCCAGCAACTGTCCAAGCCTTACAACTCATCACCCTATCACTCATCAGTCAAGGGAGGGTGAGAGTACTGACTGAAAATTCTCAAGTTCAGTATGAATTGTAGAACTGTTATTGGAAAGTACCAGGGAATGAGGAACTGTTCAGTGGGGATGTCAGGTTGGGATTTTTATGTCGAGTGAATCCAGCTGACTGTTTCTAGTTATGAAACAAACACAGTGGGGTGAGAAAGGGAAGTTCTAAGTGGATGTTCCTTGTGTGCAGTTTGCATGTTCTCCCTGTGACACATCCCAATGACAAATGGGTGGGGCGTGTTTAATTGGCTCCTCTGAGTTGTTCCTGAGTGGTTGAATCCGGGGAAGTGTGGAGGATAGGATGGGATGAGTGTACATTGGGAGCTCCAGTGAATGATCCCAACACTGACTCGAGCATCCCCTTCCCCACATGCGGCCCAAGTGAGATTTACTCACCTTACTATCCAGAACTGGCCTTCCTATTGCTTACTGTACCAGAACCTCCAACCCCCCCCTCCCCCTTCCATAACCAGTGCCCACTGGACCATCTCCATACCTAATGTTTACTAAGACCTCCCCATAGCCAGTGTTCACTGGAATCTCTCCAAGCACCACTAGGACATCACCCTTTCCCACTGGCCATTTTCTTCCTGACCCACTTCCCTCGTACCCCGTTCCCTGTCCCATCCAGATCTGCAGGAAGCAGGAACATTCTTAGCCATTCATCTGGATTAACCCCTTTACCTCGGGTCTTAGGCAGTGCAACTCCTGGCTTGTGGTCAGATTTCCATCACCATTGTGTGAGGTTCATTAAGAAAATGCCTCTGAAAAGCCAGGGCCAAAAAGTGGGTAGGGCTGGACTACCATGGGAGAGATATTAAACCAGGCACCTTAGGCAATATCAACTGTCATTCAACATGTCCGCAAAGCTCATTGTCTAGTTATCATCTATTATTCCTAAGACATGACAGAAAGCCAGTCTGTTAAGTCTAAGATTGGTGGAGTTGTGGACAGTGTCGAAGACTGGCAAAGAATACAGCACAATATAGATCTGTTGCAGATATTGGCAGATGGAGTTTAACCCAGATAAATGTGGGATGTTGCACCTTGGTAGGGAAAATGCAAGGCGACTGTACACCATTAAGGACAAGATCCTCAACAGTGTTGCTGAGCAGAGAGATGTTGGGATCTAAGTTCATAGCTCCTTGAAAGTGGCTGCACAGGTTGATTAGGTGGTTAAGAAAGTTTATGGAATACTTGCTTTTATTAGTCGAGGCACTGAATTCAAAAGTCATTATACACCAGTCATTGAAAGTGGGCATGCAGGTACAGCAGGCGGTGAAAAAGGCAAATGGTATGCTGGCATTTATAGCGAAAGGATTCAAGTACAGGACCAGGGAGGTACTACTGCAGTTGTACAAGGCCTTGGTGAGACCACACCTGGAGTATTGTGTGCAGTTTTGGTCCCCTAATCTGAGGAAAGACATCCTTGCCATAGAGGGAGTACAAAGAAGGTTCACCAGATTGATTCCTGGGATGGCAGGACTTTCATATGAAGAAAGACTGGATGAACTGGGCTTGTACTCGTTGGAATTTAGAAGATTGAGGGGGGATCTGATTGAAACGTATAAAATCAGGCTAGATGCAGGAAGATTGTTCCCGATGTTGGGGAAGTCCAGAACGAGGGGTCACAGTTTGAGGATAAAGGGGAAGCCTTTTAGGACCGAGATTAGGAAAAACTTCTTCACACAGAGAGTGGTGAATCTGTGGAATTCTCTGCCACAGGAAACAGTTGAGGCCAGTTCATTGGCTATATTTAAGAGGGATTATGGCCTTGTGGCTACGGGGATCAGGGGGTATGGAGGGAAGGCTGGGGCGGGGTTCTGAGTTGGATGATCAGCCATGATCATAATAAATGGCGGTGCAGGCTCGAAGGGCCAAATAGCCTACTCTTGCACCTATTTTCTATGTTTCTATGTAAGAGTTTATGTTGCAACTTTATAAAGCTCTGGTTAGGCCACATCTAGAGTACTGCAAACTGTTCTGGTCTACAGGGAGGATGTTGAGGGTGCAGAAGGGGATGAGAGGGCATGTGCTGTCATGAAAGGCTGGATAAACTTGGGTTGTTTTCTCTGAATCATGACAGGCCTAGGTAGAGTAGACAGGGAGTATCTGTTTCAGGGTGGAAATATCTAATACCAGAGGCATGCATTGAAGGTGAGAGGGGGTAGGTTCACAGAGGATGTGAGGGGTACATTTTTTTTTACTTAGAAGGGTGGTGAATGCCTGGAATGTGCTGCCTGGTGTGGTGGTTGAGGCCAATACATTAGAGGCTTTTAAGAGACGTTTGGATAGGCACATGGATGTGAGGAAGATGGAGGGGTGTAGGTAGGAGGGATCAGTGTTTGGATGTTTTTGATTTGCCATTAAGATGTGGGCCCTATGGCCAGTTCCTGTGCTGTACTGTTCTACCTTCTATATGTTAGATGGCTCACAGAACATTCCTCCTCCCTGTATCCTATTCCCCTCATATTCCCATCAGTTCTCACTGACACACAGGAGCCAGTTAACCCACCGACGCACACGCCTTTGGGATGTGGGAGAAAACCGGAACACAGCGAGGATGCAAACTCCGCACAAACAGAAGCCAAGATCAGGACGGAACGCTGGTCTCTGGGTGGTGAGGCAATAAGGCAGACGGATACCTGGACAGGTGGAGACCTTTCTCTGTCTTCAAGGGTCCCCCGGAATCCCGAACACTGAAAGTGTTGTTGCTCTCTGAAAGTGACTGCGGTTCAAAACATGATCCCGACACGAACCATATACTAGATAACACACACACACACACACACACACACACACACACAACCCCTACCTGGAGGAACTCAGCAGGCCAGGCAGCAAATATGAAAAGAGTAAACAGTCGACTTCTGGGGCCGGGACCCTTCACCAGGACACTAGAAGATGGAGCAACGCACAATCTGCCAGAGGAACTCTGTGGGGAGAAAGGAACGGTTAATGTTTACGGTCCAAACTTTTCATCAGGATTGAGACCTAGACAATTTCTTTCTCCCCCACAGATGCTGCCCATCCACGGAGTTCCTCCAGCAGATTTTTTATCACCCAACAACTACTAGGGACGTCCCAATATTTCGTGCGGCCGTAATGTGAGCCCCTAATATAGTCGCACTGGGCTGTTTGTCTGTGTTTCAGGGCCTCGGGCAGCGATGAATCGCGACACGCTCTCCCTCCTGCTGAACTTCGTGGCGGTGAGCCTGTCGGCCACCGCTCTCATCACCACCTACTGGTGCGTGGGCACGCAGAAGGTGCCGAAGCCAGCCTGCACTCCGGTCAGGACGACAGACTGTACCCCCAGCCCCAGCGCCGACACCAACAGCAGCTTCGGTGACAGCGAGTACAGCTGGGAGACGGGGGACGACCGCTTCACCTTCCGGGCCTTCCACACTGGCATCTGGACCTCCTGCCAGGAGAACATCACTGGCACAGGTTGTAGTGCCCGCTCAACCTCCACGTCACGGGTCAACGCTGCCCAGACACCGGCAGCCCCACCTCGGGCTAACCCGGTGACCTGGACTGACCACACCACAAATGGGGGGTGGGGGGTCACAGCTGGGGAGGGAGGTTTACCACTGGGGGGGGGTCTCAATAAGGGTGTCATAGCCATACTGCATAGCCCAGATCACATCTGGAGATCAAGGCTGTTGGTTAGCTAGGGATTACAGCTGGCACTGATCATTCTGGGCCAGTTAACTCATAACACAGAGGAGCAGAATTAAGCCATTTGGCCCATCAAGTCTGCCCCACTCTCCATAATGGCTGATTTACTATCCATCAAAAGTTATGGGGAGAAGGCAGGAGAATGGGGTTGAGAGGGATAGTAATCAAGAACCTAGCAACCTCCACTTTAAATATGCCCCAATGACTTGGCCTCCAGAGCTGCCTGAGGCAGTGAATTCCACAGTTTCACTATCCTCTGGCTAAAGAAATTTCTGTTCCAAAGGGACAGCCTTCTATTCTGAGGCTGAGCCCTCTGGGCCTAGACTCCCCGCTGTCCACACTATCTAGGCATTTCAATATCAGATAGGTTTCAGTGAGGGCCCCCATCATTCGTTACGAACTCTTACAGCCAGACTCAGGCCTGTAACCCAGGCTCCTGTTCCCAGTGCTACCACACCCAAGATACTGAGAGGCTCAGACCCCACCCTGTGCTCTGGGGTGAACGCTACAGAGCCCTTAGTGCCACTTGAAGTGCAGGGGCAGTCTCCCTGATGCTCCAGCCGACAGCAACCCACCTGGTCCCTGCCCCCTGCCCCCTGAGATCAACCAGACCAGAACTGAGATATAAACTGCAACCTAATGTGCAGGTTTGCTGAGCTCTGCCCATGCCTCAGTCACTCCCCAAAGGTGAGTAAAGGTGTTCCCTGGCCACTGGGTGACCAAGGTGGTGCAGACAGCTTCCCCTTCCTAGAAATGAAACACCGCACACAGAGTAACATGGGAGTTCGAGGATAGTTGAGGCCATTTGACTCCATTGTCTATTTTGTACAGAAGCCCCCTGTCCCTTCTCTGCCCACCCAGTCCAGCTGTTCACCACCCACAGACCGTCACATGAATCCATCACTGAGCGATTAAACGATTAAGTGCTTTTATCTTTCATAAAAAATATAAAAATACTTATATGAAATGAGAAGATTAATAACTAGGACATGCAGTTGTAGTTTAAGATTAAAAAGCTACAAATCTGTATTCAAATTAGAAAATGATGGAAATCCAAACCAGGTTTGAGAGAATCGAGAAGTTAATCTTGAAAAAGCAACCTGCAGATGATGGAAATCTGAAATAAAAAATAGAGGCTGCCGGAAACTCTCAGGTCAGGCAGCATCTGTGGGGTAACAGTTGACAAATGTTTGTGGTCTGGGAGCTGGGGGAGAAGTTTTCTCTGTGCCGGCCCTGATGAAGGGTTTGGAAGGGAGTGCTGGCACTCTGGGACCCTGTGCCTGTGGGGAGAGAGTTTGATTTGGGGCTGGAGGGGAGGAGAGTGAGAGACAGGGACACCCTGTAACCAAACGAAGATTGAGTGATGTCCACTAAACCTTTCCTGAAGCCTCAGCATCTCCGGGACAGTCCGTGGGCTGGCATGCAGCAATGTTTCGCTTCACACTAATCACGCCAGAGAGACTGTTCCATCACCACAGTGTCTGACTGGGAAGAGAGCACAATGTTCCAACCAGGAACCCAGCACTTGCTCTCCCTGTGGGATTTATTCACGTGACCCTTCATTAACCCCCTCACCATCACCCCCAGAACAATCTGAGCAGGAACCACCCTGACACAGGACGGGGTTCGTTGCCCCACCACTGCCGGGTTACTAAAGCCCTGCCTGCAGAGAATTTTGCCCCCTGTCTGTGACTTCAGGCACTGGGATGATGCAGCAGGCCGGAGGGGCCAAACAGCCACTGGGTATCTGTGCCCTGGGTGGCGAGCTGGTAGCTATGGATATGCCGGGAGCAGGGCTGGCAAGGGGAGAGAGATATCCACTCACGGGCAGTAATTAATGGCCTGTCTCACTGGGTATCTGTGCCCTGAGTGGCAAGCTGGTAGCTATGGCTCTATCAAAAGCAGGGCTGGGCTAGGGGAGAGAGATACCCACTCACGGGCAGTGATTAATGGCCTGTCTCACTGGGTATCTGTGCCCTGAGTGGCAAGCTGGTAGCTATGGCTCTATCAAGAGCAGGGCTGGGCTAGGGGAGAGAGATACCCACTCACGGGCAGTGATTAATGGCCTGTCTCACTGGGTATCTGTGCCCTGAGTGGCAAGCTGGTAGCTATGGCTCTATCAAGAGCAGGGCTGGGCTAGGGGAGAGAGATACCCACTCACGGGCAGTGATTAATGGCCTGTCTCACTGGGTATCTGTGCCCTGAGTGGCAAGCTGGTAGCTATGGCTCTATCAAGAGCAGGGCTGGGCTAGGGGAGAGAGATACCCACTCATGGGCAGTGATTAATGGCCTGTCTCACTGGGTATCTGTGCCCTGAGTGGCAAGCTGGTAGCTATGGCTCTATCAAGAGCAGGGCTGGGCTAGGGGAGAGAGATACCCACTCACGGGCAGTGATTAATGGCCTGTCTCACTGGGTATCTGTGCCCTGGGCAGTGAGCTGGTAGCTGCGGGTGCATCAGGTGCAGGACAGGACAAGGTAAGAAAGAGACCCAGGTACAGGCAATGACTATCGACTTGTCTCATTTCAGGGGAGCAGTGCCGGAGTTTCATTGACTTGACTCCCATCACACAGCAAGGTGAGATGGCACCAGGGTGGGATAGACTGGGCTGGGGAGAACAGATGGGGTGGCACTCTCAGGGAGTCGGGGCGATGGGGAAAGGAGAGTCGGGCTGGGGAAAGATGGGGATAGGGACCGGAAAACAGTGAATCACAGGGAATTCTGTTTCTGAACACAATCTGAGGCCAAACGCCACTATTAAGATTCAGGTGATGGATCACTAGCCTAACATTCTCCTGTAAAATGTCTCGATACAATATTGAATTCATTGTTCCCTCAATGATCAAAAGCTGTCCAGTTCCTGAGGCAGCAAAGTCGGCCCTAAACCATGATGCTCCTTCCACCATGTTTCACAGTTGGGATGAGGTCTTGGTGTTGGTGTGCAGTGCCCTTTTTCCTCCAAATATAGCAACGTACATTTCCAACAAAAAGTTCAGCTTTTGTCTCACCTGTCCACAGAACATTGTCCCAGAAGCATTGTGGAACATCAGGTGGTCCTTTGCAAACTTGAAATGTGCAGCAATGTTTTTTTTGGAGAGCAGTGGTTTCCTCCATGGTGTCCTTCCATGAACACCATTCTTGTTTAATGTTTTTCTTATAGTAAACAGAAACTTCAGCAAATTCTTGAGATTACTGCAGGTCTTTTGCTGTTACCCTTGGCTTCTTTTTCACCTCCTTCAGTGCTGCACATTGTGCTCTTGGTGTGATCCTTGCAGGACACCCTCTCCTAAGGAGAGTAGAAACAATACTAAATTTCCTCCATTTGTAGACAAGTCCTCTTTCTGTGGACTGATGAACACTCAGGTCTAAATGCTTTTGGAGCCTTTTCCAGCTTCATGCATCTCTACAATTCTCTAAAGTCCTCTGAATGTTGTTTTCATCGAGGCATGGTGCACATAAACAGATCTTTTTATGACATCTGACTTGAGTAACCTGACCTGGTGTGTTCCTTTTTATATAGACCAAGGCACCTCTACAACCCACACCTCCAATCTCCTCTCATTTATTGGAACACTTGACTCGAAATAGCTTTTGTAGAAGGCATTATCCCAGAGGTTCACATACTATTTTCAACCTAGACTGTGATTGTTTAAATGGTGTTCTCAGTATTGACAAGAAGTAGTACAATTGTTTGTGTGTTATTAGTCTAGGCAGATCGTGTTTGTCTGTAATTGTGCCTTGGATGAAGATCAGACCACATTTTATGAGTGATTAATGTAGAAAACCACACAATTGCAAAGAGTTTGCAAACTTTTTCTTGGAACTGAATATGTCTCTGCCTTCCTGGCCCATCTGCAGCAGAGTTCATGTATCCCACATTGGCCTTAACAGTCTCCTCAGGACCCACTGAACTGGAGAGAAAACACATTATCCTAAAAACTGGTGAACTGAACTATTCTCAAACTGATGGAACCAGTATATCCATCGTCCTCAAAGGCTTAGGAAGCAGGTCCTCAGAGTTCAATGACCTGAGTTATAATATTTCCTGTTAGCTAATTCTATTATTTAATTTCACTCTAGCCCCAGTGCCCTCCAGTATTTCCAGGTTCTGCAAAGATTGAGATGAAATATTGTTTAATTTCTCCAGTACTTCCTCTTTTCCTGATACGATTTCTGCTGTTGCACTGTGTCAGGGTCCCACATGAATCTTTTCATTCTCATTGATCTTTAGGAACGTGCACACTCTGTGCTCTATTTTCTCTTTCTTGGTTGTCTGCTGAAATCTGACCTTCCTCCAGTCCTTCCACTGCATTGTCAGCACCTTCCTTTCCTCTAATATTGTATACAACTGCTTGTTCCCTTGGCCGGACCATTTTCTTCTGTCAGCTTTTCTGCCTGGGATAGCTGCAAGCCATGTGTTAACTCTTTAATGTAACCCGTTACTCACCTTTCGCCACCATTTCCTAATCTCCTTGGCCAACTCACACCTCCATAGTTTGCCTTATTTCTCTCTATCATTTCAATCTACTATGATATTATGATCACTCTTCCCCAAAGGCCCCTTAGTCACCAGCTCATCAATTCGTCTTCTCTCCTGATCCAATATTATGATAATAGCTATTTCACTCGTTGAATCGGAATATGGTTTATTATCAACGGCATGTCATGAAATTTGTTAACTTAGCAGCAGCAGTTCAATGCCATACATGATAATATAGAAAGAAAAATAAATAAATTACAGTAAATATATATATGTCTATTAAATGGATTAAAATAGTGTAAAAACAGAATTAATAAAAAAGGGAGACGTTGTATGTGGGGTTCAATGTCCATTCAGAAATCGGATGACAGAGGGGAAGAGGCTGTTCCTGAATCGCTGAGTGTGTGACTTCAGGCTTCTGTATCTCCTTCCTGATGGTAACAGTGAGAACAGGGTATCCCCTGGGTGACGGGCGTCCCTAGTAACGGACGCTGCCTTTCTGAGGCACCGCTCCTTGAAGACGTCTTGGATACTAAGGAAGCTAATACCCAAGATGGAGCTGACTACTTTTACAACTTTCTGTAGCTCCTTTCGGTCCACCGCCCCTCCCGCCCCCCCCCACCCCATACCAGACAGTGATGCAGCCTGTCAGAATGCTCTTTGCAGTACTGTACATGTGGAGAAGTTTGAGTGTTTTAGGTGACAAACCAAATCTCCTCCAACTCCTAATGAAATATAGCCGCTGTCTTGCCTTCTCTATGTTGGGACCAGGTTAGAACCTCAGAGACCTTGACACCCCAGGAACTTGAAATTACTCACTCTCTCCACTTCTGATCCCTCTATGAGGATTGGTTCGCGTTTCCTCCACTTACCCATTCCTGAAGTCTACAGTCAGCTCTTTGGTCTTCCTGGCATTGAATAAGATTGACCCAGTAACCCTCCTCCCTCTATACTCCCCGTCATCCTCCACACAATTGCTGTTCATTTAGGTTTGTTCAGTCTATCTGTAGATTAACATCCTGACTTGTGCTATGCCTTACATTCCCACTCGAGTTCGGGGTCTTTAGATAGCGCCCACTCCCCACCCCGGCGGTTTCTAGCTCCACTGAAACCAATTTGACTTCTTCATTTTCTGAATTAGGACCTCTCTCCCATTTTATCTGCTATCGGGGTTAGCGTTTCATTCATGTTCCCCTCTCTTCTGAACATTTAAATCTGAAATACTCCATTTCTAGCCTGGTCACCATTATATCTCATCTCCGTAATGGCCACCAGTTCGTTCCTGTTCATTTCTGCCTGAGCTGTTAATTCTCCGGCCTCATCATGAACGCAGTGCTTTCAGATAAAAGACGTTCAATTTTTCCTGCTGCCTCTCACGTTTGTATGCTGCATTCCTTCCCGCTGGCTCGAATCATTGTTCCGTCTCTTTGCCCCGCCCATGCTCCCTTTAACAATTTACACGCATTAGAACCACCCCCGCCGCCCCCCCGACACACACACACACACACACACACATCCAATCTTTACACATTACACTTGCATAAGCACCGACCTTAACAAAGCCACTGACCCCAGCAATCATATTAACAACCCCCCCCCAACACAAAACATGCACTTCCCTGAAACACAGATACACACGAGACCAACACACGTTGTCCCCGGTACACAACACATACTGACCTTCTTCCCCTGCGGTGCAGGTATACTGTGGCTCTCGCTGGTCTCCGAAGTTCTCTACATTGTTTTGCTGTCCATTAGTTTCCTGTTGATGGGCTTGGAGATGTGCTTCCCTCGAAATTCCAGCTGCGGACTCAAGCTCAATGCATTTGCAGCCGTCTTCTCGGTGCTGTCAGGTGAGCCAGGCTTTGTAAACACCAGGCCGTTCACAATTCCCCTACACACTCCAAAGGCCCTCGTGATTGTCCACAGACTCGAGCGAGCTCTTGCAACGAACCCCTACGAATTCAGCCCCTTAGATGTTCACATATAATCTCTGGAATGGAGCTTTAAATTTGAGTGTGGCGGTGCATGTATGTGAATATATGTAGGCGTTGTGTGTGTGTGTGTGTGTGTGTGAGACAGAGAGAGAGAGTTTGTGCGTGTGTTTGTGGTGAAGAGATGATGGGTGTGACTATCAATAAGTGTGTAACTGTGTATGTACGAGAGTGCGTGTGTTCAGTGTGACAGCAAGTATTAATCAGTGCACATTAATAAATGTGAGTGTATGTGTGAGTGTGTGCATGTAGCACGGGGGTTTGTTCATCAGTGTACGGATGTACCATTAAGTATGTGTACCATTAACTGTGCGCAATAGTGCAGTGTCCAGTGTGTGTGGTGTGGGCACACACACTAGTGCGCACCAGTGTGCGTTCCGTAGTGACTGCGCGGGTCAGCGTGTGACGCTCGAGAGCAGTGTGCACCATACTGAGCGTGTGTAACGTTGGCGCGCGCGCGCACACACACACACCACAGTCACTGTGTGGGTCAGCGTGTGACGCTCTGCTTTTCCGTCCAGGTCTGCTGGGGATGATAGCCCACATGATGTACACGCAGGTTTTCCAAGTAACAGTCAGCCAAGGGCCGAAGGACTGGATACCCCATCGTTGGGACTTCGGCTGGTCCTTCTAGTGAGTACAACACGTTTCGGGGGAGGGGGTCGGATGTTTGCCGTAGAGTGGTCCCTCTATTAACCCGCGCTGTTTTACAGCTTGGCCTGGCTCTCCTTCACCTTCTGCATGGCGTCCTCGGTCACGGCTCTGAACATTTACACCAAGACGGTGCTCGAGTTCCACCAGTCGCTGAAGATCTCCAAGCAGAGGCTAAAGCAGCGACCCGGGGGGCTCAGCTATTTCTCCAGCCGTTCCAACCAGTCCGCCTCCATCTTCACTAACCTGGCCCCCGGTCTCCTGGTAAGGGCCGGGTCGGTGGACGAGCCCGACTCAGTAGAGACCCTGGGGGAGGAGCGCTGCTAACCCCGCCCGACGGACTGAATGGTCGGTTGCGTGCAGTTTGATGGCTTCAAAGGGCAGCAGAAACTTACCACAAGACGGAGTCACTATAAGGAGCCTGTGCCATGGGCAGTAAAGCTACAGTGCTTTATGTCGATTTCAGGCCCGTCAGAGTCAGCGAGGGTCAAGCTGATGTAAGGATTCGTGACCAACACACACAAACGCTGGAGTAACTCATCAGGTCAGGCAACATCTATAGAGGGGAATAAACAGTCGACAAATTCTCTCTTCAAAGGTAATTTAGTGACTCACTACTCCCCCTCTGTGATCTCTGCTGCTACTCTGTGATCTCCTACTCTTGGAGATCGCTTCTTCTGCCGCCCTTTACCTCTTCACCTATCCTCTCCCTCACCTATCACCTCCCAGCTCATACTCTTTCCCCTCCCCTCACCCTTCTTAATCTGGTTTATATCCCTTTCTAGTCCCGATGAAGGGTCTTGGCCCGAAATGTCGACTGTTAATGTTGCCTGACCTCCAGTATTTTGTTTGTGAAGCTGAGTACCTGTAATAAAATCCTCAACAGAACCTGGGTGGGACGGGTTGTTTGGGAAGGGGGCTGCAGGAAGGGGGAATTTTGCTGACCCCTCTGCCTTGGAGTTTTCTGGTAGCTCGGTACCTTTTCATGAACATGGTCTACCAGAGAGGGGAGATCCCTACCTTCCTGAGATCTGGACGACCTGCAGCAAACACAATTGGCCCGGGGAAGTATTCCCAATGCTGTGTCTGCAAAGTCCTTCAAATCCCCTGGAAGGACAAGCAAACCAAAGTCTGTGTCCCCTCCCAGGCGACACCCCCAGGACTGAAACCTTGGTTCTCCTTCATTAGCCATGCCTGACACCGGACGCCCAAAGCTGATGCTCAGTTCCGGTCTCTGTCACAAAAAGAGATTTCCGGGTAACAGTGGGGAAGGTCCAAGGATATTCTCAAAGCCCATGTGAGGAACGACATCCTTACTGACTCCTTGAAACTTCTGGCCCTTTGAGTAACCAAGTGGAGGAGGAGCCTTAGGGAAGGTGTTGAGAACTTTAAGGCTGTACCTCAAGCACACACAAAAGCAGAAGGAACATACTATCTCACAAGCTACCCATCCACCAGCCTGCCAGTGGAAGGGTCTAGGTGTCCCAGGCTGGTCTCACCAGTTAGCCAAGAACCCACTAAACTTGCACAGACAGGGAATTACCAGTCAGGATTGCCTGAGAAATGCGACAATGAGACTCATTCAAGAGTCAACACTGGGGTCCAGATGGCGAAATTCTGTGAATAAAGGATTCGTAAATAACCAAACTGTCTGTGTGGGAAAGGTAGTGGGGCAAATAGGTAGACAGTGCCTGAGAGAGCCTTGGAAATGAGAGAGTAAAGGAGGACAAGCAAGCGAGAGGTAATGTTGCAGCTATATAGGACCCTGGTCAGACCCCACTTGGAGTACTGTGCTCAGTTCTGGTCGCCTCACTACAGGAAGGATGTGGAAACCATAGAAAGGGTGCAGAGGAGATTTACAAGGATGTTGCCTGGATTGGGGAGCATGCCTTATGAGAATAGGCTGAGTGAACTTGGCCTTTTCTCCTTGGAGCGATGGAAGGTGAGAGGTGACCTGATAGACGTGTACAAGATGATGAGAGGCATTGGCTGAGAGGGGATCTTATTGAAACATATAAGATTATTAAGGGATTGGACACGCTGCAGGCAGGAAGCATGTTCCCGCTGATGGGTGAGTCCAGAACCAGAGGCCACAGTTTAAGAATAATTGGGTAGGCCATTTAAAAAACATAGAAAACATAGAAAATAGGTGCAGGAATAGGCCATTCGGCCCTTCGAGCCTGCACCGCCATTTATTATGATCATGGCTGATCATCCAACTCAGAACCCCGCCCCAGCCTTCCCTCCATACCCCCAGACCCCCGTAGCCACAAGGGCCATATCTAACTCCCTCTTAAATATAGCCAATGAACTGGCCTCAACTGTTTCCTGTGGCAGAGAATTCCACAGATTCACCACTCTCTGTGTGAAGAAGTTTTTCCTAATCTCGGTCCTAAAAGGCTTCCCCTCTATCCTCAAACTGTGACCCCTCGTTCTGGACTTCCCCAACATCGGGAACAATCTTCCTGCATCTAGCCTGTCCAATCCCTTTAGGATCTTATACGTTTCAATCAGATCCCCCCTCAATCTTCTAAATTCCAACGAGTACAAGCCCAATTCATCCAGTCTTTCTTCATATGAAAGTCCCGCCATCCCAGGAATCAATCTGGTGAACCTTCTTTGTACTCCCTCTATGGCAAAGATGTCTTTCCTCAGATTAGGGGACCAAAACTGCACACAATACTCCAGGTGTGGTCTCACCAAGGCCTTGTACAACTGCAGTAGTACGTCCCTGCTCCTGTACTCGAATCCTCTCGCTATAAATGCCAGCATACCATTCACCTTTTTCACCGCCTGCTGTACCTGCATGCCCACTTTCAATGACTGGTGTATAATGACACCCAGGTCTCGTTGCACCTCCCCTTTTCCTAATCGGCCACCATTCAGATAATAATCTGTTTTCCTATTTTTGCCACCAAAGTGGATAACTTCACACTTATCCACATTAAATTGCATCTGCCATGAATTTGCCCACTCACCCAACCTATCCAAGTCACCCTGCATCCTCTTAGCATCCTCCTCACTGCTAACACTGCCACCCAGCTTCGTGTCATCCGCAAACTTGGAGATGCTGCATTTAATTCCGTCATCCAAGTCATTAATATATATTGTAAACAACTGGGGTCCCAGCACTGAGCCTTGCGGTCCCCCACTAGTCACCGCCTGCCATTCTGAAAAGGTCCCGTTTATTCCCACTCTTTGCTTCCTGTCTGCTAACCAATTCTCCACCCTCACCAATACCTTACCCCCAATACCGTGTGCTTTAAGTTTGCACACTAATCTCCTGTGTGGGACCTTGTCAAAAGCCTTTTGAAAATCCAAATATACCACATCCACTGGTTCTCCCCTATCCACTCTACTAGTTACATCCTCAAAAAATTCTATGAGATTCGTCAGACATGATTTTCCTTTCACAAATCCATGCTGACTTTGTCCGATCATTTCACCACTTTCCAAATGTGCTGTTATCACATCCTTGATAACTGACTCCAGCAGTTTCCCCAGCACCGACGTTAGGCTAACCGGTCGATAATTCCCCGGTTTCTCTCTCCCTCCTTTTTTAAAAAGTGGGGTTACATTAGCCACCCTCCAATCCTCAGGAACTAGTCCAGAATCTAACGAGTTTTGAAAAATTATCACTAATGCATCCATTATTTCTTGGGCTACTTCTTCAAGCACTCTAGGATGCAGACCATCTGGCCCTGGGGATTTATCTGCCTTCAATCCCTTCAATTTACCTAACACCACTTCCCTACTAACATGTATTTTGCTCAGTTCCTCCATCCCACTGGACCCTCTGTCCCTTACTATTTCTGGAAGATTATTTATGTCCTCCTTAGTGAAGACAGAACCAAAGTAACTATTCAATTGGTCTGCCATGTCCTTGCTCCCCATAATCAATTCACCTGTTTCTGTCTGCAGGGGACCTACATTTGTCTCTACCAGTCTTTTCCTTTTTACATATCTATAAAAGCTTTTACAGTCCGTTTTTATGTTCCCTGCCAGTTTTCTCTCATAATCTTTTTTCCCCTTCCTAATTAAGCCCTTTGTCCTCCTCTTCTGAACTCTGAATTTCTCCCAGTCCTCAGGTGAGCCACTTTATCTGGCTAATTTGTATGCTTCTTCTTTGGAATTGATACTATCCCTAATTTCTCTTGTCAGCCACGGGTGCACTACCTTCCTTGATTTATTCTTTTGCCAAACTGGGATGAACAATTGTTGTAGTTCATCCATGCAACCTTTAAATGCTTGCCATTGCATATCCACCGTCAATCCTTTAAGTGTCATTTGCCAGTCTATCTTAGCTAATTCACGTCTCATACCTTCAAAGTTACCCCTCTTTAAGTTCAGAACCTTTGTTTCTGAATTAACAGAGTTGAGGAACAACTTTTTCACCCAGAGAGTGGTGGATGTATGGAATGCTCTGCCCCAGAAGGCTGTGAAGGCCAAGTCTCTAGATGCTTTCAAGAAAGAGATGGATAGAGTTCTTAAAGATAGCGGAATCAAAGGTTATGGGGATAAGGCAGGAACTGGATACTGATTGTGAATGATCAGCCATGATCACAGTGAATGACGGTGCTGGCTCAAAGGGCCGAATGGCCTACTCCTGCACCTATTGTCTATTGATCGTGTGGTTAGTGAGAGGCTTTTTCCCAGGGCTAAAATGGCTAACATGAGAGGACACAATTTTAAGGTGCTTGGAAGTAGGTACAGAGGAGATGTCAGGAGTAAGTTTTTTTTTACGCAGAGAGTGGTGAGTGCGTGGAATGGGCTGCCAACGACGGCGGTGGAGGCGGATACAATAGGGCCTTTTAAGAGACTCCTGGATAGATACATGGAACTTAGAAAACTAGAGGGTTATGGGTAACCCTAGGTAATTTCTAAAGTAAATACATGTTCGGCACAGCACTGTGGGCCGAAGAACCTGTATTGCGCTGTAGGTTTTCTATGTTTCTATGCTTTGATAGGATACAGTTTTTGCGGACAAGTCCAGTTTTTGTAGCCCATCCCTAATTGTTTTTTAAGGTAATGTTTGAGCTATCTTTGTCAGTAACGCAGTGTACTCTGTAGCTGGTGCACTCTGTTGTGGTCCAGCTAATAAATGCTTACATTGGTGGAACACCTGTCAATCATTAGGCTGCCTTGTTCTGATTGGTGGCGAGTTCCCAGAGTATTGGAGCTCCACTCACCCAGGAAAGTGGAGAGTGTTCACTGAGGTCGAGTCTTATAAATGGTGGCAAGGTTTTGGGGGTATCGGGTGGAGTCACTCCCTGTATGATACCTAGCCTCTGAGCTGCTTTCCTAGCTAGGGTATTTAAATGGCTGCTCAACTGAGGATTTATTCAATGGTTAATGCCATTTAATGTGAAGGGCAGGTGGTCATCGCTGGGCAAGTTTGTGACATGAAAATTACCCACCATTCGTCATCCCATGTCCAAACATTGCCCAGGTTCCTTGCTGCATGCAGGGATGGGTTGTTTCATTAGCCGAGCTGCGCGTGTAATTGAACATATTGCCACGGTGACTATTTCCATTTCTGATACGACGGAGGGAAGGTCATCGATGAGGCAACTCAAAGATGGCTGGGCCCAGGACACTGGCCGGGGCAGCCGCCATAGTGAAGGTTGGGGCTAGAATGATTGACTTCCAACATGCACAGCCAGCTTCCACCGAACGAGGTAAGGTTCCGCCTTTGCTGTGTTTCCTCTGTGATGCTCACTGAAATTGGTTTGACCAAGGCTTAAACCTGCAACACTGGCGGTTTCAAAAGGAAGGCAGATGATCCTCTCCCGCCCTTCTGTCTTGGAAAGGGAGGGTGGGGTGTGTGGAGAGAGGGGGGTGTGTGGAGAGAGGGGTGTGTGTGTGGAGAGGGGTGTGTGTGTGGAGAGGGGTGTGTGTGGAGAGGGGTGTGTGGAGAGGGGTGTGTGTGTGGAGAGGGGTGTGTGTGTGGAGAGAGGGGTGTGTGTGTGGAGAGAGGGGTGTGTGTGTGGAGAGAGGGGTGTGTGTGTGGAGAGAGGGGTGTGTGTGTGGAGAGAGGGGTGTGTGTGTGGAGAGGGGTGTGTGTGTGGAGAGGGGTGTGTGTGTGGAGAGAGGGGTGTGTGTGTGGAGAGAGGGGTGTGTGTGGAGAGAGGGGTGTGTGTGGAGAGAGGGGTGTGTGTGTGGAGAGAGGGGTGTGTGTGTGGAGAGGGGTGTGTGTGTGGAGAGGGGTGTGTGTGTGGAGAGGGGTGTGTGTGTGGAGAGGGGTGTGTGTGTGGAGAGGGGTGTGTGTGTGTGGAGAGGGGTGTGTGTGTGGAGAGGGGTGTGTGTGTGGAGAGGGGTGTGTGTGTGGAGAGGGGTGTGTGTGTGGAGAGGGGTGTGTGTGTGGAGAGGGGTGTGTGTGTGGAGAGGGGTGTGTGTGTGGAGAGAGGGGTGTGTGTGTGGAGAGGGGTGTGTGTGTGGAGAGGGGTGTGTGTGTGGAGAGGGGTGTGTGTGTGGAGAGAGGGGTGTGTGTGTGGAGAGGGGTGTGTGTGTGGAGAGGGGTGTGTGTGTGGAGAGGGGTGTGTGTGTGGAGAGGGGTGTGTGTGTGGAGAGGGGTGTGTGTGTGGAGAGAGGGGTGTGTGTGGAGAGAGGGGTGTGTGTGTGGAGAGGGGTGTGTGTGTGGAGAGGGGTGTGTGTGTGGAGAGGGGTGTGTGTGTGGAGAGAGGGGTGTGTGTGTGGAGAGGGGTGTGTGTGTGGAGAGGGGTGTGTGTGTGGAGAGGGGTGTGTGTGTGGAGAGGGGTGTGTGTGTGGAGAGGGGTGTGTGTGTGGAGAGAGGGGTGTGTGTGTGGAGAGGGGTGTGTGTGGAGAGGGGTGTGTGTGTGGAGAGGGGTGTGTGTGTGGAGAGGGGTGTGTGTGTGGAGAGGGGTGTGTGTGTGGAGAGGGGTGTGTGTGTGGAGAGAGGGGTGTGTGTGTGGAGAGGGGTGTGTGGAGAGGGGTGTGTGTGGAGAGGGGTGTGTGGAGAGGGGGGTGTAGAGATGGGGTGGAGAGAGCAGGTGGAGGGAGGGTGAGGGGAGGGGGAGAGGAAAGAGAGGGTGAGAGGGGGATGAGGGTGGTGGTGAGAGGGGGAGGGAGGGAGGGAGAGACAGACAGACGATGGATGGGAGTGAGGAGAGGGGCTTGATTTGTTCCTGTTGTTCTACTGAACATTGTGGGCACCGGACTATGTGGCATCACCCGTGAGCTGCCCACAGCACCTCCTTAGATTGCATTGGTTATGAATACAATCACACATTTCACCGCACGTGATAAATATATGAATGTGAATCCGAAGGAAAGATGGGGATTGTTACAGTGGAACGAAAGGAGGCTGAGAAGTGGTCAGACTGAGATGAGGTTACATGAGACTGTACCTAACACTTTCCTGTCCTGATATTTGATTACTCACCAGCCTAACAGAATAGTGTGGGCTGACTGTGGGAGAGGCACAGGCTGGCTCCCCAGTGACTACAGGCAGTGCCAAAGGGTTTGCCTGGCACACAGATCTCTCTGTTCCTTGGTAAATGAAACCTTGATCCCTCAGCCACTATCCCTTTTACCAGCAGCAAAGTTCCCACAGCCCCTCAATGATGTGCAGCGTTTTATTACAATCAGGTTAACTCCCCAAACAGATGGGCTGGGATTGTATTTACAGGATATACTCAGATATCTGAGGGTGGATGAGCTCTGGAAACAGCTGTGTAGTAGGTCGAACAGAATTCAATTACTCATACTTCACAAAGCCATCCTCCCAACCGCACGGTCTGCCAATCAGGCCGGGCCTTGAAAAGGACAAACCTGAGCAGCAGAATGGCTGTGTTCTACACAAGAGGTTCATCTTACACCACAGCAGGCAGAGAAGGAATTATTCAACCGTGGGAATGGTCCAGACCAAGACAAATAGGGCATAAAGGACAGGTAAAGGGCAATGGATGTGTACAGAGCCCCTTTACACCGAGGGCAAAGGGGGACCAGTTAAAGGCCCTTCGGCCCACATCTGCGCAGACTGCGATGCCAAATTAAACCAATCCCAGCTGCCTGCATATAATTGGTATCCCTGCCAGTTCACGTGACTGCCTTTAACACCTCAAACTCCACCATCACTCTGCTGCCGCCACGCCGGCAGCCTGGTCAGACACCTACCAGCGTGCGTAGAAATCATGTCCCACACATCTCTAAAGCTTCCCTCTGGCACTTGACATTTCTATTCTATCTACGCCCCTCATAATTTTATGAATTTCTACCAGGATTCCCCTTAGTTTGACTGAAAATACCAAGACCTCTGTACTGAAAGGGCATTGGGCAGGTACAGGTGCCCCTGCACCCAGAGGGTAAAGGGGAGAGAGGAACCCTTGCCCCCAAAAGGACAAAGCAGAATGAGCTCCAGCAGGTACAGACCCCAGCACCAAGCAAGGAAATGAGAAAAATACAAATGTGGATTGGCTCAGTGACAGAGAGTGCAGGACTTCAAAACCTGGGACTGATAATAGCTTCATATAAAGCCCACCAACTCTGAAGTGCTATCATCTGAAGACTCTATCTGATATCCCTCTCCTTGTCCAGTACACAGTGGAATGATGAGCTGCGAAATCAAACTGTGAACCTAAACCCGAATGGTTGTAATCCGAGTAACAACAGCAGACTGATCTGGTTCTCTGCTTCTGAATAAAGCTCGGCACACAACACAGTACGCTTTTCAGCACCTCCTTTCTGTTATTCATTCTGTCAGCATCAGCACAGGGAGGGAGCAGATACAATGCGTCGCCCTGGGTTTCACACGAGATCCTCGCACAGGTAGACGAGCGAAGCTACAGATTTCACCAACCCACAAAGCAGCAAGCATTTCTCCGACAGCTCCACTCCCATATACGCGGTCAAAGCAGCACGCATTTCCCAGAGAGCTCCAGTCCCGTTTACACGGTTAAACCCAGACGCGTGTCCATATTCACAGCCGCACGCACCTAGGCAGATAGGCAGCAGATCTCACCGCGGGCTGGGCTGACCACTCTCTCAGCAGCAATTACAAACACATGATTGTCAGAAAATTGAGAAGTACATATGCATCAAAGGAAAGGCATATAATACAATAAACTGCAGAATACATAAAGTTAGATGGGTCTTCCTCAGAGTCTTTGAAACATTCACTGTAAGATCAAACTCTCACTCAACTCGTCACTGTTAATGGAGAGGTTGGACTCATCTGACTTGAACAGTAAATGCCCAGTTTAAGGATTCATTGTATGTCGATACCAGCATTACCATACCACTTTAGCAGAAGCATAACCTAGTATTAAAGAGCAAGGACTGTAGCAAGAATCTGGAGCTTAACAGAAATCAAGGGCAGAATGATACAGCCATGTACAAGATGGATGTCTCACTGTGCTCACTGAACCCAGAGGTGTGAGATTCGGCTAACACCAGGAAAGGACTTTGAGTGCTGGGCTGTGCCTAGAAACTACATTCTATGAATCTACGAAAATAAATATTGTGGTCATAGACATGTAATATATTAAATTTGTTTCAGCTACATCTATACTGGTTCACGATATTAACAGCTCTTCATAATTTATGTCTATATATACAGATATATAATTTGGTACTTTTCATACTTTGACCAACACATTAAAGTTTTATGCAGCTCAATGAGACACAGCTTTCGCTTTTATAAATTAACCTAAACAAAAAGAAAGCAAACATTGCAGATGTTGGAAATCTGAACTGAAACTGTGCTGGAAACACTCGGCAGGTGGGGCAGCATCTGATCCCACCTGGGAACTGCAGAGCCTCCCTGCCTCGTCTCCTGGAATGTGCCGGGCTGTCTGCCCCAGTTTCAGCGCTTACAGCAGTGCAGCCGGCACCAGAACTCTGTCCGAGACAGGCCAGCCGCTGGAGACGCAGACGTGTCCCATCAGACGTGTGGCTACCTGCTCCAGGCAGGAACCTCAGCTCAACTCCTCCTAAGCCAACCCGTCACACCTCACACTCACACCTCCCTCTCCCCTTGTCCCCTACCTTGTACTTAGGTATGGAACGATCTGTCTGGATAGCACACAACATGGAGCTTTTCACTTTGTGACAATAATGAATCAAGTCCACCTCCCACACCTCGCCTCCCCAGCCCCACCACCTTCTGGCCCAGCAAACGACCCCCTCTCCCCCTCCCCCTGGCACCCATACCTCACCTCCCCAACACCCACTCTCCCCAGCACTCACACCCCAGTCCCCCTGGTACCCACGCCTCACTCCCCCAGCATCCACACCACTCCCCCGGCACCCTAACCCCCCAAGAACCCACCCCAACACCCCACTCCTCCAACACCCACTCTCCCTGGCACCCAACCCCCCCCCCAGCACTCACACCCCACTCTCCCAGCACCCACTCGCACCAGCACTCAAATACCCCTAAGCCCTCACACTCCCGACACCCACAACACTCCCCCAGCACCCAAACCCCCCTAGAACCCACCCCAGCACCCCTGGTACCCACACCCCCCTCTCCCCTACCCCAGCACTCACACTCCACTCTCCCAGCACCCAACCCCACTCCCCAGCACTCACACCACTCCCACTGGCACCCAAACCCCCCAGAACCCTCCCCAACACCCATATCCCCTCCCTCAGCACCACCCAACCACCCCGTACCCATACCCCCTTCCCCTGGCACCCACTCACCTCCAGCACTCAGACAACTCCCCCCCCCCCCGGCAGCCAAACCCCCAGCACCCAAACCCCAGTCCCCTCCTCTCCCACAGCACCCACACCACTCCCTCCCCCCCCCCAGCACCCATACCCCACAGGCACACAAACCCCACTGCCCCCTCCCACCCAGACCCAATCCCTCGTGCACCAGTAACTTCAGTTGAGGCCCATCCTGAATCCCATCCTCACATGCCACCCCCTCCCCCAGTCCAGTCCATTCATACCCGACCGATCCTGCTCCAGCAATTCAGTGAGAGCTCGAACGTTGGTGACGTTTGGAAGTGCTGAACTGAAGGCAGCGGTGTGGGGAAAGTGTTTGGACTGGGACTGGTTTGTTAAGGTAATGGTAGAAAGGGGAGTCATTCCAGAGGACAGGAAATCTTCAAGGTTACGAGTAATTACCCTGAGCCCAGCAGCTTCATTGGGACACTGATACACGAGTTCTGCTCATCACTGGGACCTGGCCATCTTGCTGTAACAGCAATAACAAACTCCCTCCTACATAGGAGCCCTAACAAGGCATTATGGATCACTGTAACAGTTATGTTGTTGTAAAGGCAGCTCTCTGCAGCAGTACTGGGTGAAAACTAGACTAACACATTCGTCCCAAGCTGGTCCTTTGCGGCAACGGTGCCCTCTTAGACAAAGCTGACGTGAAGCAGGCAAGGGGTGGTGTGGCAGTCAGTCAGATGAAGAGCGGAGGGTATGTATCCCCTTTCACACACCAGGCCACTGTCAGCAGAGAGACCTGGGGTCCCGGGTTCCCAGTGCGACCTCGCGCAGCAGCGGGAAGCTACCTTCAACTTGGATGAGATGCTCCTGTGAGGTTGGCAGACAGGTCGGGCGGGAATGGATGCTGCCCACAGGGACAACACGGGACAAACGGTGGTCGAGAGGGGACTTTCCGTACACAGCGATGGATTCAAGTGGTGGTTCTGTTCAGACTCGGTAAAAGGATGAGGTGAGAACCTGATAAAAGATCAGAGAAAATTGCAAAGTTAGCAGAGCTGAAACTGAACCTCCTGCTTAGAGCAGGGGTTCCCGACCTTTTTTATGCCCTGGACCCCTGCTGTCAACTGAGAGGTCCATAGACCCCAGATCAGGAACTCCCGGCTTAGAGTCACAGACAGAGGCCCATCTAGTCCATGCTGACCAAGAATGGCCCACCTGTACAAATCCTAATTTGAACCCTTTATTTTTAATTTTACTCATGTTCATATTAACTCCCTCCAATTCTACCCCTTACCTGCAGACTAGGGGCACTTCCGGTTTAAGACGGTGAAGCCCAGCAAATACTTATCAGCAGCAAACCAAACAGAAGAATATAAGTAAACACCTTATCACTAACACTTTTTCTGGTAAAACTTATGGTAAACGATCGCCGCAAACAACAGAGAGGCGAGCGGTGGGGATCCAGAGTCGGGGCGAGGTCCGTCCTTCAAAACTGAGAGCGAGGAAAGACCTGAGGTTTCATCGATCTTAACGGCGGGCCGATTTGGAAAGGTCAGGTCCAGGCCCGCAGCATACTGAAGTGACAGGGCCTGGGGCCTGGAGCTAGGAATGAGCCAGTGTTTGGACGATTTGAACACCAGGCCAGATTGTAAAGGCAGGGTGTCGGGACCAGAGGTGAGGGTGGGCCGGTTCTGCTCGCTGCCCTGCGACGTTTACTCGGCTCTGCACTGAACTGAGGCTGAGACCTGCTCCAGGCCTCAGGTCTGTAGACTCACTTCCATTCAGAACGCTGTTTGCTTACTCACATTGTCTGCACGATTTCTTTTTTTCCTCTCTGCACACTTGGTGTCTGAAAGTCATTTTTTACGGGTTCTTTTGGGATTCTTTGTGGCTGTCTGTAAGACGATGAACCTCAAGGCTGTATCGTGTATACATACTTTGAACTTTGAACAATTTTCAGTCGCCAATTAACGACAAGTATTTGGGACAAGAGAGGAAACTCATGTGCAAACTCCACATAGACAGCATCTGAGGTCAGGATTGAAGCCAGGTGTCTGGTGCTGTGAGGCAGCGACTCTGCTAGCTGTGAAAATGTGCTACCCCCTCATGGTGTCTAATCATCAGCCTTAACTCAAACCTCTGCTCTGTAGGAAGTCACTGCTCACTGCCCTCAGTTAGGGGAGGAGAAGTTCCTACTTTATGGCCCACCATGTCTTCTGCCCCCTCACTGACCATCCAACAGTACAGAGCCCACAGCTCCAAATGAAACTTCAGCTTCTCCATCTCAGCTTCTGTCTGGTGGGCTGCTGGGGGCTGGGGGGAGGTGAGAGTTTAAAGGGTGGCAATTGGAAGTGACCCAGGCTGGCATGTGTACTCCTGGAGTAAGAAGGAAGCGAAGAGGAACAAGTCCAAACCCCTGTCTGCAAGTGTTGGAAGACTGAGGCTGCCAAAGACTCCCCTCGGGGAAGTGGGCACAAGGTGGTGCTTTGCCAGTCCTGTGGGAAGGAGCCAAGGAGATCCCGGTGAAATGCTGATGTGAGATGAGGCCCGACAAAAAAAGACTGTCAGCACAGTCTGAGGCTGAGTGAAATCTCCAGCATAGCCCTTTCTGTTCAGCCAAGACCAGAAGCTGTACCACTGTGGAAAGCCCCCACAGTTGGCACTGGACACTGCATCCTGGCACAGCTCCACCTCACGCTCAGTAACAAGCAGTGCATACAGCCAAGAGACAGACCCCCCCCCCCACCCCACAGCCCCAGTAGACTTGTTTATTTATCACCCTGCTGGGACCCACTCGAGGCAATGGAACACGCCCCCCGATCAGGACATGGGACACTGGATCCCAAAGAGCAAGAAATTAAGTAAAATCACCCAACTTCAGTTGATAGAACCAAACCTGTGGCTGGGACCGGGGGTGAGGGGTCAAGATTGGGACGGGGGACAGTGTGATCGGATCTGGAAGTTAATCCCTGATAAGAAACTCGGGTCACACTTGCGAAGCCCTTGGAGAATTGGGGCTGGAGACCTGGCACTGGAGGGCAGGATTAACCGGGTGGTTCTCATTCAGCCAGCCAGCATATGAACAAACGAACGGTCTCCCTTTCTGACCTTAATTTCACAAAGCGCTGGAGTTGCTAGACTGGGAGGGAGCCACACACAGTCTGCGGTTCCATCGGTACTGTGAGTGTGGAAGGAGGTGGGACTGCCCTCCGTCAAACACTGGCCGGATTCACCCCCACCTTTCTCTGGCTAATACTTACCCAGTAACCCATCCAATTAAAAACAGATCAACTATCCACTGAACACAATGTTCCACACCCTCCTGTGTTTCTATGGGTTCAATCTCTTCCTTTTATAACCTTTTCTTTTCCATTCCTCCTGCCTCCCACTCCGTTCAATCTGTCCACCATTTACACACAGTACCTTTCCACCATCTTCCTATTCCCTGTCCCCCACCTGCCTTCATCTGCTTAATTGTATTATCCTTACCTGCCCATTATTGCCCTTCACCTGTCACCGACCAGCCCACCTGGCTTCTCCCTCTCCCTCCCTTATACCAGCTACAGTACTGTGCAAAAGTCTTCGACACATACACACTGTATAGCCAGGGAGCCCAAGACTTTTGCACAGTACTGTAGTAATTTTATGCACTGCACTGTACTGCTGCTGTAAAAAAAACCACACAATTTTGTGAGTGATGATAAACCTGATTCTGATATGGGTCTCTATTGTGGACTGAGAGTGGGAAGGGGGCAGGGAGAGGGGAATCATGGCTGGGAAAAGGAGAAGGGAGAGGGAAGTACCAGAGAGACATTCTGTAATGATCAATAAAGCAATCGTTTGGGATCAAATGATCCTGCCTGGTGTGTCAGGGCTGGCTGTGCCATCCCTCACCCGGGCAGCCTCTTTCGGCCACCTGTTCCACACCCCTCCTGCGGCGCTCCACCCTCGCCATTCCCAACCTCCTTTGCTCCCACCAGATTTACAAACTCACGTTCCACTCCACGTGGACAAATACAAAGGTCACGGCTACACTCTCAATCCTGATGCAGTGTTCCAGCTCTCCCTCTGACTTCACAGACGCTGCCTGACCCACTGAACTCCTCCGACAGTCTGTCTGTTGCTCCAGATCTCGGTCTCAGCTACTCATTCACTGCCCTGGCTGTTATCAGTTTACGCTCGGGCTGACTTCGATGATGTGAAGTATTGGGCGGTGAGGATGGGACACAACGGATGGAAGTTGCTGCTTTCTTACCGTACACCGCTGGACCTCAGTGCAGAACCGGAGCTCCGAGAAGAACTTCATGATGGACTCGGTGCTGACGGCCACCCCTTCCTCCAGCGTCCGAATCTTACTGTGCACAATCGCCTCCTTCAGGCCCACGTTGGTCACTAATAGGGGTCCCATCTGACTCTTGTGGGTCGCCTGGTTGGAATCAGTTGTCACAGCAACATGGAATGCATCCTTCCTCTCCTTCCATATTCCAGCTGTATGAAGATATCCCATTAAATTTCACAGTACAGTATCATGGATTAAGAAGGGCAAGAGTTGATCACCTTAAAATCAATTTAAAATAGGTTTGCATTGACATAACCCTGTTGATGTAAACAAACTTCTATAAAGAGCATCGTAAGTGGTTGCATTACAGCCTGGTATGGAAACACCGATACCCAGGCTCAGAAAAGACTCCTCTTAGGAAAGACAGGAGTTGCTCAGTATTCATTCACCCCATTTACAAGCAGTGGGCCTCTGTCGGTCGGAGTCTACTGTGGATTTTGCATCCTGGCTGTCTACGCGATACGCAAGCCAGGACAGTACGACACGGAGAGCAAGCTGTTTCCCATTCAGCAGGCTGCCCCTCTCCACGCAGCCGATGCATCCAAAGGAACAGCAGAGACCGATACAGTCTGGCACCAGCAGCCCGTCAGCATTCAGCCTCTCGCCTCTGGTCTGCTCTTCAGTGAAACGGGGACCTTGGTGCCCCCTTCCTGTACTGAATCCCTTGAAGCTCTGGTACTCAACGTAGAACTGCCTTAGGGATGCCAGTTCCGGATTTTCCCCCTCGGGGTTTACTCCTGAAGCCTTCCCCATGAGTGGATACAGCCGCAGGGCAGCGCAAATTTGAGCTAAGAGTTTTCCTTCTCCTAGATGAGCTGCCAACCATGGCTGATGAGTGCCATCTGCCCGAATTTACAACCAGAGCCTCAAGGGATTCGATGGATATAGAGACAGTGCGGGAAGCTGGCACCAAGGCAAAAGGTCAGTCACAATTTCACTGGAACAGATCAGAGCGGAGGGACTGAATGGCCTCGTCTCCTCCTCCCTCTTATGCAAGCTGCAGCTTCATAGAGAACGTTCAGCACAGTAAAATGTTCCAGGACACCTTACAGGATTGCTATCAAAGAACAAATTACCACCGTCTAAAAGCTCATCCCCTCCCACCCCCTCACCCTCTCCAGAAACCTGGGTTCAATCCTGATCAATCAAGCGGAGTTTCCATGTTCTCCCTGTCACTACTAGGCTTCCCCCCGGGTCTGTGACTCACCCTGAAGGTGTACAGACATTTCATTATCATTATGTGTCGTGTTGGATGACGTGGGCGATCATGCTCTTTCAATGACCATGATTGTTCTTGGCAAATTCTTCTACAGAAGTGTTTTGCCATTTGCCTTCTTCTGGACAGTGTCTTCACAAGACGGGTGACCCCAGCCATTATCAATACCCTCCAGAGATTGTCCGCCTGGCATCAACCAGGACTTGTGATGTGCAGCAGCTGCACACACGACCATCCACCACCTGCTCCCAGGGCTTCACGTGACCCCGATTGGGGTAGGGGGGGGCTAAGCGGGTGATACACCTTACCCAAGGCCAGTGGAGGGAAGCAGCACCTTACACCTCCTTGGGTAGAGACGTATCTCGACCCCGCCAGCCAAAGACAGTTCATTCAACACACACAAAATTCTGGAGGAACTCAGCAGGCCAGGCAGCATCTACAAAAAAGAAACAGTTGACATTTCGGGCCAAGACCCTTTGGCAGGACCTCCGAAGGGTTTCGGCCCGAAACGTCGACTGTTTATTCCTTTCCATTGATGCTGCCTGGCCTGCTGAGTTCCTCCAGCATTTTGCGTGTTTTGCTCAGACTTCCAGCATCTGCAGATCTTCTCGTTTGTGAAAGACGGTTCATTAACTGCTGTAAATTACCCCCTTTTGTGTATATAGTTATTGAGAAGAAGGATCAGAGGAGACCTGATGGACGTGTGTGAAAGAGAATATGTTACAGGGGTAAAAGGAATAAAGGGAAGAGGAACAGGGAATGTTGAATTGCTGCCCCAGGGAGCAGCATGGACTAGATGGGCTGAATAGACCCTCTGTGCAGGTCAGGTGGGTGGGTTTAACGACATAGAAGCAGAATTAGGGAATTTGGTACGAACATTTATTGAAGTAGATGGAAGGAGCAGCCACGTGAATGTGTGCCCATTGATAACAGGTGAGAGGGTAATACCAGGTACGTGAGAGACCGAGCCCACAGGAAGAGGGAGATTACGTGGGCACGGTGAGAAGCTGGATGAGGGGCAGGCAGAGATCAAGGGGGCGACGTGAAGAGAGAAATAAATGAGCAAGATTCCGGACTGGAGCCATTTGAGATCAGAAAATCCTGGAGAGGCTGCTACTGTGGGAATGGGGGTAGTGTCTGCAGGGCACAAGCAGTATTGGAGAGGACACTGATAATACCCAGATGCCTCGATGCCATTGAGAGACGGGCACAGCTCCATAAAGTGTGGGGTGGGGGCATTGAGAGACGGGTACAGCTCCATAAAGTGGGCGGTGGGGGCATTGAGAGACGGGCACAGGTCCATAAAGTGGGGGGGCATTGAGAGACGGGCACAGGTCCATAAAGTGGGGAGGCATTGAGAGACAGGCACAGGTCCATAAAGTGGGGGGGGCATTGAGAAATGGGCACAGGTCCATAAGGTGGGGGGGGGCATTGAGAGATGGGTACAGCTCCATAAAGTGGGCGGTGGGGGCATTGAGAGACGGGCACAGGTCCATAAGGTGGGGGGGCATTGAGAGATGGGCACAGCTCCATAAAGTGGGCGGTGGGGGCATTGAGAGACAGGCACAGGTCCATAAAGTGGGGGGGGGCATTGAGAGACGGGTACAGCTCCATAAAGTGGGCGGTGGGGGCATTGGGAGATGGGCACAGTTCCATAAAGTGGGGGGGGCATTGAGAGACAGGCACAGGTCCATAAAGTGGGGGGGCATTGAGAGATGGGCACAGGTCCATAAAATGGGGGGGCATTGAGAGACGGGCACAGGTCCATAAAGTGGGGGGGCATTGAGAGACGGGCACAGCTCCATAAAGTAGGGGGGCATTGAGAGACAGGCACAGGTCCATAATGTGGGGGGGCATTGAGAGATGGGCACAGGTCCATAAAGTGGGGGGGCATTGAGAGATGGGCATAGGTCCATAAGGTGGGGGGGGCATTGAGAGACGGGTACAGCTCCATAAAGTGGGCGGTGGGGGCATTGAGAGATGGGCACAGGTCCATAAAATGGGGGGGCATTGAGAGACGGGCACAGGTCCATAAAGTGGGGGGGCATTGAGAGACGGGCACAGCTCCATAAAGTAGGGGGGCATTGAGAGACAGGCACAGGTCCATAATGTGGGGGGGCATTGAGAGATGGGCACAGGTCCATAAAGTGGGGGGGCATTGAGAGATGGGCATAGGTCCATAAAGTGGGGGGGCATTGAGAGACAGGCACAGGTCCATAAAGTGGGGGGGCATTGAGAGACGGGCACAGGTCCATAAAGTGGGGGGGCATTGAGAGACGGGCACAGGTCCATAAAGTGGGGGGGCATTGAGAGACAGGCACAGGTCCATAAAGTGGGGGGGATTGAGAGACAGGCACAGGTCCATAAAGTGGGGGGGCATTGAGAGACGGGCACAGGTCCATAAAGTGGGGGGGGCATTGAGAGATGGGTACAGCTCCATAAAGTGGGCGGTGGGGGCATTGAGAAATGGGCACAGTTCCATAAAGTGGGGGGGGGCATTGAGAGACAGGCACAGGTCCATAAAGTGGGGGGGCATTGAGAGATGGGCACAGGTCCATAAAGTGGGGGGGCATTGAGAGACGGGCACAGCTCCATAAAGTGGGGGGGCATTGAGAGATGGGTACAGCTCCATAAAGTGGGCGGTGGGGGCATTGAGAGACAGGCACAGGTCCATAAAGTGGGGGGGCATTGAGAAATGGGCACAGTTCCATAAAGTGGGGGGGCATTGAGAGACAGGCACAGGTCCATAAAGTGGGGGGGCATTGAGAGACGGGCACAGCTCCATAAAGTGGGGGGGCATTGAGAGATGGGTACAGCTCCATAAAGTGGGCGGTGGGGGCATTGAGAAATGGGCACAGTTCCATAAAGTGGGGGGGCATTGAGAGACAGGCACAGGTCCATAATGTGGGGGGGGCATTGAGAGATGGGCACAGGTCCATAAAGTGGGGGGGCATTGAGAGACGGGCACAGCTCCATGAAATGGGGGGGGGTGTCAACGTACCTCAGGGATTCTTTAGAAGAATGAGGGGTGATTTTATTGAAAGATACGTGATCCTGAAGGGGCAGATGTTGACATGCTTCTACTCGTGGAGGAGGTTACAACAAGTCATCATTTAAACCTGAGGTTTATGGGACTTTCTCCTCAAACAGGCTGATGAATCTCTGTCCAGAAAGGTTGTGGAGGATAGATCATTGGGGGGTTTTGAAGCTCAGTGATGAGGAACTGGCACTGAAGAAGGTGGAGCGGCCTGGGACAGATCAGCCATGGTCATACTGAAGGGTGGGGGGGCAGGCTTGATGGCTGGTGTGGGCTGCAGCAGCTCCTCTTTTCCCATGTTGCTGTGAAGCACAGAGCCATTCCTGGCTGGCGGTATCTCTCGGGGAGGGGGAATTGACAACTATTTAGCTCTTTCACCATTAATATTTAGTAGTGCAACAATCTTACAACCTGGGCTTTATCCCCCGTGCCTGGACACAATGCGGAGCAGGTAGTTATCTGCTCTGTACCCAAATGCACAGGGATGGGATTAGGACCAGGATCAGGCCTTTAACACACGGCACAGTAATTATCCCGAGATTCCCAGATGGAGAAGACACAGATATCAACTTCCATTCCGACGAGGTCGGAAGCTTCTCAGCTACCGCCCGGCCAGGTAAAGACCATCCTTTTATCAGTGCCGGCTGCTCCCTACAGAATGAGAGATTAGCAGAACAAAAAGTGAGCCACTGACTGAAGTCCACACGAGACACAATGCCTGCTGTGTTGGGAGACCTCGCGGGAGTGATGGAAGAGTGTACTTGGCTCAGCTGAACCCCGAGAACAGTGACACTGATAACCTGAACCCCGAGAATGGCGACACTGATAACCTGAACCCCGAGAACGGCGACACTGATAACCTGAGTGCTTCGGCATTTATTCAGAGCCGTGTGGGATCGTGGATAAAATTCACAGACATCTTTATCTCCCCACTTGACTACCCCAATGGCTTCCTGGCTGGCCTCCCAGACTCCATGAATATGAGCTCATTGGAAACTCTGCTGCCTGTCTCCCTTACCCTTCTGTTCACCTCCCCCGCGGCCTCAACTCTCCCTGCCCCTGCATCATCCAGCGCCCGAGACTGGGGACGCGCTGCAGACTGGGCGCAGGGCACGGGGGACGCATTGCAGGCCGTGCGTAGGGAACGCACACCACTGCAGACTGCGGGCGGGGAACAGTAACGCACTGCAGACGGTGCGCAGGGAATGGCGACGCACCGCAGGCCGCGTACCGGGCATGGGGGCGCACCGCAGACTGAATACTGAGTATGGGGACGCACTGCAGACCAGGTACCAGGCATGGGCCCGCACTGCAGAGCGCGTACCGGGCATGGGCACGCACCGCAGACTGAACACTGAGTGTGGGGACGCACTGCAGAGCGCGTACTGGGCATGGGCGCGCACCGCAGACTGCGTACTGGGCACGGGGATGCGCTGCAGACCAGGTACCAAGCACGGGGGTGCACTGCAGACCAGGTACCAAGCACAGGGGCGCACTGCAGACTGAATACTGAGTATGGGGATGCACTGCAGACCGGGTACCGGGCATGGGCACGCACTGCAGAGTGGGTACCAGGCATGGGCCCGCACTGCAGACCGGGTACCGGGCACAGAGTCGCACCGCAGACCGTATATAGATTAATAGAGTTGACAGAAGAGTGTGCACAGTTATTAGATCATATACCACATGGTTAATCTGCTTGCTATTTTGAAATTCTGCACACTGCTTTACAGTGCCAGCCATCCAGGTTCAATTCCCGTCGCTGCCTGCCGGGGGTTTGTGTGTTCTCCCCGTGACCGCGTAGGTTTCCTCCCGCAGTCCAAAGACGTACCGGTTGGTAGGTTAATTGGTCATTGTCAATTGTCCCGTGATTGGGCTAGGATTAAATCGGGGGATTGCTGGGGGGCACGGCACACTGTATCTCATTACCCCTTGGAGTTCTGAGCCGGTACTCACTGGCTGATGCAGTTACTGGGCCCGAGCTGGTGGCCAGCTCCAAGAGCACGCCAGGGTACGACGGGTGCAGGAGGAAGAGGCGGTATCGGTTGCCGCGGTCGGGGTCGGTCCTCCAGATCTGCGAGTGGACAGAACAATGGCCAATCAGCAACACTGCCTTGAGCTCACTGTCACACAGAGAGTACGGACACAGGCTGGGTGGCTGGCCACACCTCACACAGAGGCTCAGGTCCCGACTGGTACCTCAGCCGCCTCTCGAGTCTGACTGAAGCGACACCACCTAGTCCTTACCCACCACACGGATGACAGACATACCCACACGAGGTAGCCTCATTCATAATGAATTCCTCCTCCTCCCCCTCCCATAACCTCCTCCAGGTCAAGTGCTCCCACCCCACTTCCCTCCCTTCTCACTACAGAGCTGCCGGCCACAGCAGAGTCACTCTCACTGCCTGTATTGGAGACACCGCATCTATGCTCCCCACCCCAGAGCCGTCCTCCACAGTGGAACCACTCTCCATGGGGGAGCCACTCTACACTCTCCAGCATGGAGCTACCTTGCCCACGGACCCCACCACGGAGTTGCCCTACTCTCCCGCAGTCCCCACTGCGGAGCTACTGGGCGCAGGGTTCCTACTGTGAAGCTGCCCTCCATGCTGGAGCCACTCCCAATCCCCACTGCGGAGCTACTTGGCACAAGATTCCTACTGTGAAGCTACTCTCCACGGCGGAGCCACTCCCAGTCCCCACTGCAGAGCCCCTCTCCTGCAGTCCCCACTGCGGAGCTACTGGGCGCAGGGTTCCTACTGTGAAGCTACTCTCCACGGCGGGGCCACTCCCAGTCCCTTCTCCACCCACTTTCCCTACTACGGAGGTCCAGCAGTTAAACTAGAGTTAGCCCGAGGCTTGAGCTAACAGCTTGCGACTTGAGTTCACCATGACAACTCTGGAATTTACTTTTAGTCAGTCATCTGGAATTAGTAACGATAATCACAAAACTACTAAGTTGTTGTAAATGTCCTTTTAGTTCACTAATGACCTTCAGGAGAAGAATACTGCCATCCTTCCCCAGTGTGGCCTACACCCACAGCTCCAGGCCCAACAATACGATCACTCTCAACTATCTTCTGAAAGAGTCCCCCAAGCCCAGAGGTAATTAGAGGTGGGCCAAGAACAGTGAGGAAGAACTCACCAACTGATGAGATCCCTCCACTTTCAGACAGTTTCTCTCCACTCACCGAACGCTCCGCTCCACATTCTCCGGCCCAGAACAGGAACGCTGACCGCCCATCGGACAGAGGGAGGGAGGCTGCCTCTGAGCCCTGGCTCCGGCACCCCAGCTCTGCCTGCCACAGCTCCTTGCCCGAGCTCCCATCGATAATTAAACTCTGTTGGACATAAACTTCGTGAGATTCGTTCACAGGCATTAAAATGGAGGCTACAGCAACACGACTACAGGGCAACTAGCAACCGAAGGACAAGTTTTTCTTACACAGGTAGTAACTGGAATGCACTTGCAGAGCAGGTGGTGGGATAGGATACACTGACTATGTTTAGGAGACAGGTTACAGGCACTTAGATACACAAGGCACAGAATGGTATGTCCCTAATGCCGCCAATTCGGATTAGCGTAGGTGGGCAAAAAGATCAGCATGAACACGGAGGGCTGAATGGCCTATTTCTGTGTTGTACCCACTCTGTGACAAGCCATCGCTGCAAGTTAGTGGGGTTTTCCCCACTAACGGAGGGCAACTTTAGATCAGCAAGTCCAAAGCAAGGAACTGCAGCGTTGAGGGAAGGTGTTTGAGATGATGAGGGGTCGAGGGGAGAAGGACTGTGAATCTGTACCAGAAGTGAAACGGTCCCTTTCTATGCAGCAAACACTGAAAGCTCCAGCAAACCCTGCAAACACAAGAGAGGTCGGAGAGTCACTTGGCCCACCAGAGACTGCAGATGTTGGAATGTGCAGCAACAGGCAATACTCTGGAGGAACGCAGCAGTCAAGCAATACCTGTGGGAGGAAAGGAATTGTTGCCATTCCGGATCATAACCCTTCTTCAGGATCCAAAACGTCAACAATTCCCTTCCTTCCAGACATGCTGACTGACCCCCAGGGTTCCTCCAGCAGATTGTTTGTAGTCCCTTACATCTGCTCTGCTATTTCATGAGATCATGACCGATCTTTTATCTTCCTTCACTCACCCAGTAGCCCTTAGGTTCCAAAAATCTACTGATCTCATCTGGGATACACTCAGCAACTGAGGCTCCCCTGCCTTCTTGAAAAGAGAATCCCAAAGGTTCGCCATCTCCCACCTTATCTCTTGCCTTAATGAGACTGTGTGCCCTGGATCTAGACCAGGGGCGCCCAACCTGGGGTTTCACGGACCCCTCGGTTAACAGGAGAAGTCCAAGGCATAAATAAGGTTGGGAACCCCTGATCTAGACCCTCCGGTCGGGGAAGCATCACCTTGCATCCACCCCGTTAAGTTCGGTAAGAATTCTGTGCAAGAAACTTGCCACGGGGAAAAACTTGAGTAGGAGAATGGGACATGTTCAGGGGAGGTAAAACCTTGTGCAATAGGCCTGTGTATAAGGGGACATGGCACGTGTGGTGTTTGCATGAAAAAGACAGATTACTTAAAGTATGACTGCTATGACAGCAATCATTGCCTGTAACCACTGTGTATTCTGTTTTCCATAAGAAATAAAGAACCGTGGAGAGCATTCTGACTGGCTGCATCACCGTCTAGTACGGGGGTGGGGGGTGTTATTGCACAGGATCGAAGTCAGGTGCAAAGAGTTGTAAACTTAGTTATCTCCATCATGGGCACTGGCCTCCATAGTATCCCAGACACCTTCAAGGAACTGTGCCTCAGAAAGGCAGCGTCCCTCATTAAGGATCCCCACTATCCAGGTCGCGCCTTGTTTTCATTACTACCATCAGGAAGGAGATACAGGAGCCTGAAGGCACACACTCAAATGATTCAGGAACAGCTTCTTCCCCTCTGCCATCAGATTTCTGAATGGACATTGAATCGATGAACACTACCTCACTACTTTTTTTAATTTCTATTTCTGCACTACTTAATTTAACTAATTCATTATTTTTCTTTTTATTCATTGTATTGCTGCCATAAAGACAATAAATTTCATGACATATGCCAGTGATATTAAACCTGATTCTGATTCAGATATAATCTTATTGTCAACACTTTGAATAAGGCTGTGGAATATTGAGAGCAGTTTAATTTTATTTACTTCCTTATTATTTAATTCAGTGATACCGCATGGAGTGGGCCTTTCTGGCCCTTCGAGCCAGAAAACCCCACTAAACCCAACTAATCCTGACCTAATCACAGGATAATTTACAATGAGCAACTAACCCACCCGGTACGTCCTTGGATTCTGGGAGGAAACTGGAGCCCCCAAGGAAAACCCAAGCATTCCACAGGGAGGACGTACAGCCTCCTTACAGAATGGTGCCAGAACTGATCTCCAAACTCTGGAACGCCCTGGCCGCTATGTTAACACAGAGTCCCTCAGTAAGAAAGGATGTGCTGGCTTTGGAACGTGTCCAGAGGACGCTTATGAGAATGATCCCGGGAAAGAAGAGGTTAACGTATGAAGAGCGTTGGAAGATCTTGGCCATGTACACCCTAGAGTTTAGAAGAATATAAGAGAGGATTTCATTGAAACCCATCAGATATGGTAAGGCCCAGATAGTGTAGACGTCAAGAGGGTGTCTCCTGTAGTGAGGGAGTCTCAGACCGAACGGCACACTCTAAGAATAGAAGACTTTACTTTAGAACAGAGATAAGGAGGAATTTCTTTAGCCAGAAGGTGGTGAATATGTAGAATTCATTGCCACCGGTGGTTGTGGAGGCCAAGTCACTGGGTATATTTAACGCTGAGCTTGGGAGGTTCTTGATTAGAATGGATGTCGTAGGCTATGGGGAGAAGGCTAGCAAGTAGGGTTGGGAGGGAAAGTAAAGCAGCAATGATCAAATGACGGAGAAGTCTTGATGGGCTGAATGACCTAATTCTGCTCCTATGTCTGATGGTCTTGGGTTTAGTTATTCCACAGAGCACGCCCTGCCTGGACCTGCTTCCTCTACTGTTAGGTCTCTGCCTTGTCTGTATCACAGTTCATCAGGTGGGACAGAAGCAGCACTGTACAGTGCTAAACAGTGCTGCGGAGAGCACTGGAGTGAGTGGTGTCTCAGACCCTCCACTGGACCCTTATGCACCTGATTTCCTGTTGTTCAGTCAGAATCACAACACCATAAGACACAGGAGCAGAGTTAGGCCATTCAGCCCATCCAGTCTCTCTGCCAGTCCATCATGGCTGATCCCAGATCCTACTCAACCCCACACACCCACCTCCGATCAGGAAACGATCAACTTCTGCCTTAGATATACCCACGAACTTGGCCTCCACCGCAGTCTGTGGCAGAGCATCCCACAGATTTACTACTCTCTGGCTAAATAAATTCTTCCTTACCTCTATTCTAAAGGGTCGCCCCCTCAGTTTTGAGGCTGTGCCCTCTAATCTGGATACCCCCTCCATGGGAAACATCCTCTCCACATCCACCCTATCCAGTCCTTTCAACATTCAGTAGGTTTCAATGAGATCCCCCCACATTCTTCTAAATTCCAGTGAGTACAGACCCAAAGCTGCCAAACGCTCCTCATATGTTAACCCCTTCAATCCCGGAATCATCCTCGTGAACCTCCTCTGGACTCTCTCCAATGACAACACATCCTTTCTGAGATACGGGGCCCAAAACTATTGACGATACTCCAAGTGTGGCCTGACTAGAGTCTTACAAAGGCTCAGCGTTATTAACATGAGTGGATGCAATGTAAAAAAAACCACAGGCAGGATGTTTCCAGCGGAATGGCAGATCTCAAAGCGGCCGAACCAGGGGGGCAGAGACTAGCTCGGTCCGTCCCAGGGCGCCTACTTGTGCTTGCACCATCCTGAAGGTGGGAGAGAGCCAAGAGGGCCTATTCACTCCCCGGGGAACGGTGTGGGGTGTCAGGACACAAACGCCAGAGCAACCCGAAAGGACAAAGTCATACCGTTTTCACATTGTTTCCATTGGTGACCTGGATCAGGAAATCGGGAACCCTGTCTTCATTGAAGAAGCCGGCCACAGGAGCACTGGAAGGAAAATGATTCCAAGTTACCCAATGGGAGTGAAGAGCACGACCCCAGGCTCTGTGTCACAGAAGCGGCAAGCAAACACCATTAGAAAGACTCTAATCAATGGTCATAGCCGTTCAATGGCATTACAATCGCAGTATGCCCCACCATTACAAATCTGCAGGTCACCACTGGCCACAAAGACAACTGGGCCAGTCAAATAAATACCGTGAGCTCAGGAACCTTTGGAGTCTGGTGCAGCACGAAGGGTGCTGGAAGCGAGGGACGCCAGAGGGTAGGTTGCTGGGTGTGACTGGTGGGACAGAGTGAAGGGGGAATGAGAGGGTAGACGGGGAAGGGGATAAGGGGGACCAAGGAAACGGGGGAAATAGGCAAGAGGGTGAAAGGGAGTGACTGGCATGATAGAGGAGTAAGGGGAAAAGACCAGGGGCTGGGAGAAACGAGCAGGGTGGCAGATGGGTAAGTGAGTGGAGAGGTGGGGACCAGAGAGCCGGGGAGGGAGGGGGAGAACGGGGAATGATTTTTGCAGTCAGGAGTGAGAGTGGTTTGTCTGTGGACGCACTGAGGAGAAGGGGGAGAGAACAGATGGCCGTGAGGGGTGGGTGGATGGAGTAAATGTGGAGTGGGGTGTGTGGGAAGGAGGGAATGGCGGGCATTGCCCAGAGGCAGAGAAGTAGGTGGTTGGAGGGAATGTCAGGGATAGAAGGGCAAAGTTTGAATGGGACTGTATTAGCTGAGAGGGGGGCAGGGAGGAAAAGGTTTGCCAACGCAAGGATAGGAGGTTGTGTGGCCGGCTGAGGGGCCAGTCTCCGCTCACCGACGGACTTCTGGCCAGTTACTCACTCCTTGATACTGCTGCTGACTGTCTGCCACAGGTGCTGAAGGTGCCTCCCCCTCAGGATTTGCAGCCTGTTCCTCGTGGTAATCAGCAAGGCACTGAAGTTCTTTTCCGGCCCGTCCAGCGTCTGCAGGTCTTGAACGGAGCTGTTGCCACTGAGAGGGGAAGCAACGTTATCATGTCACAAACAACTGGTTCTCTCTCTCTCTCTCTCTCTCACATACACACACAGAGTCACACACACACACACACAGTCACACAGGATAGAAACAGGATAATCCTTCAGTCTGCCATGTTCTTGCTGACCATTAAATACCTTTCTGTACTGACCCCATTTATCACCACTGGGTCTAAAGCCTGTAATGCCTTGACAATTCCATTGCACATCCTGCTGCTTCTTAAATTTGTGAGAGTCGCTGCCTCCACCATCCCACTCTATTTTTACAACACTACAAAAGCCTATTCACACAAAAATACAGAAAATACAATTAAGTATTTACAAGACAGTGAACAAATTCACATTAAAATATGATTATTACTGTCTACAAAACAGCCAATTCCCTGGGAGGCCCACCATTCCACGGTGACCGGACACTCCCTCTTCAAGGACACATGGGCACAAACATATCCCTGGAAGAGGGGCAGGCAGTCGGCACGGGCCGCGCCCTCGACTACCTGCCGCCTTGGCCCGTGAATGGCCACCGTGGCCTGGTCCAGGAGCAGGACCCACCAGCAGATTCCCCCAAGTGACCCTTCAGGCTGTGTGGTCCGGATCGCCACCATCCTCTGGGTGAAATAATTCTTCCTTTCATCTCTATGAAATCTCTTACTCCTTACTTGAAACCGATGTTCACAAATACTTCTGACACATGATGCAGCATCCTGCCATCTACCACGTCTACACTCCTCATAATTCAGTATAACTAGCAGGTCCACCCTCAGCCTCTCCTGCTCCAACCCATTCTCCTAAGAAATTAACCGTTCCATCCCTGAAACATTCTAGTGAACCTCCTTCGACCAACATATTCAATGGCCCGGCTAAACTCATCCTCTCATTGAATCCTCTTTCAATTCCACTCGTTTTCTTTGGATCAGAGACATGTCTACAGGAACTCACCGGGTCCACCCTAAGCCTGTCCCTTCATGGGATACATGGAATAACCATTGTTTCTCGCCGTCTCAGATCCCCACCCTCACCTTTCTTTCCCATACCTAAAGGGTGCTGTTTCCTGCATCCTTGCAGAATTTAAAAAGGTCACGACTTTTGCTGCCAACTTCTATCCTACTCTCACTTTCACGTGGTCCATATCGAACTCTTCCTTCTGTTATTTCAGGAGGCAGCCTGGTGTCCAATTTAATTACAAGCCTATAGACTCCCACTGCTAACTGGATTACGCCTCCTTCTACCCTGCAACAGAGCAGACTTCACTGTATTGGTTTTGGTCCTCCAGCCCCATCGCTTGTTACATTTTCTGTGCCGGTGGTCACAAAGTTACACAGAACAGAAACAGGCCCTTTGGCCCAGCTTGGCAGAGGCAGCATGCGGGAACCTCATGCCGAGAAGGCTGAGAGCTGATGTTCGACTCCATTTCACTGACTAAAGCAGCAAGGGAGATTGAAACACGGCTTCCTGCCTTTCTATTGCTGGGGGTTCACTCTGCTGCCAGAGAGGGGAGACTGCCTCTTTAAATTGCTGGTGAGATCGCTCTGCTACAGAGAGGGGAGACCGCCTTTTGTCGCTGGTGCAATCACTCTGCTACAAACAGGAAGAATGTTGCCCAGTTTTCCGCGTTTTGGATGTGGAGATTTTTAAAGTCATATGGTTTTATTTTGTATTCTGTGTTTTTCGCCATATCTTTCTTGGGTTTTTTTGTGTGCAGGGAAGAGGGATTTAGAGGTTAAATGCCTGTTCCATTTTTGTTCTTTTTTTTGTGCAGGGAGGAGATATTTAGGGGTTGTTCTTTTCTTTCTTGGTTTTGTGGCTATCTGGAGAAGAATTTCAGAGTTGCATACTTTGATAATAAATGAACCTTTTGTGCCTTTGAGTTCACCATGCTGATCAAGATGTCAACCTGAGTTATACTTCATTGTCGCCAAACAATTGATACTAGGACGTACAATCATCACAGTGATATCTGATTCTGCGCTTTCCTCTCCTTGATCACAAGAAATTTTTACAATCTCTCCTCTCAAGTTAGTCCCACTTGCCTGTGTTTGGTTTACATCCCTCCATCTGTACACTGTTAAAACTCCTTTTACGTGTCGACATGTCTTCCTTTTACCCAAACCGTGGCTTTCCCTCAGCCGCAGGTGCAGGGTTTTCAGCGACATCCATTCCATTTCTCACACCCACTTCTTCCCACTCAGAGCCATGATAAGTTTCCCCCTTGCCCTCACTCACTGTCAGTCTTCACAATGAACAGACAATTGGCATCGTTCACCACCCTCTCTCTGCCGATGCCTTCAACTGTGTCCAATTTCTCTCCGTCTCCGGTAATACCAACATTCCCTTCTCTGCAACTTAAAACATGTCCATTTTTGTTAAATTCTCTCAGTTCTGTTGAAAGATCATCAGATTTAAAAGTTCGCTCTGCCTTCACCAATGTTGCTTCATGTCCCGAACTTTTCCTTCATTTCAGACTTCCAGCTATCGCTTTACCAGACACTGCATCGCCTATAACCAGAGAGTGAGAGAATAAAACTCCCTCTGAATTGACTGTGGACTGAAGAGGAAAGCAGAACTGGCTGCTGAGGTACAAATTTGGCTGCAGGATCTGCAACACAGGTAGCGGGGGTAGGTGCGGAAGATCAGGCAAAGGGAACAAATTGTAATTTATTGCCACCGACAAACACACCCATGAAAATTAGCTTTTTCCAGCAGTACTATATATGTACTGTGGTTCAACCCAGTTACAACTGATGCGAAGGCAGAAGCATTTCCGGTCTTACTGATAAGTGTTTGGGCAATATATATTAATTAAACTTAATTTTTTTGTAGTAAATTATATTTGTAGCGGTTAGCGTAAAGCTATTGCAGCACCAGCTGTAAGGTTGGGGCTCACTTCCCACTGCAGTCCGTCAGGAGTTTGCACATTCTCCCCGGGTTCTCCGATTTCCTCCCACATTCCAAAAAGATGTCCGGGTTAGGGTTAGTGAGTTGTGGGCATGCTAAGTTGGCACCAGAAGCATGGCGACTCCTGCAGGCTGCTCAGCACAATCCTCGCTGATTTAATTTGATGCAAAACGATGCATTTCACTGTATGCTTCAATGCTCATGTGACAAATAAAGCTGATCTTTCTTTCCCTTTAATTCCTTTGTGGAGCTTTGAACTAGCTATCAGTGACCAGCAGGGGGCAGTGTTGTCCAGGGCTCCAGCTCACACCTGCCAAAATATATATGGGGCAGAACGCACGCTCAGAACATTTGGAGGGTTGTGACGGCCACAGGTTTAGCCAGGGGAATTGGTGAAATTACCCCAGGGTCCACTACTCAAGTGAGAATACAGGCTGGCGGACGGGCAGTAACAAATTCAGCAGCCAATTCCTGGATTACCTCAGGAATTAGTTAGGTTACTCCAGGGTTGAATTACACTTGAACGGAGATGAAGAGGAATTTCTTTAGCCAGAATGTGGTGAACCTGTGGAATTTGTGGCCACAGGCAGCTGTGGAGGCCAGAACATTAGGTCTATTTACGGTGAATGTCGACAGGTTCTTGATTAGTCAGGGCATGAAAGGATACGGGGAGAAGACAGAATGGAGTTGAGAGGATCACTCACGATGAAAGGGTAGAGCAGACTCGATGGGCTGAATGGCCCAATTCTCCTCCTGTATCTTATGGTACTTATTGCCTGTTATGCCACTGGCATTTAGGGCAACAATGAATGCCCTCCATCTCTCTCTGTTTGGAAGGATTCTTCAATGCTGTTTCTGTAACAAGTGTTTTTTAACCAGTTGTTGGCCCTGAGCTGAACCCCTGAACCTGGAGGTCCAGTAGACCACTCTTAATCTGGCCTCTACCCTTTCACCTGTTTGGCATGGGTGACTTGACCAAGAGCCAAAGCACAAGACCCTGACTCCAGCCAACATAGCTCTCCATGTCACTGAGGCACACAAGCCTCCAAACCCTACGACAAGCTTGTAGTCCTCTTGGAGGCTTCCTTATGGTTTTATGGTCTAATTCCTGGTGTAATCCGGTGATCAAATGGGATTAGTTGTGCTAACCCAGAGTCAAGTGAGATTAACCCTGGGTCTATGTTAGATTAATTGTTGACAGTTATGGTGTGGGGATTCACTGCTCTTCCGGCTTAGTGAGACAGTCTCTCAATGAAACCTTCTCCCTCCTGCCAGACTAAATGTACAGTACAAAACTACATAGTCTCCTGCATCAAAGGTGGGGGCGAGGTTGTGGAAAGCAGCAGAACCCCCTCTGTGCATTCAGTGTTTCACACGAAGCAACTAAACTGCCAAAGCTGATAAACTAACAGAAAAAGTAACCATTTTGCATGGAGGGCAGCATATGTGGCAAGAAAGAGCATTTCTGGTTATTGGCCTTTGACTACTTAACGAAGATGAGTGACCTGAAAAGGTCACGGTTAAACGATACTCTTCTCCTTTGCCCGACGAGGACTGTAGGTCCTTGTGACTGACAGGCAGGAAGTAGGAGAGAGACAGCGTGCTCCAAAGGTCCTGCTGTGAACCTGCAGGCAGGCACCATACCTGCCAGCTACCCTATCTCTACATTACATTGTTCGCTGGCAGGCAGGGTGATGGAAAATCACAGCTCCTTGTGTCCTTGGTTCTATTCTTATTGCCTGCTTTCCTTCTCTCTCACTGTGTCTATTGTTAGGATGAACAAACCAGGCCTCTTTCCCCTGAAGAGCTGGAGTTGGGAGAACAGTTTAAGTTAGAAGTTATTATTGACAGAGACATTGGGACAGCCCTGCAAAAACTGGAAGCCAGTGGCAGAAACCATAAACCTTGAAATTACGCAGAGTGTTTAGAAGAAAGTGCCTTTGCCCTGAGACTGATGTACAGGAACCCGGGTTCAATGCCTGCCGCTGTCTATAAGGAGCTTGCACGCTCTACCCGTGACCGCGTGGGTTTCCTCCGGATGCTCTGGTTTCCTCCCACAGTCCAAAGATGTACTGGTAGATAGGCTAATTGGTTAGTGTAAATTGCCCCACGAATGGGCTCAGATTAAATCGAGGGATTGCTGCGTGATTTGGCCCAAAGGGCCAGGATGGTCCATTCCACACTGTATCTCAATATGGTGCACCCGACTTCAGGGAGCAGTTACGTTAAAACACGGACATCAGGATGGTCCATTCCACACTGTATCTCAATATGGTGCACCCGACTTCAGGGAGCAGTTACGTTAAAACACGGACATCAGGATGGTCCATTCCACACCGTATCTCAATATGGTGCACCTGACTTCAGGCAGCAGTTACGTTAAAACACGGACATCAGGATGGTCCATTCCACACCGTATCTCAATATGGTGCACCCGACTTCAGGGAGCAGTTACGTTAAAACACGGAGAACGGGAGCAGGTGGAGGCTCCTTCCTTTGATTCGATCATTTATATTCAGTATCCTGTTTTACTTTACTCCCCAATCCTTTGAAGTCTTCAAGCATTGATATTATATTTAACTCCTGGAACATATTAAACAATGTGTCCTTGTTACATGTTTCAGGTTAAGATAGGGGGAGAGGGGATTACAATGTCAGGAACCAGACTGACTGTCATTGAGCATCTGTTGGGTGCAATGCGGGAAGGAAGATGGTACTGAAGAGAGGAGCTGCCTCTGTACTGACAGAGAACGGCTGGTCGATCGTGAACGCAGCCATGATTCAGCCTGGCCTACTGGCCTGAGTGTGCTGTATATTCCATGCCAGGTATACCTCGCCTCCCACAGGCCGGCCACACACACACACACACACACACACACACACACACACACACACACACACACACACACACACACACACACACACACACCCCTAGCCAGCTGAGGAAGACAGACAGGCACTACAGTGTACCGTCCCCTACCCTGGATTTCAATGCCAGGTTTTGGCGACGATGGTCCTGCTGCAGGGTCTCGGCCCGAAACGCCGACTGTTCACCATTGATGCTGCCTGGCCTGCCGAGCTCCCCCAGCGTTCTGTGCGTCTCGCCGACAGGGATGAGGCTCGTTGCAGTCCCGCCACGTTCCACGGCTCCTGGTTGTGCTGCAGTCTAGCGACCAGGGTGACGCTGAGAACCCTGGCCTGCCTACTTGACGCATTCCTGATTGACAGAGGGGGCGGCGCAGGACAGTAAGCTGCCTCCAGCGACAAGAGCTTTGATCCTGACCTCGGGCACCATCCGTGCGGAGCTTACACGTTCTCCCTGTGATTGTGTGGGGTTCCTCTGGGTGCTCTGATTTCCTCCCAAAACCCACAGCCTGATGAGTTAACTAGCCAGAGTGAATTGCCCCTGGTGTGTGGGTAACCGTATAAATATGGGGAGAATAACATGGGATGAGAGTAACCTTAATGCAAATTGGATTTGATGGTCAGAACAGAAGGACCTATTTCTCTGTGGTATGACCAGGGCCCTGTGACAACGGGAATCCAGGTTCGTACGGTACAGTGCTGGAAATGTTGCTTCAAACTGACAAAGAAGCACACCTGCCCACTACTCCTGGTGGGAAGCAGGCCGAGCCAGCCCCTGCTCCTGTGTAATCACTGTCACTGAGTTTCCCCGAGCACACCTCGTGGGTGTGCAGTGAGGGAAGGAGAGCGGAGTCGGTGGTCAGGAACGGTTCGTCTGCAGAGAGAGAAGGTCAAAGGCAGCCTGCCCCGACCGTGTGCACACGAGCTGATGCGTGGGTCCACAACCTGAACATGCAGTGAACCTAGAGCAGACAGCAGTACTCCAATATCGACAGGTAGGTATATTACGTCCTCACAGAGCGCAGGAAGGCTAGACCAGGGATTCCCACCCTGCGGTCCACGGACTGCTTGATTAATGGCATTGGTCTATGGCATATAACAAAAAAAACTGGGAACCCCTGGCCTTGACTATACAGGAGTAATCTAATATTGAAGGGGATGCACAGTATATCGCACCCTCACAGAGCCCTGCAGTCTGTACAGCTGAGACTACAGGATCCGTACACAGGCAACTCCCACGGTCTGTACACAGGAGAGCTGTTTGTGCCACTTACAGTCAGTACACGGGCTAGTCCTGCAGTTAAAACACCCAAAACCACAATACCTAATCCCTTCACCCAATAGTTAATAGAAAAAAAAGATTCAGAGGATATCACTCGGTCACGTATATACTGACCTGTACTCCCAGCTGCCAAAGTCATCTTTTAGGATGTTTTCCACTACTGATATTTCATTGCAATCTCTTGAAAGATAAGCCAAAATGGCTTTCTAAATACGTGACTGACTGCAGCCACAGGTCACATTACTGCTATTTTAAGCAGTAGGATAATGAACTTATTTTGGCATTATTCTCACTACGTGACTTACTGCAGTTGCCTAGAATAGGACAACATCACATGCAAACCCCTAGAGACAGCCACAAAGGCCCGTATTAACATGCCCTTCTTTAACCTACCAACAACATGAGTTACTCATTCAAGATTAGTTTGCACTGACTGATAGACTCTGAAACCTTTCCCTCTTTGGCAAGATGCCTTGACCTACCTGGCCTCTGCTCTCAGACGTACTTTAACACTTCTACTGTATCAGAGGGGTGGGAGGGGGGGGAGGACTCATTTCACTGTACAGGTCAATACTATATACACCCCAAGGTCGCTAGACCCCACATTAATGCCATTAATCACAAGATATCTGAATATCATCACATTGCTGTTTGATGGAACTAGCTGAGCAATAATACCTGCCCTTTCCTCTTGGGCACACCTACTGCTAATGAATGTTGCTTACAAAGCTATAAAGTCAGGTCACTGTGCTCAAATATGGCAAGGGCACAATCTGCTTGAACGCTATTTTCAAACTGCGGTCAAAGAAGTGAATAGCAGGTGCAAGGTATGTAGAACTGTGGCCACATTCGCTGAACAAAGACCATAGTGTCTGACCACGATTCCAAAATAAGAAGGATTGCACATGAAGTCCACTCACTTACAAGGAGTGATTGATTGAGTTCGTGACCTAAGGTAGAGGGAGTCAATTTTAGAAAACCTAGCACATTTATTTTTCAACATAGTCCCCTCCTACATGTACACACTTAGTCCAGCGGTCGTGGAGCATACGGATCCCTTCTTTGTAGAAGTGGTCCACAGCAGGCAACACACATCAAAGTTGCTGGTGAACACAGCAGGCCAGGCAGCATCTCCAGGAAGAGGTACAGTCGACGTTTTGGGCCGAGGCCCTTCGTCAGGACTAACTGAAAGGAGAGCCACAGCAGGGGTGATTAATAAGTTCGTGGCCTAAGATGAGTTACTAACTTCAAACTTTCCGCATTATCACTCAAAGAGTTGAGCTGCACGTGCATGTAACAAGAGCGTCTTGGACCTCCAGGTGGTCCACAGCAGGGGTGATTGATAAGTTCGTGGCCTAAGGTAGAAGGCGATGAGTTACACAGCTCTCGTTACATGCACGTGCAGTTCAACTCTTTGAGTGATAATGCAGAAAGTTTGAAGTTTCTCCTCATCTCCTTCAGGCTACTCACTTATCAATCACCCCCGCTGTGGACCACTTTCTGGAGGTCCAAGGCGCCGACTTCTACAAAGAAGGGATCTGTATGCTCCATGACTGCTAGACTAAGTGTGTAAATGTAGGAAAAATAAATGTGCTAGGTTTTCTAAAATTGACACCTGCTAACTTAGACCACGAACTTATCCCCAGTTCACCCCCTCCCCTCCTGGTACATCAAAGGGACATGGAACCTTCTCAACTACGTTGGCTAGGAGAGCTATTCTATTGTCCTGGAAGGATCCCAATCCACCTACTGTATTTTTTTGGCTCTCCTCCATTATGTCTTGTTTAAGTTCGGAGAAAATAAGGAGCCAGACGTTTGATACATCTTTTAAATTTGAGCAAACTTGGCGACCTTTTATTCAATATTTTTAGATGATCTAATTCTTTTTACTTTTCCAGTTAATTTTTTTTTTCTCTGCCAAGTTTTAGATTTGATCAGAAGGATTTTCCCTTTTTTTTAAAACACTGTCCTCAAAATGGACTGCCCAGTCCCCCCTTTTTTTTATTGTTTTAGGTTAGTTTAGTGGGTTTTTTCCCCTCAATAACAGGAAATCTCGAGTCTTCTTTTTCCCTATGAACTGAAAGAGAAGAAGTGGTTCTCTTGTCTCTTTATATTAGCTTAATACTATATATGATTTTGACACTGTATATTCCTTTCTTTGTTTGTACTATTATTGAAATATGTATTTGAGATAACCTGTCCTCTGGTTTGTATTTATCCTTATTCTTTTAAATCAATAAAAAAAAAGATTGAAAGGAAAGAGATGGAACCAAATTTCCCAGCACCAATGTCAGAACACAATGGCATCAGAAAGCCCCCAGCCCCTTTCTTTCATTCCACCTGCCACAAGTAATAGTCACCTGTACACCTGCAGGACTCCAGACAAGTTTCCCTCATGCTTCCATTCCACGGCGGAGTCCTCTTTCCACAGAGACGGGGGCAAGCTGCCCTTGCCATTCGCTTGTTTGTATATGTCCCTCACAGACACAGCTTGGATGCTCCCTTTCAAAGAAAGGACTGTTAGTGAGAGCGGAAGGATCTTTTCATTATTCTAACAGCAGGTGACCACCCCCTACCCCCTCCACTTGACTGACTAATAGTGGCTTTTGAGTCACCGAGCTTCCCTTTCTATCAGTTAAGGCACCGTTTATAAAATCATGAGAAGCAGAGACAGGATTGGGTGGTGGGGTGGAGATACGTCTCTACCAAAGGAGGTGTGAGGTGCTCCTTCCCTGTGTTTGCCTGCAGGTCACCCTTGGGCAAGGTGTAGCACCTGCTTAGCCCCCATTCAGGGTCACGTGAAGCCCTGGGAGCAGGTGGTGGATGGTCGTATGAGCAGCTGGTGCACATCACAAGTCCTGGTTATGCGACCACTGACGCCAGGCAGACAATCTCTGACGAGTATTGATAATGGCTGGGGTCACCAGTCTTGTAAAGACACAGCCCAGAAGAAGGCAGTGGCAAACCACTTCTGTGGAAAAATTTGCCGGGAATAATCACGGTCATGGGACCTGACCAGCTTTGTCACATAACACGGCTCGTGACGATGATGGCAATGATAGACAGGAGAGACAGCATCTTTTCTCCCCCCAGGGTAGGAATGACAAATGCTAGACAGCACAGCTTTAAGGTGAAATGGGGAAAGTTTAAAGATGATACGTGGGCCAAGTTATTTTTACATACGTGCCTCGAATGAGCGGCTGAAGTGGTGGTTGGAGCAGATATGATTCAGGGACTTTTAGACAGGCCCTGGGGTTTGCAGGGAATGGAGAGATATGGATCACGTGTGGGCAGAAGGAATTAGTTTAATGTGGCATTGTGGACTGAGGGTGCGGCTCCTTTCTGTGTTCTACGTTTGGTGACTACCTCGACAAGTCTAAGTCCATCTGGAAATTAAATGACCATCGAGCCCAGAGTTCTGGGAAAAATAAAACAGCTGACAAGCTAAGCAGGTACATTTGTCCTAGTCATAGTCATAGTCATACTTTATTGATCCCAGGGGGAAATTGGTTTTCGTTACAGTTGCACCATAAATAATAAATAGTAATAAAACCATAAATAGTTAAATAGTAATATGTAAATTATGCCAGTAAATTATGAAATAAGTCCAGGACCAGCCTATTGGCTCAGGGTGTCTGACCCTCCAAGGGAGGAGTTGTAAAGTTTGATGGCCACAGGCAGGAATGACTTCCTATGACGCTCTGTGTTGCATCTCAGAGGAATGAGTCTCTGGCTGAATGTACTCCTGTGCCCACCCAGTACATTATGTAGTGGATGGGAGACATTGTCCAAGATGGCATGCAACTTGGACAGCATCCTCTTTTCAGACACCACCGTCAGAGAGTCCAGTTCCATCCCCACAACATCACTGGCCCTATGAATGAGTTTGTTGATTCTATTGGTGTCTGCTACCCTCAGCCTGCTGCCCCAGCTGAGGAAAATGAGATCAGTTTCTGATAAATTCATTGCTAGATTGCCGGGATTCACATAGCGCACCGCTACATAACTGAGCAACTCCTCCCTTCGCTTCCATTGTCACCAACTCTCCCTCCCACCACCGCTTCTTTGATCATCTCCTCTACTTCCTGACTTTTTATTTTGGGAACGCTCCGTGCGGCCTTCACAGGGCAATATGTCATTCCGTACCCCATGGGAGCTTTATCAAAACAAACAGTACTATAGCAGCAAGGGGCACGTGACCAAAACAATTAGTCAGTGATATTGCCAGCCAGTCTTAAAGTAAGGGAATGTATAGGATGTGGAGAATTAGAGAGTGAATTCCAGAGTCTAGGATCAGGACAAGAGAGGGCACAATGGCATTAACGAAGCTACTAATTGACTTTGTGATAGCGCAGATATCAGACAGGAACTTCTGTATCCAGAGCTAAATAGGCGTGTAGATCCAAGATAAATGTCTTTCAAAAAGATTCAGTCAGTAGCTGGTGAAAATTTACCGAGGGAGTGTGTTTCAAAGAAACTTGACTCCTACCCTTCTTTGGCACCAGATGCCGGATGATCAGCCCTGTAATTAGTGGAGTCGGGGGAGAGTGCAGTCCAGATGAGGCTCATCACGGCACACAGATTAATCACAGCGTAGGAGGAGGCATTCAATCTAGTGACCTGAATCAGCCATCTTGTTCAGTCCTATTAACTGGCTTTCTCTTACTCTGGATTTTGCCTACATAGACTTTCGCAAAGGCCTTTGACAGGTTCCGCACAGAGGCTGGTCAAGAGGGTTCAGTCGCTCGGCATTCAAGACGAGGCATTAAATTTGATTCAACATTGGCTTTGCAGGAGAAGTCAGAGTGGTAGTGGCTGGTTGCCTCACCGACCGGAAGCTTGTGACGAGCGGTGTGTCGCAGGGATCGGTACTGAGTCTATTGTTTATCATACACATCAGTGATCTGGTGATATGGTAAACTGGATCAGCAAATTTGCAGATGACACCAAGATAGGGGGCATAAAGAACAGTGAAGACGACTAACAAGACTTGTAGCAGGATCTGGACCAGATGAGAAAAGGGGCTGAGAATTGGCAGATGAAATTTAATAGAGACAAGTGTGAAATGTTGCACTTTGGGAGGACCAACCAGGGTAGGACTTATGCAGTGAGCCTGTAGGGCGCTGAGGAGAGCGATAGAACAGAGGGATCTGGGAATACAGATCCATAATTCCTTGGAAGTGGTAGATAGAGTCACAAAGAGAGCTTTTGGGATATTGGCCTTCATAAATCAAAGTACTGAGAACTTTGTTATGTTGAAGTCGCATAAGATCTTGGTGAGGCCTAATTTGGGGTATTGCGTGCAATTCTGGTCATTAACACACAGGAAAGATATCAGTGAGATTGCAAAAGCACAGAGAAAATTTACAAGGATGTTGCTGGGTCTTGAGGGCCTGAGTTGTAGGGAAGGGTTGAATAGATTCGGACTTTATTCCCTGGAGCGTTGAAGATTGACAGAATTGTTAGAGGTATACAAAATTATGAGGGGTATAGATAGGGTAAATGCAAGCAGACTTTTCCACTGAGGTTGGGTGAAACTGGAACTGGAGACTATACATTAAGAGTGAAGGTGAAAAGTTTGAGGAACATGAGGGGGCACTTCTTCACTCAGAGGATGGTGAGAGTGTGGGACAAGCTGCCAGTGGAAGTAGGTTTGGTTTCAACATTTGAGAAAAAATTGGATAAGTACATGGATGGGACAGATATGGAGAGCTATGGTCTGAGGTCGTTGGGACTAGGCGGAACAACAGTTTGGCAGGAACTAGATGGGCTGATTGGCCTGTTTCTGTGCTATAGTCCTCTATGGCTCTATGATTGCAAGTACATCTCTGATTTCTTTCTGATAGCCAAATGAATCTGCTTGCGCCATTACACCTATCAATGCTGTGCAACAGCGTAAGCATGTGGTGCGAAGGAGGATCTCTCCATGTTTCCTTCACCCTAAACCTGTGGTCCTCAGTTTCTCAATCCCTTCTCCATTGGGGGAAGGGGGAAGGGGCAAGGGGCAGATACTGCGTCTGTACCCTTCATGTTTAGGAATGCCTCATTCACCTCTGTTTAGCTTCAAGGAGACCACAGCCAGCTTTCCTCACCTGTTACTGGAAATGAAGCTCCTTGTTCTTGGAACGGCATGAAAAGAATCGCTGGAAGTTTGGATAATGTTACCAATGGACAGGTGTGAGTCAGAGATCGTAAGTGTTCAAGGACAGGTCACCTGTTCTCAGAGCTATTCTGCATGAACACCTCTCACTGTTCAGCAATTTAAAACATATTCATTGTACTACCCCATGCTTTCCAGAAGGGGGGGCAATTGTCCGCATTTTACCCTGTGTGCTGTGAGCCCAAGTTACATTCAATTTTTAGTTCATGAACCTTTCCAATTTTGAATATTCACACTGTGTGAATGCAAATTTCAACTGTTTTTACTTAAAGGCGAAATAACATGAAAAGTTAAAGTAGATGAGAGTTACAAAACCTCCAAGCCTGCTCCAGCACTCATCGATGATCTATTGCCTCAATCACTAGGTCCCCCAATTTCCACAGTGAACAAAAATCTATCATTCGCAATCCTGATTATATTCAGCAATGACAGCCCTCGTGGATGGGAAATTACAAACATTCTTTAAGCTTTTTACCTCAAGGACTTTCTCCTTTTAGTCTCAGTTTTCCAAATCTTTATTCAAAGACGAGACCATCTACTAGATTCTGACCAGCTACTCAGCTTGCATCCTGTCAATCCCACTCAGAGGTCGATGATGCCATTTTTCTAAAGGGCAATCTTGCTCAATGACTTGCACAATCCTTACTGCAGAGACAGCAGAAAAAATTCCCCAGGGTGTTGTGTGGGATGGGATATTTCAGTTATGACCTCCACTACATAATGGACTGGGTGGGCACAGGAGTACATTCAGCCAGAGACTCATTCCACCGAGATGCAACACAGAGCGTCATAGGAAGTCATTCCTACCTGTGGCCATCAAACTTTACAACTCCTCCCTTGGAGGGTCAGACACCCTGAGCCAATAGGCTGGTCCTGGACTTATTTCCTGACATAATTTACATATTACTATTTAATTATTTATGGATTTATTACTATTTAATTATTTATGGTGCAACTGTAACAAAAACCAATTTCCCTCGGGATCAATAAAGTATGACTATGATTAGATCGTAGGTTATAGGAAGAATTAGGCTAGTTGGCCCACTGAGTCTGCTTCACCATTTCATCATGGCTGATCCATTTCCCTCTCAGCCTCAATTTCCTGCCTCCTCCCCATATCCCTTCATGACTAAACAAGAATCTATCACCCCGTGCCTTAAATATACCCAATGACTTGACCTCCATAACCGCCCGTGACAACGAATTCCCACATTCACCACCTTCTGGCTAAAGAAATTCCTCCTCATCTCTGTTCTAAAAGGAAGAACCTCTATTCTGAGGTTGTGCCCTCTAGCCTTAGACTCCCCCACCGTAGGAAACATCCTCTCCACATCCGCTCTATCAAGGCCTTTCAACATTCAACAGGTTTCAATGCGGTCACCCAATTCTTCTGAATTTCAGTGACTAGAGGCCCAGAGTCATCAAATGACAAGTCTTTCAATCCCAGAATCATTTTCGTGAACCACCTCTGAACCCTCTCCAATGACAGCACATCCTTTCTTAGATAAGGGGCCCAAAGCTGCTCACAATACTCCAAGTGAGGCCTCACCAGGTTACGAGGAGAACCTGGACTTGTTTCCCTTGCAACAGAAGAGATATGGAAAATTACAAGGGCATACAAAGGGCAGATTTAAAGGATGCTGCAGTAGCCTAGCAGTTGGCACGACACTATTACAGCTCAGGGAGTTTTGGAGTTCAATTCCAGTGGCTGTTCCGTAAGGAGTCTCTGTACGTCCTTCCCGTGGAATGCCAGGGTTTTCTCCTGGTTCTCTGATTCCCTCCCACAGTCCAAAGACATACTGGGTAGGTTAACTGGTCAGTGTAAATTGTCCTGTGATTAGGTTAGGGTTAATCGGGTTTGGCGGGGGATGCTTCATTTACCAGTTTAAGATGGCGTTGGTGGGGCACAGTGATATCTTACTGATAGCAAACAAATCTACTAACTACTGTATTAATCACTCTTTTTCTGGATAACGATCACTGCAATCAATAGCCTGCAGCTTCTCTTTCGGAGCTGAGCTTTGGAACTGCCTGTACAACTTGGCATTTTTGAGGTATGAACTGAAGTCTCGAAGGTGCAGGATGGCGGTGGTGTGGCGTGTACCCACCAAATTGAGGCAGTGGGGCCCAGGACGGAGAGCGCCAAATGAGCCAATGTCTGGCCACTGCCGGAGCGGGTGTGGTGAGCTGAGGCGGGGCAGTGTCCAGCCGGCAGGGCCTGAGTCCAAAAGCCGATATTTGGCCAACTTAAGCACCGGGCCAGATTGAAAAGGTCAGGGTGTCGGGCTGGAGGCAAGGGACAGGCTGGTGTTCAGCTCACTGCCCAGTGGACTCATCCTTGCGTTAAACTGAGGCTGTGGCCTGTGACTAATAGGTTCCTGCACCAGCTGCAAGTATGACTGGCTTCATGGCTGCAAACTCAATTCGTGAACTTCGGTTCCGAATATTATTTGCTTACTTTTTCCATGTTTGCACGATTTATTTTTTTGCATATTAGGTGTTTGACAGTCTTCTTTTTTCAAATGGGTTCTATTGGGTTTCTTTGTTTAGTGGCTGCCTGTTAAGAGATGAATCTCAAGTTTGTATATAATATACACACTTTGATAATAAATATTCTTTGGACTTTATCTGAGGAGTCACAAGTGGTGCTGAACATTGTGTAATCATCCGAATGATGAAGGGTCTCGGCCCAAAACTTCGACTGTACTCTTTTCCATCAATGCTGCGTGGCCTGCTGAGTTCCTCCAGCACTGTGTGTGTGTGTTGATCTGCTATGATCTTGTTGAATGCTGGGAGTTAGCTGGAGGGACTGATTGGCCATCTGCTCCTGCTTTTTTTTTTTAAAAAACACTCTTTCCTATGTTTTCAGGATCTGTAGTACAGTTGGTAGGCCCGCACATTGGTGTCATTAAACCAACAGAACCCACAGAACTGGACTGGCTACCTCAGACCCAAGACACCACCTGGGAGAAGACCGAGAGTAACCTGCACTGCATCCTCTTCAACGACATGATCCGGAGCCCAGACCCAAACACAGAGCGAAGGAAGGCCAAGAGTAAAATAAGAAGTGGAATGAAAGCAGTGGAAAGAAAACTCCCACTACCTACAAAATGCTTCCAATCGCGTGCGTCTCAAATGGCCTCTGTCAACCAAGTCCAGCTCCTGGCCTTCATGTGTGGCTTAGCTGCTAAGCCCAGCTGAACCGTTTCTACTGACAGAAGCGGGGGCAAAGGCGGGTTTACTGGCACCTTACAGTTGCTTCAGATGGATAGGATTCATCAACCGTGGCTGGAAGCTCATCCAGACCACTTGACTTCACTCTGGGCGAACACTTTGCCCTCTGTGCTGTAAAGAAATGAGTGGGGAGTGCTACCCATCTTGAGTGGGAAATGCTGCTGAGTCACCACAAATATACGTGCCTAAGACTTCTGTACAGTGCTGCAGCTTTGTTGGGAAGGCACTGCCAGGTATCTGGAGAACTGTGGCTAAGAGTGAACAGAAGGCAACAGGCACCTCCATCACTAACGCCCGGAGCTACATAGAGCGTTCAACACAGCAGTATGATAGTGCACAGCCACCTGTAAGGTGGTGTAGCAAGTACAAGTTGAAAATGCTGGGGCTGGGCCTGGCCAGGGCATCAGGGCAACCGAGAAGCCTCCTGCTGGGGCAAGGGAGGGATAGACTACCTGGAAGCCTACAACCACCTCCATACCCAAGCCAACCAGTCAAAGACTGAAAAGGCAAAGTGCTGTATTTCTACACGGTCTGAGCAACTGCAAAAACATGAACTTTGGTCTGCCCTGAACGGAGCAGGATTATACCAGGACCAGCTGACAAACACTGAAGCCTGCTTGTCACTGGACAAAGAAAATATGACTAATAAATGGCCACAACCCACCACCAATGTGAGCACTAAGGTGGCCATAGCCTAGGATGGGAAAGGGAGGAATCATGTGAGGAAGTGGCAACGAAACATTGAGAGCGATCAGGAAGACAAATGTGTGCCTTTTGCTTACCGTAACCGAAGAGAATGTAGAGCGCCCCTTCAGTAGACACACAGGCCTTTGGGCCAATCAACTTGCCCTCACCAGTGAGATTGTAAGTTACCGGCTGACCAATCAGGGCCCCAGTTGCTCCCGACACAAACACAAAGGACATATCATGAATCCGATTGGTCTGGAATAGAAAGAATTCATTAGAGTAGCATCCAGTTTTGGCTCTGCTTCCTCTATCTAACTTGGGTGAACTCATTGCCAGCACCTCCTGATCCTCCACACAAGGCCACACGGTTGCCCTCATTGGAGCGGCCTTGAGAAGCCGCCTGTTGGGGCCAAGGGGTTACTGATTGTTTATTTGGACTTGATTAATAAATGCAGATCCAAATGCCAAATAGAGGCATGAATTTTGTTTCCCTCTCTGTTCTAGCTCCAGTTTCCTTGGCCTCTCCACATAACAAAAGCAGTCTCAGCTCCCAGCTGTTCTGCTAAATCTCCTCTGCACCTTCTCTGGGGCATTGACATCATAGTGAATATGTAGTGCCTAAAATGGTCTTAACACTCCAGTAAGGGTCTCACCTGCGAGTTACAAAGGCTTGGCACAACATCTCTACTTTTGAAACCCACACTTTTATAGACTGTAGCTTCTCTTTCGGAGTTGAGCTTCTGAACTGCCTGTATAACTTGGCATTTTTGTCGAATGAACTGACGTCTCGAGGGTGCAGGGTGGCGGTGGTGTGGCGTGTACGGACCAAGTTGAGGCAATAGATGGGGAATGCTTAGGTTCCAGATGCTTTATAACTTATGTATCAACTTCTGTTAAACATTTTTCAATTTAAAAAAATACAATAACCAGTTAAAGTGATTGAAGACAGTGCTGGATTGTCATAAAAATCAAATGGGTTCATTAATACTCTCCAATGAAACCGTCGGACTAGTGACTCCTTCTCAACATAAACTGCTTTTTCGATATGGCGTTGTAAAAAAATGCCTACTCTACTCACAATGTTGAGTTTCTACACCAAGGACGATGATTTCCTGAAGCTCCAGCATTCCCTCTGGCATCTCTCTATTGGGGCAGCAAACACTGAATAACTACAGATCGAGATCCATAACGTTATCGATTTAGCAAAGCCGCAGTTCAGTCAGTGCCACAGAGCAATGTAGCTCTCAAAGTCCTACTGGTGAAGACGATTGACCCACTTTATAAAGGCACAAATCTTGCTCCTCTATGCCACACAGAGGAAATGGTACTCGTAGTGTTGTTGTACATTGTGCCAGCTTGTTACGATACTTATTTGATGAGTACAGCTGGCCACTACCAGCACCACCCACACGTCCACCCAATATCAAAAAGGATCTGATATGATAGTGTTTAAATCAGCAACAGGCAGGGGGTACTACATCTCCGAGACTGGCACAATACCCACAGTTGGAGCTTTGGACTGGCACAGTCAGCACTGAACTCAGACATAGCATATGGACTCTTTAGACTGGCATAGGGTGTAGGTGGCATCGTGTTTTTGCAGGACGCCCTGGCGCAGGGTTATGGATGGGGAGGGTACAGTGCATAGCAGTTAGCCTCATGCTGTTACATCTCGGCGTCAGAGATTGGAGTTCGATACTGTAAGAAGTTTGTACGTCCTGTCCGCGGAACACTTGTGTTTCCTCCGGGTGCTCCGATTTCCTCTCACAGTCCAAAGACGTGCCGGCTAGTAGGTTAACTGGTCATTGTAAATTGTCCCTTCATTGGGCTAGAGTTCAACAGGCGAGTTGCGGGGCAGTGCAGCTCGTTGGGCTGGAAGGGCCTGTTTCATGCTGGACAGATAGATGGATGATGGACGGACAGGTAGATAGACAAATAAAAACCCGTACCAGTTTAGTCCTATATGTCTAAATGCAGTGTGACTCCTTGGGGGCTGATGAAGCACATATGGCACTGGAGAGGTCCCGGTATCCGTCCCGGTTAGGACAGCAGAGTACATGCAGAGCCACTGAGCTGGTACGGTGTGAGGCGCCCTGTAGGTTAGTGCAATGGATAGAGTGAGAGAGTGAGAGGATGCAGAGTGCTCGAGAGAAACAGGTATGTCAGCCCCTCAGAGCAGTGCAATGAAAGCACTGGGTGGGAGCGTTAGGTCACACACTTGAGTTTAGAAAGATGCGGGGGGGTGGGGAGCTCATTGAAAGCTAACAAATATTGAAAGGCATAGACAGAGGGCCGGCTGGTGACGCAATGCCATCGGCGCCGGACCCGGGAGCGGAGGTTCCCGGGTTCGAAACCAGTCAGGTCCGTTCCCAGGTACGCCTTCCATCTGTGCCAGACTGAGTGTTGAGATCGCAACTCGACCTCGTAAAAATAAAGGGAAAAATACTGCGAAAAGTGAGGAGTTGCGCACCACACAGTCTCTCTCTCTCGCTCCGCACCTTGTAAAAAGCCATGAAAGAGACATCATCACAGACGGACGCACGTACGCACACGCATACGCACAGACTCGCACGCACGCAGGCACACGCAATGAAAGAACGAAAGGCATAGACAGAATGGACATGGAGAGGATGTTTCCTATGGTGGGGAAACCTAGGAGCAGAGGACACAGCCTCAGAATATAAGGATGTCCATTCAGAACAGAGATAAGGAGATATTTCTTTAGCCGGAGGGTGGTGAATTTGTGGAATTCACGGCTAAAGACGGCTGTGGAGGCCAAGTCATTGGGTATACTTAAAGCGGAGGTTGATAGGTTCCTGATTAGTAAGGGCATCAAAGTACACAACCCTGAGATTCGTTTTCTTGTGGGCATACCCAGTAAATCCAAGAACCATGATGGAAACCATGAAAGACCGCACCCAGGTTACAGGGAGAAGGCAGGAGAATGGCGTTGAGAGAGGATGATGAATATGACATGATGGAATAGTGGAGCAGACTCGATGGGCCAAATCGCCGAATTCTGCTCCTACGTCTAACAGTCTTATCACAGGGTAGCTCTTTAGTCTGGCAGTGTTAGTAGAGTGCTGATGGGTCGTGGCCCTCAGGCAACAGTTGCTGGCAAGATCTGTGCCCCTGGGGTAAAGAGCACTTATTCATACACATGTGAAATAGCTGGAGGGTACAGAGAGCCCCATTCTCACTGACCGTTAACAATATACTGAAAAGTGTTAACTGACCATGGATGAAGATGGACGTGGTGTAGGTAGTGACTGGGTGTTTCGGATTTGCTTTGTAGCTGGTTCAGTACAACACTGTGGGCCGAATGGCCTGTTCCTGCGCTGTACTGTTCTGTGTTCCGTGACCCGGCTGATCTCAGTTAGAGAATGACCTTTGTGTTACTGCAAAGGGCAGCTCTGAGAGCCAGGAGTCTATATTTACACTGTACCATCTCAGCCCTCAGAATGATCCTCCGCACTGAAGCTACGTCACTGTTAATGGGAATTGCAGTGTCAACATACCAAAAGTAGCTGACCGTGCAACTAATCTCTGTCCTTTCAACAACATTAAGGGTGGCTCAGTCAGCAGGACAATTCTCTGCTCTGTTATGCAGTTCAAATTCACTACAGCTTAATACAATCTCCCATTAAAAAGCCGTCAGCTGATAACCTAGTGCTCCCCATATCCCGAGGCCATGAAACCGAGAACAGTGCAGTGAATTTCCATGAAGAATCTTCTCCTAGTCAAATGCCTTACCCGAGTGAACAACAAATGGACATTCCCATGTAGACTTACTCTCTCAGCAAAACTGCAGCACAGATGGGAAAAGAATGTACCAGTTTAACAGCGGCTTATTTAAAGGGGAGTGTGGGCACGTGGCCAAGTGGTTAAGCTATTGGACTAGTGACCTGAAGGTCATGAGTTCGAGCCCCAGCCAAGGCAACATGTTGCATCCTTGAGCAAAGCACTTAATCACACATTGCTCTGCGACGACACCGGTGCCAAGCTGTATGGGTCCTAATGCCCTTCCCTTGGACAACATTGGTGTCGTGGAGAGGGGAGACTTGCAGCATGGGCAACTGTTGGTCTTCCATACAGCCTTGCCCGGGCCTGCACCCTGGAGAGTGAAGACTTTCCAGGCGCAGATCCATGGTCTCGCAAGACTAACGGATGCCTTTACTATTTAAAGCGGTTCTGTAGTTACTCTGGTTGAAGGTGAGAGTGGTCCCATACCAATGTAACCGGCTTGCTCCCAAGCAGTACGTCTCCAAAGCCATCACCATCAATGTCCGGGAGCTGCACAGGCGGGGCAGCTGGAGTCCGGTGGGAAGGGTACACGCTTTTCCTTTCCCAGAAGCTACTTCCTGTAATACAGTGAAAATTAGGTGATTGTTTACACAGAGACATTGCAACAGAGGTTTCACTATAACAGTGGGAACGTCCCGCGGCAATGGGGCATGGTTAACAGCCCAAGCATCCCAAGGCAACGTTCCTTAACAACGTGGCCAGTTACAGTAGGAATGTTCCGTAACGACTGGGCCTGGTGGGAACGTTCTGTAATGACTTGGCTTCATTACAGTGGCTGAGTTCTATAAGAAGAGTCCAATAGCAGAATGTTCTGGAGAAGACACCCAGATACCACAGTGTTTTGAGGACAGGTTTCCAGGCTATCTTGGGCGAGAGTGGGGCGGCGGGGGGAGGCCTGCACACCTGAGCTGCTGTTAACAGCCTTCAGCATATGATTGACTCCAACCAAGATGCAGATGGCGCCCTTTCCATCGGTGTAGCCAATGCCACAGTGGATGAACTTCAGCCGTTCGGAGGCCGGGGTCGTCCAGAGAACACTGCCGTCCACCCCCGACAACACCGCCACCGACACTTGGAGCTTCAAGCTGGCTGAGGAAACAAAAGAGAAGTCATGCTCCCACTTCCGGACAACTACTGGGTTATTCAGAGTTCACTGCCAAGAAGGCCCACCAGCATCTTTACTTCCTGAGAAAACTAAAGAAATTTGGCCTGTCCCCTAAAACCCTCACTAATTTTTATAGATGCACCGTAGAAAGCATTCTGCTAGGGTGCATCACAACCTGGTATAGAAGTTGTCCTGTCCAAGACCGAAAGAAGCTGCAGAAGATCGTGAACATGGCGCAGCACATCACACAAACCAATCTTCCATCCTTGGACTCACTTTACACCGCACGCTGTCGGAGCAGTGCTGCCAGGATAATCAAGGACATGACCCACCCAGCCAACACACTTTTCGTCCCTCTTCCTTCCGGTAGAAGGCTCAGGAGCTTGAAGACTTGTATGGTCAGATTTGGGAACAGCTTCTTTCCAACTGTGATAAGACTGCTGAACGGATCCTGACCCGGATCTGGGCCGTACCCTCCAACTATCCGGACCTGCCTCTCGGTTTTTTTGCACTACCTTACTTTCCATTTTTCTATTTTCTATTTATGATTTATAATTTAAAATTTTTAATGTTTACTATCGATTTGTAATCCAGGGAGCGGGAAGGGCAGAATCAAATATCGCTGTGATGATTGTACGTTCTAGTTATCAATTGTTTGGCGACAATAAAGTATAAGTATAAAGTATTCTCTTTGCTATTAATGCACACTGATGCATTTGGCACTGTCCAGGACCCCCTTGTTGGTGAACACAAGATGCCCAGGGTGCCGAGGTAACTTCTCCAGCCTTGCACGTGCTGTTCAAGGTCACAGGTGCGGTCAGCTCGCAGTTTGGTGTTCTCCATCAGGCTGCTGTTGTTCCACACCCTTCCTTGGGTGTGGACTCAACAATATCAAATGGCAGACTGCTAGTGACTGCGGAGGCTGGAAGTGGGAAACTTTCAATAGCCCGCAGGACAGTATCCTGGCCTGTGACATTTACAATACTGTGCAAACTTCTGAGGCACATACACATAGCTGGGCTGCCTAAGACTCCTGCACGGGACTGTATCTGTCAATGTGAAGTGCCATGGGAGGGGTGGTAGAGGAGTGCCAGTGGTGGGTGGGTGGGTGGTGCGGACACACCCAGCCCTGAGACACCAGGCAAGGCCATTTGATTCCAAACATTGGGTTTATTGGTCATTACAGGATGTCTCTCCAGTGCTTCCCGCTCCCTTCTCCTTTTCCCAACCCTGATTCCCCTCTCCCTGCCCCCTTCCCACTCTCAGTCCACAATAGAGACCCAAATCAAAATCAGGTTTATCATCGCTCACATATGTCATGAAATTTGCTTTTTTTTGCAGCACCAGTACAGTGCAATACATAAAATTACTACAATTCTGTGCAAAAGTCTTAGGCACCTTAGCTATATACATCTGCCTAAGACTGTTTCACAATACTGTACTTTCATCTTATTTCCTGTAATATGGGAGATCATTTGGCTCATTGTCTCTCAAGAGTTATTCAGTTAATCCCATTCCACTAATGAATTCCCTGTAACCTAACCCCTCACATATGCCCATTAACACTTCCATTAAATCTCCTACGAATAATACCCCTTCAGTCTCTCTCGCGCACGCACAATGAGGGTAATTCATAGTGCGCGAGTCTGTAGATTTTATCCTTACCTTCACAAGTTACTGTGTGTTACGTGTACCACTGTGCTTTACACCCTGGATCAGAGAAATGTTGTCTCATTTCTATATACATGTATATAGTTAAATGACAATAAACTTGAATTGACTTGGAACGTAGCATTTTGATGAAACCCATACAGTCACAGGGAGAATGTGCGAACCCCAGACAGATAGGATGGAGGTCAAGACAGAACCCCAAATGCTGGAACTGTGAGGAAGAAACTACTATCTATTCCGCTGTGCCACATCACCAACCTCAAGGCTGGTTTATAATTCTGCGTTAACTCAACGCCGTAACCTACGCAAGTGACTTACGCGCGTTGTGAACATTTATACTTCTGCGTTGGTGTGTCTGCGCCGCTCTGCAATTCGCGCACGTCACGCACGCGCACTCAGCTGCCCACACAAGGCTTCATGGTCATGGTAGTGTCTCTCAGGGTAAACAAGAAGCGAGCGTCTTTTTTCGTAAAAGCGAATTGTGTCCTCCATAATTTCGGAGGTCTGTAAAGTTTTATGGAAAGCATTGCAGCCAGAGTTCCTTCTCTGCCCTTCAGTCGCCCAATGGGAAGCTATTGCAGTGTAGGAGGAAATGCGATGCTACCAAGCAGACCAATCACAGTTGTTGCGGTCTGCGTTGCCGCAACGCATAGTTACATTTTGGGAGAGGTGCGCGTCGCAGCAACGCAAGCTCTCGCGTAGGGTTCCGCGTCAGCTTTGCACGGGGTTTGCAGCGACACAGACCTTACAGTGACGCATTGATGCAGAAGTATAAACCAGGCTTCACATTGGCGATGGGAGGTAGTCTACCTATTAGTCACTGCAACTATTAACAGATTATCCGCGCAGATTAACTCCCGGATGAGAAACAGACACTTTGCTTTCACAGTCGACAGGGTGTGTAAGGGGACCCTCTTAGGAGATGATCTGCAGGTTTGTACTAGACAAGTGAGGGGTGCCAAGAGACACTGGCAGCACATCACAATCCTACTTGACCCAACCTAGAAACGTTCCTGCATTGTCCCATCATAGATGACCTTGCCTAGCACTGTGGTGAGAGCAGGGATCTGTATGGGCAGCGTCCAGTTTTCCTCAGTAACTTGAATTACCCAGCCTTCACACAAACGGAGCAACACGCACAAAATGCTGGAGGAACTCAGCAGGCCAGGCAGCATCTAGGAAAAGAGTAAGCAGTCGACGTTTTGGGCCGAAACCCAAAGACCTGCCGAAGGGTTTTGGCCCAGAACGTCGATTATACTGCCTTCCTAAATGCTGCCTGGCCTGCTGAGTTCCTCCAGCATTTTGCGTGTGTTGCAACTGCAGATTTTCCCTTGTTTCTCAGCTTGAGGAACTGCCAGTTACTGAGGACTCCGGAATATAAACACGTACAACCTCCTCAAAGTCACACAGCACAGAAATGGGCCCTTCGAAGCCAACTTATCCACACAGACTCTTTTGCCCATCCACAGTAATTCCACTCACCCCATTAGGGCTGTGTCATTCTACACCTTCTCTACACCATTGGTAAAAACAGCCCTGCTGTTCTTCCTACTGGATTCCAGCTCAGTACATTTGGTTCCTAGCAAATGTGTCAGCAGGTTGTCAGCGCTGAGAAGAAGCATTCACCAAAGTTAGCTCTCTATTGCACGCCTGTGTTTAGTTACACACCTCGTCTGCGCACAAGAGTGGAAGAATCACGAGGGAAGGAGAGAATAGACAGGGTCACGGTCCAGTCTGGGGAGTGAGTGTGGGTGGGAGCACAGCCACAGTGTCTGAGAGATAGCTCAGAGAGGCAAAAATCACTGAGTGCAGGATACCCCAGAGAGTGATAATAATGAGTGTGAACGACTGACTGGATGATAACTCATGGGGGGGGGGGGAGGCGGGACTAAAAGGCAGGGAGCACCCCAAGGAATATCACCGTAGATTTCAAGAGTTTGAAACCAGGCCATTTATGGGCGTGATTCTACAGCAGTGGGTTTTAGAAAACTCTGGAACAGTAATCAGAAATGAGTTTTCTAGGTACCACTCTGAACTGGTTACAAAGTCCGTCAAAAATGGGACAGTGATGTTAATTGGAATAGCCCTAATTATATTACCTTGTGGCCTGAAGATGCCTCTTTGGTCTCGGACTTTCCCAGTGGAGCTGAACGAAATAATAACATCGGAAACTTGGTCATTGTTGACATCCCAAAGGGTGATCACTGGCGGAAAACCTGTGGAAGGAAAACAAAAGACTAAATTAACAGGAAGGATAGTAATCATGAGCTTCTGGGGAGACACAAGCAAGCGGGTAAGCTGAAATGACCAGGGCATGAGGACGGGTAGTTTGAGAAGGGAAGGCTTATTGGGCCTTTCTATCTATTCTTAAAAATTACTTGTTCTTACATAACAGCAACTTTCACTTCATCTCCCATTACTGTAACCATCTCCTCTTGAAATCCCTGAGGTGGGTTTATTCAATGGTTCAATTGTTTTATTCAATATCAGGGAATGTATACAGCATACAACCTGAAATTCTTACTCTTCACAGACATCCAGAAAACAAAAGAAAACCCCAAAGAATGAATGGTAGAAGAATGTTAGAATCCCAAAGCAATCCTCCTGCCCTCCCACGCAAAAGCAGCAGAAAAGCATCAACCCTCCCCCTCCCCTTACTTCCCTCCCCAACACCAAGCAAGCAATAGCAAAGCCCACAAAGAGACCGTGGCCTAGGTCCATCAGAAAATGCAGTCCATAACCTAGCACTTCAACGTGCTCCTTCCACAGTGAGAGGGAAGACCGAAAGCTCACCGTTTCAACATCACAATCTTACAGAGTTTTTTTTGGGGGGGGGGGAGATAACTAAAAAGGTTGAAGAAAGGAAGGTGGTGGACATTGTCTACATGGACTTTGACAAAGTCCCGGATGGGAGGTTGGTCCAGAAGGTTAAGCCAAGATGAAATAGTAAATTGGATTCAGCGTTGGTTTAGTGGGAGAAGACAGAGTGATAGTCGATGGTTGTCTCCCCGATTGGAGGCCTGTAACTAGTGGTGTGTTGTCTGTTGTAGCTCCGCATCTATATTAATGATTTAGATGACAATGTGGTGAACTGGAACAGCATTTTTGCAGATGACACCACAATTGGCGTTGTAGTGAACAGCAAGAATGGCTGTCGAAACTTGCAGCAGGATTTGGGCCAGCAGGAAAGAAAGGGCTGAAAAACAGGATATGGAATTTAATGCAGACAAATATGAGGTGTTGCACTTTGGCAGAGCAAACTAGGTGGAACTTAGAGTGATTTGTAGGGCACTGAGGTGTCCGTAGTACAAAGGGATCTGGAATACAGATCTATAATTCCTTGAAAGTGGCATCAGAGGGTTGTAAAGAGACCTTTTGGCATATTAGCCTTCATTAATCAAAGTAAAGAGTACAGGAGATGAAATGTTATGTTGAAGTTGTAGAAGATGTTGTTGAGACCAAATTCGGAGTACGTGTCTATACCTGGTTGTCCACCTACAAAAGATATCAATAAGCTTGAAAGAGTGCAGTGAAAATTCACAAGTACTTGAGGGCCTGAGTTACATGGAAAGGTTGAGTGGTTTAGAACGGGAGCACAGGAAAATGAGGAGAGATCTTACAGAGGTGTACAAAATTATGAGGGGCATAGAGAGGGTCAATATATGCAGGCTTTCCCCCCCTTCAGGTTGAAGCCTAGAACTAGACTCAGAGATTCAGGGTGAAAGGTGAAATATTTAAGGGGAAACCTGAGAGGGAACTTCTTCACTCAGAGGGTGATGTGTGTATAGTAACCAACTCATTTGAGGATGAGTATGGCAAGGCTGCAGCAGTCTGGTCCGATTTCAGAAATCTGCTGGGGAAAGGAAATGAATCAGTAGCTGAGAATCCTACCATTAAATACACCTTTTTCTCCCCCACTCCACTTTTCGTAGGGGTACTCTCTATGTGACTCCTTTGTCCACGTCCCTCCCCACTGATCTCCCTCCTGGGACTTAGCCCTGTAAATGGGGCAAATGCTACATGTGCCCCTACCCTTACCACCATTTCAGGGCCAGTCTATCCAGGTGAGGTGACACGTCACCTGAAAGTCATCTATTGTATCCTGCGCTCCACGTGCGGCCTCTTCCATATCAACGAGACCTGATGTACACTGGGGAACTGCTTTGTTGAGCACTTTCACTCCGTCTGCCACTAAAGGCGGGATTTCCCGGTGGCCACCCATTTTAACTCTACTTCCCATTCTGACATGTCGGTCCATGGCCTCCTCTACTACCACAATGAGGCCAATTTTAGGTCGGAGGAGTAACATCATGTTCCGTCTGCATAACTTCCAACCTAATGGCATGAACATCACTTTCACTAACTTCTGTTCTGTTCTCTCCCCTCTCCCTTCTCTCTTTTTCCATTCCCCATTCTGGTTCCCCTCTCACTCCTTCTCTTCTCCTCACCTGCCCTTTGGTGCCCCCCTCTCCTTCCCTTTCACTTACCACTTGCTCTCCTCTTCTGTCAGATTCCTTCCTCAGCCCTTCCACCCATCACCTCCCAGCTTCTCACAATATCTCCCCTCCCCGTCACTTGTTCCACCCGTTATGTGCCTCCTTCCCCTCTCTCCACTTCTTATTCTGGTCCCCCCCCCCCTTTCCTTTCCAGTCCTGATGAAGGGTTTTGGCCCGAGACATCGACTGTTTAATCATTTCCACAGATGCTGTCTGACCTGTTGAGCTCCTCGTTCCTTCAGCTGCCTTTACCAGGGACCATACAAAATGCAGTCAGAGACACAGCACAGAAACAGGCCCTTCACCCGCCACATCTGTGCCACCCGTCACCACATATTTACACTAATCGTACATTAATCCTATTTTACTCTCTCCACGTTCTCATCAAACCCCTCTCACCAGAACCAACCCGCCCCCAAATTCTGCCATTCACCTTCAATTTAGAGTGCCAAATTACCCCAGAAACCTCCCAACTTTGTGGAATGGGAGGAGCAGCCGGTGGAAACAGACAGGACTACAGGGAGAACATGCAAACTCCACATAGACAGCACCGGAGGTCAGGACTGAAACTGTGAGGCAGCAGCATATCCTGTCCATGATGGCCATTTTTTTGCCCATCTACACAGATCCACTGCCACATTCGGACCATGTTCTTCTATACTCTCGCTATTTCAGTGCCTGTCTAAACGTCTCTGAAACATTGTGATCGTATCTCATTCCACCACCTCTGCTGGCGGTAAGTTCCAGGTATCAACCATGCCCTTGTGCTTAAAAGAAAAAGTTTTCCCCTCAACTACTCTTTAGAACTTAAAGACACAAGGGACCACAGATGATGAAATCGGAAACCAAAGTGCGATTGGCTGGAGAATCTCAGTGGGTCAGTAGAAGGAAATGAACAGTCAACGTTGAAGGTCAGGACCCTTCATCTGGACTGGAAGGCAGAGGGGAGGACAGCCAGCACAACAAGCTGAGGGCAAAAGATGGCGCAAGAACTGACAAGCGATAGGTGAATCCAGTTGAGGAAGGGCAAAGTAGAAAATGTGATAAAGGCTGGGAGCCAACAAAGGACTACAGATGATGGAATCTGAGAGGAAAGGAAGGTCGAGCACGGAACCAAACACAGGAGGTGGGCTGGAGTAATGGGACAGAGGGGAGAAGAGAATTCAGTGGGTGCAGTGTGTCAGGTGACGGGCAGATGGGAGTGGAAAGAAACGGGCTGATTAGGGGTGTAGGAATAACCGGTAGATCAGAGAAAAAGGACAGAAGAGCAGCAGATTACCTGAAACCTTGTCAGGTGCTGCCTGACCCACTGAGTTTTCTCAGCTGTTTAATTTTTGCTTCAGATTCCAGCATATGGTGCTTTTTATTCACCCTGTCAAAGACATTCCCTTTGTTCCACCCTTCCTCATTCCCAACCTTCTCAAATCTTTAATGTTAGTATAGCAGTGTCAACAAGTAGTGTAGAGGTTCTAATTTTAGTTCAATGCACAATTGAAACCATCCTGACCATTCTGACCAACAGCACCACAGTGTGGTGTGCCAGCTACACAGCCGCTGAGCGACACAAGACCTGCGTCGCGTGGTGAAGGCGGCCCAGCGGACTGTCAGGATGGAGCTCCCAGGACTGGACACCATCTACTCCAGCAGATTCAGGAGGAAAGCAATCAGCATAACCAGAGACACCACACACCCCGGCCGCTCCTTGTTTGACCCACTGCCGTCCAGCAAAAGGTTCAGGACGCTAAAAGCCAGAACAAATAGACTGAGGAACAGCTTCTGTCCCAGAGCTGTGGCCTCCATCACACCACTCCCACAGAACGATGACTGAAACTGTGAGCACACACAAGGACTCAAATACTTGCACTAACGGCACTTTGTGCATTACTGTGATATTCTGGTGCTGCTGCAGCTTATTTTCTGCTACTTATCTATTTAATACTGTTTTTCTATTACTGTCTTGTTTTTATCTACCGCTCTATTTAATTGCTTGAGAGGAAGCCAAACAGAGTTTCATTCTACCTGTGTATAATGACAATAAAGATCATTCAATTCAATTCTAATTACATCCTGTAAAAGAAATACTTCCTTTGACTAGTCCTCTGCTTCATTGCTGGCCAGAAAATTGCCATGAACACACCTCCACTGACCAATTATATTTATCCATTATGATGTGCTGGTAACCAAGAAGGACATTAGTTGCCTCGTATCTTATGCATTTTCATGATTATCCGAGACATTGGTTAATGCAAAGGAGAACCATATGCATCCTCCTGGAGAAATTCAGGGTCTTTCACATTTAGTTAGAAGATAGATCACTGGCTATTCTCAAGCAATTTAATAACAGGTGGAAAAATATAGCGTGCAAAAGCAACAATTCAAGTTGTACAAATCATGGTTAGCCCACAAACTGTATTCAGTTCTGACCAACTAACTTTGAAAAAACATGAAGGTCCCAGAGAAAGTAATAGAACTGTTCTCGAGATGAGGATTTCAGCTCAAGGTTCAAAGTATCAAAGTACAAACATGTCACTGTGTACTATCAAGAGATTCATTTTCTTGCGGACATTACCTCCAGGGTTAGACTAATGAAGCTGAGGGGTTTCTCCTTGGAGTAAAAAAAGTTACAAGGAAACTAGACTTTAACCTCTGGAATCGAATTCACTCTCTAAATCTTTCACCATCTCCATTTTTCATCCTCCTTTGAGATATCCTCTGAAGCCTATGCCTACGTCTATAAGTGACTTTGGTCATTTTTTTTTAAAGTCTCCTGTGAATGTCAGAGGATATTTAACCATCTTAAAGTCACTATGTACATGCCAGACATTATAAACACGAGAAAGTCTGCAGATACTGGAAATCCAAAGCAATACACACAAAATGCAGGAGGAACTCAGCAGGTCAGGCAGCATCTCTGGAAATGAATAAACAGTCCACCTTTCAGGCCGAGACCCTTCCTCAGGACTGAGAGGGAAAGGGGTAGATGCCTGAATTGAAAGGTGGTGGGGAGGGGAAGGAGGCAGCTGGAAGGTAATAGATGGAGCCGGGGGTGTGGGAAAGGTTAAGGGCTGGAGAAGAATCTGATAGGAGAGGAGAAGAGGGGACCCGGGGGAAGTGATAGGCAGATGAGAAGAGGTCAAAGGTTGGAGTGGGGAATAGAGGAAGGGAGGGAATTTTTTTTACTGGAAAAAGAAATCTATATTTGTACCATCAGGTTGGAGGCTACCCAAACAGAATACAAGGTGCTGCTCCTCCATCCTGAGGGTGGCCTCATCTTGGCACAAGAGGAGCCCATGGACTGATGGAATATAAAGTGTTGCTTCTCCACCCAGAGAGTATACTGTTGCTGAAGTTGCACTAACAAAGTTGGTAATTATCGCAGCTATTGCCATGCAACTTGCAATGACACATTTCGTTCTGCAAAGTACAAATTAGGAAAAGAAGTAGGGCACTGAGCCCTTGAGCTCACTCCGTCATTCAACAAGATCAGATGCTGGCTGACACAATTGCAATGTTAACTCAGCATTCCTGTTTATTCCCAGCAATATTTCACCCCTTGCTCCTCAGGCTTCTGCCTACCGCAGCCTGCCTTATACAAGAGGGAAAGAGTTTTCTTTGCAGATGGTGTATGGTACTAAAAAGTACATGATGCAGAGCATTCCACTTGTAACAGACCCTTGCTGCTTTCTCATTGGAGATGCTGGACACCGAGCCACAGGCAGGGTCAATAAGCAGCAGGACATACTATCACTTGCTCCTTCTCTCTACCTTAACAGCTGGTTCATGAGCCGGGTGACAAAAAGAGGGCATGGGTTGCACTCTCATAACATCTCCACCAACGCATACGCTCACCCACTGGAAAGTGATCAGAGCGTGCAGAACTAATCATTAAAATGTTTGGTGCTTTTATTTGTCCTCCAATGGTGATTCCCTGCCCTTTGGAGCATGTGTGGTTTCTACCCAGCATCGGCACCCCCTCACCCTGGCACTTCAGAGGTCAGTCACTTGACCCTGGAGGGATTGCCAGCTCTTACACCCCCGTTCTGCAACACAACATGTGAAGATCATGAGGTGTGTCACTCCTTCTCCATCACACTAGTATGTAAACATGGCTACCACTACATTCCAACTTCTCAGTATTGCTTACCGGCTGCTTGTCCAAGGCTCTTGTTCCACGAAGTCTTCAAGGCGTGCCTCTTCGGACATGGGATAAAGAAAGCACAAACTAAGACTAGGACCATGGTCAAAATAAGAGTGAGGAGGAAGGCAGATGTCCGCAGGCAAGGAAGAAATGAAGTTCTGGTTTTTGTAGTAAACTCATCTGACACTTCAGTTGCATGTACCTCCACTGAGCTGGGCTGATCTGACCGGCATTGTTTTACCTTTAACGAGTGCATCTCAACCACTGTGTCTGCGTCTCTGTTGAGCACAGCCTCAATGGTCGCCTCAGTCTGCAGACTGCCATTTTTCTGATAGTTGACGTCACCTTCGTCCGCACTGTCATCACTGTCAGCCTGCCGCAGCGGGTCATACTCTCCTAGATCATGGGACTTTTTACCTGGAAAACATTAGATTGAAGAAAGTGACGTTTTAGTCTCAGGTACATAGTCATCACACATTAACATGATTTCCATTCTTTGCACGATCTCAGCCCAATCATTAGTCACAAAGAGACAGGGATGAGAAAGTAGGGGAATAAGGCAGGAGAGGTGTAGAGGGTAAGGGAGGTGGGAGAGGGAGGAGATTGAGGATGAGGACAGGAGGGATAAGAAAGAGAGGGAAAGGGCACAACAGAGAGAAGGAGATTGTGAAATGGGAAGAGGGAGGAGAAGAAGGGAGGTTGGGGGTAAGGAAGAAGGGCAATAGTGGGAGGGAGGGGTACGTGGTGGCAGATAATCTGGAGTGGGAACGAAGCAGCGGTGAGGGGAAGAAGAGATAGTAGAGATTGAGAGAGAGTCAGAGAAGGGTAGTTGGTAAGTGGGAGGGAGGGAGGGAGGGAGGGAGGAAAGGAGTGTGGTGTGGAAGACAGAGAAATCGTGGGGGATGAGGTTTGTGGATGTGAGGAGCAGGACATACAAGGATCGGAGGATGGGGCGGAGCCCATGAAGGACAATGGAGGGGCTAAATGGACGCGTCATTGGTGGAAGGCTCCATTCTCCGGACCCCAGCCACTTACCTGGGAGCTTCAACGCCCTGGACAGAGCAGCCGCCATCATCCGTTCACTCCTTGCGCAGGCGCCGGGGGCTGACGTCCCAGAAGCTCCTCTTTCCATCTTACTCTAAACTGTTTATTTTCAAGCATCCATTGAGAACACGTGAGCAGAGGAATTCCGTTTAAAATAATCAGATAAATCACATTTCAATCCGTTAACGAAAATTGTATTGTTTTTTGAATAACCAGCCCTGGAGTTCCATCCGGATTTTCTCTGGCGTTGCACAGTTTCCAGTGGAAGTGTGTGTGCTTGAAGCCGTTCCGGACTAACAGCAGGTCCGGAAATAGTTTCCTGCGCGGGCCGTTTTGATGCAGCGTCGGGGTAGATTGTGAGGTCTCGGTGGTTCACGCACGGCTCCCTCACCTGAAGAAAGTTGTGGAGAATAGCTGGATGGTTGGAGTCGATCCGGTTAGTGTTTGCGAAGTATCTGTGGGCAGGGTGCAGCGGGTGGGTGGTTATAGCTTGGTAACGAGGCGGAGCGGGCAGGATAATCATGGTAACATCAACGCCTCTCCCTCCTGTGTTTTCTCCCGCTGTCTCTAATCTGTGATTGAAGCTGTTTTAATGCTTCTTCTTCTGTGACCCATTACCCTGAAAATGACCGTGGACGCCTGCAGTGTCGCCTCTGCGTGTCTGTACTTTTGTTCGGGGGATGTACAAACGTTTCAAAATACGGAATTAAAACCAGGTTCATTATCCCTGGCGTATACGTAGGCCCTTCGGCCCACGATGTTATGCCGACTTTTAAACCTACTCCAAGTTCATCTAACCCTCCCCTCCCACCTAGCACTTCATTTTTCTTTCATCCATTTGCCTAGCTGAATCTAAATGTCGTTAATTTATCTGCTTCTACCACCTCCCCGGCAGTGCGTTTTATGCAATTACCGCTCACCGTGTATAAAAACACTTACCTCTGATATCCTCCCTATAACTTCCTCCAGTTTAAAAGTATGATCTCTCGTATTAACCATTGCGGCCTGGGGAAAAGGCACCGGCTGTGCACAGTATCTATGATACAGTACTTAATATCTCGTACACCTCTATCAAGTCGCCTCTCATCCTCCTTCGTTCCAAAGAGGAAAACCCTAGCTTGCTCAAGCTTTCTTCATAAGACATGCTCTGTAATCTAGTCAACACACTGGCAAATCTCCACTGCGCCCTCTCTTAGTCTTCTACGTGCTATCTCTGATGAGGTGACTAGACCTGAAAGAAATACTCCAATTCTGACTCTCCCTTTTAACCCTTCTCTTCTCCTTACCTGTCCATCACCTCCATATGGTGCCCTTCCTCCTTCCCATTCTCCCATGGTCCACTGGCTTATCATATCAGATTCCTTCTTCAGCCCTTTACCTCTTCCACCTATCACATCCCACCTTCTTACTTCATCCAATCTTGCCCCTCACCTGGTCTCATCTGTCAGATTGTATTCCTTCCCCTTCTCCCCCCCCCACTTTTTTTCTGGATTCTTCCCCCATTATCTTCCAGTTCTGATGAAGGTTCGACTGTTTGTAGGTGCTGCCTGATCAGCTGAGTTCCTCCAGCATTTTGTGTGTATTGCACAATACCCCAAGTGTCGCCTCGCCAGCGTTTTGTAGAGCTGCAGCATTATTTGTTGCTTTGCAGCAGCAGTACAGTGCAAGACATGAAAAGTTACTGTAACCTGCAAACTAAATAGTGCAAAAGACAGTTAACAAGGTCGTGTTCGTGAAGCGTTCAGAAGTCTGAGGGCAGAAGGGCTGTTTCTAATCATTGAGAGTGGGTCTTCAGGCTCCTCTACCAACTCCTCAATGGTAGTAATGAGAAAAGGGTATGTCCTGGGTGCTGAGGATCTTTAATGATGGATGCCGCCTTCCTGAGGCACTGCTTTTTCAAGATGTTCTCAATGATGGGGAGGCTAGTGCTAAAGATGGATATTGTCCACTGGAATCTCTGGTTAAGGTAAAATGGACTGTTGGGACTTGTACCTTCAGGTCCTTGGGACATATCAATTGCACTTTACTGGTCTTTATCCTATTGGTATAGATATCATCATCATCATTATCATGTGCCATGTTGTATGATGTAGGCATTCGGGGCTTTCCATAACCGCGATTGTCCTCGGTACAGTTTTCTACAGAAGTGGTTTGCCATTGCCGCCTTCTGGGCAGTGTCTTTACTAGACAGGTGACCCCAGCCATTATTGATATTCTTCACAGATTGTCTGCCTGGTGTCAGTGGTCACATAACCAGGACTTGTGATGTGCACCAGCTCCTTGTACGACCATCCACCACCTGCCCCTGGCTTCACGTGACCCTGATCGGGGGGCTAAGCAGGTGCCACACCTCACCCAAGGGTGACCTGCAGGCTAGCGGAGGGAAGGCACTCCTTGCGTCTCCTTTGGTAGAGACGTATCTCCACCCCACCACCCGAGGTGTAGCTATGTAGCAGCTAATGTAGCCACACTAACAGTGTTTGCAAATGCCACTAGCTGGAAAATGCAAACAAGTAGTATTGGACTTCCAATCAAATAGCAGAGCTTTGGTTTAACAGTGGTGCCCTGGATTGTCCATTCTGCTATGCTGAGGCTTCCTGAGTGGGACGAAGCCACATGCTCCTGAACCAGAGGAAGTATGTCCCCTTCAGTTGTCTGCCTGTGTTACTTTCACTGTTTTAGACGATGTGCAGATCTACTTCAATATCTTTCTCTCCTTGCAAGTTAACATCTTAGCTGGAATAATAACGTTTTAAAAATGACCACATGAGGATAGCAATAGGAACATGACAGACTTTGTTGTTGACTAGCAATTGATGCTTGTCTCTCCACAGGTGTCCCCTGCCCCGTTCCAGGAAGTGGAATGTACTGAGCAGTGACCGGATGATGTTTGTGCCCAGGTCTCTGAAGGTGAAGAGGGCTGAGGAAAGCAATGAGCAAGCAACCAAGAGGAGCAAGACCCTGGCTGGCGACTCCGAACCCGGCGATGGCCAGCTGGCCCAGAGCTGCGCGGCTGAAGGGGGAGGAGGGCAGCCAGGAGCCGGGGAAAGTGGCGACGAGGAGCCGGTGAAGGCCCTCAGCCAAAGCCAGCGCTGGCCGGAGCCTGGGGAGCCGGCTTGCTCCATGTGCGGCCGCTATGGGGAGTACATCTGCGATGAGACAGACACTGACGTGTGCAGCCTGGAGTGCAAGGCCAAGCACCTGCAGCAGATCACAGGTGCGGGACGCCCTCAAGACGCAGAGGAGTCCAGCCGGGAGGAAGTGATCCCGGACGGCCAGTACCGGGAGCACCCCTTTATCTCCAGCCTGTCAGATGAGCAGGTGGAAACCCTGCAGCAGCAGCTGGGGATCACTGTGCAGGGCCCCACCCTCAGGCCCATCGTGGAGTTCGAGCACTGTGGCTTCCCCGACACCCTGAGTGCCAACCTGCACAGGCTGGGCTACCACAGCCCCACCCCGGTGCAGATGCAGATGCTGCCACAGGGCCTGGCTGGGAAGGACGTGCTAGCGGCGGCTGACACCGGCTCAGGGAAGACTGCGGCCTTCCTACTCCCGGTGATCATGGCAGCACTGAGGGAGGTAGGCAGCAAGGCCAGAAGGTGGACAGGGCTATGGCCAATCAAATGAGGCTCAGAGAATGATGGGTAGAGCAGTGTGTCCAGTGGGGTATAAGCTGAATAATGAAGCTGGGGCCAGAAAGGGGTGTGGCAAAGCTGGTGGGTGGGGCTAGGTTGCATTGGGGCGGGGGCAGAAGGTGATGGGCAGGGCCAGATAATGGGTGGCCTATGGTCATTGATGTGAGGACACAACATGATAAAGCATGGCAGTGACCAGTGGGGTGGGCTGAAAGATGATGATTAGGCTGTGTGGGCAATGGCTGTGGTCATTAAGAAATGGGTAGGATTGTGTGGCATTCTGGTTGCAGTGGCAATTGGTTGGGGGATCAAGAACGAAAAGGATATAGATTTAATCTGAGAGGGGAGAGATTTAGTAGAAACCTGAAGGACAGGTTTTTCACCCAGAGGGCAGTTGGTTTGTGGAAGTAACTGACAGAGGGAATGATTAACTACTTTTAAAAGGTTCATAGATAGTAAAGGTTTAGAGGGAATTGGGCCAAACATGGGCGAATGGAGCCAGCTTACATGGGAATGTTAGTCAGTGTGGCTACGCTACCATGCACGGACCCCTCAGTTAATGGCATTAAAAAGGTTGGGAACCCCTGTTCTATGCTTTAATCTGTGAGACAGACATCACAATTTTCATATTCCCCCCAAATGCTTATGAAGAGAACTAGCAAGATCATCTGTGCTGTCATGACTGAAATCTGTGCCTAGATTGATGCCGAGTGATCTGTCTGTTTTCTTTTTTGAAGGTCTGAGTGTAGTACTAGGTTCAGAGGGTATTGTCTGTTTGATTTTTGGCCAAATATTCAGCAGATTTCTTGAAACTAGTGAATCACATTGGTTTTTGAATCAATCCAGTAGTTTTATTTCTGGTCATATTGTTTATGTAAAAACAAATTTTCTTAAATGAATTTGAATCCCAGAATTGTCTTGTAGGGTGGCAGAGTGGAGATACATCTCTACCAAAGAAGGTATAAGGCGATCCTTCCCTCTGCTAGCCTGCAGATCACCCTTGGGCTAGAGGTAGCACCTGCTTAGCCCCCGATCAGGATCACCTGAAACCATGGAAGCAGGTGGTGGATGGTCGTATGAGCAGCTGCTGCACATCACAAGTCCTGGTTATGTGACCACTGAAGCCAGGCAGACAATCTCTGAAGGGTATTGATAATGGCTGGGGTCACCCATCTTGAGTAGGTACTGCCCAGAAGAAGGCAAGGCCAAACCACTTCTGTAGAAAAACTTGCCAAGGGCAATCATGGCCACAGATGATCACCCACGTCATCGGACATGGCACTTAATGATGATTCCTTAATTCTAATGGATGCTGTCCTTGACCTCTCCAGCAATGCAGTGTTTTACCTTGAATCAATATTCCCTCTTCTAGCCTGAAAATCCAGGAGTATTTTGTACCTTACCCAAGTGTGATCTGCAGGCTTGCGGAGGGAAAGAGCACCATACACCTCCTTTGGTAGAGATGTATCTTCACCCCACAACCCACGGGAAAAAAACATAAGATGCAATTATATGAATAAAGGGCGAAGACTTGCAACAAAATTATAGAGATGTGCAAAAGCCATAGAAATGGAAAATTTCAGCTTGGCCAATAATTTTTTTGTATTTCAGAAATAAACTTTATCATAATAAAAATGTGTTAAAAAGAAGACACAATTAATAGTCATTATCTTCAGTAATGTTAACATAATTTTTAAAACTAAAGCATCATTACCATATGTGGCCCTCTGGGGTGATACACACTTGATATTTGATGTTGTGGTGCTCGCTGAGCTTGGCAATTAGCTTGTAGATGTTTCGTTACCAATGGAGGTGACATCCTCAGTGCACAGTTGGTGTTTCTCTCTGGGAGTGCTCACGTTTATATAGGCCCTTGTTCGCTTGCTTCAATCCTGATTGGCTACCCTTCAGTTGACCTTTGAATTCTATTTCATGTTTCCTTGACTTTTTGGGTTTCGTAAATGGCATCTATTTTGATATGTTTTATTACGGAGTTATCATAACAGAACTGCGCTTCTAAACATTCTTATGCCTGCGTCAGAACCTCCGCACACAAGAATATTTAAAAGTATGGTTCTCCTCTGATAACTAGGTAAACAAATATTTTGAAATAGACGTTATCTACGAACCCCAAAGAACTAAAGAAACGTGAGCCAATAGAATTCAAAGGTCAACTGAAGGGTAGTCAATCAGGACCAAGGCAAGCGAACGGGGGACTATATAAACGCGAACGCTCCCAGAGAGAAACAACAACTGCACACTGAGGACATCACCTCGACTGGTGATGAAACGTCTGCAAGCTAATTGCCAAGCTCGACAAACACCGCCACATCGAATGCCTCATCCTGAGCTACCAATATTTACCACCATCGGTGATACACACTTTTAGAGTTGAGGGGGTTCGCCACCAGACTCAACTCCTCTGTGTGCAGTAGCGTAAGGTGCCTGAACTGCGGAACTCCTTCACGGAGCCCTTGCATTGGTTGTAGCAAACTCAGTGTGTCCTTCAGCATGTACTCCTCCAGCCTGAAATGTGGCAGTCAGCAGCATTCCCTTATGTACACCTTGCTGTGCTGAACACTAAGTTTTGGGCAGACCAAAGAGTGGCTTTCATCAGGTCGATCTTCCAGCAGCACCTAATGGCTATCTCAGTATGTGTCCCTGGGAACAACCTGTAGATTGGAGGGTCAAGTCCCTACAACTGAGTGGAGAGTGGATATAGCCAGTACAAAGAGGAGGAGGGGGGTATGAGACAGGGGCTATAAGATTATTGGTTGACCATGGAGGGGTGAATGATGACAGACAGATGGAGCCTGGTTGAAGAGAGGGAGAAGTGGATTTGCAAGAGAGAGGCTGATGGGTGATAATGGAAGCAGATAAAGAAAGGAACTTCCAATGCAGTCAAGGGAATGTAGGGGGAACCATTAATGCAAGAAATTCTGCAGATGCTGAACGTCCAAAGCAATGTACACAAAATGCAGGTCAGGCAGCATCCGTGGAAATGAAAAAGCAGTGGGCATTTTGGGCCAAGACCCTGCTTCAGGACAGCTGCTGGAGGGTGATGCAAGGACACAAAGGCACTGGTGTTGGGATCTGATACGGGGGGGGGGGGCAGGCGGGGTGAAATAGCAGACCAGACTGGAGGACTGAGTAGTCTACTTCTGTTCCTTGTTTGTAAATGAGAATTATTTTCCTTCATTTCAGAAGAAAGATTCTCTGCAGCAGCCTGTGGGGTTGATATTGACTCCAACACGTGAGCTTGCCATTCAGATTGAGCGTCAGGCCAAGGAGCTGATGATGGGTCTCCCCAACATGAGGACAGCTCTGCTGGTTGGGGGGATGCCCCTCCCACCTCAGCTCCATCGGCTTCAACAAAACATTAAGGTAAGGTCTGCAGCAATGTGTGCTGTTCTGCACCTTGCCCTTTGATATTCACCTTCAGGGATTTCTTTTTAATCTTTATTGAATTCCTTTCAGTTTAAACCTTTGTTTTCTGTCACCTGATATTACGAAACACCATCACGCTCTCATGGCCAATCATCTTGGAAGAACATGAATAATGATTACGAGGTGTTATTTAACCACTTTAGGCCAATCCTCACGGATTTCACACACATACAGTTTCCAATTGTAGCTGTCAGATCAGGAATATAGGCTGATGTTATCTTCATCTTTTTCCGCTGTAAACTGCATCTTTTGCTGAGAACTGCCACTGCTCAGATTGGTTCTATCATCTGGGTGTAAGGGTCAGTTATACTCTGGCTTTTTCACCAGTGACATCCAAGCCATTTGACTGGAACTGAGCATCAGGCTTTGAGAAACATGCTTTAATGTCACTATTGATGGCCCAATGCAGGCTACACAACATTACACAGGGTTTCCATGGCTGAATCTATGCCTAAATTCAGACAATGATCCTCACTGAAGGGTTTCCCTTCTAAGCTGTACAAAAAATGAAGGGGTTATCTTTTGAGTTAAAGAGATTACTGAATGGTCCCAGAATTCCCAATGCCACTAACCGGTGATTCCACTGCCAGCATCTTCCACCACCAATCCATGCACCTATGTCACACCTTTGTTGCGGCAAAACCATCCCACGGTGCTTCTTTGGAGCATTACCTGGTACAATTCCAAGCAAAAAGCTGCAGATGTCTATAAATCTATAACGATGACAGGAAATGCTGAAAATATTTAGCAGGTCAGGCAGCATTATAGAGGGAGAGACAGGCAGCCTTAAAATGTTCTTTTGGAAAAAGGGTCAACACTGAAGTACTATATGGACAATTAATGGAAAGTTTTGTCCAGTTGGAAGGTTTTAAGTTGCTACCGTGAGGAGGAGAGGAAGGCAGAGAGGTCATGAGAGGGGATTCAGGTGTTCAGACAGCTGAAGGTGGAACCCAGTGGTGGAGTGATTAAAGTCAGGAATACAGTAAATCAGAAGAGCTGCCTGAGGGGATGGAAGGACTCGGCTCCGGTACTCTGCCAATCTTCGGTCACCCTGCACCACCTCTCCGATGCAGCCAGACCTCATCCAGAGAATTATCCCTGATCTTCAGCACTTCATCTGGGAGTACCAAGACTTGGGAGCCCTTTTCTGGATGCCCAGACATTGCCTCTGTGTCTGTGGAACCATTCATATTGAAAGCCACTTATTTTGGGGTTATGTTTGGAATGGTAGAGTGGAATGATGGAGGAAATGCCTTTGGAAATGCTTGGGACTGATAACCCTGTCTCTCCCACTGCTCACTACTTTAGCTGTTTACCACTCAGAGCCATGTTCCAGGAATTTTAACTAAGACTATTTGTCCCCAGCCAACCTGTACAACAGCCAGCCTTTTATTTTCACCACCACTTCACCTCTCCCTTCCACTGTCTTATTTCATAGACTACTTATTCAGCATCCCTTCGGCGGGAGATCCAGGTGAATAGTTTGGGGTGATCACTCCTAACAGTAGGGTGATAGTGTTGGAGTCAGTATAACATGTTGGGAGCTCCTAGGTTCTGAAAATGTGAGCTGGGATTTATTTTATGTAGAGCCGCAGTGAGGAATGGGCCTTTCCCACCCTTCTGGCTACATTGCCAGCAACCCACCAATATAACTTTAACCTAATCATGGGACAATTTATAATGACCAATCTGGTAAGTTTTTGGACTGTGGGAGGAAACCCACACATTCCACAGGGAGGATGTTCAAACTCCTTACAGAGGACGCTGGAATTGAACTCTGAACTCTGACACCCCAAGCTGTAATAGCATTGTGCTGAACTGCTACACCACCATGGCGTGCTAGTAGAGGTTCCAGAAGCAGCAAGAAGCAAGCTCTTGCAAGTACAATGGATTCTGGTTCAATGGGATATATTGGAACCGGTACAGTTTGGCCCAATTAACCACCTGCCGCCCCAATTAGCAAAAGTTTCATGGAAATAGTTTAAAAGGTGATTAAAAAGAAAGACAAACTATCATTTAACTGAGTAGCAATTTATATACTTAAATGAAATACAGAACAAATTAGAACACTACCTTTGCTACTACAGTACTATAGAACTGTGTATTAGTTCCTAATAGTTATTGACAGAGGAATTCATCCATTGTATCCTATCTTGTTCTTTCGATTGACTGCAAATGAACAGATGCCCAATGCAGATAATGGACTGCTTTCATAAAATGCTTCGATGATTGCATCCTCCAAATCTTTATTTTCATTGTAGCATTCAAGCTACCTTCAAATTCTTCATGGTTCATAACTGCTAAAGTAGTGAAATAGTTTCATTTTTACTCCCGGCTGTTTCTGGCTTCTCCAAACCTTAATGCTTGAAACCGCACTTTCAGATTGGCAAGTATGACGTTGTGGCCATCTCTGAAACTTGGCTAAAGGATAGTTGCCGTTGGGAGCTGAACGTCCAAGGATATTCGGCGTATCGGAAAGATAGGTTAGTAGTCAGAGGGGGTGGTGTGGCCCTGTGTATAAGAAATAATATTAGATCATTAGAAAGGGATGACATAGGATCGGAAGGTGTAAAGTCTGTATGGGTTGAATTAAGAAGTGGCAAGGGAAAAAGGACCCTAATGGCAGTTGTATACAGGCCTCCAAACAGCAGCCGGGATGTGGATTACAAATTACAGCAGGAGATAGAAAACATATGTCAGAAGGGCAATGTCATGATAATCGTTGGGGATTTTAACATGGAAGTGGATTGGGAAAACCAGGCTAGTACTGGACCTTGAGAGAGAATTTGTAGAATGTCTAAGGGATGGCTTTTTAGAACAGCTTGTTGTTAAGCCCACTAGGGGATCAGCTGTGCTGGATTGGATGTTGTGCAATGAACCGGAGGTGATAAGAGAGCTTAAGGTTAAGGAACCTTTGGGGAACAGTGATCACAATACGATCGAGTGCACTTTGAAATTTGAGAAGGAGAAACTAAATTCCAATGTGTCAGCATTTCAGTGGAATAAAGGAAATTACAATGGCATGAGAGGGGAACTGGCCAAGGTTGACAGGAAAGGGACACTAGCAGGAAGGACAGCAGAGCAACAATGGCCGGAGTTTCTGCGAAAAATGAGGGAAGTGCAAGACATATGTGTTCCAAATAGGAAGAAATGTTCGAATGGAAGAAGGACACTACCGTGGCAGACGAGTGAAATCAGAGCCAAAGTAAAAGCAAAAGAGAGGACATACAAGGAAGCCAAAACTAGTGGGAAGATAGAGGATTGGGAGTGCTAAAAAACTTTCAGAATGAAACTAAGAAGGTCATTAGGAAGGAAAAGATGAATTATGAAAGGAAGTTGGCGACTAATATCAAAGAAGAAAGAAGATACTAAAAACTTTTTAAAGGGTAAAAGAGAGTTGCGGGTAGATAGAAGACCAATAGAAAATGATGCTGGAGATATTGTAATGAGAGACGCAGAGGAACTAAATGCTAAACTAAATCAGTCTTCACAGTGGAAGACATCTGCAGCATACTGGACGTTCAAGAGTGTCAGGGAAGTGAAGTATGTGCAGTGAAAATTACAATTGAGAAGGTGCTCAGGAAGCTTAATGGTCTGAGGGTAGATAAATCTCCTGGACCTAATGGAATGCACCCTCGGGTTCTGAAAGAAGTAGCTGGAGAGATTGCGGAGGCATTAACAATGATCTTTCAAGAATCGATAGATTCTGGCATTGTACTGAATGACTGAAAAATTACAAATGTTACTCCGCTATTTAAGATGGATGGGAGGCAGCAGAAAGGAAATTATAGACCTGTTAGCCTGACGTCAGTGGTTGGGAAATTGTTGGAATCGATTGTTAGGGATGAAATTACAGAGTACCTGGAGGCACATGACAAGACAGGCCAAAGCCAGCATGGTTTCCTGAAAGGAAAATCCTGCCTGACTAACCTACTGCAATTTTTTTGAGGAAATTACAAACAGGGTAGACAAAGGAGATGCAGTAGATGTGGTGTACTTGGATTTCCAGAAGGCCTTTGACAAGGTGCCACACATGAGGCTGCTTAACAAGATAAGAGCCCTTGGAATTACAGGGGAGTTACAAGCATGGGTGGAGCATTGGCTGATCGGCAGAAAGTGCAGTTGGAATAAAGGGAATCTATTCTGGCTGGCTGCCGGTTACCAGTGGCGTTCCACAGGGGTCGGTGTTGGGACTGCTGCATTTTACAATGTATGTCAATGATTTGGACTGTGGGATTAATGGATTTGTGGCTAAATTTGCCGATGATACAAAGATAGGTGGAGGAGCGGTTAGTGTTGAGGAAACAGAGAGGCTTAGATAGTTTAGGGGAATGGGCAAAGAAATAGCAAATGAAATACAATGTATGGTCATGCACTTGGGTGGAAGAAATAAACAGGCAGACTATTGTTTAGACGGGGAGAGAATTCAAAATGCAGAGATGCAAAGGGACTTGGAAGTTCTTGTACAAGATACTCTAAAGGTTATCCTCCAGGTTGAGTCGGTGGTGAAGAAGGCGAATGCAATGTTGGCATTCATTTCTCGAGGTATGGATTATAAGAGCAGGGATGTGATGTTGAGGCTCTATAAGGCACTCGTGAGACCACACTTGGAGTATTGTGAGCAGTTTTGGGGTCCTTATTTTAGAAAGGATGTACTGACTTTGGAGAGGGTTCAGAGAAGATTCATGAGAATGATTCCAGGAATAAAAGGGTTCCCATGTGAGGAACGTCTGGCAACTCCTGGGGTGTGTTCCCTGAAGTTCAGGAGAATGAGGGGGGATCTCACAGAAACATTCCGAATGTTAATAGGCCTGAACAGATTAGATATGGCAAAGTTATTTCACATGGTAGGGGAGTCTAGGACAAGGGGGCATGACTTCAGGATTGAAGGACGTCCATTTAGAACAGAGATGTGGAGAAATTACTTTAGTCAGAGGGTAATAAATCTGTGGAATTTGTTGCCATGAGCATCGGTGGAGACCAAGTCATTGGGTGCATTTAAGACAGAGATAGATAGGTTCTTGATTAGCCCGGGCATCAAAAGGTATGGGAAGAAGGCAGGGGGAGTGGGGATGACTGGAAGAATTGGATCAGCCCATGATTGAATGGCAAAGCAGACTTGGTGGGCCGAATGGCCTATTTCTGCTCGTATATCTTATGGTCTTAATTCCGTTCTGAATTGTCTTTGTTTATTTCTCACCAACTATCTTTGACAAAAATCACTGCTTTTTGAACACAAACACATGCAACTGATGCTATTTAAAAACAGTGTGGTGTCTAATGGCCACACAGCTCTGCACTACTAACACTAGTTAGAAACTGTTTGGCAATAGTCTCCTATCCCAATTAAGTGACATGGTGCCCCAAATAAACATAGGGAGTCCTAGCTATTTTCTCAATTAGTTTTTGTTCTTTAGAAGTTGTACCAAATAAGCAGTTGCCCTGATTAACCGATGGCCCAGTTAACTGGAATCCACTGTATTTGCAAAGAAAAGTCACTCTATGTATATTAATATATTATTCTTGAAGCATTATCAGCTGAATGTAGTTGAGCCCCATAGCATTCCTATCAAAGATCAAGTGCCTAAGGAAGTGAGAGAATACGTCATCTCAGAAAGTATGGGGAAAGGTTGTAAAAGGTGGTGTCCTGTGATAGTGCCGAAAATGTTCCTTAACTCAGTCCTCAAAGGGAATTAATTTTTGGGGTGTGTTTTCACTAATAGGATTATTGCCCTTGGTCTCTTTGATATAGTGTTGCTGTGATTTCTTTCCAAATTGCTGATAGCAGAGTGGTATGCTTCAGTAAGTTTATGGCCCATCTAAAATGTAGTAGAGAACCACTACATTGCTGTGGGTTTGGAGCCAGATCCTACCTAACATGCAAAATACAGCAGGTTTCTGGAGGGAACCAGTTGAGATTTAATGCCGATCTGAGAGTTTCATGGATATCAATATCAGACGGCCTGTTTTTGTAATTTACTGACTATTTTTAAACTGGATCAGGTTAGAAGTTTGCAGAAGAAGCTTGGTGTTACAACCAGAGTAATTACATTAAAAGATAAGGATTAGCGTTATTTGTCATGTACATTGAGACACAGTGAAATGCATTGCTTGTGTGTTGGGGCAGCTTGCAAGTAGCTCCACGCTTCCAGCACCAACATAGCATGCCCGCAACTTACTAACCCTAACCTCTGTCTTTGGGATGTGGGAGAAACTGGAGCATCTGGAGGAAACCCAGGAGGTCATGGGGAGAATGTACAACTTCCTTACAGACAGTACAGTGGTGGAAATTGAACCCCAAGCTTACAATTGGTGTACTGTAAAATGTTGTACTAATCGCTACACTACCGTACTGCCCCGAAGGAAATTAAGCTAAACCTTTATAAGTTACTAATATGACCACGGGTGGAGTATTCTGCCACAGCACTTTCAGCGGGCTGGCAATCTAGAGGAGGGTGCAGAAGAAATTTTCTAGAATGATAATGGAATGAATGACGTTCTATGAAAGAATTGGTGAAGGTTGAAAGGCTTAATGTAGGTGACTAAACAGAAACAAAAATGGTAAATGGGAGGAAACTGTTTCTAGTGACAGAATGATCAGAATCGGGTTTAATATCACCAGCATATGTCATGAAATTTGTTGTTATGTGGCAGCAGTACATTGCAGTACATAAATAAAAACTGAATTATAGTGAATGAGTAAGGTAATGTTAATGGTTTGAATGTCCATTCAGAAATCTGATGGCAGATGGGAAGAAGCTATTCTTGAATCATTGAGTGTGTGTCTTCAGGCTTCTGTACCTCCTCCCTGATGGTAGCAATGAGAAGAGGGCATGTCCTGGGTGATGGGGGTCATCATAAATTCCAGATGAATTATGTTAATATTTTCTGCTTTGCAAGTTATTATATCCGGAGTGAACCATTCAAAAGGGGAGTGAAAGGGTACATAAAAGTAATTTCCAAAAGTAAATTGTAATAAGAAAGTGGGGCTAATCAGATTATTCTTTCAAAGATCCATCATCCTTCATTGGTACATTGGGCAGAATGACCTCCTATGCTCCGATAGTCTGTGATTCTATAAAGTATTCAAACACAGTAACATAACTTAGATGATTAGTCCAGGAAGTTTTCTGGTGGGCTGCCAGAGACTAGTAGTATACCACAGGGGTCGATGTTGGGTTCGCTACTTTTCATGTTGTATGCTAATTATATGAATGACAGAACTTATGACTTTGTGGCCAAGTTTGTAGACAATAGAAATATTGATGGAGGGCCAAGCAGTACAGAGGAAGCACTGAGTCTGCAGAAAGTCTTGGACAGATTAAGAGAATAAAACCAGAGAGCACAGCTTCATACTAGAAGGAAGTTCTTTTAGGGTGGTGAATCTGTGAAATTCATTGCCACAGACTGCTCTGGAGGCCATGTCAATGAGTATATATTTAAACCGGAGATTAATGGGTGATTGATTAATAAAGACATCAAAGGTTACAGGGAGAAGGGGTTTGAGAGGAAAATAAATCAGCCATGAGCAAATGGAGTAGCTTTGCTGGGCTGATGGCTGAATAGCCTAATTCTGCTCCAATGTGTTCTGCTTGAACGTAGCCACAACACTAATGTATTCCAGATTAGTTTCCCTAATCATGATACTAATATGAACTTGATTACCAGACTACCATACCATAATGGCATCCTAAATGCAGATACATTGTGTACACTTCAGCTGTCAGATGAAGATTTATGAATATAATGGTTTAAGGTGTCTGCCATGTGGTCAGACTTTCTGATCAAAACACTTCCATGTGGTAGATCCTGGGTATAACAAATGGCACCTTCACAATCTCAACACATTGCAAACCCTTTACAGCTAACAGCCTTCTGTACCTAATAAAGTGGCCACTCAGTAAATGTATGTAGTCTTCAGATGCTGTAGCCCATCCACTTCAAGGTTCAATGTGTTGTGCATTCAGAGATGTTCTTCTGGACACAACTGTTGTAACACATGGTTATCCACGGTCAAAATCACCGAAATCATTTGAGTCACATTTCTTCCCCATTCTTATGTTTGGCCTGAACAACAGCTGAACCTCTTGACCATGTTTTTGTGCAGTGAGTTGCAGCCACATGATCTGCTGATTAGATATGAGCAGATGTACACTCAGTGGCCACTTTATTAGGCACGTCAACGAAGGCAGTTGAGAGAAATTGGTCAGGGTTTTGTGCTCCAATTTTGGAGTAAGACTTTATCCTCCCATTACAAAGCTGAGTTAATGTTCACCCAACCACTCATGACTGGCACTTAGCTCTCCACTTTTTAGGTTGTGCAGCTCTGCCCATGACCTAGTCTTCCGGCTTTGTGTTGCTGCTACTCAGATGCTGTCTCCATTTTAGCAGCTGGGGAAGGTTTTCCTCAGTAACAGTCTGTTCTAATGCTGAGCTGGGCCTGCTGGCTATATGTGGGCTCTTGCAAGGGCATTTGGAAGTGGGACAAAGAAAGGCAGTAGCTAACACTAGATTGTTTAAAATAGGACATTTCCTTTGCTGTTTTCCAGTCTAAAACATAGTAAGCATCACATCACTGAATACTGTGTAATATTTTTCTCTGCTATTTCAAAATTATTGTGGAGAATCAGGGGAACACAGGACTTCCCTTCCAAACAGATATCTGTGGCTGATTTCCACCAGCCTCCTCTTTGTGTTCTCCATGGGCAGTTCGTCAATCTCTTCTCACCAGTGGAAGCTTCTCTGCCTGCCTTCTGCACCTTGACGTATCCTATCCCCTCCCTGAGGGACTATCAATCCTTCCCTTTCTGGCCATCTTGCTAACTTCAGTCTGAACCACCTCCCCTGCCTTTCATTCACCCTGACTTAATCCACACTGTGTACTTTGTCCAATGGTCTGATATCCATAATGGTTCCTTCCCTTCAAGCTCTGTTTACTCCTTTTCCATCTTCTCCCCTCCAGACTGCCCATTCGGTCCATCTCAATCCACTCCACCCATTCTAGGAGTGTCTCTCCTCTGACTGCCCTCTCTGCGGGATGTTAAATTTTAATTGGTAGGTCTGTTCTGCAGGTTATTATTGCCACCCCTGGCCGACTACTGGAAATACTGAAGCAGGAAGCCATCAGCCTGTGTGGACTGCAGATTGTGGTGGTTGATGAGGTAAGTCTTCTCAGGTCACCACTCTTCAGGGAAAAGTCCTAGCCTATCTAGTCTCGCCATATAAAAGTGTTCTCCTTTTAGAGATATTTTGGGATTCAGTACCCTTGAGGCTGGATCAAACCAGCTTAGCTGATTGCCTCTTACCCAACTCTTTCAAGCTGAAATGAGTTGGACTGCTCTCATTCCACGCTAAGCAGTATTGGCCACAAGGTGATAATCTTGAATTGCTACCTACTATTGTTCTGGGCTTGGGATAGTTTTCCTAAGAATTTATGCTGAGGGAAGTAATATAGCCCATCAAGTCTTCCTCTGCTGTTGGTTAAGATTTTACTGGACATCTGAATCACTTTCTTGCCCAGTACAAATCTTTGATTCCCCTCAGCACCACATGTCTTTCATAGTCATAGTCATACTTTATTGATCCCAGGGGAAATTGGTTTTCGTTGCAGTTGCACCATAAATAATAAATAGTAATAAAACCATAAATAGTTAAATAGCAATATGTAAATTATGCCAGGAAATAAGTCCAGGACCAGCGTATTGGCTCAGAGTGTCTGACCCTCCAAGGGAGGAGTTGTAAAGTTTGATGGCCACAGGCAGGAATGACTTCCTATGACATTCTGTGTTGCATCTCGGTGGAATGTGTCTCTGGCTGAATGTACTCCTGTGCCTACCCAGTACATTATGTAGTGGATGGGAGACATTGTCCAAGATGGCATGCAACTTGGACAGCATCTTCTCTTCAGACAACACCGTCAGAGAATCCAGTTCCATCTCCACAACATCACTGGCCTTACGAATGAGTTTGTTGATTCTGTTGGTGTCTGCTACCCTCAGCCTGCTGCCCCAGCACACAACAGCAAACATGATAACCCTGGCCACCACAGGCTCGTAGAACATCCTCAGCATCGTCCGGCAGATGTTAAAGGACCTGAGACCTTTCGATCTAAATATACTTGGTGAATGAGAATTCACTGCCCTCTGGAGCAAAAGGTCCTTAAACTGGAGTAAAGAGATTCACCTTGGTTTCAGGCCAAATTGGCAAGCCACTTATTCCGAGACATCCCCCTTCAGCTGTAGATACTCTAGCCAGACTAAACAGCTTCTTGGCACCTCTCATCATATTGTTTTACTGTGTTATTGGAATACTTTGACTCTGCTGGATATGTCCTGTAATTGTTTGATGAAATGGCGCTGAAGATGCTTTACTCCCTACCTCACCTGCCCAAGCAGCGATTAGGGAACAGCACAGAAAACAGGCTCTTCAGATTGTCCATAACCCTTATCTATACTAACCAACTTTTCTAACTGTGCTGGATCTATTTGACTGTGTTGGCCCATATCCCTGTCTTGCCTATCTATGTACCTGTCCAAAAGTCTTTTAAGTGTTGTAATTGTACCCACCTCTACCACTCCCATCTGGCAACTTGTTCCATATACCCATCAGCCTCTGTGTGAGGGGAAATCTTGCCCCTCAGATCCCCTTTAAATCTTTGCCCTCTCACTTTAAACCTATACCTAGTTTTGGACTCCCTTACCATGGGGAAAAGACCATTCATCTTATTAATACCCTCATGATTTTACAAACCTCTGCCACCTATGCTCAGGGAAAAATCTTAGCCTATCTAGTCTCTCTTTATTACTCAAACCATCCACTCCAGGTAACATTCTCATTTATTTTTTGTACCCTTTCCAATTTAATGGCATCCTTTCTGTAGCAGGGTGACCAGAACTGTACATAGTATTCTAATAGTCTCCTATCAGTCAATACCTACCCACTGATAGGCATTGATTTATAGGAGACCATTGTGGGAACAATGTGCGGGAGTAACAACATGAGAGCAGGTTTCTCAACACAACCAATGCACACCTGATTTATTTTCCATGCAAAGAGATAATACTAATCACACTTGCCTTCCTTTTTTCCTAACCTTTATCCACCCCTCCCCATACATGCAGTGTAGTCTCTAATTATAGCATTGTTCTAGTTAACTAATCCTGCCAGTGAAAGACCCCATAGCCCTTGTTAAAGATGCTCCTGCTCTGTGTTGGATTTCATGCATTTCTTCTTCTTGGGCTGTCCTTTGTGATCAAGGATGATTTGTTCTCACTTTGGTTTTATGGATTCTGAAGTGGCTTACCATCCAAGAGAACCACAACCTTGTTGTGGTTTGGAAGCTGACGTACCTCAAAGATTCAGAGAGCTGTTGGCTGGAGACGGGGCTTTATGCTTTGGCTCTTGGTAGAGTCACACATGCCAACAGGGCAAAGGGTAGAGCCAGACTAAGAGTGGTCCACTGGTCTCTAGGTTCAGGGATTCAGCTCAGGACTAACAACCTGATTGGTCAGAAAAAAGTTGTTATGGAAACAGCAATGAAGAATCTTTCTCTGTGATCAACGGTATGGACAGACAGAAATAGAGGACCTTCATTGCTGCCCTAAATGCCAACAGCATAATGGGCAGTAAGTAAGTTAGCCACTTAGATCCCCAACAGTGGTCACTGTAAGAGAGTATCACCTGTTCGTCACATGCACCCCAATTTGAAAATATATTGTCATTTTTCATCATCACTAGGTCTAAGTCTTGTAAACTTTCCCCTCTCCTGTAGTACTATGAGGATGGATCCACTGATGGATCGTAGTAGTTATAGAAAGCAACCCACTGTAACTTTTGGGAAACTGAAGACTGGTCTTGCCAGTCCTGAAAAGAACAATTAATGTGTATGCTGCACAGTTGCTGGAAATAAAACATAAGTGCATGATCTTTTGTTGAGGTGGATACGATGTTGAAGATGGGTTTCCAGCAACAGGTGTTGGATATCTTGGAGCAAACGCCCGAGGAGCATCAAACAATTCTTGTCTCTGCCACCATCCCAGCAGGCATCCAGCAGCTTGCCAGCCATTTCCTGCAGGATCCCATCAGGATTACAGTTGGAGAAATGAACCAGCCTTGTTCTAATGTCCGTCAGATCATCCTGTGGGTGGAGGAGCCTTCTAAGAAGAAAAAGCTATTTGAGATTCTGAATGTAAGTAGACTTGGAATTTTTTTGTGTGAATTAAAAATAGGAAGTCTCCATTCCAGCCCTACATGTGGGCAAGGAACTATTGGGGAAGTGCTGCGTTCCATTCACATATAAAGTTTGGTGAGAAATTTGGGGTGTGGAACTGAGCCAAGTTTGGTCTTCAATTTGTGAGGAATTAGCCAGTCTCAGCTAGCAGACACGAGGAATTCTGCAGATGCTGGAAGTTCAAGCAACACAAGGGTCTCGGCCCGAAACGTCAACTGTACCTCTTCCTAGAGATGCTACCTGGCCTGCTGCATTCACCAGCAACTTTGATGTGTCTCAGCTAGCAGAGGCAGTTTATAGTTATACTTTGTCATCAGCAGGATTCCCTATTTTGAAGAAAGGGGAGAGTGGGGATGAGTGCTTGTCCAGGCGCTATGTGGTATCCGGGGTGCAATGGCACAGCAGACAGCTGTAGCTCCTCAGCTCCAGCAAAGCCAGTTGTATTCTGCCCTCTGAAGCTGTGATGTGGAGTTCACATGTTCATCCTGTGACTATATAGGTTCTCCCTCCCCAACAGCCCAGCCCTGTGTCTAGTTTCCTACCACATGCCAAAGATTGGATTAGATTAGATTATGAGGACACTCAGTCCTTGTTTATTGTCATTTAGAAATGCATGCATTAAGAAATGATACAACGTTCCTCCAGTATCATATCACAGAAACACAAGACAGACCAAGATAAAACTGACAAAAGCCACATAATTATAACATATAGTTACAACAGTGCAAAGCAATACCGTAATTTGATAAAGAGCAGACCATGGGCACGGTAAAAAAAAAGTCTCAAAGTCCAGATAGCCCCCACATCTCACGCAGACAGTAGAAGGGAGAAACTCTCCCCGGCATGAGCCTCCAGCGCTGCAAACTTGCTGATGCAGCACCCTGGAAGCACCCGACCACAGCCGACTCTGAGTCCGTCCGAAAACTTAAAGCCTACGACCAGCCCTCCGACACTAAGCACCATCTCTGCCGAGCGCTTTCACCCCGCCCCGGCCGCCGCGCAACAAGCAAAGCCGAGGACTTGGGGCCTTCCCCTGCGAAGATTTTGGATCACACAGCGGCAGCGAAACAGGCATTTCAGAAGTTTCACCAGATGTTCCTCCGTGCTCTCACGTCTGCCTCCATCAAATCAGAATTGTGTACGGTACCCTACTTGACAGATTACAGATATTCATCACCGGAGTGGCCGCTGCGCACTGCGTCGCGTCGCCATCTTCTCCTCTCCTCGATGTAGTTGTTCTGTAGGTTAATTGACTACCATAAATTATCCTTGGTGTGGATGTGGGTTATGAGAGAATTGGGGGGGGGGTGGAATGATGATACCTGTGAGAGGGAAATAAATAAGGAAAGGGATTGGTGGGATTGCTGTGCAACCGTAGGGCCGATGAATCAAACAGCAACCTTCTATGTTGTAAGGAAATATGAATATCTGCCTATTGTCGTAACATTAACAGATAATTTTAACGAGTTTTTTTGTTTATTGCACTTGTACAGGATGGCAAACTGTTTCACCCACCTGTGCTGGTATTTGTGGACTGCAAATTGGGAGCTGATCTCCTGTCCAGTGCCGTGGAGACCATCACTGGCCTGAAGTCAGTAGCCATTCACTCTGACAAGGCCCAGTGTGATCGGAACCAGATCCTACAGGTAAATCGAGACTGACATCCGGTGCATGATTAGTGTAGTGTTTTACTGAATCTCAATGCCCAGCGTCCACCTTTGCTTGGAATCAGTTCAGCTGATCAGATAAGGGCAGAGTTTGTATTCTCCCCATGAGAATTTGTGCCCCTCTGAACTTTCGGAAAAGGGAAGTTTATCCTGAGTTCACTTTCCTGATCACTATTGACATACATTTCCTCTTGGAAACAATATCTGATCAGGTCTAAAAGACACCTAGGATTTGTTATTTAGGAAAATGTCTGAACAGCCTGCCTTACTTCCTTGCACAGAAGACTATTTCGCTCCTCAGATACATGTCAGCATCCAACAGAGCAATTCATCAGTGCTATTCCCTTTCCTTAATCTCATTCAAATAACCACTAGCTCTCCTTTGGGTTTTTATAATCACTTATACCAAAGGGTATCCATCAGACAGTTCATCTTTTAGCACATCAGTGAGATGTGGGATACCAGCAGAAACACGCACAGACTCGGCAAACGTACAACCTACATGCTGACTGCACCAGAGATCAAGATTGAACCCTGACCGTCAGAGCTACGTAACAGCAAAACTGCCCAATACAATTGAGATATTGGAAGAAAAGGAAAGAAAATTAAATCTACCTGTATGTTGTGACTTTACTGATAATCGCCAACAAAAATGTGAGCTAAAGGCCAGATGATCAGTGGAGTGACATGGGGAGATTCAGCAACTAACTGATGACCATCTAGGGAAATGATCCACTCCACTGAGAGTCAAGAATGGAGAAGAGATTGTCAGGAAGAATGGAGAAGAGTTTGTCAGGATAGACCCTGGATATGAAAAGGAGCACTTGAGGAGATTTCCAGATGTACAATTCTGTCTTTGAGACTACTAAAATTATTCAGTACGTCTGGTGCTGCCCCAGTTTAACAGACATCTAAAAAAGTTGGAACACCAACTGTGAACTATCAAGCCCGGTAAAGCAGATGAGATCCCAGCTGAAGTTCTAAAGCACAGCAGGGAAGTACTGGCAAAAATTCATGACTTGGTCAGGGAAGAGGGGGACCTGCCAGGGGTTCTCAAAGCCACTTCCATTGTGACTTTCAAGAAAAGAGATGCTTGATTGTTCTCCACTTGCATCTCCCTGCGGGAAAGACATCACAAGGCTCCCCCTCCCAGTGGCCAAACAATTCATCCCAGCGTCACAGCACAGACTCGGTCCATCAGTGACTGCAATGGATGTGGCCCTCACTGAGCAACAAACTGAAGAAAACAGCAGGGAACAGCACCAACTACTGTACCTGGCCTTTCTCAAGAGTTTAACAAGGAGAGATTGTGGAAAATTTTCTTAACATTTTGCTGTGCTCTAGCATAAAAAGTATAGACCTTAAACTGAGGCAAAGTTCTTACACCAAGCTGCTTCCAATGCATAATATTACCTTCCAGCCCTGCAAGATTCACATTGCAAAAATGGGGAGAAATTGATCTTTTCCCATAACTTGGGAACAACTTCTCAGTGAGGACAGGCATTGAAGACATAATTAACCATTACCTCTACTGCTTCAGCTCAGTGTTCAGCTGAAAAAAAAAGAAAAAGCATTTAAAGACAAAGACTGTATCCACTACTAATCTTGTGTTCTACCAGGCAACATTGATCCCTGCATGAGAAAATCTGCAATGCAGGAAATCCAAAGCAACACACGCAAAACGCTGGAGGAACTCAGCAGGCCAAGATGATCCCTGTTATCCTATACGATTTGGAAATCTGCATAACCTCTGGATGTCTCTCCTGAATTCTCTAAGTCCATGTTTGACTCCAGGCTCCAATCACACACAACCAACTCTGGTAGACAGCCATGTTGTCCTGTGCTGACACCTTATTCTGAAACAAGGGCACTATACAGAGTTCCTCATAATTAGAGATTTCCATAAGATATAAAATGGTTTGAGTGTTCTCAAAGACTCGCCGAGAAAATGTAGCTTCCTTATTGACCAGTGGAAATCCCTGGCCCTGTCTAGTCAAAGAACATCCAGGAAAGCATCAAGAATCTTGAGTCCCCATGATAGGAGCTCACAGATGTCTTCAGGAAGGAATGTTATAGAGGATATAGATTTGAAAGGAATGTATAATCTCTAATCATCAATCCAACTTCTCCAACAGGTTTCACCCACCCAACTAGTGGTTCCTTATTGACCCCATTATCCATCTCAGAATTGTACAATCTTTATAATGAAGCCAAGTCATCCTTAACCTCAAGATTAAGACATCCAAAAGCACAGTACAAATGAAGCTAGATACATGTAGATGCCCACACTGTTTCAATTATGTTGATTGGCCAAGAAGCTTGTTTTTTTCTCCTTCTCTCTTAAATAGTGGCATTGGATATTTTGTGTTCACCCATTTTATCTGAGGGCAAAAACAAAAAGTAAATTTATTTCTACGCCAGCTTCTCATCACTGCAGTAGTGCGGTTGTCCATATTTCTATATTCAATCTTCTGAAGGGAAATTTGAACCCCTCATTTGGAAAGGAAAGAATAATCCTCTGAGCCATAGCTGGAGAGCTGGCAATCTGAGCCTATACTGCAACTGGAAGATTATCCACTATGTATCATAAACTGAAACAGTAGAGCTTTAAAGGTATTAAGAATTAGTGGGATACATGTTTGCCATGGCAGAAGGCTTTCTATCAGATTCCACCTATTGTGGTTAAATATTAACACCTTATTCTTGTATTATAATGTTACATTTGATCCTGGAAAATCATTAATAAAACAGGTAGGTTTTCACTCTAGGCTAACAGTTTCCATCGGTGCTATTTCTAGGCTAGCTTGCTAATGCTTGCATTTATCATATTTAATTTTGGGATTTTAGTGCAACATAAACTCTGTCTCCAGCGGCATAAACTCCGACTGGGGATTGCACTAAAAACTTCAGGGGAAAAAATTTAAATTCATTAGACTTTCTCTTTGCTGCTCAGAAGCTGAGCTGCTACAGGTTTGCTGCTTCCTTCCTTTTCTGCTTTACTCTGGGCTTGTTTGTGCCTTTTGGCACTTCAGCAAATTTTACCATTCTCAGTGGCGGGTGAATATGGTGTCCTGCATGGGGAAAAAAATTTGGGGTAGAGAGGGTGCACTTAAATGATTACAAAGGTGAGTTACTGCTCAACAACATTTCTCCAGGACTTGCTGATGTATATCTTTTCCAGGGTCTGCTTCAAGGAGACTATGAAGTTGTAGTCAGCACAGGAGTTCTTGGCAGAGGGCTAGATCTTGTCAACGTCAGACTGGTTGTGAACTTCGACATGCCACGCACCATGGATGAATATGTACACCAGGTAATGCTGTTCCACTGTGTGAATTCCTCACTTCCTTTTACTGTGCTCTCTTGTTCCAAACTCTGAAATCTACAACAGTCACAAATTGGCAGGAGACCATTTAGCCTAACCACCTTGTATGCTGACCTGGATGGATTGATGGGTCTGATTTTCCCCTTTCATGGGTTCAATTAGCCAGCCAGTGGTGTAGTGGCATCCACACCAGACTTCGAGGCGAGTGGTTCCAGGTTTGAATCCGGCCAGCTGCTTATATGCTTTCCATCTGTGCTGGAATGAGTGTTCAGCTAGCAACTGGGCCTCGTAATAAACAGACAAAATGCTATAGAAATGGCAAGATTGCCACCCAATGCACCACAAGGTGTAGAAAGGAACAACAAACAAAACAATGGGTTCACCTGACACAATATTTTCAATGGGATCAATTTTTTTTTCCGATTTTGTTAGGTAAAAGAGTTAAGCACGTGCACAGAGGTCTAATTGATCTATAGTATTTCTGTGCTGTACTTTCTTCTTGATTTTTGTTGCCCGTTACATCAAAGTTCAATGACATGAAGACTTTTAATTATCTCTTCCACTTTCTTCTCTATCTCTGTACATAGCCTGTATATGTGCAGATCCTAACTACAAAGGAGAACTGTCACACTTTCTTCCATTCCCTCTAAGACCTACCTCTGGTATGATCTTCCACACCCTCTCCTTTGACATGCTATAGAATGGTGCTCAGAGCTGGATAGAATATTTCAGCTGAGTTCAGTCTAGTGATTGATTGAAGAATCAGTATTACTATGGATCTATTTATAAAAATCACAATCTCATAGAATATAAAACAGAATAGCACAAGAACAGTTTCTTCAGCCCACAATGTTGTGCAGAACCAATTATCAAATGGCCATCTAAACTCAAACAACAGGAATTCTGCAGATGCTGGAAATTCAAGCAACATACATTGGCGCTGCTTCCTGCACGCATGCAGAACTCGTTGACTTTATTAACTTTGCCTCCAACTTTCACCCTGCCCTCAAGTTTACCTGGTCCATTTCCGACACCTCCCTCCCCTTTCTAGATCTTTCTGTCTCTGTCTCTGGAGACAGCTTATCCACTGATGTCTACTATAAGCCTACTGACTCTCACAGCTATCTGGACTATTCCTCTTCTCACCCTGTCTCTTGCAAAAACGCCATCCCCTTCTCGCAATTCCTCCGTCTCCGCCGCATCTGCTCTCAGGATGAGGCTTTTCATTCTAGGACGAGGGAGATGTCTTCATTTTTTAAAGAAAGGGGCTTCCCTTCCTCCACTATCAACTCTGCTCTTAAACGCATCTCCCCCATTTCACGTACATCTGCTCTCACTCCATCCTCCCACCACCCCACTAGGAATAGGGTTCCCCTGGTCCTCACCTACCACCCCACCAGCCTCCGGGTCCAACATATTATTCTCCGTAACTTCCGCCACCTCCAACGGGATCCCACCACTAAGCACATCTTTCCCTCCCCCCACCTCTGCATTCCGCAGGGATCGCTCCCTACACAACTCCCTTGTCCATTCGTCCCCCCCATCCCTCCCCACTGATCTCCCTCCTGGCACTTATCCATGTAAGCGGAACAAGTGCTACACATGCCCTTGCACTTCCTCCCTTACCACCATTCAGGGCCCCAAACAGTCCTTCCAGGTGAGGCATCACTTCACCTGTGAGTCGACTGGGGTGATATACTGCGTCCGGTGCTCCCGATGTGGCCTTTTATATATTGGTGAGACCCGACGCAGACTGGGAGACCGCTTTGCTGAACATCTACGCTCTGTCCGCCAGAGAAAGCAGGATCTCCCAGTGGCCACACATTTTAATTCCACATCCCATTCCCATTCTGACATGTCTATCCACGGCCTCCTCTACTGTAAAGATGAAGCCACACTCAGGTTGGAGGAACAACACCTTATATTCCGTCTGGGTAGCCTCCAACCTGATGGCATGAACATCGACTTCTCTAACTTCCGCTAAGTCCCCACCTCCCCCTCGTACCCCATCTGTTACTCATTTTTATGCACACATTCTTTCTCTCACTCTCCTTTTTCTCCCTCTGTCCCTCTGAATATACCTCTTGCCCATCCTCTGGGTCACCCCCCCCCTTGTCTTTCTTCCCGGACCTCCTGTCCCATGATCCTCTCGTATCCCCTTTTGCCTATCACCTGTCCAGCTCTCGGCTCTATCGCTCCCCCTCCTGTCTTCTCCTATCATTTTGCATCTCCCCCTCCCCCTCCAGCTTTCAAATCCCTTACTCACTCTTCCTTCAGTTAGTCCTGACGAAGGGTCTCGGCCTGAAACGTCGACTGCGCCTCTTCCTATAGATGCTGCTTGGCCTGCTGCGTTCACCAGCAACTTTGATGTATGTGGCCATCTAAACTGTTCCTTTCTGCCTACACAATGTCCATAACCCTTCCATATCCCTCACATTCTTGTGCCTATCCAAATTAAGAGTTCCAAATGTATCTGCCTCTCCCACCACACCAGACAGCACATTCTAGCTAGAATAAGTCCCTTCAACCACTACCCTCAATAGGTAAGCTAGTTCTGAATCCAGACGGTCATCGTGCCCTGAATCCCAAGCATCTTAATCTTCTGGATGAGCTTCCCATGATCGACCTTGTCAAATGCCTTCCTTAAATGCATGTAGACAACATCTAGAGCTCTACCTTCATAAATCACCAGTGTCATGTTCTCAAAAAAACTCAATCAAGTTAGTAAGACACAACTCACCTTACACAAAGCTGTGATGGTTCTCCCTAATTAGGCCATGGTTTTCCAAATGCTCATAAATCCTATCCCTAAGAATTCTCTCCAATTACTTCCTTATCACTGACATTAGACTCACTGGTCTATAGCTACAGGATTATCCCTGGTTCCTTTCTTGAATAATGCAACATTAGCTACTTGCCAGTCATCTGGGACCTCGCCTGTGGCTAGAGAGGACATGAAGACATTGATCAAAACCCCAGTAATCTTATCTCTTGCCTCTCTCAATAACATGGGGTATATTCCATCAGCCACAGGGTACTTATCCACCTTAATTCTCTATAAGAGACCCAAAACTATCTCCTCCTTTACCCTAATCTCATGTATTTAAATAGCCTCATCAACTTGTCTTGCTGCCTTGAGAGTTCTGTATGTTAATTATTTCATGTTAGACTAAGAGGGGAAAGATATTTGAAGGACACAGCCACAGGGATATTGGAAGTGCTGCAACATAGTTTCGGTGTGTACTTACTAGAGCTCTAATACAAGTTGTACATACTTGTTATTGCAGGTGGGGAGAGCAGGTCGTTTGGGCCACAGAGGAACGGCCATCACCTTTGTGAATAACAACAGCAGCAGGCACTTCCTGGAGTTGGTGAAGAGGGTGAAGCCAACAGGTACGCTGCTGCCCCCACAGCTCCTCAACTCTCCGTACCTGATTGAGCAGCAGCGTAGAGAGCAGCAGAAGAACAAGCAACGAGCGCAGCAAGACTTGGTGACTGGGGACAGTTTGATTGACATCATAAGGAAGCACGACCGCAGTGTGCAACAGAAGCGATAGCCCAGGGATCTTGATGAGACTGCTGGCCCTGATTAACACCACCTATCCATGCTGGATGTTATTTGCACAGGACTCCTTCCTTGGCCTAGGTGTTAGAGTCAGGTTGTGTTCACACAGAGGATGGGGGTGAATGGGACGAGAAACTCATTATACAAGCTGGATAGAGATGGCTGAATGTAATTCAGTGCTGCTTTAAGAATGTGAACTTGTCTAATAGTGTTCTATCTGTTTAAATGGGCTAAAATCTGAAGGATTATGTAAGTTCTACCAGATGAGTCTGTGCATGTGCAGCATTTGAGCCTGTCTGACAGTTTAGGCTATAGTCCTCCTCCTCCTTGGATTCTTGGAGGTAAAAGGTTCAATACCTTCTATCACTGGTATATGTTGTAAAACTTGTCATTTTGCAGCAGCAGTACATTGCAATACATAATTAAAAACTATAAATTACAATAAGTATAAATTTTAAAAATTAAATTAATTAAGTAGACCAACTCAAAGCAGTCCTGTAAGCACTCCTCCACCTCCCTCAACCATACCTTCTTGGTCCTCACAACTGATACTGCACCTTTAGATTCTGCTTATACACTAAATGTGAAGTACAGCCAGATAAGAACATAAGAAATAGGAGCAGGAGTCGGCCATCTGGCCCATTGAGCCTTCTCTGCCATTCAATAAAATCATGGCTGATCTGACCATAGACTTATCTCCACCTACTTGCCTTTTCCCCATAACCCTTAATTCCCCTACTATGCAAAAGTCTATCCAACCTTGTCTTAAATATATTTACTGAGGCAGCCTCCACTGCTTCACTGGGCAGAGAATTCCACAGATTCACCACTCTCCGGGAAAAGCAGTTCCTCTTCATTTCCATTCTAAATTTACTCCCAGAGTCTTCAGGCTAAGTCCCCTAATTCTAGTCTCACCTACCAGTGGAAACAAATTTCCTGCCTCTATCTTCTCTATCCCTTTCATAATTTTATGTTTCTATAAGATCTCTCATTCTTCTGAATTCCAGCGAGTACAGTCCCAGGCGACTCAATCTCTCCTCATAGTCTAGCCCCGTCATCTCTGGAATCAGCCTGGTGAACCTCCTCTGCCAGTATATCCTTCCTCAAATAAGGAGACCAGACTGCATGCAGTACTCCAGATACAGCCTCACCAGTACCCTGTACAGTTGCAGCATAACCTCCCTGCTCTTAATTCAATCCCTCTAGCAATGAAGGCCAACATTCCATTTGGCTTCTTGATAGCCTGCTGCACCTGCAAACCAACCCTTTGTAATCCATGCACAAGCACTCGCAAGTCCTTCTGCACAGCAACATGATGCAATCTTACTATTTAAATAATAATCTGATCTTCCATTTTCCCTTCCAAAGTGAATGACCTTGCATTTACCAACATTGTTCTCCGTCTGCCAGACCCTTGCCCCTCACTTAACCTATCTATAATCTCTCTGCAGACTCTCTGTATCCTCTGCACTTTGTTTCCCCACTCAATTTAGTGTCATCAGCACTAAGTGATTGGACTTTTCAAAATATGGTCATGAAATGGCATAAGTGTTCTTGGTATGACAGTGGTCAAGTGTGTTAGCTCCTCTGGTTCCATAGGTGATACATTGGTGGTAGTTGTTCAGAGATTTCTTTAAGCTGGCCTGCTTGAAATCTCCCGCAATGATAGGGAAGGCATCAGGGTGTGCAGTTTCGTGCCTGCTGATTTCATTGCTCAATTCTTCCAGTACCTGCCTGACGTTGGCCTGAGGCGGAATATACACTGCTACCAGGACAATGGTGGATAAAATGGATGACATTTGACCATTAGATGTTCCAGGTTCAGTGAGCAGAACTGTCACATTTGTCTACCACAATGAATTAATCATAAAGCTTACTCTACCTACTTATTTAAAAGACTCGGCTGTCCTGTCATTGTGGAGAATCTTGAAGCCATCGAGCTGCAGTGCTGCATCCAAAATGGTGGGGGATAGTCATGTTTCTGTGAAGCAAAGTGCACAGCAGTTCCTGATATCCCTTGGTACAGCAATCTTGCTCTGAGGTCTTAAATTTTATTTTCCAGAGACCTTACATTCTCCAACAGAATAGTTGGCAGTGGGGTCTAAAGCCTCTGCGTTTAAATCATACTTGCAGATGAGTCTGGTGTTCAAAGTTTGTCAATTTTTTTTGAGTATCAATATATATTTTTTAAGCATCTTAAAACAATGCTAATTACTGAATCTCCGTGGCTGTGACTGTGGCTTTCAGATGTAGTTGTCCGAAATGGGAATACTTGATGATTCCCCTCAGCACTGCACACAAAAAGTCAACTCTGAAGTGCCTAATGATATATTAACATTCACGCCTTGCTGATATATAATGTGCAATGTGTCTCCTGTTGAACAGTGTGTCATAGCACTGGTTCTATTTCTCCAACTTTACATTTTGTGGATCTCTAGACATTGAAAATCATTTACTTAATTAGGAGGTTCTATGCTGAGGGTGAGATTGTATCCGTCAGCAACTGGTCAAAATACAGTAGCTCAGTAATTACACTGAGACATAGAGCCACATAGATTGTTGACAAATGACACCTGCATCATCATCCTCACTTCAAAGTTCAAATTTATTATCAAAGTAAGTATGCCATTTACAACCTTAAGATTCGTCTTCTTGCAGGCAGCCACAAAGAAACACGATAGAATCCATGGAAAAAAATCACACCACAACAAAAACAACCAATATGCAAAAGAGAAACTGTGTAAACAATAAAAAAGTAATCAAATACAGTAATACATAAACATGAGCTGCACAGTTCCTGAAAGCAAGCCACTGCTGTGGATTCAGTTCAGTGCTAAGGTGAGTGAAGTCGTCCCAGAAGCACGATGGCAACAACTGCTCCCAAATCGGGCGGCATGGGATCAAGACTCTACCTCCTGTCTGATGTTAGTAGCAAGAAGAGAGAGAGATGTGTCAAATGCAGACAGATGGCACTTAGATTTAGACGCTTTAATCTGGTTTGACGTCTAATCAGCATGGAGTAATGGAGCTGAACACCGGTTTGTTTTCTGCTCTTGAGCCTCAACACAGTGATTCCCCGCACCCCCACCCCAAGTGATGGCCGTACCTGCATTCTCGAGAGTAAAGTTCACCAAATCCTTCAGGAGATTGTAAAATAGCTAGTTTGTTGGTTCAAAAATACATTTCTTAAAGGGAAATTACAGGCTGTGGATTACAGTAATCATATTTCAGAAGATGTACATAAACAATAGGTGCAGGAGTAGGCCATTCACTGTGATCATGGCTGATCATCCACTATCAGTATCCAGTTCCTGCCTTATCCCCATAACCTTTGATTCCACTATCTTTAAGAGCTCTATCCATCTCTTTTTTGAAAGCATCCAGAGACTTGGCCTCCACAGTCTTCTGGGGCAGAGCATTCCATATATCCACCACTCTCTGGGTGAAAAAGTTGTTCCTCAACTCCATTCTAAATGGCCTACCCCTAATTCTTAAACTGTGGCCTCTGGTTCTTGACTCACCCATCAGTGGGAACTTGCTTCCTGCCTGCAGCGTGTCCAATCCCTTAATAATCTCATATGTTTCAATAAGATCCCCTCTCAGCCTTCTAAATTCAAGAGTATACAAGCCCAGTCACTCCAATCTTTCGACATATGACAGTCCCGCCATCCCGGGAATTAACCTTGTGAACCTACGCTGCACTCCCTCAATAGCAAGAATGTCCTTCCTCAAATTTGGAGACCAAAACTGCACACAGTACTCCAGGTGTGGTCTCACCAGGGCCTTGTACAGCTGCAGAAGGACCTCTTTGCTCTTATACTCAATTCCCCTTGTTATGAAGGCCAGCGTGCCATTAGCTTTTTTCACTGCCTGCTGTACTTGCATACTTGCTTTCAGTGACTGATGTACAAGAACACCTAGATCTCGTTGTGCTTCCCCTTTTCCTAACTTGACTCCGTTTAGATAATAATCTGCCTTCCCATTCTTACCACCAAAGTGGATAACCTCACATTTATCCACATTAAACCGCATCTGCCATGCATCTGCCCACTCACCCAGCCTGTCCAAGTCACCCTGCGTTCTCACAACATCCTTCTCACATTTCACACTGCCTCCCATCTAGTAGTTCTGGGAGCTGCCTACAAATCATCGTCGTCGTGACTATCCTTCGAGGTCGAGGATGATGGTCTTCGTTCTGTTGATCTACTTATGGGCTCTCAAGTGGTTTATGAGTCCAATCTTGGCTTTGAAAGTTCTTCCGCATTCAGGACAGGTCGTTCCAGATGGCAGATCGGGCTTTGGTTGTTGCTCCCTCTCTTTCCATTTTCTTCTAATTCTGCACATCTGTTGGCTTCGAAAGTTGCTGCAGCCTACAAAATGCTGCCGTATGTCATGAGCAGAATCTTGGAATTTCCTTTTTCCATCTGCCCATTCAGGCACTCTTTAAAGATTAACTTCATTTGTCACATGTACAGTGTATCAAAACATACAGTGAAATGCATCATTTTGCATCAGGTCAAATCAGCGAAGATTGTGCTGGCAGCCTGCAAGTGTCATCATGTTCTGCTGCCAACATGGCATGCCCACAACTCACTAACTCTAAATGTACGTCAGTGGAATGTGGGGAGGATACCCACGTGGTCATAGGGAGAACGGCAGGAATTGACCCAGATTTTGGAGCTGGCTGCAGTAAAGTGTTGCACTAATCGCTACACTACTGCGCCTCTTTGTCCAGCTACCAGTGTATTTAACTTTCTATTGTCCCCTCTGCCTCCATTTCTGTCCTTCTGGTAATATTATTGAAAAGATCTTTCTGGCTCTTACAAAAGGCAGCACAAGCAGTCCTGTGGAAGTGCTGCAGAATGGTGTAGCAAAACTGTTCAACATGATGCTTATGAAGCAAGGAACATAAAACTAGGGAACATCTATTTGTCTTTTCACAGATGATGCCTGACCTGAATGTTTCCAACACTTTCCACTTTTGTGACATTTGGTTTGCATCTTTTAATGTAATTATCATCTTAAGATGCTTCAGTATGTCATTTGCAGGCAAAATTTGGCACTAAGTTGGAAAAAAACACAATTGCTTTAAAAATGTTAGAAATGATCAGCAGGTCAGGCCATGTCTGTGAATAGAGACAAAAATACTTTGCAGTAAGTCATTTGGAGAGTTTAGGGCAAGTGATCAAACACTTGGTCATGAAGGTAGGTTTTAAAAATAGAAGAGTATCCAGGCAGTGAGATTCAGGGATGTCCTCTGCTCATTTCTACCATCAGGAAGAAGGTACAGGTGCCTGAATGCACACATTCAATGATTTAGGAACAGCTTCTTCCCCTCGGCCATCACATTTCTGAATGGACATTGAACCCATGAACACTACCTCACTACTTTTTTTGCACTACTTGTTTTAATTTAACTGTTTTATATAAATATTTTTTGCATGGTACTGCTGCCACAAAAACAACAGATTTCATGACATATGCGACATTTTCCGAGTTTGGGGCTAGGTGTTGAACATGCGGCTCCAGATAAGGCCTGACAAAGGCATCACACAGCTCTTAGCCCTTTGTAATTGAACTCCCTTGACTACTAGCCTTTAGTTACTCTGTACCAGTTCACCAGCTCTCTGCATACATGTAGACCCCTATAACTCTTTTCCTTCAGTTGCTAAAAAATATTTACAAAATATTCAGGATGAGATGAATGACCCTAAACACCTTCCCAAATTGAAATCCATCTACCATTCTGAATCAGGTTTAGTATCATGGATATACTGTATGCCGTGAAATTTGTTGTTCTCTGGAAACAGTACAGGGCAAGGCATAAAAAGTTGCTATATATTACAATAAAAATTAAATAGTGCATAAGAGTATAGTGAGAATGTGTTCACGAACTGTTCAGAAACCTGATGGCAGAAGGGAAGACGTTATTCCTAAGATAGTAAGTGTGTGTCTTGAAGCTCCTGTACCACCTCCCTAATGATAGTAATGAGAAGAGGGCATGTCTTGGATGGTGAGAGTGGTTGATGATGGATACCACCCTATGAAGAACATGGCCACTTACTAAAATCTATCAGTGACCTTAACCGGTTTCCTCTCCCATCTACACTCATGTGCTTCCTACCTTGATGCAAGTTTGGCTATCCAAATACCTCTTTATTCATCCAGGACAATGATAAATAGGAGACTAATGTCAACCATATTATCTCTGGATAATGTGCTACATCCTGTAAATCAAAGTTCAAACATAACTACCACCCAAAAGGGAGGGAGGAGAAGATGGCAGCGTAACGCAGCGCGCGCAGCCGTTCTGAAAAATATCGTATGTGTTAACTAGGGGGCCATGCACAATCTGGATTTGATGGAGACAGCCGTGAGAAGCACGGAGGAACACCTGGAGAAACTTCTGAAATGCCCGCTTCGCTGCCACTGCTATTGTGCAATCGAGAATCTCCGGAGGGGAAGGCCCCAAATCCTCCGCTTTGCCTATTGCCTGCTGCTGGGGCCGGGGTCGAAGCCATCGGCAGAGATGGTGCTTGGTGTCGGAGAGCTGATCGGAGGCTCAGAGTTTTCAGACGGACTCGGAGTCGGACTGTGGTCAAATGTTTCCAGGATGCTGCATCGGCAAGTTTGCGGCGCTGGAGGTTCACCGTCTGTGTGAGATGATGGAACTTTCGAGAGACTTTGAGACTTTTTACTGTGCCATGGTCTGTTCTTATCAAATTACGGAATTGCTTTGCACTGTTGTAACTATATGTTATAATTATGTGGTTTTTGTCAGTTTTTAAGTTGGTTTGTCATGTGTTTCTGTGATATCATTCTGGAAAAATATTATATCATTTCTTAATGCATGCATTACTAAATGACAATAAAAGAGGACTGCGTGTCCTCATAATCTAATATAATCTAAATGTAAAACGTCACAGGAAGTGTACTTTGCCAAATAGATTTTTGGAAATATGATTTTGATTTGATAACAAATATCTCACGAGTCACCTGCTGAGCTCTAGCCTATGAACATTCCTTGTATGCCTGAACAGCCCAGTGCCACCGTAGCTCTCACTCCTGATGAAAGAATGGACCACCTAGTTAAAATTAATCCCTGGAAGCAATTTGTTCTGCTGAACAATGTTAAGTGTTTTGGAAACTGTTTTTCTGCCCACATTACTCTACCTTTTTATGACATTTTGTTTAGTTCTTCTATGTTGTCATTTACCAAGGAAAAATTCTATAAAAACTTAATCATGTTTTGGCAAATCAGGGGCTAACTGGCCCATGGAGTCTGTGCCAGATAGGAGTAAAGCACCCCAATTTCCTATTAACACCCATCTTCTCCCATTCCACAACTAACCTGTTGATGGGAACAACTCTGTCTGTCCTTACTAAATCTGTCATGATTTTCCAAATCTATTCTTAATCTTTCCTCTAAAGAGCCCAACCCCAGCTCCTCTAATCTACCCTGTAGTTGAACTCTCCTGTCCCTCGAATCACTCTTATCAAAAACAACTAGTCCATTTGTCAGCTAGTCTGTAATGAACATCCTCCAACCAGTCTAATCCTCCTGTCTCACTGTCCTGTTTCTGTTGTGCCTGTGATCAGTGTTCTAATTGTTTTCTATGCACTACACAAGAGTGGGGGTTGGTGGTCTACAAGACCCTGGTTAGTATTCCCTCAAGCGTCTGATACTTATCCCACTATATTTTTTTGGTCTTTATCTCATCTCATTTCACCTTCCCAAGTCTGTTGAGGAGCTTTGGGAGTAGGCCTACAGCTTCTCTTATGATTTTAACTATATTCTGCCTCATTCCTCCACACTCTGCATTGCTCTTGCTTCTGAACTCTTATTTATTAGTCAATTCCCTCACAAGATGGATTTAAATATATTTTAGGTACCACAAGATATTTAATCCTTCAACCAACAGTACAAAAAATTTTGGAACTTCTCTGTGCAAATTGACTCATTGTTCCTATACACAAGAAATTCTGCAGATGCTGGAAATCCAAAGCAAAACACACAGAATGCTTAAGAAAATCAGCAGGTCTCGGCCCAAAATGTCAACTGTTTATTCATTTCTGTGGATGCTGCCTGACCTGCTAAGTTCCTCCAATATTTTGTGTGTGTCACTGTTCCTATATTTTGCTTTGAAATGTCCTATGAGCATAGAATATATACTTCTTTAAATCTTCCAAAGATGAGGGAATATTTACAAGAAAGTCCTTCTATCCCAGGCAAGATTTTAGAAGAACGTCTGCCATTGACTCCATCTGCAGAGTTGACAACCCAATTATTCAAACATTCTTGTCTTTACTTTAGTTGATCACATCTTACTCTAATTTAGTTAATTTGAAAAACAACAAAAGCAAAGGATTCCAATTGAACATGTTAAACCCAATTCAATGTGTTCTTCTATAACAGGGTTCAATGTTATTTTTTTTTTAAACACTCAAATTCATGGTTGCAAAATTTGTAATAGTAGCTTTCTATTACTTGTACAATTGCTGGACAAAGTGCCTCATTGCAAAGTATTTCTTTCCCTAAATTCAGAGCTGCAGCTGGATGGTTAAAGGTATGATGTTAGAATTCTGATCCAGGCATTGAGAGACAAAACTATTTAATGAGGCAACACTGAATTCCAGTACTGCAACATTTCCTTTAACAAATTAAAGCTGTTCCACTGTAGAGCCATTGATGGCATAAAGAGATCTGTAGATTAGTTTCATGTGACAGTGATGATATCGCTGCCATTTTATCAAAGAAGACTATTCACCTACAACTATTCATTGCTAATATCATCTATGCCCCAAACTCTGATGGCTTCTGTTTTCTTGTAACCAAATGACCAATGCAACTACGTTTGTAGATACCACAAAGTAAAGAGGAATGGCAACCTCAGAGCTACAAAACAAAATGCCCTCAGATAATTGAAGGATCGATGATCTGATTGTAACCTTGACTATATTCCCATCAACCTTCTTGTTTCCATCCCTCTGCAAGGAAGTGAGTTCTTAAACATCACAATCCCGAGTGAGAAAATGTTTTGCCTCAGTTCTGTCTTAAATGAGCATCTCCTGTTTTGTTGACCCTAGTTCCAGATTCATACACAAAAGGAAATGCCCTCTTTCTGTGTCCAACCTGTTGAGACTTGTCAAGAGCAAACATGTTTGAATTAAGTCATCAGCCTTTCTTCTAAACTCCAGCGAAATAAGCATCATCTATCTAGCCTTTCCTCATAAGACAATTGCTGATTCTAGTTTCAACACAAGGTGTTGGGGGAATTCAGTGGGTCAGGCAACAACTATGGAGGGAGATGGCAGTCTATGTCGTGAATTCCTTTAGCATCTTGTGTGATGCTCCAGGTTCCAGCATCTGCAATATTTTGTGTGCCTTTCCAGATGCTAGCCTTGTTAACTTTCTTTGATCTGCTTTTAACGTACTAATGTTTTTTTCCTTAAACAAGGTATGTTTTATTGCCGATGCCCCATATAACATAAGTACAACCCTTCCTACATCTGTATTATTTCCCTTTAAATAATAACATTTGATACCTTTCCTAATATTTGCTGTACCACATATGAGCATTTTACAAAACATGCTATAAACATTGCATAGAATGCCTGCATATCAGAACTTTTCTTTTTCCCCCACACATTCGTAGTCAAAATAGATACTTCACACTTTATCATTGCCAGCTACATTCTGCATTCCATTTTCTTTTTGCTAGCTCAATGTATTTATGTATGGCATGATCTGTCTGGATAGCACTCAAAGCTTTTCCATTATCCTGAACGCAAACAACAGGAATTCTGCAGATGCTGGAAATTCAAGCAACACACATCAAAGTTGCTGGTGAACGCAGCAGGCCAAGCGGCATCTATAGGAAGAGGTGCAGTCGACGTTTCAGGCCGAGACCCTTCGTCAGGACTAACTGAAGGAAGAGTGAGTAAGGGATTTGAAAGTTGGAGGCGGAGGGGGAGATGCAAAATGATAGGAGAAGACAGGAGGGGGAGGGATAGAGCCGAGAGCTGGACAGGTGATAGGCAAAAGGGGATACGAGAGGATCATGGGACAGGAGGTCCGGGAAGAAAGGCAAGGGGGGGGGTGTGACCCAGAGGATGGGCAAGAGGTATATTCAGAGGGACAGAGGGAGAAAAAGGAGAGTGAGAGAAAGAATGTGTGCATAAAAATGAGTAACAGATGGGGTACGAGGGGGAGGTGGGGCCTTAGCGGAAGTTAGGGAAGTCGATGTTCATGCCATCAGGTTGGAGGCTACCCAGATGGAATATAAGGTGTTGTTCCTCCAACCTGAGTGTGGCTTCATCTTTACAGTAGAGGAGGCCGTGGATAGACATGTCAGAATGGGAATGGGATGTGGAATTAAAATGTGTGGCCACTGGGAGATCCTGCTTTCTCTGGCGGACAGAGGGTAGATGTTCAGCAAAGCGGTCTCCCAGTCTGCGTCGGGTCTCACCAATATATAAAAGGCCACATCGGGAGCACCGGACGCAGTATATCACCCCAGTCGACTCACAGGTGAAGTGATGCCTCACCTGGAAGGACTGTTTGGGGCCCTGAATGGTGGTAAGGGAGGAAGTGTAAGGGCATGTGTAGCACTTGTTCCGCTTACATGGATAAGTGCCAGGAGGGAGATCAGTGGGGAGGGATGGGGGGGACGAATGGACAAGGGAGTTGTGTAGGGAGCGATCCCTGCGGAATGCAGAGGGGAGGGGAGGGAAAGATGCGCTTAGTGGTGGGATCCCGTTGAAAGTGGCGGAAGTTACGGAGAATAATATGTTGGACCCGGAGGCTGGTGGAGTGAGGGAGATGTCTTCGTTTTTTAAAGAAAGGGGCTTCCCTTCCTCCACTATCAACTCTGCTCTTAAACGCATCTTCCCCATTTCACGTACATCTGTTCTCACTCCATCCTCCCACCACCCCACTAGGAATAGGGTTCCCCTGGTCCTCACCTACCACCCCACCAGCCTCCGGGTCCAACATATTATTCTCCATAACTTCCGCCACCTCCAACGGGATCCCACCACTAAGCACATCTTTCCCTCCCCCTTCTCTCTGCATTCTGCAGGGATTGCTCCCTACACAACTCCCTTGTCCATTCGTCCCCCCCATCCCTCCCCACTGATCTCCCTCCTGGCACTTATCCCTGTAAGCGGAACAAGTGCTACACATGCCCTTACAGTTCCTCCCTTACCACCATTCAGGGCCCCAAACAGTCCTTCCAGGTGAGGCATCACTTCACCTGTGAGTTGACTGGGGTGATATACTGCGTCCGGTGCTCCCGATGTGGCCTTTTATATATTGGTGAGACCCGACGCAGACTGGGAGACCGCTTTGCTGAACATCTACGCTCTGTCCGCCAGGGAAAGCAGGATCTCCCAGTGGCCACACATTTTAATTCCACATCCCATTCCCATTCTGACATGTATATCCACGGCCTCCTCTACTGTAAAGATGAAGCCACACTCAGGTTGGAGGAACAACACTTTATATTCCGTCTGGGTAGCCTCCAACCTGATGGCATGAACATCGACTTCTCTAACTTCCGCTAAGGCCCCACCTCCCCCTCGTACCCCATCTGTTACTCATTTTTATGCACACATTCTTTCTCTCACTCTCCTTTTTCTCCCTCTGTCCCTCTGAATATATCTCTTGCCCATCCTCTGGGTCACACCCCCCCCTTGTCTTTCTTCCCGGACCTCCTGTCCCGTGATCCTCTCGTATCCCCTTTTGCCAATCACCTGTCCAGCTCTCGGCTCTATCCCTCCCCCTCCTGTCTTCTCCTATCATTTTGCATCTCCCCCTCCCCCTCCAACTTTCAAATCCCTTACTCACTCTTCCTTCAGTTAGTCCTGACGAAGGGTCTCGGCCTGAAACGTCGACTGCACCTCTTCCTGTAGATCCATTATCCTGATATAGGTAACAATAATAAATTAATCCAGTATAAAACATGTCCCTTTGATACCTTCTTGTGTTGTTGTAATTTACTTCCCTGCCCATCAGCAAATGTAACAATCATACTTTTCCTGTCTTCAACCAAGGCATTCATGTAAATTGTAAGAAGTCTGGCCTCAGCACTGATCTCAGTGGCACATCACTTATCACATCTTGTCAAAAAACATTTATGGTTGCTCTCTGTATTACATTAGTCAGTCAATTTTCCATCCATTCCAACACATTACTCGCTACACTATGAACTTCTATACTATTGTCTTTGATCAAATGATTTCTGAAACTCTGAGAAAATTTATCACAGCACGTTACTACATATACTCTTTGATTTTACTTTATCGCTGAACTCCATCTATATACATCTCTCAAAATCATTGCTCCCGAACACCTTTATAGCCAATGTACTTACGTAGTTATAGAGTGAATCAGGCTCTTTGATCAACTGGTCCATGCCAACCAAGCTAGTCCGAATTGCCCACATCCCTCTAAACCATTCCTGTCTATGTACCTGTCTAACTATCTTTTAAAAGTTGTTATTGTATTTGCCTCAAACATTTCTGGCATTTCATTCCACCCACGTACCGCCCTTTGTATGAAAAAAAAGCCCTTCAAGTTGCTATTAAATCTCTCCCCTCTTGGCTTAAACTTATGGCCTCTAGCTCTTGACTACCCAGCCTTTTGAAAAAGACTGAGTGCATTCATCCTATCTATGTCTCTATGTCACTCATGATTTTGTACTCCTCTATAATATTACCTTCTGTCTCTAGCACTCCAAAGCTAGCTTGTCCAACATCTCCCTGTAACTCAGTCTGTCAAATCCTGCCAATATTGTTGTTAATCTTTCTGCACTCTTTGCAATTTAATAATAATTTTCCTTTAGATGGGTGGCCAAAACTGAACACAATACTACAAGAGTGGCCTCACCAGCATCTTGCATAACCACCACTTTTATATGACACCCCACCCCCGCAACTTTTATATTCTCCAAATACTCAGTGCCATGGCTGATAAAAGTCAGGATGCCAACAGCCACCTTCACCACCCTGTCTAACTGACTCCAGTTGGTCTAGTTTACTCTTTATAAGCCACTACCTCCATCCCCATTCTTATCCCTAAACAGATAAAATTAATGGTGACATGGCCACTCAATTTTGAGGGAAAGGTTCTGGTTAGGCATGATTATTGCTTGGACTCGGGCAGCATGAATATTAATGAACAGCTCTTAATATAGCACCTTATTCTACCTTTGATGCCCAATGTTCCCTCTAATTTTTTTTAAACCTGTCCAAATCTGAGCGGGAAACTTTTACACAGCCTAAAAACTGCACAGTAGTTTATATGAACATTACATAACAAAAAATCCAGCTGTGCAAGCACAAAGGCTATGTGTGCAGAAGCATTTTAGTTACTGCACAGTCAGCAACTTAGAGGAAACAGTGTTTGGTACTACCATCTCTGTCTACGTGTTATCTGGGTTTCATTCTACAGTGTCACAATGCTATTGCCTCTAGCTCAAGGGATCTGGGTTCAATGTTGATCTCAGTTGATACCTGTAGAGTTTGCATGTTCTCCTAATGATCATGCGGATTTCTGCTGGGAGCTTTGCATTCCTCCCATGTTCCAGCAATGCTCTGTAAATTGCCCCTTAGTGCAGACTGGTGGTAGCAAATCAAAAGGCAAGTTGCTGGGTATATGAGTGAGAATAAGTTGCAGAACTGCAGGGAAATGAGGAATGGAAATGACAGGATGGTTCCCCTGGGAAACAGCACAGACCTGATGCACTGAATGGCCACTCATGCTGTACTACGTAGCATGCAGGCACAACATGAAATATTACAAATGGAACTGAATGGTGTGTAATTACACTGGACAACAAAGATTTTGCTTCCTAAATACTTTTGGGTGTATCTTATGAATTTTGGGCTGCTGATCATGAAAATCACCATGAAATTTCACTATCATGTACTATTGTTTTGAAATTGCCTATATTAGTTATTTCAATTCATAATTCAAGTCAATTAAAATGTTGTCCACAAGAAGAAAGCCCTTAACTCCGAGTGGAGTCATCGGGATGCCGTCTTTTTAGCAGGCTTTCTTATTTTTACTAGGCCAAGTTGCTAGCTTAACGCTCAACCCAGCACAAATGGAAAGCGTGCAAGGGAGCTGGCTGGATTCAAACTCGGGAGCCTTTGCTCCAAAGTCCGGCGCTGATGCCACTACGCCACCAGCCAGCTGTTGCCCTCAAAGTAAGCTGAAGAGTTTTCTATCTTGTCCAGGCATGCTTAGTCCGGATGAATGCTGCATGGCAGCACAGGTTTTAGAAAGGCTGCTATCAGGAAAGCAGCTTGGATACACCAAGCACTGTTGTTTCATTTATAAATGGGACAGCCATGCTAAAGAACCTCAGTACATTAAAAAGGATTGGCCACTCCATAAGCAAGTTGCTTTCAGGGTAGAAAAGTTTGGCACATACCCACTTGTAGACCCAACAAAGTTATTTTTGGCTCCTCTTCACATAAAACTGGGGCTTATGAAAAATTTTGTGAAAGTGATGAACAAGGAAGTTGAAGGATTTGGAGATGTCAGGGGTAAGTTTTTTACACAGAGAGTGGTGAGTGCATGGAATGGGCTGTCGGCGGCAGTGGTGGAGGTGGAAACGATAGGGTCTTTTAAGAGGCTCCAGGATGGATACATGGAGCTTAGAAAAATAGAGGGCTATGGGTAAGCCTAGGTTTTTCTAAGGTAAGGACATGTTTGGCACAGCTTTGTAGGCCAAAGGGCCTGTATTGTGCTGTAGGTTTCTATGATATTTGAAACAGATGTTTTCCAGAATAACTGATGGCAAGATTAAGGAAGCCATTTTTGTTGGTCCACAATTCAAACTGGTCATCAATGACAGGCATTTCAAAGAACTTCTCGTAGGACTGGAGAAAATCACGTGGAGGTCATTTAAGGATGTAGTTGAAAGTTTTCTTGGCAACTACAGAGCAACAAACTACGTGCAACTGATTGACAATGTGCTTCAAGCATACAAAACCATGAAGTGCAATATATCACTAAAGGTTCATTTTCTGCATTCCCATTTAATCTTCTTCCCTGCAAATCTTGGCGCCGTCAGTGACGAGCATAGTGACAGGTTTCATCAGGACATTGCTGTCATGGAGAAACAGTATCAGGGCAACTGGAGTCCATCAATGCTGGGTGATTATTGTTGGACACTAAGCGAGAAGCCTTAGACACTGAGTAAAATCAAAAATAATCAACAACACATTTTTAGCTTAGTTGAACTATTGCAAAGCATTAGCACTGTTATGCAATTAAACACATTATATTCAATAAAAGTTCATTTCTTTTTTCTCCGGATTCCTATGTGATACAAGTAGTCTGAAATTATATCTGTGTTCAGCTTCAAGCAGACTATCATAAACAATAAAAAAATTCTGAGGAATCAACACTTGTTGTTTCAGTGTTGTCCAGTGTTACATGATGATCTTATGCGTAATTAACTAGAGTTACGAGTAGTAGTAGATTACAATAAAAAGCAAGTTGGTAACAAAACTGTAAACTTGAGAATTGGGAAGATTATTTGAACTTGCTTGTGAGTTGTTAACTTGCGAATAAATAGTTATGTAAGTACACCAGCAAGAAAAATGTAAGATCTTCCACAAATATTAAAATGAATTTGACCAGGGGTTCCCAACCTGAAGACTACGAACCTCCCTAGTCCGTGGTATAAAAAAGTTGGGGAACCCATGAGTTGAGCCATTTCCAGGCAGAGATGGGAGTAATTACATTGGGGATGCAAAGATCTGCAGAGAGATGTAGACAGATTAAGTGAGTGGGCAAATTAGAATGTTAGAGAGAAATTCACTTGGAAGGAAAATTTAAAATGCTGTTGTAAGAGATCTGCATGTGCTAGGTAACTTTGAATGCACAGAATTACCTACAGATACATGCATTTTAAAAGGGAAATGGGACATTAGTCTTTAAGCAAGAAGGTAATGTTCCCTCTAAGGTGAGTGCGTGCACACATCGTGGAATGATGGGAGAGTGGAGAGGGGAGACTTGCAGCATGGGCAACTGCTGGTCTTCCATACAACCCTGCCAAGGCCTGTGCCCCGGCGAGTGAAGACTTTCCAGGGGCAGATCCATGGTCTCGCAAGACTAACCAATGCCTTTAAGTTATCCCGTGAAGGATTGAATAAAATGGGCCTTTACCCAAAGGAGTTCAGAATAATAGGTAATCCCAATAGAACACAAGATTCTGAGAGAGATAGACAAGGCTGTTTCGCATCATGTATTTTTTCTTTATAATTCTGGGGGCCTTTCTGCCCTTTGAGTCTCTGCCAGAAACAGAATGATCCAATTCCCTGTTATTTCTCAGTGACCTATTGTCTCTCAGGTGCCCATCAGCTCCCCTACCCCACCCCACCCCACCCCACCATGCTAGGACAATTTTCAGTCAATTAAGCTTGCAACCAGCATATTCTTGGGACGTGGGGGAAAACTGGAGCATTGAGGAAAACCCAGGCAAAGAGTGAATGTGCAAAGTCTATACAGGCACCAACTGAGATCAGAATGAATCCTGAGTTGGTGAAGCATCGAGGAAGCAGCACCATCTACTCCACTGCCATAAACAACAGGAATTCTGCAGATGCTGGAAATTCAAGCAACACACATCAAAGTTGCTGGTGAACGCAGCAGGCCAGGCAGCATCTGTAGGAAGAGGTGCAGTCGACGTTTCAGGCCGAGACCCTTCGTCAGGTCGTTAGTCCTGACAAAGGGTCTCGGCCTGAAACATCGACTGCACCTCTTCCTACAGATGCTGCCTGGCCTGCTGCGTTCACCAGCAACTTTGATGTGTGTTACTCCACTGCCATACTGGCTTTGCTATAGAGCTATTTAGGTTTGCTATGAGGTAATTTCTTCACAAGATTTGTATATTTTAGAATTTTGAATATCAGAGACGCTTGGATGTTCATGTAAAGAATATTTAAGGCTGTGATTTCTGGATACTCAGACTTGATAAAGTGAACTGCACTGCACAACATCCTGGTCTTTCCTGTTCTCATTGTTCTGTTGTTAATAATTTAATCCATTCATATGTTCACATTTACTTAAAATTGATTATTGACTTTTGTGCTAATTGTTGATTGTTCATGGCTGTTTGCACTATTATCTTGTAAATTGTGGTTGCTATTGTGATGTCTGTTACGGTATTGTCCTGTGTTTTATGCATGGCACAGAACAACAATTAATTCTGGTATGTTTCACATACTGGCAATAAAGTGCTTCTAATTTTGATCCAAATCAGGAGGAAACTGGGATCAGCTTTGAATTTTAAATAAATGATAGCAAACTCTAAAATCAAGTTAGCACTATAGCCAGAATATTGTCAAGGCTCTAGAATCTGAATTGTCACCTAAGCCTCAATTGTATTTTCATGTCATAAAACGTGAAGCATGAAGGTAGGCGCTAGTTGGAACTCAGAAGGAGGTCGTGATCGCGGATCACTGGGTAGTTTACGTTTTGCACATGGCTCTGCCATCTCGCTAGAAAACTCCCAGTTTCAATATTCCCATCGATGGTCATTCTTTGCTGGTTTCTAAACACCTTTCTCATCATTAGGATGGGGAGGATCAGAACTCATCTCCTTCAATTTATTTTGTTTGAAGATAGACTAATAGACTAAGATAACTGCACTGCTCCAAAGTGCACTATATGAGGTCATGCTTACTCTCAACCATTAGACTCTGGAATTCAGAAGAATGAGAGGGGATCTTATTGAAACATATAAGATTATTAAGGGATTGGACACGCTGGAGGCAGGAAGCATGTTCCCGCTGATGGGTGAGTCCAGAACCAGAGGCCACAGTTTAAGAATAAGGGGTAGGCCATTTAGAACAGAATTGAGGAAAAACTTTTTCACCCAGAGAGTGGTGGATGTATGGAATGCTCTGCCCCAGAAGGCTGTGGAGGCCAAGTCTCGGGATGCTTTCAACAAAGAGATGGATAGCGCTCTTAAAGCTAGAGGAATCAAAGGTTATGGGGATAAGGCAGGAACTGGATACTAATAGTGGATGATCAGCCATGATCACAGTGAATGGCGGTGCTGGCTCGAAGGGCTGAATGGCCTACTCCTGCACCTATTGTCTATTGACTCTATAATGAGACAACCTTTAGCTGGCAAAGTGATGCCCCCCTCCTGTTACACTGTTTGTGGTAACTTATTTTTTATTCTTTCTACTTCTATCTATGCACTTGTATTTATATCTGTGCATTTGCAATGCTACTATGACACTGTAATTTCCTTTGGGATCAATAAAGTATCTATATATAATATAAAACGACCAAGGATAACAATATTGATAAAGCATTAACTGAAAACTTCATTATAATTAGAGTCATACAAAAATATAGCATAAATACAGGCCCTTCAGCCCATCTAGTCTGTGCCAAACCATTAAACTGCCTAGTACCATTGACCTGCATGGGTGCATTTTTTTCCCCTAGATACTGTTCCTAAAAATCTTTGGAATAACACATACAAAATCCTGCAGGAATCCAACAGGTCAGCTAGCATCTACAGAAAGGAATAAACAGTCGCTATTGCAGGCTGAGACCCTTCACACCAAGACTGCAGAGCTCCTCCAGCATTTTGTATGTTACTCTGGATTTCCTGTATCTGCAGAATCTCTTGTACTGTATTTGTAAAACATCTTTGGAACCTTCTTGAAGGAACTTGTTATAGAATCAAAAAAGTTACAACGTGGAAGGAGGCCATTCATCCCATTGGTTTGTACTGGCTCTATATATTACCAGATGGTGTCCCTCCCCAAAACTCTGGCTCAGCAGGTCTGTGCAGAGTTTGCATGTTCTCCCTGTGCAACACACATAAAATGCATTAGGAACTCAGCAAGTCAGGCAGCATCTATGGTGGGAATACTAACCCAGCACCCTTTTGAAGGCTGTTGATGAAACTGCCTCCACTCTCACCCTGCACTCCAGATGACAGCCATTCACTAACGCCTTTCCTTTCTGTTCAGTCCACCGTTCCTCTCACGACCCTCATGCACTTTCAAAGCTGGACGAAATGCAGAAAGCTGAAACTGCTGGAAGTCTGGAAGATTGCTGGAATCAATGAGGCGGTATTCCTGAATTTGCTCTCCTCGGATCCAAACCATGATAATTATAATTTCTATCCTGTGTGTGGTCTGTACCTACGTGCCCGTAATGCTGCAGGCAAATTCTTCCATTGTACCTGCACCTCATATGACAGTAAACTCGACAGACTGATGCAAGGTCCCAAGCATCAGCTGGTTTCAGATTTCGAGCTGTGCATAATTTTGTCTTTCAGTAAATGCTAATAATATTCAGGAGGTCGGGAAATTGTGTGGAGAACGCGGGAACTTGGATCATGCAGGTCACTTAAGGACGTTTCTTGAGGAATTTCCTCTCTGCCGAGATTAATTTCCTCTTTAAATGTCGTTCCAGCCCCTACTCCCCCCCAAAAAAAGGAATATGCCACGTTCAGACGCAGGGTCGTTCTGGAAAAATATGCTTTGCTCGGTTCTTTGACGAAAGGGGTTCAAGCAACATCGCCAGTCTCGTAATTGCGAGCAATGCAGCCACAGTCTCTCCCTCTCCTCCCGCCTCTAGCAATTTTTGAACTTGGTCCGCGCTGCGTCACGAGCCGCCGCCGTTGGCTGTGACGTCAGTTCCGGCGAGAGGGCTCGCGACGAGGCAGCCTAGATCGAGCAAAACAAGGCGGTGGAAAATAACTCGATGCGAACCGGAGGCGTCTCTCGCGTTAACACCGAGCAGCTGTGCGCCCAACCGTGGAACCAAACAAGTGTCTCTGAGTTTGTCTGTGTCTCGGATCTTCTAAAAAAAGAAAGATGTCGGCACAGGCCCAAATGAGAGCCATGCTTGACCAGCTCATGGGCACATCTAGGGACGGTAAGCGCGTGAGTGGTGAGACCTGTCCTTATTTTGTTGAAATTTAATGTCGATGTTTCCGTATGAATAGGTATAACATGTCCGCTATGAGAACCCGGCCAATATGGTGGCAGAAGCTGAAATCCTGACTCTCGTTCTCTCCCCGCCTCACTTCAAATGATTGATGGGTACCATTAGCCAATGGGATTTGAGTTCTCATGGATCGATGGTGGCCTTGGCCAGTCAAGGGAGACCGTTTGCGGATTGACCACCAGATTATCCAATAAATGAAGAAACGTCGTTTGTCTTTTGCAGGATGGCGGGATTTGAGACGACTAGCTGTATTTCGATTGGCTTCTGTGGAGGTTGAAGCGAGCCAATTGGTTTTAAATGGGTGGGACTTTCTCCATTCTCAATTATTTTGGGGTTTGAGTCATTTAGCGTTTCAGAATTGTAGCATTGAAAAAGAGGAGGGATTTACATCGCAGTAATTCACCAATACTGTTCAGTTGAGCTGACTAATTCAAATTATTAACAGAAGGAAAAAAATCAGAACAGTGGAAATCTGCGACTGAGCATTTCTCAACTGAAATGTCAAAGTTTATTATCAAAGTACTTATGTGTAGTATATGTCACCATATGCTACCTTGAGATTCATTTTCTTACAGCCATTTACAGGCAAATAAAGACATACAACAGAATTTAAGAAAAGCATTAAGTAAAGACTGACAACCAATGTGCAAGACAAATTGTGCAAATAAATAGTACCGAGAACATGAGTTGTACAGTCTCTGAAAGTGAGTCTGTAAGGTTGTTGAATCAGTTCAGAGTCAAGGAGAGTGAAGTTATCCACAATGATGGTTGAAGGGTAATACCTTTCTGAATTTGGTGTGTGGGACCTTAGGCACCTGTACTTCCTGCCTGATGGTAGTAGCAAGAAGAGAACATGGCTTGGATTTTGGGAGTCTGTGATGGATGCTGCTTTCTCGTGGCAGTGCTCTTCGTTAGTGTACTCAATGGTGGGGAGGCCTTTGCCTGTCAGTAGTTCACTATGGATTTTATGATTCATTTGGTACCACCATATTTCCCAGTTATTCCAGTTTCTAACTAACCACTCCTATCAATCCTATCATTTTCATACAGACTTCATTCAGTATCTGTGATGTAGGGTGTGCTGTCTATTGATCAGTACTCATAGTTGCTTTTGGTGGTTATAGAGTTTATAGATGCACAAGTAGATACATTATTTGTTAAGCACATTGGGGGGGAAGGTTTAAGAACTTTTGGAACTATTTCATGGATGGAATTGACCTTGAAGGCTCACATAATGCTTAAGATTCATTTGTTTAGAAAGTATATTTCTCTCAATTGTATCTGTGTAATCATTCCTAGGTGATTTATTCTATCAAGTTCAATACTACAGTCTTATACCATACACATGGAGGCTGTCCTGTGTGATTCTATGCTTTCTGCAGCATTGTATGCCATACTTGTTGTTTGATCAAACATAAGTGTGTATCTCATCATCAGTACATTTTTTAATCAAATCATCCTGCTAGTAAGGATTAGGATCAACTTTGATATCCCTTTGATTTTTTTTCTGTATTTCTTTTGTCTTTTTAAATCTTTGTTTAAACAGTGAGTGCTGAAGACATCTGGGGGAAATGGCTTGGAGAAGCGTTACCAACGGTATGAGGGAACTAATTTAACACACACACAGCTGAAGTGGTGAGAGTCCCTCTTTTCAAGTCACCATAAATCCATCAGTTTGTCACTACTGAAGATTATGTTACATGGGAAATACTAGGTTAAAATGTATTCACCTAAGTATCAGTACACTACCAGAAAAGTTGGTTCTTTACTAGGCAAGTTTATGAGGGGACATGAAGATGCTCTGAAGGTGCATAGCATTGCATAAAAATAAAGTTTTTTTTTCAAAACTTCATCGATTGACTTAGATTACAAGAATCAAATCATAAAATGCTGGAAAAATATGCCAGATTGTTTTAGTGAACTGGGAAACAATCTTTTATGTGGGTGAGTTTTGGAGCTGGAAATGTTAGTAAATAATAGGAAGGGAATAGAGGAACAAGGTAGGCTGTGATGAGATGAGAGGCTGAAGAGATTTTGACAATAGGGAAAATGTATAAGATAAAGTTCGAACTAAAATTATTAAAATCAAAATAATGTATGTCACCATATACGACCCTGAGATTCATTTTCTTGCATTTACAGTAGAACAAAGTTTTTCAATGATTCTATTGTATTTCTAAGTGCAAAGTCTGACAACCAACTAATATGCGAAAGATACAAAACAAAAATAATAAGAAGAAGAAATTAATACTGAGAACATGAGCTGTAGAGTACTTGAAAGTGACTTCATAGTTTGTGAAATCAGTTCAGTGTTGAGTGAAATTATCCATTCTGGTTCAGGAGCCTGATGTTTGAAGGGTAATGGCTGTTCCTGAACCTGGTGGTGTGGGACCTAAGGCTCTTAAACCTCATTTCCAGTGGCAGCAGCCAGAAGAGAGCAAGGTCTTGATGGTTCTTGATGATGGATGAAGGAGTTCACAAAGAAACAAAAGATGGGTCTATATACAGTGCAAAGTGATTTGGTGGATTTTTAAACTAGCTGCGTTATATGTTGTGTTTTGTTGAAAGGTGTAATGCTGTTTCTTGAACCTGTATTGCATTTTATTAGAAAAGATAGATCGTCAAGGTTACAGTGGTAAGAATTAAGTTGCCACTGAACCAAAACTTGCAGAATGAACTGGTATGTTCAAATACAGCCATCCAATAATCAGTGCTTGGTTTTTCACCATTGTAGAGGAGACTGATTTGTAAGCAGCAGTTGTATAATATGAAATTGAATGATGCACAAGTTAATTATGGTTTTATCTGGGAAATGTATTTAGGGTGCTCAACTATTGGAAAATGAGGTATGAGACCAGGTATTCTATTTTTTTTGGAATTGTATAGGAAATGTTTGTGAGAGATGGTGGGAGGTATTTATGAAAATTGAGTATTTGTGTTGTAAATACCATGAATTGGGCAATGAGGTTAATTTGAGTATCAGGATATAGGCAGCAAGGTTGATTTGTCCTTTAAATAATAGGTGCTCCTATTTAAGTAACTTCATAATTGAAGGGGATTTCCATAATCAGCTAATAATGGATATAATCCAAAAAAATCATCCAAATCTTGTAATCCAAGTTCGTCTGAATGAAGTTATCAGTACTAATTTTTTTTAAAAGTATTTTTACTCTAAATCTTTTCAACCAGCAATGCTGAAAATTGATCGACAAAGCATGACCACGCAACTTTGTAGAGCTTGCCACTAGAATCCAAAGTCTTATTTTTTTTCTGTAATTTGAAACTTTAGGTTTATTTGATTAAAATGTTCAAGTTATCTTTAATGAATGAAAAACATTTCACAAAATACGTTTACTGACCAGCAGGATAACATTCAAGTCATTTAGGACAAAAGATTTAAAGTAACTTTGGCCTGGCCTTTCTTGGAGTTAAATCTAAATAATGGCACGTTAAATTGTTCTGAGTTAACAGGTAATTGCATGTGAGTGTCTTAATATTGGATTGACTCTTAGTATAAGATGATGCAGTATATTAGAGGGTCAGATCTGCAGTCTTTTATACAATATTGGTCATGTATTCACACGTGAAATTTCACTGGAGTATTTAGTTTGGTTGCTTCTCAACTTGAATTAAACTGTAGCAATCAAGAGGGAGATTAGGGTGCTGTTCCATTGCAAGTGCTGTATTTGTAAAGGCAGTTTTGTATCTGTTTTAATTTTTAATTTCCTCTACATTAGAACTTGATTCAAGTAGGAAGGTGCAGTTATATTTGTACGGCACAAAATTTTGCATTTTAACCCAAAGATATGTCAAATATATTTTAACAGTGAGAATTACAGAACCTTCACGATAATGAGGTTCTGCTCAGAGTGAACAAGTATACATATGAGCAAAATATTTTTCTTAATATTTAAGACCTAAGGCATGGGAGCAGAATTAGACCATTCAGCTCATCAAGTCTGCTACACTATTCCATCACGCCTGGTTTATTATCCGCTCAACCCCAATTTCTACCTTCTCCCTGTAACCTTTGAAGCCCTGGCAAATCACAAACCTATCAGCTTCTGCTTTGGATATACCCAATGACTTGCCTCCACACCTGATTGGGGCAGTGAATTCCACAGACTCACTACCCTTTGGCTAAAGAAATTCCTCCTCAATTTGTTCTAAATGGACATTACTCTATTCCAGGGGTTCCCAACCTTTTTTAGGCCATGGACCCTTGCCATTCACCAAGGAGTCCGTGGACTCACCCACCGCAAGAAACATCCTCTCTACAGCCACTTTCAGTATTCGATAGGTTTCAATAAGATGCCCTGTCATTCTTCCAAATTCCAGCTAGGACAGTCCAGAGCCATCAAACACTCCTCGTGTGTGAACCCTTTCATTCCTAGAATCATTCTCGTGAACGTCCTCTGGACCCTCTCCAATGCCAGCACATCTTTTAGGATTAGTTTACTTAATATTTATAGTTGCTTTAGGCAATTTATCAAGAAAATACAAGGAGTTATTGGAAGTCAGTTACTGTGCTTAAGGGACATTGAAAGGAGAAAGGAAAGATGTATGAATCAGCCAAAATGCTGCCTCTCTTCATTCTTGTGTTCACAGTAAAACACAAGAAAATATGAGCAGCAGCATACCATTTGGCTCTTTGAACCCATCCACAGTTTAATATGATCATGGCTGATGTGTGATGATCTCAAATTGTAATTCTTTTTCTCTGCATGGTTGCTGCCTGAGCTGTTTCTGTTTCAGGTTTCTAGCATCTTCTATATTTTTGATGAGTAAATGGTTAGATTTTTTTTCCCAAAGATCTTTTCCCAAAGTTAGTTTACTTGAAGTAAATAGGATAGAAAGGCTAAAGGTGATGCCAGTTGTATCATATTTTTACTAACCTCTAAGTATCTTCTTTGAGAACAATCATTCTGTGTAGGGGAGATAATATCTATGATCCCTGTGGTTGGTACAGAATTATAGAGATCCATTAACACAATAGGTCAAATAAAATTCAGATTAGCTTATCTTGTGCTTACTCCCTGCATTTGTTTCTCCAGCCATTTTTGGAGTGTAGTATTTAGGATGAGCATCACTTAACCTTCAGAGGACATATCTGGCCCCTGACTGTCCAGATGGTGCCTTTGGACAACCCAATGGTGTTAAAAACCTTTGTAGATTTTTAAAATATCTCCAGTTGGAGGCATTTTAAATTTATTTGAAAAGTTGAGGAGCCAAATGAAATGTAGGACATTTGTGTTCCAGCTTTAAGATTCTGTAATGAATCCAGCAAATGAGTGGAAGGTCAGATGCACATGATTTCTGTTATAATGCACAGGTGAGAAGTCAGCAATGCTTTGTATGTACTGCCTGCTGACCAGCTAAAAATTGATATACCTTGATTCAATTTGGACTATTTTGTTGGGGGTTGGGAGGATGAGCACTTCTGGCATCGGAAATAACTTGTGGATTCGAACTTGTCGTTGATAAACATGTTTGCATGAGACCTTGAGAAGGCAGACTGTACAGAGTTGCTCATCAGTTTGCTGGAATTTTTTTTACAATAGCTTGTTTTTCTAAGAAGATAATGTTATAGGGTAAGTATAAATTGTGGCATTGTCATCCTATTTGAATGGGCCCGACTTAATCCTAAATTAAATGCTTCTTCAAATATGTCCATAGATTTGTTGAATCGAGTAGATGCACTTCCATTTCCTCCCCTGACGCCCTATTCTTTGCCCTGCTTCAATTAAACCTTAGCCTCTCTTGGATCTCTGGCAATTGTTATTTTGCATTTGTAGAAGAGGAAACAATGTAGAAAATAAGAGCATCTAAAGCTGCCAATGTTCATGTGATATCTCAAACAAGAGAAAATCTGAAGATGCTGGAAAGCCAGGCAACACGCACAAATTGCTGGAGGAACTCCACAGGCCAGGAGGTATCTATGGAAAAGAGTACAGTCGACTCAGTCCTGATGAAGGGTCTCATCCCAAAACGTCAGCTGTACACTTTTCCATAGCTGCTGCCTAGACTGCTGAGTTCCTCCAACATTTTGTGTGTTTCATGTGATATCTAGCCAGTAATGCATTGATTTTTTAAAAAATTATTTGAATGGCATGTGCCAGTATTAACTGCAGAGAATTGAAGCCACAAGCTTAAAACCCGTTTAGCTTAAACACATGTTTTTAAACAAAATGTCTGCGTTGTCTAGTCTGTTCATCTTGTTAAAGTGACGATATTGTAACTGCTGAGAGTGCATGCTCCTCGTTTCTGAAATGTGTACAGGTTTATTATTCAGTAGGTTGCTCATTTAGAAACAATGAAGCTTTAAGCTTTGAAAGCCTAGAACTACAAACTAAAACCTATTTATATCTGGGTTTGTTATATTTACAATGATAAAATTGTTTTGGACATAATTTGAGAAGACATGATTCTGCTGTCTGGATTTACTAAATGTGTGGGGTCTCTTAACCATCAATGTATTCAAAGAATGTTTTAGCTTGATTGCATTTGTGTATACGTCTCTCATTTTCATACATATTCACTATACAGGTGGCCTTCACATCAGAGCTGTTTGGGTAATGGAATTTTTGCTTAAAAATAAGTTTTTCAAATTTAATTTTTTAATTGCATACACAAAGGATGTGGCTTTGCAGAATGGAAAATCACAATTGGACCATACTCTAGAAATGCAACATCCACCTCCCACTGTATTTTGGGGGTCACCTGTATTGAAATTTAGATCTTGATTCATTTTAGTTTCATTCTTTCTTGGGATGCCAAGACAGTTGAATGTTTTGTTTCTTGGTGTTGTCAGTTTTAAAAATTAAGGTTCACCTAATCTTTTACTGAATTTTGCAATGTGATCTTATTAACGCAAAAATCAGCAAGTTAATTTTGAAAATCGATAAGTAAACATGTCAGTCACTTAGAATTTTGTCAAATCTGCTTCACCAAGAGAACTTCTATCTTTGAATCCTGGGCCAATGCCATTTTTTTAAAATCTTGCTGAGTAATAGGAATAATGTACTTGTTCTTTATTGACCTTATTTTACCTTTATTTTCCTTACCACACACAGCAAGCCAATGCACTGCCTCTGTGATATATCCACTTTTTTCAATGTCCTTCTTCAACAAATTCAACTTAGTATATACAGTAGTGTTTTTTTTTCCTCTTTTATCTTTAAATCATCTTTTCCTGAACCTTTCATTCATGAAGTGTCTTACATTGGCTTCTCAGTCCACTCCAGTATTGTAACCTTGAAACGTAATAATCATAATGACATAAACTTGTCCCTGTACTGCAGCAAATTAAATCATTTTCTTGTATAAAAAGTCCACTGCATTTTATTTTGCTGTTGTTATGTAATAGCTTGCATCATCCACAAGTGTATTCCACTTTACACCAGTTTTTGGATTCTAGGAGTTCCTTTGACAAATTACAGTAGTCTTTGTGAGTAGTTATTTCTTTTCCATGGCAACTAGTTCTTAATTCTTTAGAGGTTAGAATTTTAGAGCTGTTTGTTTCTATGGAGTTCAGTAAGTTCTTGGGATGTAGTGTTTTAATTGTGTTATACTGCAAGTGAAATTATTTTTGGTGCAGGCTCAAAATGAATAGATTAAAGTAAAATCGGAAAATTCCAGTTTTGTGGTCTTTTCCTTCCGAGTAAAAGCACTCTAAACTTTCTTACTGGTTGAATGTTGTGGACTATTGCCCACAACATTAACTACACTTCTGAAATCAATGTAACACATTTTGGGATGTCTCAGTGGTGTTCTGTAAACTCACTTTGGCTCATGTTTATGTGGCTCAATTATTTTGAAAAGATTAAACCAAAAATTTCAATCCCCATTTCATTGACACTGGTGACATTAACACCTGAAGTGATTTTTTTGTTTTTAAATGCATTCAGTCATTTGACCACAGATGTAGATTAAGTGATTGACTTCAACATCCATATCAATTAAATTTGTATTACAATTTGAATCAAGTGTTTGTTGGCATTTGTTCTCTAAGTGGGAAGGTGCTTTTGAAATAAAGACAAATTACCTTTTTGCCCTATTTTATGCATTGCTGAGGCTAGACTTTTAAGAACAGAAGAATGTCTCAGGAATAGAACATCTGGCACTTCCACCCTGCTCTATAGTTCATCAAAAATCATGGCTGATCATCTCCCTCAACTCCATTTTCTTCCAGTATCCCATTATTCTTTATTCCCGTATTATCCAGAAATCTAGCCATCTGTTTGAATGAACTTAATGATTTAAGCCACCACAGACATGTAGGACAGTCAGCTCCATAGATTCACCTCACTCTGACTGAAGAAAAATTCTCCTCTTAGTCCTTAATAGGGTACTCCTTATTCTGTGACAGACCCTCGACCCTCGAGTTTTAACCAGGAAAAATATCTAGCCTATCAAGCACTGTAGAATATGTTGTAAGAGTGATTTAATAATCATGTAATCAAAAATATCTGTATAGCTTTTATGAAGTTGAAAATAGCATTTTGATTTGAAAATTTTTAAGGAAATAATCATGCAGTTGGGGGAGGGGTGGAAAATTTTGCACGATTGATCAAGGGCCACATTAATAAAGGACTGCAGTTTGTTGTGTAGAATTACTGCCCCAAGTTAAAAATAAATTAAGAGTTTAGTTACAACAAATTCTTTCGAAAGTACTTGAAAACCAGCTATGGCATGATGCTTTAAGGCATCACACATAAAAGTTGCTGGTGAACGCAGCAGGCCAGGCAGCATCTCTAGGAAGAGGTGCAATCGACGTTTCAGGCCGAGACGACGAAGGATCTCGGCCTGAAACGTCGACTGCACCTCTTCCTAGAGATGCTGCCTGGCCTGCTGCGTTCACCAGCAACTTTTATGTGTGTTGCTTGAATTTCCAGCATCTGCAGAATTCCTGTTGTATGCTTTAAGGCATGTTTAGCTGTAAATCTTATCTGGTCTGTGGTTAGCTGTTGATGCAAATGCTGGAAGAACTTGATTGAAGTATTTAGTTTACATCTTTTGTTGTTTACAAATTTCACAAAGACTTTTCAAAATAGGATGACCACTCAACTATGTTTTTTTTCAGTAACAAAGACTTAAATGTTTAAAAGCATTATTCCTGATAAACTGTTGTTCTTAAAATAAGTCTCTGTAATTATTGGAAATAAATCAGGTTGTATGCTTTGCTTTTATTTGAGAAGTGACAGTTTGTTTTCAGTCAAAAAAAACCTTGGTTTAGTGGTATTGTTTCAGTATTGACGTTTTCATGTAGTTGCTATTAATTTTTGTCTTACTGTAACTATACTCTTCTTAAGCCCATCACTCCTGCTGGGGCGTAGGCTGCTGACAGCAGCTCACCGGAGTTTTTGAGGTCTTTGGAGCTTTTGCTGGCATTTCTATAGTACTGGCTTTTTATGGGATGGGGCTCCTAGCCCCATGCCCAACCCTCTTCCTTTCGCAGCCAGGCCTGGGATTGTCCATGGAGGAATTAATTGTACTCTTGCCAGGGTGTTGTAGTAACGGGGCTATGAAATCATAGGTAAAATTTAATACTTAGGAGTAGTTATGAACACATGTGAGATACCTCATTACAGATTTAACATTATGGAATGTCCAGGTGACAGACCTTTATACCATTTATCCAAGCACAATTCTAGGAGGCTAAATGCTCATTAAATGAATGCTGCAGCCTTCTATCCTACAGAGGAGTGAAACATGCTTGTTGGATTGATTAGCGTAATTTAGTTACTGTTTCACTTGTGGTCAACGATGATAAATTTCCATGTACTCAGATCCATTTTACAACTAACCTTCAAACAGTTTTGCCCAGTTTGCAAGGAGGGGGAAAATTAAATTGTGTATTTTCTCGTGGCTGTCAAGCAGAGTTCAAGTTCAAGTTCTATTGCCATTTCAACAGTATGCATGTATACTGCCAAATGAAATAACATTCCTCTTGACCAAGGTGCACAGCACAGTATGTATAACTCTCACATAAAATAATGTTACCACAAATAATTTAACAATTAATAAAGTGCATTTGCATTGCAAGTTAAAAAGTAAACAGCATAATGCTGCTGACGCCGCATATGTGGTGAGAGCTGGGTGGTGGCATGCAGTTCAGTTGTTCCACAACCTGGGGAAAGAAGCTATTCTGCATCCTAACAGTTCTTGTCCTCATATTATGGTACCTCCTGCCTGATGGTGGGGGGTCAAAGGGATTGTTGGATGTATGGGAGGGATCACTGACAATGCTAAGGCCCCTGCATACACAGTGCTCTTGGTAAGTACTGTATCTCAGATGAATGAAATAGAGACCCCGATGATCTCTGCAGTTGTCACAATCCTTTGTAGAATCTTGTAGTCAGATGCCTTACAGAGGAATGTTAACAGGAGCAAAATAACCTGTTTTAAATCATTTGTAAAATTAGCACTTGTTTCTGTTTGTGTTTTGCTTGATTGCTAGGTAATTGTGCAACATTTTCTGTAGTTTTCCTAATCTGTGAGTCCACTTTGTTGGGTGGGGGCTGTTCTCATCTGGTGCCCTTGATTGTTAGTGGAGGAATTAGACTCTTGTGCTGTGGTGTGGTTATTTCATTGTGTTCTTTGTCATGATTTTTTTGGACATTCAAAATATACATGGTAGGATTTTATTCAGATTACAAACAAACAATTCTGAATCTTGTTAGACTAGAGGTTTTGGGTTTTGGTAAAATTTGTTTAATCTCATGATGCCCACAAAAATGTGTTTTAGCTTCCTAATTTTTGCTTAATTCCCAGTTGTTTAAAATTAACTCCTAAACAATGTTTTGTGATCACTATCACCTATTTGAACATTTTAATCTGGTTAATGGAACTTTTATGCATCTTATTGATCTAGTCTCCAGTCTGCATGCATATATTTCAATTTATCATTAAATTGGAGCCACTTTCTAGATAGGTTCAGTGCCCTGTTCCTGGGTTGTACTGTTCTAGGCTTTGTAGAATTCTATTAATCAATACTAACCAATAATGCAGCACTGATTCAGTTCTGCAGTGCATTGCTGGTGTTTCTCAACATTAGTACTGGTAAGTTTTTGGATTGTTGCATGAATGTAGAAGTACCAGATTTACTGGCTGAACTTGCTGTTGAATTCCCCACTGAACAGGAGCTTGATGAGGTTCTTCAGCATTGGAGAAGTTGCTCTTGGAACCCTGATCGGTATTTGTGAGCCAGTTCATTTGAATGGTGATTATAGGACTGCATTGAAGAAGGGAAAGACCCAAGGTGAATTACAGTTTTTAGATAAAACTTCGGCTTTGGCAGAATGGCAAAGCTGAGGTGGGGTTTGCAAGCTGACAGAAAAACTTCCAAAGGAATAGTGTGAGACTTTTCTGGCTTCCCATCATGCCATTGCAATGTTTGGCGGGGTCATCTTAATCAGCGAGATAGACTTTTCAGATCCAGCCATGGGAAAATGAGTTGAAGGAAGTCAATGAATGTGAGCAGAAGCCTTCACTCCAGAAAATCTGGGCCAAAGTGCTACACTATTGTAATTAGATATTTATGCAATGTGCATTTGGCTGAACTAGTAACTCACTTATTTGGCAGTCAGACAATAGTTAGTTTATTACAAAACTTATCAAATATGACCTACTTATTCAATAGTGCCCATTCTTTATAATTTGATCTAAAATATTGTAATAAAGCTGCTGGTCAATAATTCGTGTTTCTGATGGCTTTTAATGTATTTCAGTTAATTTTTTTTGAGATCCAGTGCATTCCCATTGGGCTTTTTTAGGTGAAGGTGGGGCAGTATTTGTTTAGAAATAATTAAATAGTTCAAATAACAGGGTTTGGGAGAGGCATGTGGGGGAATAGTTTAAGTTTGGGGAAATTCAATTGTTTTCATGAGACATTCTAAACTGGCATATGTCTGATTACTTGGATCAGAAGGAAAGGACTTTTATATTTAAAGCCTTTGGGTTGCATATAACTACAAAAGTTTTTTTTTCTCCCTTCCTTGGAATGTAATACTGCAGTTAGATACATTGTTGAATTTGCTGGGCGTTACTCTTTTTTTTACCTATACAAACTGAACAATTTGGCCCCTTGTTTTATTTATAAAGGTTCAGTGTATCTTTGCCTGCCTACTTCAGTCTGCAAGGGAGTTACAGAAACACCCCACGTTCATCGAGCCGTGAGTCATGACTAATTTTTCCAGCTGTGTTAATAAATGTGGACAAGGAAACGGTCAATTTTAATAGCTACAATATTCAAAGATACGGTGTACACAACAGTGAAAAATGAGTAGTCTGCAAAGCAGTAGCAACTGGCCAGACCAATTTGATATGTAGGTTTACCTTTTAGGGGAAAATTAGTAAAAGGAACACTATTACTAATTTACAAGCAGCAATTTGAGACCACTAGATTTAAACTGGGACCAGTAATTACTGGACACATGGTGTGATTTTAGTTTACTCATCACAATATGAGTATTCTGGAGCAGTTCAAGATTTGTCACATGTTTTATTGTTTTAACATAGATTTGCTATTTTAAAACCTCTAAGTTATGAGAATTGGTTTTACCTCTCATGATGTTTTTCACCTGGGTAGAGGAGGAGCCAAATTGACCTGGTACTGTGCATACAAACACACTGCAATAAACATTTGCATGTTAGCTTTTGAAAAAAAGTTATAATTTCTGCTCCGGGTCAAAGTCTGCAAATAACCAAATTGCACTTGATAGTTGATGTCTAAGGTGTCAGGTGGTTCTGGCAAAAGCCGGAATTTACAGGTTGAATCGCCACCTGTGTTCAGACTTCATTAATGAAAATGTACTCTTAAAACCTGATATTATCCATTTAAGTAATCTTACCAAATCATGTCCATTCTCCATCATATGTACAACAATGCAGTGTACTTATTTTAGCTCATGAGAACCCCAAGGCTCTTCTCCCTTAGTGCAGCTATTCAGGACAAAATGATCTGCAGACTTGTCATCACTGCTGATTTTGCTTGTCCTTTCTACTACTTTCTTATTTACAGAGGGAAGAGAAAATATTTCCTGCTTAATCCTATTTTCACTTTAAGCATCTAAATATCTTTTCCGTGAATATGTGAGGTACATATATACAACAGACCGTGTTCTAATTTACTCCTGGAATATTTTTAGAAATTGCAAGTGGACAAAGCCACCATCATTAATTAAAATGCAAGTAAAAGTTTGATTCCCATTATAGAATCAAAACTTGGAGTAGTCCTCCCATAAAATTTGGTATTCTTTCTCATTCCCCGAGTGTAGCAGGCATTTGCTCTTCAGTTCTGAGTTTTGTTTTTGTAGTAACTAATCAAATTGGATTTTCTATGGAATTGTTGTTCTGGTTCATTTTTTAAAATGTATATCGCGAATGTGTGTCATTTTAAAAAAGAGAACATTTTCACAATAATTGTTTAACCAGAATGTGTAATGAAAAAGTTTAAATATTCCATGGTTGTTCATCAAGGTTTAAGCTTCAAGCCAGTGCTTTCTACTGCAAACTTCTTAGTTACTTCTGTCAGGAGAAAGTAAATATTGGATGGTACAGCTAATAATAACTCTATCCCTTATCAATATTTTCATGCTCTGGAGTTGAAAGCATTTGTAGCTTTTGTGAGGCGGCTTTCTCTCCTGCTAATACCAGGAGGAGTTAACCCTTTTGCGGACTCCATGTGAGGAATGCGAGCTCAGCAATCTCTGGAACGTAAGTTTGGGAGAAGAGCAGTTCATCGCCTTTTTAAAGGCACACATCTTGAGTCTGGAAATATTTTGTCCATATTGAAAACAGTATTTTATCTAGGTTAGCACTAATAAGGATTAACCATTTCTCTAGAATATCACTTTGATTAGTTTGGGAGTTTTGTGGAAATGTTTTACTGTGGTGTCTTCGAGATTTTCCAGAATTATTTTTAATTTGCAACTGATCTGTTGTGTTTTCTTTAATCACAACTGAAAATACTGCTGCATTTTAATCATAAAAATGAATAAAATAGCTCCAGTTTTAAATCAAGTGGCCTTAATTGCTTCAATCTTGTAACTTAGCAATAGACTTTTCTGCAGTTAATAATCCTGATGTCGTAGGCTACAAGATCATTTATTGTACAACAAAACTGTTACCTAAGTAGCTAAGAGGATGTTATACACCCAAATTTCATTGAAGGAAGAGTACATAGAATTGTTACGTACAATAGTTTGTACATGACTATCAAACAAGGCTTGACATCGGGCAATTGGGTACATCTGTTGTATTGTAAGGTTATTGGGTATATTTGTTTGGTGGGATGACTAAAACCATATTTACCCCTGTGTTGTCCCTGGACTCTGCCATTTGCCCGTTGTGTAAAATATTCTACATACAAATCCTTGTTTATGGTTAATTCAATTGTGCATTTCTGGACTAAACAATGAAATGCGATCAAAACTGGAAATGTGATTTTTTTTTTGTTTGCTTATTGCCCATTACTTTGAAATGGCTTCTTAATTTGTCTTAAGTTGAATTTAGATTTGAGTTGGCTTATGTAGCATTGTGTAGCTATTTGATTTCACAGTTTAATTCAGTGTTTGAAAATGAAAATACTGTAAACATAGGAAAGACCAATTTTAATACAGTTCTGAGGTGTAGTAATTTTAAATTTTATGGGATAGTTAAGAGTCCAGTCAACAATATGATAATGGCCAAGCTATGGAAAAGATGACACTACATTTTGCTGTGCCTGTTTCGTACATATGCACAGCCATCCAACAGTATCAACTCACATTGTGTGTATGCTATTCCACCAAACCTGAATTGTCACCAAAAGACATTTAAAAGCACTTTCTTCTCATGGGCTTTTCTTGAGAAAAGTTAGTATTTTCATGAGCTATTGAATGATATTTTCAGATATTTAAATACTGTCAAAATCAGATGATTTGATCCTCTGGGTCTGTAATTCTTTCGCAAATAGCAAATATACCCAATAACTTTCTGTTCACTAAATAGAACGTTAAAATGCTCCTCAAACCCTGGTTTTAATTTAAATGAATCTAACTATATAATTGGAACTGAGCTTCACTGATGAAAATCTCTTCTGAAGAGAGACTTATTTAAAATATAGCCTGAGCTTAAGGGTTAATTTGTAACTGTATAAATTTCAAAGATGTAATTTAGAATTTAATACATCTTGAACCTGGGTTTCCAAATAATTGGTATAAAATACACTTTCTATTCTGCAAATAGATTATGGATGTGCTCAAAGTTTAAACCCGATTGTTGTACCAGTCATTATTGCTTAGTGTTTCCAAAAATTAGAATTGTCCATGCAAAATTGTAACAAATGACCTATTAATTAAGCTGTAAGATATTCATTATTGGGAATTCAAATTTTTACTTTTACCAATATTAATGTCAAGGCTTGTTTTGAAAACGTATCAAACTAATGCATATGGCATTCTATGTATGATCTTACAAGCAATAGGATTGAATGAAAGATTTAAGCTGAAGCCACCAGCAGTTGAGGCCCGTCCGGTTTGTTTCCAAACCCAAGACTTTACTGTATTCCTCCACCATTCTGTTTTTCCTATTCTAGTTTAAATCACTCCTTAGGGAAAGGATAATATCTACCTCTTCTTGCATTTTCTTTTGAACTTGTGTGATTTCAATTTTGAAAAGTTTAATAGCAACTGCTTTGATTAGAACGTATATCAGAAGTTTATTTTTATTAATGCCCATGAGTTGTCTCCAGCGTATGAGAAATGATCTTTCTCACAGTTGTGCAGTGCTAAAAAAAAACCTACATTTTAATTTGGAATGGCCTTCAGGGAAGTGAACTGTTAATCAACCAAGTATTTACAGGTGGTACTTTGCATACATTGTTTAAAACCAAAAAGCAGGTACTTTAGTTTCATTTTTACTTGATGTGTGATTAGTGCAAGTCCCTTCTTGCAGGTGTGTAATACTGAACGCTCTCCCCTTTTTAACTTCCCAACATCCAGGGTATAAAACACTGTGCAGCTGAGTCACTAATAATGGAAGAGATGGAGGCTGGTGTCCTCGCAGTGTGTATTCTCATTTTGCAAGCTTTTCAATTTACTTATTCTTAATCCCTTTTTTGTTCTAAAAGAAAAAAACAAGGATTGTCTGCAGTTGATTTCAAATGACTATTGTACTGGACTGAAAGAATTCCATAAGGTATCATGTCTTGGAAAATAACAATGTACAGAATATTGGGAAGTGGAATGGGGAGTTAATGAAGGCCATGTAGTTCAGACAAAATCAACTATGCAGTTTATGGTTTATTAATGTAAATTATGGAAAAGGTATTTTTAATGTTTTTTTGTACGCTGAGAAGTTTATATCCATTAAACAATGCTTTACTCTCACAGGAGTTCACCTGGCATGCGGTCTAAGTTTGGACCACTGCAACACAGGATCTGTAGGGTAGGGTGATGCAACTACCAAAATTATATTTGTGAAATTTGCATATTGTTTGGCGTGTGATCTTAATGGAGCTTATGTTATTTCCCATGTGCTTTTTTTTTCGTAACAGCATCCTAAATTTTGCCACTTGCACAAATGGGTTTAGAATTAACAAGTTAACTGCTTCGAGTAGTTTAGACAAGTGAACGCATTGCACTTCTGTGATATAACTGAGGTTATAAAGTACTGGGCGGTGATTTATAATGTATTTATAACTCGTCTTCTCAGTGGTGTTTTCATCTTTTTTTTAATTTTTTTTTTAGTTTTATGTGATTTCAATGTGTTTTTCTCCTGTCCGTTATCGCTCTCATATGTAATGGCTCCAGTGCAGCTAGATGAAAGAAGTGCGTGGGCAGGTGTATAAAGTGGGTTCGAATCAGGTCAGTATGGAGAATACTGTAAGTGACCTCCTCTGAATACCCTTACTTAAATTGGAATCCTAATTTTAATTTGGTTTTTTTGGCATGATCGCTGTCTAAAATGGAATTCAGTCAGTCATTTAAATTGCTTCAAGTGGTAGTGCATCTTCTTTGAATCTTTTAGGAGCCTCATTCGGATGAAACATTTCCCTTTGTTTCTCTTAAGGTAGGACAAGGAGTTCAGACTTCTTTTGAATGAATTTGTTGATATGGACCTCTTTGCCTGTTCTGGTAACTTTGAAATGAAAATGTAGTCCAATGTTATACACACTGCACTCTAAGCATGCACAGTCCAGATAGACTGGCAATTTTGTTGGTGGGCTTTGTTCCCTGAAATTTAGTTATCATAAAGTTAATTTTCCTTCAGGTTTTATTTCCAAGACATGGTACTTGCCTGGAACCTTCTTCACTAAAGACTGATAGATGACCTCTTAAAATGCAAGTTGCCCTAAACAAACATGAAATCATCTGTGTGATTTTTTTTTACCGACAGTAAAATGTACTTGTCTGTAAAAGTATGTTTCCAATGGCTGCCTTGTCCCGTAAGTCAGACTCTAAATGAATTGCCAGTAGAAGGCTACTGTATTTACCTTGTATCTTGTAAACCATTGAAATCCAAACCAGATGTTGCTCTTAGCCCATATGAAGAGGGAAAATTCTTCAGCTGATTTTTAATGAGTCCTCACTACTGCTAATTTTGATGGTGTACGCAGAGCAAAGTTCACTTTTTGGGATGGTAATATATTTGAGAATAATAGTCTCTGGAATATTGTGGGTTCTATAATCATAAATTTTCCTTGTATGCCATTGTACTGCCGATAACAGCAGCAATTTAAGTGTATATACATGAGCTGGTTATCGGAAGGTACTTGAGAAAACAGCGATTAACCCCTGAAGCTTATTGTTTCAAAAGTAATCCCAATCTGTAATATTTTCAAACATAGAATTTTATTTAAAACAATTCTAATACTTCATCAAATTTATTGCTCTTGTGTAACTCTATAAAAATTATCTTGCTTTCATTGAGTCCTGTAGTAATGAATAACTTAATATCAGGCAGCCAATAGATAGACAAAAAGAAACTATCTTGATTTCCATAATTATCTGACGTGCTATGTCAAATAAACAATTGAGTAGCAAGAGGTTGGATCTAAATTGGTAAAGGAGCTTGAACCCCATATTCAAAATATAATGTTTTAATTAATATTTCAAGCCTTTGGTTCTAAGAACCTGTTTGTTGTAAAAATAACTGGAATTTCAATAGTTATGGGCTTGTAGTTTTACTGTAAATTTTCAGACTCAACTATTATAATTTTCTTTTTGGTAAGACCTTCAAACCATCAATGAGTTCTGCCATGGGCTCATTGTATGTATCTATTTTAAATTGTTCATTTAATTTGGGAAAGGTGCAAGATATTGGAAACATACTTTGTCAGAGGCTTAGAGATTAAAAATAACTTGTTTTGTCTTGTGATTTCTAGTTTCCTGTCTAACCTTGTCTTGCACTATGACCCGTGTATTACAGGAGATGCCAGTCGGCAGAGAATCAGATTTACAGATGATCGGGTCTGCAAGAGCCATCTCCTGAGCTGCTGCCCACATGACATTCTTTCTGGAACGGTAAACTATTTTGTTAATTATATACACCTTTTTTTGGCGTTGAACATGATGAAATATTGGAAATAGTTTTGTGCCTTTTGTAATTTTAGATGTCTTTCATTCTTATTTTCATGACATTGGGATTGCTTTATAAAAAGACCACACTATAGTGAGATTAAGTTGGCTCAATAGAACCCTTCCATTTGATTCAATGTGAAATAAGCAAATTCATTCATTCTGCTTTTTCAATCTACTTTACCTGAATTCACATTTGCTGCTGTCTTATATAAAGTAGTGGTGCAATACGTAGTTTTGAAATCACACGATTATATTTTAGTTTATACAATACACTAATGCTGTGCTAGTTGATGTGTTAATTTTGCATTCTAAGGTTACTCAATTTGTTTTAGTTCTTTGGGTTTCAGCTCATTTTTGGAATATATTCATGAAGCCATCACTATTGCCATTTTTTGTGTAAAACAACGAGACACGTTGCAAAGTTCAGTTAATGCACTGTACATAATATGAGCAAAACAAAGCAAATTTACTATGTCACAGTTTTATACGGCATGAAAATTTATAATGGAAAAGGGATTGTTTGTGTCCACTTAGTGCCTTTCCTATCCCCAGGAAGTGAAAAAAGTGCTTCATGTCACAGTTGCAAAGGAAGAAGTATACATGCAGCAAGTTTCACACACTAGTTTTGTAGTGAAGAGTTAGATTGATAGTCAAGAGCACCTTTAGTCCACTAATCTGTAAAATGTGACATGGGATGATTTATGTTCTCTATAAAATTCAACGAGTGCTTCCTCAGTTCAGCTTTGGAGTGTCAGCCTAGAATTTTGTGCTCTCATTTCTGCAGTAGGATTAGAACCTTATTCAAAGCTAAGTATACTAGCCATTAAGCTATGGCTAAGCATGTTCAAATTCAGAATGTGTTATCCAAATGCTACTATGTCACTTTAATCAAAAACAAAAAGCCTGCAGATTGTAAAATTCTGGGAAAAAAATAGTAAATGCTTGGGCAGCATCAGAGGAGGCAAATAGAATTAATGTTTTTGATTGATGAACTTTAACCATAAAAAAAAGAATATTAGAAATCAAGTAACACACATCAAAGTTGCTGGTGAACGCAGCAGGCCAAGCAGCATCTGTAGGAAGAGGTGTAGTCGACGTTTCAGGCCGAGACCCTTCGTCAGGACTAACTGAAGGAAGAGTGAGTAAGGGATTTGAAAGTTGGAGGGGGAGGGGGAGATCCAAAATGATAGGAGAAGACAGGAGGGGGAGGGATAGAGCCAAGAGCTGGACAGGTGATAGGCAAAAGGGGATACGAGAGGATCATGGGACAGGAGGTCCGGGAAGAAAGACAAGGAGGGGGGGGTGGACCCAGAGGATGGGCAAGAGGTATATTCAGAGGGACAGAGGGAGAAAAAGGAGAGTGAGAGAAAGAATGTGTGCATAAAAATGAGTAACAGATGGGGTACGAGGGGGAGGTGGAGCCTTAGCGGAAGTTAGAGAAGTCGATGTTAATGCCATCAGGTTGGAGGCTACCCAGACGGAATATAAGGTGTTGTTCTTCCAACCTGAGTGTGGCTTCATCTTTACAGTAGAGGAGGCCGTGGATAGACATGTCAGAATGGGAATGGGATGTGGAATTAAAATGTGTGGCCACTGGGAGATCCTGCTTTCTCTGGCGGACAGAGCGTAGATGTTCAGCAAAGCGGTCTCCCAGTCTGCGTCGGGTCTCGCCAACATATAAAAGGCCACATCGGGAGCACCGGACGCAGTATATCACCCCAGTCGACTCACAGGTAAAGTGTTGCCTCACCTGGAAGGACTGTTTGGGGCCCTGAATGGTGGTAAGGGAGGAAGTGTAAGGGCATGTGTAGCACTTGTTCCGCTTACACGGATAAGTGCCAGGAGGGAGATCAGTGGGGAGGGATGGGGGGGACGAATGGACAAGGGAGTTGTGTAGGGAGCGATCCCTGCAGAATGCAGAGAGAAGGGGGGAGGGAAAGATGTGCTTAGTGGTGGGATCCCCTTGGAGGTGGCGGAAGTTACGGAGAATAATATGTTGGACCCGGAGGCTGGTGGGGTGGTAGGTGAGGACCAGGGAAACCCTATTCCTAGTGGGGTGGCGGGAGGATGGAGTGAGAGCAGATGTACGTGAAATGGGGGAGATGCGTTTAAGAGCAGAGTTGATAGTGGAGGAAGGGAAGCCCCTTTCTTTAAAAAAGGAAGACATCTCCCTCGTCCTAGAATGAAAAGCCTCATCCTGAGAGCAGATGCGGTGGAGACGGAGGAATTGCGAGAAGGGGATGGCGTTTTTGCAAGAGACAGGGTGAGAAGAGGAATAGTCCAGATAGCTGTGAGAGTCAGTAGGCTTATAGTAGACATCAGTGGATAAGCTGTCTCCAGAGACGGAGACAGAAAGATCTAGAAAGGGGAGAGAGGTGTCAGAAATGGACCAGGTAAACTTGAGGGCAGGGTGAAAGTTGGAGGCAAAGTTAATAAAGTCAACGAGTTCTGCATGCGTGCAGGAAGCAGCGCCAATGCAGTCGTCGATGTAGCGAAGGAAAAGTCGGGGACAGATACCAGAATAGGCACGGAACATAGATTGTTCCACAAACCCAACAAAAAGGCAGGCATAGCTAGGACCCATACGGGTGCCCATAGCTACACCTTTAGTTTGGAGGAAGTGGGAGGAGCCAAAGGAGAAATTATTAAGAGTAAGGATTAATTCCGCTAGATGGAGCAGAGTGGTGGTAGAGGGAAACTGATTAGGTCTGGAATCCAAAAAGAAGCGTAGAGCTTTGAGACCTTCCTGATGGGGGATGGAAGTATATAAGGACTGGACATCCATGGTGAAAATAAAGCGGTGGGAGCCAGGGAACTTAAAATCATCGAAAAGTATAAGAGCGTGAGAAGTGTCACGAACATTGGTCGGAAGGGATTGAACAAGGGGTGATAAAACAGTGTCAAGGTATGCAGAAGTGAGTTCGGTGGGGCAGGAGCAAGCTGAGACAATAGGTCGGCCAGGACAGGCAGGTTTGTGGATCTTGGGTAGGAGGTAGAAACGGGAAGTGCGGGGTGTGGGAACTATAAGGTTGGTAGCAGTGGATGGGAGATCCCCTGAGCGGATAAAGTCGGTGATGCTGTGGGAGACAATGGCCTGGTGCTCCTTAGTGGGGTCACGATCGAGGGGTAAATAAGAGGAGGTATCCGCGAGTTGTCGCTGTGCCTCGGCAAGGTAGAGGTCAGTACGCCAGACTACAACAGCACCCCCCTTATCGGCGGGTTTAATAATAAGGTTAGGATTAGTGCGGAGGGAGTGGAGAGCAGAGCGTTCCGAAGGAGTGAGGTTGGAATGGGAACAAGGTGCGGTGAAGTCGAGACGGTTGATGTCCCGTCGGCAGTTAGCAATAAAGAGATCCAGAGCAGGCAGAAGACCAGAGCGGGGTGTCCATGAAAAAGAGGAGGGTTGAAGACAGGAGAAGGGGTCATCGGTGGGGGTGGAAGAGTCCTTGCCGAAGAAGTAGGCTCGGAGACGGAAACGGCGGAAGAAGAGTTCCGCATCATGGCGAACACGGAACTCACTGAGGTGTGGGCGAAGGGGGACAAAGGTGAGACCGTTACTGAGAACAGAGCGTTCTGCCTCCGACAGTTGAAGGTCCGAAGGGATGGTAAAGACCCGGCACGGATGAGAGCTGGGATCAGAGGGGGGAGGGGGGAGGCTTTGCAAATTAGACTGCAAGAAATGCATGACATCTATAAGAAGTTAATATTTCAGTTTGGGTACCCCTGTTATTTGCAACTGATCTGTCTGAAGGACCTTTTAAGTAGGAGATGAATCAGGAAAAAAGATGTTGTTAAGGTGAAATAGAAAAAGCACTGCAGTTGCTAGAAATCTAATTAAAAGACCGTACTGGAATTGGTTGTCTCTGATGTAAAATGCATAAGCAATTTCTGAAATTGTTGAATTCATTTGAGGGCTATAACATGCCTGGTGAGGCGATGAGAGCTTACATTGGGTATTATTGGAACATTGTTTGAAGGAAGTCCAAATTGGTATGACTTTAAGAAATAAAGTAACAAGCAGCTGGAGGCTAAGAATCAGGAGATACAGTGCCTGTACTTTTGGCTCTACGAACCCAAGTACTCCTTTCAGGTGAAGCAACAGTTCATTGTGCTTCCAATGTACTGTACCACTCGTGAAATGATTTCTTCTGCATTGGAGAAACTAAATGCAGATATGGTGATTGCTTTGCAGAGCACCTCCAGTCAACATACAAGGGCAGCCATGAGCTTTCAGTTACTTGTTGATTTAATTCTTTATCACACTCCCATTTTGACTTCTGTCATTGGCCTCATATCATTCCAGGAAAGCCTAATGTGACTTTGAGAAACTGCACCTCATCTTCTGACTAGGCACGATACAACCTTCAGAACACTGAACATTGAATTCAGTCGTTTCTGATGACTGATTTTTCCAGTTTGTATCAAAACTTGCCAGTCTGATGAAATGTTAACTGTAATGCTGACTTTTTTCCCCCTACAGATGTTGTTCTTTCACAGATATATAGCAACTGAAGTTTTTTTTTAATTTCAGAATTCTAACAGTTTACTTTTTGTTCTTCCATCTCCCACGTTCAAGACCATTTCTTCCAGATTAGCTGTCATTGCCAAACTTTCAGCACCATCACCTGTTGTGTCATTCAGTTTTTTTGGTCTTCTTCCCATCCTCAATCTTTCACTTTCTCTGCAATTTAAAATATGTCCAAATTCCAGTTTTCCCTAGCTCCAATGAAGGGTTAGCGACTTGAAACATTTACACATTGTCTCTCTCCACAGATGCTACTTAATCTTCTGAATATTTACAGCATTTTCTGTGTCTCATGGTAGCCCCTGGTGCTTTTAATTGTGAAGAGATTCTGTGCATACCAATATCAATTTTTGATGACTAAATAAAGTAACTGTTTTAATTTAGTGCTTATATTAAGCTTGTTTCCAGTAGAATGAACACAGCCATATAGCTGATAATTAATTCAAAACTATGACAGAATAGTAAATGCAGTTCTGCTATTGGGTGAAAATTTTTCTTTTTCATTTAACAAAACTAAGATTCTGTTAACTAAACAGAGTGAGACTGTGTTTAATTCTATTCACTTGGCAGCAGCAATGCGACATCCTTCAGACGTTTCATAAAAACTCCCCTCCCCCTCCACTCCCTCCCCCCATTATTAATTTCTTACTACCTTGCTGTGCTTTGGAAGTTTCTCCATGTGAATCATTAAATCATTGGCTACCTTAAACATAGCTGTTAAGGATTCTTGTTGTTCAATGTATCCATCTGTCATTTTATAAACAGCATTTTCTTTGTCTCATGGTACTGTCTGGTGCTTTTCATTGTGAAGAATGGTTTGATATCTTGGTTTGCTTTTTCATACATTGCACTTAATATTATCCAATGTTTTTCTCCTCCATTTCCTACAGCGAATGGACCTCGGAGAGTGCACAAAGGTTCATGACCTTGCATTAAGAGCAGACTATGAAATTGCCTCCAAATTGAAGGACCACTTTTTTGAAATGGATGTAAGTCATCATGTGATTAACAATTACTAATTGGTGCAAACGTTAGGAACATTGTTTACTTCTATTTCGTAATGTGTTTCATTATTCCACGTGAAGATGAGAACTTTAAAGTGTTCTTAAAAATAGCTTAAACTTAAAAATAGCAGTTTTCACCTCCAATTGGGGTTTTAGTTGTGTGTACTTTGGTAGTTAGCTAAATGTTTTAAAAACAAAATTCGTTAAGTATTTGAAAATGATATATTGCATGTAGCTATTTGTTTGGAATAGTTAGTGAAATGCAATAAACTGCGAGAATAACTGGAGTTTCTCAGTAACTGAAATTGCACAATTGTTCTTGAATTCAACAGAAACTGGAATTGATTAACAGCCTTGTTGCAGGCATGCAGTACATTTAAACAGATAGTCCTTTCAAAATCCTAAATACAATGCCAATAAAAAATGTTCAACCTGGAAGTTTTCATGTTTTATTGTTTTACAGCATTGAATCACAGTGGATTTAATTTGGCTTTTTTGACACTGAACAACAGAAAAAAACTTTTGTGTCAAAGTGAAATCAGATCTCTACAAAATGATCTAAGTTAATTACAAATATAAAGCACAAAATAATTGCTTAAGTATTCACTATCTTTAAAATGACACATCAAATCAGTATTTAGTACATCTACTAAATACTGACTTGAAGTAGGTGAATACTTATGCAGTCAATTATTTTATGTTTTATATTTGTAATTAACTTAGATCACTTTGTAGAGATCTATTTTCACTTTGAAACGAAAGAGTTTTTTTCTATTGATTAAGTGTCAAAAATAGCCTTGTCTTTAACTTGTAATTTGCTATGAATAAGGGTTATGCACCTCAAACCCTTTTTCTTATGTATATGATACACTTTAAGTCAAAGCCTACAAAAAAATGAAATGTTCCTATATATTTCATCCCTTTTTAATAAAAGATACTTGGATATTTCTTTTATTTTGGTTGCAAATGAGTGTCTTATCAGTGTTGAAATCATCCTTTACTGTCTTGCTTACTAAATCTGTTAAGTTTGTTTGTAAATGTATGTTTCTATGCATATTACTTTGCCACCAATCTTCGTATTATCAGAAGATTTGGCCGTAAGTCTGAGGCAGTTAATGAATGAACCAGCAATGTGGAACAAACCTTGATTTCATTATCATGAAGTAATGGCTAAGGAAGCAGACAGCATCCATGCTGTAGTGTAGACAACTTCTAACTAAGATGGCAGCTACCTGAGATGGAAAATTGTAAATTGCCTTGGCATGTTCTTAGAAATTATGACAGTTCCATCAGGCCTAATTACTCCAATTTGTTTTCAAGCTTCAATAAGATGATGGAAGTGCTAATGGCATTGCAATCAAGTAGTATTTAATCTTCAGTGTGTGACACAGGATGGGCTTTGCCAGGTTATTTTAGCTCCAGATCTTATCACAGCTTTGACACAAATCTGGAGTAAAGGTCTAAAACCCAGAGATGAGGTGAAAGTGATGTGTGATTGAATATGACATCAGGATGTAGTTAATGGGCATTCAGGAAAATAGCTCATTGCTTAAAGTCCTGACTTTCACAAAGGAAAGTGACTGTGATTTTTATTCAACTCCCAGAATGTTGCCTAGAGGAACTCCTTCAGTAATGCCCAAGCCCAATTGTCTTTGGTCTCTTCATTTATTTCAAGATTAGAATATAGGATTTCTGCTGGAGATTGCTTAATACTCAGTTCTATCTATCAATTCTTGAGCTACAAAGCTGTCCATGCCTGTCTGCATTAAGACCTAGATAACAATCGGGTAGTGAGTCACAACTGATGAGTAACATTTGTGCCATGTGTCGTGCTATGACAATCTCCAGTTGGACTAACCACACAACTTTGGCCTTTAAGGATATTTCCATTGCAGAACCCCCACTACCAGCACTGTCAACAGTCTGTTGTGACCCCTGACTAGAAGTTCAATCAGACCAGCCACATAAATACTGTGACTAAGGTGGATGACCAGAGACTACGTATCCTTAGTTAGTGATATCACCAATGGCATCCCAAAGTCCTTTCACTGTTTAGAAAACACAAGTCAGAAGTGTGACCTGGTTGAGAGCAGCTACAAAATATTCATGTTTCTTGGATTTCCCGCATCTGCAGATCTTCTTTTGTTTGTGAAACATTCATCACTGCTGGATTTACCTATTGTGGGCATACTTTTACCAAAGGAATGGAATATTAAAGACAATGGCTCACTACCACCTTCTCAAGACTTGTAAGAGATGAACATTAAATGCTGGTCTTGGCAGCAATGTTCTCAGCCCAGAAAATGAATGAATGAAGATGAACCTGTTATTCCTACTCTCCGACTATCCATGGTCCTTACCAGGTTGATGGTTTGTCTTCAGTTCATTAAGCTTTGATTTTAACTTCTGAAAGTTTATGTAAACTGGGTTCATCAGTGTCCCCTAGCTATAGTTGCCTCCTTAACTTAAATTGTGTGTATTAAGGGTAATTTAACATTACAAATAATGTTGCATTTCTGAAAATAGCTCGCTTGGATTATCGTCTACTATTCTGGTTGCTGCATTACAGGAAGGATGTAGAGATTTGGAGAGGGTGCAAAAGAGATTTGCAGGGATGTTGCCTGGATTACAGAGTATATAGGGAGGTTGGACAAACTTGGGTTGCTTTCTCTGGAGCATTGGCAGCTGAGGGGCAACTGATGGAAGTTTTAGAATTCTGAAAGGCATGAATGGGGAGGATGATCAGGTTTTTTCCCCAGGGTGGAGGTAACAGATACTTCCAGATGTGTCTTTGTGGTGGGAGTGGGAGGGTTTGGAAGAGTTTTGCTGACCGGAAGTGGTAGGTGCCTGGGAATGCACTGCCAAGGGATATGTCAGAGGCAGATACAATGGCCTTTGGATTATTACATGAACAGATAGGGAATGGATGAATAGAGACCACGTGCAGGCAGATGGAAATGTGGGTAAATTCGTTAGTACCTAGCGCCTGTTCCTGTGTTGTATTGTTTCATGTTTGGAGATTCTTCAAATGTTGGTGTGTATTTTTCTCTTCTGACGATGATGTTCTTGCTTGTCTACAACTGAGAAATCTAGACAGTTCTGGAGTTCATATCAACTGTGATCTCTGGCCTTCAAAAGAATTAGTATGCATTCTTTGAAATGGGAAAAACATCCTTTTAGCCAACCTAATTAAAGTGAGTTACGGTTAATTGGACCATCAGTTAATCAGGGCAGCTACTTATTTGGAAAAATTCTTAAAGAACAAAAAAAATTGAGAAAATGGCCTAGAATGCTTTTATTTATTTGGGACAATATGCTGCTTAATTGGGACAGGAGACTGTTGTTAAACAGTTTCTAACTAGCATCAGTTGCGTGCAGTTGTGTGACCACTACGCTGTGCTTAGAGCAAACTGTTTTTAAATAGCATCAGCTGTGTGTGTTTGTATTCAAAAAGCAGCAATTTTTGGCATTGATAGTTGGCAAGTAATGAGCAATAAGACAATTCCGGACTGTTTTAGTCACCGCTGTTTCAAGCATTCAGGATTGGAGATGTTGGAAACGTCTGGGAGTGAGAATGAAACAATTTCACTACTTCAAGTTAGGAGTTACAAAGAATTTCAAGGTATCTTGAATGTTACAATGAAAATGAAGATTTGGAGGATGTAATCAATGAAAGCATTGTATGAAGGTAGTCCATTATCTGCACTAGGTGTCTGCGTTGATTTTGCCCATTTAGTCAATAAAAGAATATGGCTTTGAGCACTGGATGAATTACTGGAACAGTTCTATAGTACTGGTAGTGTTCTAATTTGTTTTTATTTCATTTAAATACATAATTTTTTAACTCAGTTAAACGGTAGTTTGTCTTTATTTTAATACCTTTTTAACTGTTTCCATTAAACATCAGCTAATTGGACAGACGCTAAAATGTACTGGTCTGGATCTGTCCCATTTAACTTGAATCCACTGTAATTACTGTACTCACATACAGACTCTTTAACTTTATGTACAAGAGGACCAGCATTCATTAATTTCATACTGTTTAAATATTCTGCATTTGTATTCCACCTATCAAAATGGATAATATTTTTCTACATTGTATTGCATTTCCAATCTTTTTCCCTCTCCTGCTTAATCTGCTTAAGTATCTTTTGCAGACATTTTGTGTCTATCTCACAACTTAATTTCTTATAACTCTTTGTTTTTCTATCACCAATTGATATTAAAAATGTTTCATGCAGTATTCCTGGAAGATACTAGGAATAAGGTCCTAGGCTGTCCAACCTCCTCTTACAACTCAGTCCCTTGAGTCCTCCTAACCTTCTTGTAAATAATACCTGTACTCTTTCCAGTTGAATAACAGATTTCCTACAGCAGTGTGACCACACTGTACACAATACTCCTAAGTAAAGTCTCGCCAGCGTTCTATACAGCCTCACAATAACCTCCCAACTTTTACATTCAGTGCCCTGGCTTATGAAGGCTTACATGCCAAAAGCAGCCTTCGTCTCCCTTTCTACCCATGACTCCACTTTCAGTAAACTAAGTACTTGTGCTGCAAGATCCCTCTGTTGTACAGCACTCCCGAGATCCCTGTTATTCACTGTGAAAATCCTACCAGGATTTGAGTTTCCAAAACACAGCTGTATTTTGCCATTTCTTACTCAGCCGACTTTTTGATCTTCTTCATTGTCATCTGCCAATTTATTAACTATGTCTCATCACAAACAAGAGGAAATCTGCAGATGCTGGAAATTCAAGCAACACACACAAAATGCTGGAGGAACTCAGCAGGCCAGGCAGCATCTATAGAAAAAAAGTACAGTCAACATTTTGGGCTGAAATCCTGTGTCTTGTACATTGTTACCCAACAATGGACCCAGTGCCAATCCCTGAGTTACACTACTAGTCATGGGCCTCCAGACTGAAAAACAATCTTCCACCATCACCTTCTGCTTCTACTATCAAGCCAGTTGTGTTTCCAGTTAAGCAGCTCTCCCTAGATTACATGTGATCTAACTTTCCTAGAGTAGTCTACCAGTGGAACCTTGTATAAGGCCTTACTGAAGTCTATATAAACATAAAATGTAGCACGGATAAGCCATCTGACCCGCTGAACCTGCTTAACATTCAGTAAGATCATGGCCGATCAGGCCTTGGATTTAGTTCCACCTGCCTGCCTTTTCCCCATAACCCTTAATTTCCCTACAATGTAATAATCTGTCAAATTGTGTCTTAAATATATTTAAGAAGGTAGCTTCTTCCTGCTTCCCTGGGCAGAGAATTTCACTGTTTCACATCTCTCTGAGGAAAGCATTTTTTCCTCATCTATGTCCTAAGAAACATGCATCTTACCTGTCTTTTTCATTATTTAGGGCATCCTCTCATTCATCTGAATTCTTAGGCGACTTAGTCTCTCCTCATATCTCAGTTTCCTCCTCATCTTCAGAATCAACCTAGTGAACATTCTCTGAATCCACCCTCCCCTCCCAAACCCCCACCAAACTAGTTTAGACCCTCAGTGGTAGCACTGAAAATAAAACATTGATTTCTTGTAAACTCAAGTAATAGTGCCACACCATAATGATGCATTCAGCTAATGGGGAAAAGACATGCTTGATCTGTATGCGGTTTGAAAGTACTAGATTTCATGAAGCAAGCCTGTGATCATCAAGAGGCTTGTTTCTGTTTTGCCCTACATTGGAGATTGCCATGTGAGCAGCAGAGTGGTGCAGCTGGTGGAGCCACTACCACCCACCCTGACTTTGTGCATGGAATTTGAATGTACTTCCTCTGACCACGTGAATTTCCCCCAAATTGTCCAGTTTCCTCCCACATTTTAAATTCATACTAGTAGACTAATTAGGCATTGTCTTAAAACAGGATTAATGTCAATAGGTGGTTGATGGTTCACGTGGACTTGGTAGGCTGAGGTGTCTTTTTCAGTGCTGTGTCAGCACTCTATTGGATTAGATTAGGTTAGATTAGATTCAAACTTTATTGTCATACAGATACAGATACAAAGACAATGAAATGCGTTTAGCATCTGACCAGAAATGCAAAGAATATTGTTATTTACAAAATAACTGCGAATTTTAAAAAAGTGCTACAGCACACAAATATAAAAGTACTGAGACAGAACAATACAGATGCAATACTGCTTAGCGCTGTGATGAGAGGTTCAGCAGTGTCACAGCCTCAGGGAAGAAGCTCTTCCTGTGCCTGCTGGTGCAGGAACGGAGGTTCCTGTAGCGCCTACCGGATGGGAGGAGAGTAAAAAGTCAATGGTTAGGGTGAGATGCATCCCTGATAATACTTTTCGCTCTGCCCAGGCAGCGTTTATGGTAGATGTTCTCAATGGTGGGCAATTGGGTGCCAATAATCCACTGCGCAGTTTTCACCACACGCTGGAGTGCATTGCGATCCGATACGGGACAATTGCCATACCACACTGAGATGCATTTGGTGAGTATGCTCTCAATGGTACGGTGGTAAAAGTCCGTCAGTATCCTGGGACAGAGGTGAGCTTTCTTCATGCTCTGCAGGAAATAAAGGCACTGTTGCGCCTTTTTGATCAGGATAGAGGAGTTCAGGGACCAGGTGAGATCCTCGGAAATATGGACACCAAGGAATTTGAAGTTTGATACATGCTCCACTACAGTGCTGTTAGACAGTGCTTGTATCCAAATTGGTCATTGACTTCAAATCTTCCAAGATCTAACTTAATTTATTATTGTTTCTTTTTAAGGCAATGGATCACTTGCAGTCATTTATCACAGACTGTGATAGAAGAACAGAAATTGCAAAGAAAAGGTTGGCAGAAACCCAAGAAGAGATCAGTGCAGAGGTGGCAGCAAAGGTATAATCCATCCTAGTCATTATTAAATTCAAGAATAACCTACAAAATAACATGATAATTTATAGAGTAGAATGGCAGTTGGAAAGCAAATCGCTAGTTTCAATTGAAAGTTGAAAAATTTATGTAAACGTATTCTTGTATTGATCAGTTTAACTCTGTTTCTCACATTTGTTTTAAATTAACTTCTGAAGTTCATAAGACTATAAATTTAGTGTGTGCTTAAAGATATAACAAATTGGGAATATTTTGATTTTATTGTTCTGTTATTATTTATATAACAACATTTGTTTATCTGCCACAATCCCCTCTTGGATTGTCAATTTGGCACACTTGAACTCTGAAATTTTTTTTGAACTAATCAAAAGCTTTTGTCAGTTTTACACTCCAGATGTTAAAAAGCTGATGATTTTTGAAACTTACAGCAATTTGTTCTTGGTCTTGTGATTTTTTTTTTGAAATGATAACTTTTTTATAATCTGCTAAAACATTGTTTCCTCTTAGATCTGGCCATCAATGTTATAAGATAATTCAAAGAAATAAGTACTTGAATCGTAGTCAGAACTAAGCAATTACAGTTACGTACGATATGATTATTGAATAGGATTGGTTTTATCCCAATACAGTACACCCCTGCGTTGCTGAGGAATTGCATTCCTGGAAAACCATCTGTATTGCTTTTTTTGTAAGGGAAATCTTTTTTTTAAGGCTAATGTTAATTAGTTTATTTTCCTGCATAAATTCCTAAGAGCAAAACTCTATTCCCTATCTCAAAACTTTTTGATGGTGATCTGTGAATTCTGAAAAGGCAAATTTTCATTATCTGAACTATTATGTTATTAAGGTAATTAAACTACCAAATGCATTTCCTTTGGCTATATTAATTGAAATGTATTTATTCTATTAGCTGCCACCTTAAAAATAATGTTAAATTGCCATTGCTCATGATTGTACTTGCATTACTTTGTCAATCTCTCTGTTCTGATTAGCAGGAAGTTAACTTTTGTGACAGTATGTAATATAGATCTCATTAATGGTGAGGGCTTGACACTATTAGATGTTAATGGAAAGGTTTTTTATATAAAGTAGTGCAATTTTTTTCAGTTCATTCTTCACCAAATATCTTTCAACCATAGCTTTGAAAATTACAGTTACAAAAGCCTATCCTTAGGCTTGCAGGTAAATTTGGAAAACTATTGTCAAGCAAGGACAGATAAATTTAAAAAAATGCATGTTCTGATCTTTCTTATTGAATGTATTTCATCTTCAACAGCACTGTGAATAATAGTTTGCTTTATCCTTCCCCAGTCAAAGCTTCATAATCCTGACTGTTGTTTACTGAGTCCTCTGCAGATGTGCTTCCACAAAAGCTGCTTAAAACTGGGATGTGGTTCTGGTCTTTTTGAGTTTTTGACCAATTAGTAGTTATATCACAAAAAGTTTATTGACTACTATAAGTGAAAAATGAGTAATTTGGTGGAAATGGCTTTTTAAATCCATTGCATCTTATTGTATTGTGTTCAAATATGTTCATTAATTTACAGAAAGTTGCAGTACAGAAGTGTTCAACCTTTTGGCTTAAACTTCTAAATTTCTGCATTTAATTTGTAACTCTTGTTCCTCAGGCCCCAGTGAACTCCTTTTTAAAAATAATATTCATGTTATCAGTTTCTATTTATTTTCTGATAGAGCACACTGATTCAATATTCTAGTGAAGGGAAATAAGTTAATTTCTTCAATCTAGATGATTTTTATCATTGATTATAAATTTGACTGGTCTACGTGGCACGAGGAAAATATATATCTAATGCTATGACTCCACCAAAGCCATGATATCTTGAAAGCCTGCATCTTCTGAGTTCCATGGAATGTGACCTTTACTTTTCAATTATTTTTCATTACTAGTCTTAACAACTGTGCTAGCACCCTGATAATCTTTACTGTACTCTTTTTAAGATCTTGCAATTTTCCTGAATTATGTTGCCCAGAATTTATTGACTGTATTCCAGCAGAGGCAACAGTAGTTTATAAAGTTATGGCATGATTTCTTTATATTTTTATTTAGTGACTCCAGTCACTGATCTAAATAACTCCAATGTTTTTTGTTGTCAACTTGCATGCTATCTTGAATTGTGTTTCTGGACAATAGTATCTTTTTTTTCCTGTACTATACTTTACAAAATAATGTATCAACTTTTCATGTTAGGCCTTCCCAAGGGTATCACTTTACATTTCTATGTGCAGAACTCCAATAGATGGTCTGCTTATTTCGCCATCTTTACCATCCTGAATCTTGTGTCTACTACTCTTAAGTTTCAAATCATCAGCAAATGTAATGCTGCTCCATATTGTCTAGTCTGCCATTTATTTTAAAAAATGCAGAAAAATGGCCTTTGTAGCTAACTTTTGGGAAGCACCTCTGTAAGCTACATCCTGGTCTACAGAATATTCATTGATTACAAATTACCTTCCACTTATTATTCTGCCCATTTTGTATCTATATTGTCACTCTCCTCTGGGAGAGTGCACACATCGTGTTAAATTGGATTGTTTTAGAAAATGAGGCAACAAAGCAGAATTTGAGAGGAATCTCAGAATTCTCCAAATCACCAACCTTTCGGAAACCACCAGGACATCCCATAGTTACTGTGTATTGCCCTTTTGTAGATGGATAACTGCAGAGTTGGGATGGTGGTGGAGGGCTGTTTTTAGTGGGTATGTATGAGAGAATAGTTAGTAAGAAAAAGGAGTAAGGGGATCAGATTGACAGGACTCTGTGAGACACACCAAAAACTCCATGGTCAACCAGGTAGAAAAACTTGGGAATAATTCTATTGATTTAATTTTAGTGCAGTATAGGAACCTTGCTGATACCTATTCCATTCCAAAGTCTGTATTCAGCTGCTATGCACCCCTGGTCAGCCTTCTACTTGTTAAAAATTTGTTCAGGTTAATGATACACTGGCTGCTAATCCAATTTGTACCCACTACTTTCCAACTGAAAGTTTTTGTTCTTGATTATAGTTTATTGCATCATCTGCTTTTGTGATGAAGATTACATGCCTTTTTATTTTTTACTTAGGCTGAGCGAGTTCATGAACTAAATGAGGAAATTGGAAAGCTACTAGCCAAGGCAGAGCAGTTGGGAGCTGAAGGAAATGTTGAAGAATCTCAGAAGGTCATGGAAGAAGTAGAGAAGGCAAGAGCAAAGAAGAGGGAAGCTGAGGTAAGAAAATAGCTTATGCTGTTGATTTGTTTTTAATCCTTCAAGTTCGTAAAGTTTTTCTGCATTGTGTGGAAGTGTGAAACTTACCCACTTTGAATTCTTTATTTTTTCCCATAAATAAGAGCTCAATTTGGTATTTAAGCAGTGAAATTTGAATGTTTATTTCAATTTGAAATGCCGATTGTACAAAAGTTTATTAAAATAGTGTCTTTTAGAATTCTCCAAAAATGTAAATTGCAAGCTGTGATTTACGTGGAAAAAAATGTGGCACCAAACGTGTTAAAAATTACGCTTTTTAATGCTAGTTTGCCAAGTTAGGTTGACATGGCAAATAAAATTGTAACTTTTTTTTGGAGACAATTGGCGGTGGTTAAAACAGTACTTGGCACTTTATTCAATAAAATTTATATGGTTACAGGCAGCACCTGTAGGTAATCTGAGCAATCCTGAGGAGAAATCTAATCTTGTTAGTATCAGGCAGTTTCTCCATGCAACCCCACCCCATCGTCATTTAGATTACAGATAGATACGTAATTTCAGGAATTGATTTCATAAAAAAATTGTCATCCCCAATAAATTATGCAAATACATTGATTATTGAACTTGCACCATTTTCTTGGTGTGTAGACTGGGCAGCAAACATTTGTTTTATTTATTTTACAGCTTAACTGTGTTCTGATTTCCAGTATTGTTATAATGACATGGCAGATTATGTCATCACTATCCATCTGTAGTTTCACTTGTATAATTCATCAGGTGCCCTGGAGGCTGAAGTTCCTAAAGGGATGTTAATACTGATAGCTAATAGAGAATGTGAAGAGAGAAGGGCCAGACATGTGATGTAAAATATCTGGGTTAGTTGTTCCAAGCTATCCAATTTATTATGTGTGTACTTGTATCGATATTTTAGAAATGGTAATTTTAGGTTTCAGTGTTGATGAAAGGTTGTCATTGAACAAGTTGGCTGAATCAGTTTTATATTCCTAGGTGTCAACCCTGTAAAGTACAATATATTTTATAAAATTCTTGGTTCTCACAGTAATTCCCAACTTATTGCAAAATATAAAGCTACAGCCAGCTTGTAATCAGTTGCAAAGGATTATTGATGATTCAGTGGAGAAGCAGAACAACTTTAATAAATTTATATTAGAGATTGTATTAGATCCTTTTTTGTGTAGTAATTAAAAACAATTGTTTTTTTAAATAATACTTTTGTTTAAATCACTGTCTAGAGCAGCTCACACCAGTAGTTATTAGTTCTAAGATTGAAAGTAACTTTCTGCCTCTCTAACCCAGATGAGAACTAAAATAATGAATCAGAATCAGGTTTAATATCACTGGGATATATTGAGAAATTTGTTGTTTTGCGGCAACAGTACACTGCAATACATAGTAATAGACACTATAAATTACAATAAGAAGTGTGTATGTGTGTGTGTATATATATATATATATATATATATATATATATATATATAAATAAGATAAGAGTAGTGCAAAAAGAGAGGGGGAGAGAAAAAGAAAAAAAACCACTGGGTTCATTGTCCATTCAGAAATCTGATGACAGATGAGTAAAAGCTGTTCCTGAAACGTTGGCTGTGTTTTCAGGTTCCCGTACCTTCTCCCTGATGGTAGCATTGAGAAGGGGGCAAGTCCTGGGTGGTAGGGTCCTCAATGATGGATGTCACCTTTTTGAGGCATCGACTTCTGAAGGTGTCCTGGATACTGGGGGAGGCTAGTGCCTATGATGGAGCTGGCTGACTTTACAACTTTCTGCAGCCTTTTCCAGTCCTGTGCAGTGGCCCCGCCATACCAGATGTAACCAGTTAGAATGCTTTCCAGGTTACATCTGTCAAAATTTGTGAGTATCTTTGGTGACGTACCAATTCTCCTCAAACTCCTAATTGAAATACAGCCACTGTCGTGCCTTCTTTGTAATTAGATCAAAAGGTAGGACCCAGGATAGAGCCTCGTTGACGTTGACCCCCCCAAGAAACTGCTCATCCTTACCACTTCTAATCCCTTGATGAGGATTGATGTGTGTTCCCTCAACTTGCCCTTCCTGAAGTCTACAATCCATTCCTTGGTCTTACTGACATTGAATGCAAGGTTGTTGCTGCAACCCCACTCAACCAGCTGATCTGTCTCACTCCTGAACACATCCTCATCACCGTCTGAACTTCTGCCAACAATATTTGTGTCACTGGCAATTTTATAGATGGCGTTTGAGTTGTGCCTAGTCACACAGTCATGAGTGCAGGGAGAGTAGAGCAAAGGGTTAAGCACACAACACATCCTTGAGGTGTGCTAGTGTTCATGTCAGCAAGGAGGAGGTTATTTCTGACCCACACAAACTGTAGTCTCCCGGTGAAGAAGTCAAGGATCCAGAAGGAGGTATAGGGGTAACACACACAAAATGCAGGAGGAACTCGGCATTTTGTGTGTGTTACTCGGATTTCCAGCATCTGCAGATTTTTTTTTTGTTTGGTTTCTAGTTTTGTTCCCATGCAGATCTAATTTCTTTCTCATTTCCCTCCTGGATATTCATGAGGGTAATGTTCCCAATAAAGGCTCTATTTTCTAGAGTGGCTTTATTTTTTTCCAGAATAAAAATGGTTATCTTTTTTCCAGAAACATTTGTTTTTAAAAGTAATTCCTTTGAGATTGACCACTTTTGTATAAAAATTGAACATTTTCCATTCTGGGTTATCATTGTGTTGCTTTTTTTATCTGGGTGTATATGGCTTGTGTGTGTGTGTGTGTGCACGCATGTGTGTGTTTGGGGTACTCTATACTAACTAATTTAACATAGGTCACCTTATTTCTTGGAAGCATGCTTTTGTCATTTGGAAATTAATGACTATTTCCTTTAGTGAGCAGCCTTTAAATATTAAAGGGAATCACTTAAAGGAATGCAAAGCCACCCTTGCCCCTCTGATGCATACTTAGCAAAGTAAAGTTTCTTGAGATGCTGCACAAATGACGCATACAAGTTTTTAAAAATTAAATTCATCATTCAAATCCATTGGGTCATTAAGAATCACAGAGAGCTTAGTTAGAAACAAAATGCACAATTTTATGTTTTCCGCTTCATAAGAAGGCACAACAGCAACAAAGCTAGGAATTTGCCAAATAACTGATCACTCAGCCAATAAGAAATCAGAGCAGGGTAAAATCACTTCTGTAGTTCAGTTATCTTTGAAAAGGGATTGCTCCCATCAGATTGAGGGTTCTCCCTGGAAATTGTTTTGCAAGTGGGTGCTGCCTGTACCCACCATCAGTTTTGAGAGGTTGGGCTCAAAAGAATTCAAAGTGAGTGAATAACCACTTTAGTTAAAATGGGGAGAACCCTGTTTGAATTATGTTCCAGAAAAATGCTATGTAATATATTTTAATGTCATTTACTCCCTGGCTTACCCAATGTTGCTAGTAAAATTGTAATTGAACTCTACCCTGTTGAATTTTTTAAAATTGATAAATCTTAATAGTTAAATCACAATCCTCTGTCAAGTATTCTCGGCAATATGTTTTGGAGAATAACAATGTATTATGGAGAAATCCAGCTTGTAACATTGCATTTTTTCACCACCAGGGGGACACCATTGCTTCTCCTTCCTCCAGTGCATTTTGGGTAGGATGACATCACTGTGGCTGACTTGTGCTCTGTGACTGTTGTGTATATTCCACAGAATGTTCACTCATTATATGAGAGCATTTCATTATGAAGTTACAAATAAAAATGCTTTATAAGTTATATCCAGCAATCTCAGAAAGGGTACAACTTCTATTTGGTAGAACTATTACCAGGTTTTAGTGAGCTGTTTTGCCACCTTATCAGATACGTGCATAAATAGATGTTATGTAACGAATATCATAGTCAAGGTGTTGTCTATGAAGTATGAATGTGTATGCGTGTCTGACTGCATGATCTGGGCAGGGAAAAAACTCAGTTCAGGCTGCTATTTGTAGCTAATTTTTTATCTTCAAATTGTGAACAAAGAAACATTCTAAACTTTTTTGTTGCATTTAATTCTTGTGATTTGTCAGGCTTTAGGTTAAGTGATAATATAGGAAGTAGGCTTCACAAAGGTGCCACCCCATACATGGGAGGTCCCTGGATACACAGAGTAAATATTTCCCCCAAGAATTGAATTGTGCTTAAAAATAAAATCAACATTTTGGGTTTGAGTTGCATTTTGGAGACCTGCATGTAATCTAGCAGGGCACTTGAGGGAGAAACTGTTGGAAAACTTTAAGGTGCTCCTCCAGATCAGCATTAAATATGTCTAAACACACATGAAATCTCTTTTAGTGTTCTGACGAGCACCATTTTACTTGGATGTAGTTTGACTTCTGTGATAGTGACCAATGATATTTCATCGGGTAAAAGTGAAGATCTGCTTGGGTATAAAATTAAAACCCAATCACACTACAGACAACCTCAACTTGGCTCTAGCCCATGCATTAAATGTATGGATGCCCAATCCTAACACAGTCAAGTCCCACCAGCCTTGGGTCAGGTTGTCAGCATTTTAAAAGATTGAATCTTGGCACATATATTTATCAATAGCTGATCTGACCAAGTTCAAGTTTATTTGGTTTTTTTTAGGGTTTTAGATAAGGGAAAATAAAAGAAAGGGAGACATTAAAATGAAAGTCAACAGTTACAAGTTTGAAGAGACTAAGCCCAAGTGAAAAAATTGAAATATGTGGAATTGCAAAAAGAATGAATCTTTTGAGGGAAGAGATTTTATTAAAATGTTTTCTGTGGCCATACTGTATTACATTATTTAACATTTCTGATGTTCGTATAACATGATTGACATACCAAACAAATGTTTGCGACCTGATGGTGCTAGAGATTTATTGCTGCTGCCTAATGGTGAGGTACTTATTTTTAAATAACAGGAAATTATTTTTTGATTATAGGTGTTTAGCATTTACTATAGTTTGTTTGTTCCCATGCTGTGTCTAATTTTATGATGATTGACAAAGTGCAAAGAAGTAATTGATCAGAATACAAGGTAAATGTTCAGAACATGTAAATAATGCAACATAAGGTTTAAGATGCTGATTGATAATAATCATAAGGCGAGCAGAGTTGGGCTAATTGGCCCGTCAGGTCTGCTCCACCAGTCCATCATGGCTGATTTATTATCCCTCTCAACTCCATTCTCCAGCCTTCTTCCGATCACCTTTGATACCCTTACTAATCTATAACCTATCAACCTTTTGTTTTAAATATACTCAGTTATTTGGCCTCTAAAACCATCCGTAGCAATGAATTTCACAGATTCACCATCCGCTGTTAAAGAAATTCCTCCAACTCTGTTCTAAAGGGACATCCTTGTTCCTTCTGGTCCTAGACTCCCCCACTGTAGGAACCATCCTCTCCATATCCTCCCTACCCAGGCCTTTCAACATTTGAAAGGTTTCAATGAGATCTCAGCATCATGTTTAAATTCCAGCAAATACAGGCCCAGAGGTATCAATTGCTTCTCATACAGTACATTCCTGGAATCATTCTCATGAACCTCCTCTGGAAGTTAATAATAACGAATTGATATATGATTGTTGAAGCCAATGTTTGAGTCATTCTAAATGGGAGATGTTTATAATGAAGCATGACAATAAATGCATTAATGCTTCAGAAGGTTTAATCTCACAGAGAAAAATACTAGTAAGCCCTTACAAATTTAGTCATGCGTTTATAATTAAGGAAGATAATTAGGAAAAGTGCCTTCTTTACTGATATAGACTTGTAATGATATATTCATTTTTTAAAAATTTAGACCATTTTTGAACAAATATAGATTGTGACACTGTCAGGGTTGCTATTTCATAAAATATTAGGTCACACTATATTTCTGAGATGTCTTGAGCTATTTTAATCAAAATTTATTGGAGAAAATGGGCACACAGTGAAATAAACTTCCAATATCTATTGCGTTGATCATAGTACTGCCTGAATACTAATTCTGTTTTCATAACGTTATTCTTGCTAACTACTTGAAAGCTCTCAGTCCATTGTCACTGCCATTTGTTTTCCCAGTACTCTGTTCTCTCTTAATCTCCATTAACTCCACCCTGAGCACATCAACCAGCATGCTTCAGAATATAGGAAGAAACCGGAGCATTTGGGGGAAAACTTGCATGGTTACAGAGAGAACGTGCAAACTATACAAAATACACCAGATAGATGAGAGAACTCCTGCATGGCTCGCTGATGTTCATTGTGTTTATTTTTAAGTGAGCAGTATTTCATGATTGAGATTTAAAATCAGCATAACAATGTTCTATTTTAAAATAGAACTTGCATCAGACTAATCAGTTTTATAAGGACAATCTCTCATGCTGACAATAAATACGCTGAGAAAGAGGATGTTACATGGTTGTTCTTGTTCCTTTTCGTAGGAGGTTTATCGGAATTCCATGCCGGCCTCCAGCTTTCAACAACAGAAATTACGAGTTTGTGAAGTGTGCTCAGCATACTTGGGTCTTCACGATAATGATCGGCGCCTTGCAGACCACTTTGGTGGGAAACTTCACCTTGGATTCATTGAAATTAGAGAGAAATTAGAAGAGTTACAGGTAAGAAATGTGGCCATTTGCTAAACTCTTGAAAATGGAAGCTAGTTACTAGGTTTTCAAATGTTTATTCTACCTAATAGCTAGCTTTTTCAGAGTTTTACTCTAATAATCCAGCATTCTCAGATTTTGGTGCCACAATAGCAGATTTTCTGGATCGTTGGATTTTACTCTTACTGAAAACACCAGAGCATTTTAAATTCATATTTTAAAATGTTACATAGTTATATAATAATTCTTTCAGTGATCCAGGGGCATCTAAAGGAGATGTAGGAATAGAGACCTTTAAAGAAAAACATGGGAACGGGACTCAGTGTAAAACAAAAAGCATGGGAACAAGGACTCAGTGAGTTCAAAGGGAACACAAGGACAAGGCTCTGTGGAAGTCACGGTAAAACAAGAGTATCCTGGGGCAGTTGTAGTCAAGCAAGGCCTTTGAAGTGAGACTGCCAAAGAGACCTCTGCTTAAAACAGATGAGATAGACTGGGGTGACTGGCAGTGTGTACTCAAACCAGACGAGTGAGTGAGGCCTCTGTAGTGAAACTTTTTTAGAAAGGTCTTCCTAAAACATAGCATCCCGTTATACAATAGGGGGTGCCAGAGACAGGAGAGATAATAGAAGAATGTGAAACATACCCAGCAACTAAGTCAATAGACCTTACTGACTTAAAAATATCATTGGCTGTCCACTTGAAGATTCGATTGACTTTAACACCACTATTGTGAATGATAATCTTGTGAGTAAGGAATTCAAACGTGTACAATTAATAATGATCAGTATCTGTAATTGATAAGCCAATTCTGTATAAAAATAGCAGTTTCCTGTTAGGACTTCAGAACAGTGTGGGTGACGGGTCCATGCTGTTCTTCATGTGCACAAGTAAAATTTTAAAATTGCTTCAGTCGTAAGACCATGTGTGTTCTGGGCCCATTTACTTTAGTTATTTTATTAATAGTGATGACAGTTACGTTGACAGCTTCAATAAAGTTAAAGGGGTGTGCATGCAGGGCCCCAGTTAGGGAGAGCTTGAGAATAAGGCTCCAAAGAAATTGATTCCCGAACAATAGGAGAGCAGATAGTTGTTTACTGTAGTTCAAATGAGGGCAGTTGGATCAGATTACAATGCAGTAGGGCTAAATTATTTTTGTAGCTATTATAACTTACAAAATATTTGAAAACTTTCCAACTAAAGGTATCAAATAATTTCCAGGAGAAGTTTTGTTCTACCAAAAAATTAATATTGAGATTTCAGAATTTATATCCAGTTCATGTTGTCCTGAGGCATAAACTTGGGTGCGCCTGAATTTTCGGTTACAAACCTATATTGCATTTTCAGTGTAGTTGTTGGCTTTCATATTACAGTGTGGAGCTGATTTTGAGTTGTTGAGACTGCTGCTCATATCTCTCTATTATGACATGGGAAAAGTATATTTGGCTCATCAAGCATTTCCATCATTCACATTCTCCATTCTACTTCTGCAATCTATTCTTTCTCACGTTTACATCAACTCCCCTCTAATTTTCCTGCCACCCACATGCACTAGGAGTAATTTACAGTGGCTATTTAACCCATCAGCACAACATTGGGACGAGAGAGATTAAACCCAGGTAGTCCATGTAGGACTTGAAGTCAGTATAGAACCTATCACTATGCCGCCTATTGAAGCTGTTGATCAATTGGGCATCAGTCGTTTTTGCGCCCGAGAACAACAGGGTGAGCTGCTCCAATGGCTATTGGCCAGTAGTACTCGCATCTACTGTGAAGAAGTGCTGGCTATTATTGACTGTTGCCTGAGCAAGTACCTGGACCTACTGCAACAGGTCTACCATGGACACAATCCCACTTGCTCTCTTTTCAGCCTTGGACCACCTGGACAACAGCATTATCTACAGCAGGCTGCTGTTTATTGATTATAGTTCGGCATTCACCACGACTATCCCCTCCTACTAATCAAAAAGCTTCAAAACTTGAGCCTCTGTATCTACTTTTGCAGTAGGATCCTTGACTTCCTGACTGGGAGATCACATTCAGTGCAGACCATTAATAACATCTTGCAGACAGTCAACACAGAAGCATGCTGAGCCCACTGTTCTTCTCTCTGTACTCATGACAGTGGAGCTGGGCACAGCTCAAATACTATACATGAATTTGTTGATGACACCACTATTATAGGCAGAGCCTCAGATGGCAAAGAGGTGTTCAGGAGTGAGGTAAATCAACTAGTTGAGTGGTATTGCAATAACAACCTTTTGTGCAATATCAGCAAGACCAAGGAATTGATTGTGAACTTCATGAAGGGCAAGTTGGGAGAACACACATCAGTCCTCACTAGGAGGTGAGCAGCTTCAAGTTTTTGGGTGTCAGCATCTTGGAGGATCTATCATGAGCCTAAAATATCAATGCATTTACATTGAATGCACGCCAACAGCTATACTTCATTAGGAGTTTGAAGAGTCACTAAAGACTCTTAACAGATTTCTACAGATACACAGTAGAGACGTTCGGTGGAGGGCATTCTGACTGGTTGCATCACCACCTGGTAATGAAGCTCCAATTCACAGGATCAAAGAAGGCTGCAAGGTTGTGGACTCAGCCAGTTCCATCACAGGCACGATCCTCTCCACCATCGAAGACATCTTCAGAATTAGGTTTACGGTGGATTCTGGTTAATTGGGCCATCAGTTAATCGGGGAGCTGGTTATTTGGGACAACTGTTAAAGATCAAAATCTAATGAAGAAAATTGCTGGGAATCCCTTTATTTACTTGGGACACTATGCAATTTAATTGGGACAGGCAACTGTTGCTGAACAGTTTCTAACTAGCATCAGTTGTGTGTGTGTGTGTGTTCACAAGCAGTGATTTTTGTCACTGATAGATGGTTAGAAATAAGCAGTAAGACAATTCAGAATTGTTTTGATCACTGAGGTTTCAAGCATTCATAGGCTTGGAGAGCCAAGCTTGGAGTGAAAATGAAACTATTTCACTACTTAAACAAGTTTGGAACCATGAAGAATTTGAAAGAATCAACAATCATCTTGAATGTTACAGTAGAAGTGAAGATTTGGAGGATGCAGTTGTCGATAGCAATGCATGAAGGCAATCCATTATTTGATTCAGTGTTTGCGCTGATTTTGTTCTTTGCATACATTAGATGAATTCCACTGCCAACAACTATTAGGGACTAATACACAGTTTTATAATACTGTAGTACTGTTGGTGGTGTTCTAATTCATTCTATTTCATTTAAATAGATAATAGTTAGATGTTAGTTTGTCTTTTTTATACCTTTTTAATTATTTACATGAAACTTCAATGAATTGGAGGAGCTGCTTAATTGAGCAAAAATGCAAAGATGTGTCCCAATTAACTGGAATCCACTGTATTATCATTTTCATGTCATGAAATCGGTTGTTTTGCAGCAGTAGTACAGTGCAATACTTTAAAAATTTAAGTTACAATAAATATTTTTTTTAAAATAGTGCAAAAAGGAGCAAATGATGAGATACTGTTCATGAATTCATGAACTGTTCAAAATCTGGTGACGGAGAGGAAGAAGCCTCTGCCACCTAAGATTCTGCGTGTTTGTCTTCAGGCTCCTGTTTTCCTTCTTTGATAGTAGTAATGAGAGGAGGGCATGTCCCAGATGGCATGGTTCATTAGTGATGGATACCAATCTTCTTGCGGCATTGTTTTTTGCATATGTCTTTGATAATGCTAGTGCTATTGATGGATCTGGCTGAGTTTACAACCCTCTGCAGATTTTCTGATCCATTAATGCATTAATACCTCCATACCAGACGGTGATGCAATCAGTTAGAATGCTCTTCATGGTACATCTGTAGACATTTGAATCTCCTCACACACCCAATGAATAAAAGTGCTAGCATACTTTCTTTGTAATTGCATCAACATGTTGGGCCCAGGATAGATCTTCAGAGATGTTGACAGCCAGGAATTTAAAGCTGTTCACTTTTTCCTCTGCTAACCCCTTGATAAGGACTGGCATATTTTCATGCACCTTTCCATTTACCTTAATTACTTCTTCTGAGGAGCCATCACACTCCCATCCCAGCAACACCTCACCCTAACAATTCTCCTGTCATCTGCCTACACTGGAGGATAACTTGCAGTAACAAGTTAACTTATCTGCATGTCTTTTTCGGATGAGGCAGGAAATTGAATGATTGGGATGACCACACTATCACAGGATGATCGTACAAAGTCCATGGAATAGATGCCCAAAGTAAAAATCAAAACTGTTCATGGTACTCTGCAGCAACAGTACTACTTGCTCCGTCTCCCTTGTATTAATAGAGATAAGCAATGTGTAATGTTGCATTAGGGTTTCTAATAACAAGCAACACACATCAAAGTTGCTGGTGAACGCAGCAGGCCAAGCAGCATCTATAGGAAGAGGCGCAGTCGACGTTTCAGGCCGAGACCCTTCGTCAGGACTAACTGAAGGAAGAGTGAGTAAGGGATTTGAAAGCTGGAGGGGGAGGGGGAGATGCAAAATGATAGGAGAAGACAGGAGGGGGAGGGATAGAGCCGAGAGCTGGACAGGTGATAGGCAAAAGGGGATACGAGAGGATCATGGGACAGGAGGTCCGGGAAGAAAGATGGGGGGGGGGGGTGACCCAGAGGATGGGCAAGAGGTATACAAGAGGTATATTCAGAGGGACAGAGGGAGAAAAAGGAGATTGAGAGAAAGAATGTGTGCATAAAAATGAGTGACAGATGGGGTACGAGGGGGAGGTGGGGCCTAGCGGAAGTTAGAGAAGTCAATGTTCATGCCATCAGGTTGGAGGCTACCCAGACGGAATATAAGGTGTTGTTCCTCCAACCTGAGTGTGGCTTCATCTTTACAGTACAGGAGGCCGTGGATAGACATGTCAGAATGGGAATGGGATGTGGAATTAAAATGTGTGGCCACTGGGAGATCCTGCTTTCTCTGGCAGACAGAGCGTAGATGTTCAGCAAAGCGGTCTCCCAGTCTGCGTCGGGTCTCACCAATATATAAAAGGCCACATCGGGAGCACCAGACGCAGTATATCACCCCAGTCGACTCACAGGTGAAGTGATGCCTCACCTGGAAGGACTGTTTGGGGCCCTGAATGGTGGTAAGGGAGGAAGTGTAAGGGCATGTGTAGCACTTGTTCCGCTTACACGGATAAGTGCCAGGAGGGAGATCAGTGGGGAGGGATGGGGGGGACGAATGGACAAGGGAGTTGTGTAGGGAGCGATCCCCGCGGAATGCAGAGGGGGGGGGAGGGAAAGATGTGCTTAGTGGTGGGATCCCGTTGGAGGTGGCGGAAGTTACGGAGAATAATATGTTGGACCCGGAGGCTGGTGGGGTGGTAGGTGAGGACCAGGGGAACCCTATTCCTAGTGGGGTGGTGGGAGGATGGAGTGAGAGCAGATGTACGTGAAATGGGGGAGATGCGTTTAAGAGCAGAGTTGATAGTGGAGGAAGGGAAGCCCCTTTCTTTAAAAAATGAAGACATCTCCCTCGTCCTAGAATGAAAACCCTCATCCTGAGAGCAGATGCGGCGGAGATGGAGGAATTGCGAGAAGGGGATGGCGTTTTTGCAAGAGACAGGGTGAGAAGAGGAATAGTCCAGATAGCTGTGAGAGTCAGTAGGCTTATAGTAGACATCAGTGGATAAGCTGTCTCCAGAGACAGAGACAGAAAGATCTAGAAAGGGGAGGGAGGTGTCGGAAATGGACCAGGTAAACTTGAGGGCAGGGTGAAAGTTGGAGGCAAAGTTAATAAAGTCAACGAGTTCTGCATGCGTGCAGGAAGCAGCGCCAATGCAGTCGTCGATGTAGCGAAGGAAAAGTGGGGGACAGATACCAGAATAGGCACGGAACATAGATTGTTCCACAAACCCAACAAAAAGGCAGGCATAGCTAGGACCCATACGGGTGCCCATAGCTACACCTTTAGTTTGGAGGAAACCCTCCTCTTCTTTATGGACACCCCGCTCTGGTCTTCTGCCTGCTCTGGATCTCTTTATTGCCAACTGCCGACGGGACATCAACTGTCTCGACTTCACCGCACCTTGTCCCCATTCCAACCTCACTCCTTCGGAACGCTCTGCTCTCCACTCCCTCCGCACTAATCCTAACATTATTATTAAACCCGCTGATAAAGGGGGTGCTGTTGTAGTCTGGCGTACTGACCTCTACCTTGCCGAGGCACAGCGACAACTCGCGGATACCTCCTCTTATTTACCCCTCGATCGTGACCCCACTAAGGAGCACCAGGCCATTGTCTCCCACACTATCAACGACTTTATCCGCTCAGGGGATCTCCCATCCACTGCTACCAACCTTATAGTTCCCACACCCTGCACTTCCCGTTTCTACCTCCTACCCAAGATCCACAAACCTGCCTGTCCTGGCCGACCTTTTGTCTCAGCTTGCTCCTGCCCCACCGAACTCGTTTCTGCATACCTCGACACTGTTTTATCACCCCTTGTTCAATCCCTTCCGACCTATGTTCGTGACACTTCTCACGCTCTTAAACTTTTCGAAGATTTTAAGTTCCCTGGCCCCCACCGCTTTATTTTCACCATGGATGTCCAGTCCTTATATACTTCCATCCCCCATCAGGAAGGTCTCAAAGCTCTACGCTTCTTTTTGGATTCCAGACCTAATCAGTTCCCCTCTACCACCACTCTGCTCCGTCTAGCGGAATTAGTCCTTACTCTTAATAATTTCTCCTTTTGCTCCTCCCATTTCCTCCAAACTAAAGGTGTAGCTATGGGCACCCGTATGGGTCCTAGCTATGCCTGCCTTTTTGTTGGGTTTGTGGAACAATCTATGTTCCGTGCCTATTCTGGTATCTGTCCCCCACTTTTCCTTCGCTACATCGACGACTGCATTGGCGCTGCTTCCTGCACACATGCAGAACTCGTTGACTTTATTAACTTTGCCTCCAACTTTCACCCTGCCCTCAAGTTTACCTGGTCCATTTCCGACACCTCCCTCCCCTTTCTAGATCTATCTGTCTCTGTCTCTGGAGACAGCTTATCCACTGATGTCTACTATAAGCCTACTGACTCTCACAGCTATCTGGACTATTCCTCTTCTCACCCTATCTCTTGCAAAAACGCCATCCCCTTCTCGCAATTCCTCCGTCTCCGCCGCATCTGCTCTCAGGATGAGGGTTTTCATTCTAGGACGAGGGAGATGTCTTCATTTTTTAAAGAAAGGGGCTTCCCTTCCTCCACTATCAACTCTGCTCTTAAACGCATCTCCCCCATTTCATGTACATCTGCTCTCACTCCATCCTCCCACCACCCCACTAGGAATAGGGTTCCCCTGGTCCTCACCTACCACCCCACCAGCCTCCGGGTCCAACATATTATTCTCCGTAACTTCCGCCACCTCCAACGGGATCCCACCACTAAGCACATCTTTCCCTCCCCCCCCTCTGCATTCCGCGGGGATCGCTCCCTACACAACTCCCTTGTCCATTCGTCCCCCCCATCCCTCCCCACTGATCTCCCTCCTGGCACTTATCCGTGTAAGCGGAACAAGTGCTACACATGCCCTTACACTTCCTCCCTTACACTTCCTCCCTTACCACCATTCAGGGCCCCAAACAGTCCTTCCAGGTGAGGCATCACTTCACCTGTGAGTCGACTGGGGTGATATACTGCGTCTGGTGCTCCCGATGTGGCCTTTTATATATTGGTGAGACCCGACGCAGACTGGGAGACCGCTTTGCTGAACATCTACGCTCTGTCTGCCAGAGAAAGCAGGATCTCCCAGTGGCCACACATTTTAATTCCACATCCCATTCCCATTCTGACATGTCTATCCACGGCCTCCTGTACTGTAAAGATGAAGCCACACTCAGGTTGGAGGAACAACACCTTATATTCCGTCTGGGTAGCCTCCAACCTGATGGCATGAACATTGACTTCTCTAACTTCCGCTAGGCCCCACCTCCCCCTCGTACCCCATCTGTCACTCATTTTTATGCACACATTCTTTCTCTCAATCTCCTTTTTCTCCCTCTGTCCCTCTGAATATACCTCTTGTATACCTCTTGCCCATCCTCTGGGTCACCCCCCCCCCCCGTCTTTCTTCCCGGACCTCCTGTCCCATGATCCTCTCGTATTCCCTTTTGCCTATCACCTGTCCAGCTCTCGGCTCTATCCCTCCCCCTCCTGTCTTCTCCTATCATTTTGCATCTCCCCCTCCCCCTCCAGCTTTCAAATCCCTTACTCACTCTTCCTTCAGTTAGTCCTGACGAAGGGTCTCGGCCTGAAACGTCGACTGCGCCTCTTCCTATAGATGCTGCTTGGCCTGCTGCGTTCACCAGCAACTTTGATGTGTGTTGCTTGAATTTCCAGCATCTGCAGAATTCCTGTTGTTAGGGTTTCTAATATCTGGAGAGCTTTGAGGGAACCGTGCAAAAAAAGACTCTTAAGTATTGAGAAAATAAATGTACAAAAGGCTGCTGTTCCATTGTCTTAGGAGTGCAAAAGCACAAGCTGGTTGAAGATTAATTTAAAAATTATGTTTATTTAAAAAAATCTCTTGGACTTTCATAAAGTGTTTATCTGAACTTGCTGAGATTTAACAAAATTTGCAGTCATCACAGAACAAAGTTCAGTTAGCTGTATGTGACCATAGATTAAGCAAATAGATGTCATTTAAATTTTATGCAGAGAAATGCTAAGTAAATCCATGATAAAGAAAAGAACACAAAATGGTGGGATGGGAATTTATCCTTGATCACATGCAGAATAGCAATGAATGTTTGTTGAATTCAGATTATGAATATCAATGCTATATCTTTCAATGATTGCTTGAGAATAACAAAAACTATGTTTTTTGCCTTTTGATCAGGTTATATTTTCTGTTCATATACTTTTAAATGAAGTGCTTGAATTTTCCAACCATTTGACTTATTCAGGAAAGGTTTATTCCTGTTATAGTGGCTATGTACTTTGCCATATTCTCCAGAGATCTCTTTGATTTAAAGCTCTAATTTATTATGTACCTTATTGAAATGCTGACTTTTTAATGTACAGAAACTTGTTGCTGAGAAACAGGAAAAAAGGACACAAGAGCGACTGAAAAGAAGGGAGGAGAGAGAAAAGGAGGAACGAATGAAAAGAAGGTTGGTTACCGTTTAACACTTAAAGACTTGACCAACACCAGCGATAATTATTTCTGTGGGAAAAAAAATCATTTCTTCAGTTTGCTCCATGCCTTTAGGGATCTTTGACTTTGTTTATCCTTTTTTCTTATCTTTGATCCTGATTTTGTTATTTTCTATTTCTCCTGTCTGATCCTAATGTTCCAGTACCATTATGTTCTTCCTTCCTCAAATTGTATTCTTTTAATGTTCATTAATTTCCTGTTGTAATAGATCTTGACCCTGAAGACATTCTTCTCAATCTTGTCACCCTACTTAAATCTTGTATTCCAACATTACTTGATTTTCTTTTGCTTGCAATCTCCATTCCTTTGGTTATCAAAGTAAGTCTGGATTCTTGGAAAAGCAAATCGTTTGACAATTAATATTCTTTCAAGAGGCAGCTAAAAAAGGGGAAGCATCTCTCTCATCTATCAGACAGGGTGCTTACTAGCAGCACTTAATCAGATTTCACACAGGAAAGTTGGTAGCATTCAAAATCTGTAGAAATGGAGGTAATCTTTTTACATCTTGGTATTTGCCTGAAGGCAGAAGGAAATTTGATGTGGGTTGGTGATCAAGTGATATCTGGATAGGAATGGTCAATGTATTTTTCTTGTGGCGTAGCAAGTGGTAATTCTAAAGACCTACACATTACTTAGATAGTAAAGTGATGTTTCTAGGTTTGCAAGTGACACAAAATTAGAAGGCAATGTATACTGTGTAATTTCAAGGAAGAAGTAATAAAAGCATAAATGATCATGTGTGTGGCTCAAAGTGGGGAAAAATGGAGGAGGTCTGTGTTGATCCACTGTGGATCCAAGAAGACACATGGAAAATGTTTGGAATTCAATTATCAGTAATGAGATAAGGGGCTTTTGTCATCCATGTGAATGAACTGAGCATCAGCAGTTGCCAATACATACAAATGCAGTAGAGCTTGAATAAGTCTCCAGGCAACTGAAATATCAATTTTCAGTTTTGTATTCAAATCCCCTTGTGATAAAGACCTTTTGATTTATTTGGCTTCTAAATATTTGTGTTTTATTCAAAAGCCGAACTTGAGTTTCAAAACAAAAAATAATATAGGGAAATAAACTTTACCCAGCAGTGTCTTACAGCTGTTAAGATGTGTGGCCAGGCTCTCTCTTAATTGTATGTAGTACATTAGCTCTGAGATTAAATGTTCAGAGGGTATCAGGGTGAATTCATAGTTGCTTGAAAGCCTTTGTTTCTCTGAGAATACAAAGGAGCCTCGGCTTCATGTCAGAATTGAAAGATGAAGTTTGACCTGGCAGTAATTTTAGACCAAATCCAAGGCAAAACGTCACAAGAACTGGTACTTCTAAGAATTTTGATGACAAGAACTAAAAGTAAGATACAAGCTGAAATAGGTAAAGAACAATGTGGTTTTGTCAAAGACAGAGGTACAAGACACACGATATTGATGTTAAGGATACTATCAGAACAAGCTATTCAAGTGCAAAAAGATTTGTTTATTTGTTTTATCAACTACACAAAAGCATTTGATGAAGTAAAGCATAATAAGTTATTTGAAATATTACAGGAAACTCTAGATCTAGATTCGAAAGACCTCCGCCTAATCAGAAATCTGTACTAGGATCAAGCTGCCGCTGTAAGAATAGATGGAGAAGTGGGTCAGTTTACGAAAATCGAGAGGCATTCGACAAGGGTGTGTTTTCTCCCCGATTTGTTTAATGTGTACAGTGAAACAATATTACAAAAAAGAAGAGACATCTTGGGAATCAAAGTTGGTGGTGAAAATATCAATAATTTCAGATATGCAGATGACACTGTTAATTGCAAGTACAGAGGAAGAACTACAAAACTTAATTGATATAGTTGTTGAAGAAAGTGCAAAAATGGGTCTATCAATTGTAAAAGGACAGAATATACGGTGATATCCAGAAAGAAGGAGAATCCTATCTGCTGGCTGAGAATAAACGGGGAAGACATAAAACAAGTACAGAACTTTTGCTACTTAGGAAGCTGGGTGACATCAGAAGGCAGGTGCAATATGGACATCAAAAGAAGAATAGGGATGGCAAAAGACACCTTTACGAGAATGAAGAATATACTGACCAACACTAAACTAGGCATGACAACCTGCCTCAGAGCACTGAAATGTTACGTTTATCCAGTTACGTTATATGGCTCAGAATGTTGGGCAATAGCTAGTAACATGACGAAACGAATTGAAGCAACAGAGATGTGGTTTTTGAGGAGGATGCAAAGAATATCATGGATGAAATGAATATCTAACGAGGAAGTCATGAACAGAGCAAGCACAAAAAGAGAAATAATGTATGAGATCATGAAAAGGCAACCTGACTTCATTGGACATGTGATTAGGACAGAGGAGTTAGAATGCACGGTAATTATGGGAAAGATTGAAGGGAAGAAAGCAAGAGGAAGACAGACAAATGATGATGGAGACAGCAGCCAGAGAACTGGAAACGAATACCAGTGAATTGATCCACTTGACCCGAAACAGGAGTGTGTGGGCCATGGCAATCAAAGCTCAGACTGGGCACGGCCCCTGATGATGATGATGATGACGACAACAGGTGCTACATATAGTGTTAACAATAAAGTTATGTTGCTTAATCCATCAATGACTTTTATTCTTTTTACCCTTATTATTGGTGAAAGTCTTGAAATAATTGCATTTTAAGCCCTATCTCTGATGGTACCAATTTGCGATTCGATACTTTTATAATTTCTTCCTCTAAATTACACAGTTGCCGGCTTTATTATTGCTGATTAACCACCAATAATTTTCTATGGTATTAGCGTTTGATAAAATCAGTATAAAAGATAGCAAGTATGTTGAGCCTTGAATCACTGTATTACATTAGAATTGTAGATGTAGCAATGAGATTCATTATCTTCTGTGTTACTCTTTTCTTGATATTTCAGGACCCGGTCTCGCAGCAGGGATCGCAGGAGGTATGTTTTCTTTTTTGGTTCCTCACTGGTGTGGCTACATCAACTATTTGAAGCTGGGGAATGAAGAGAAAATTATACTTGGATTTAAGAAGTAATATTGGGATATTCCAAAGTTATGTACCGATAATGAAGTACAAGAGTCTACAAATATTACCTTCATTCCTGCACACATTAGCAATAAAAACACAATCTAGTCTAGTTTACCAGGTGAAGTTATCAATCTTCAGCATCCAACAAAAGATCACATTCTTAATCTCACTCTAAAGGTCTCTGCTCTTCAGATGTTATTCAGTAGTTATACAGTCCTTATCAGGTGAGTTCAGTCATTCAAACCTGGTCATTACAATCTTACTTCAGATATCCTTAGTGAGATATTTACATTACAATTGAAACCATGAAATAGTACAAATTAACGTCTGAATCAATATTTAAATGTGTTTCATCCAAGTTGGATGTACATTAAAGCCCAGCATCTGAATATCTGGAACAAATTAAGTGTTTACAAACACCTTCAGCCAAAGTGGTCAGTCTTGCTCTGTTGCCTCTTGTGGTATTCTTCACAGTGGCTAATTTCTAGGCAGATTGGTTTATAAGCAAATAAGGCTAAGTACATTTGGTATGACAGTGGACTGTAAAAGCTGAAAGATTATCAAAAGAAACATCAATTCAAAATTGAAATATTCACAAACATTGTGCTCAAAGGAATTTGGTCCATTGTGCCATTCACTGTGATCATGGCTGATATACACCAAGCCTCAACTCTTTCTGAGGGTTATGCGGAACTGGCACAACTCCCCAACCTTTCAAAGTTGTATTTCCTATTTAAATATCTCTGGTTATTTAGACAGTAGGTGCAGGAGTAGGCCATTCAGCCCTTCGAGCCAGCACCACCATTCACTGTGATTGTGGCTGATCATCCACAATCAGCACCCTTTTCCTGCCTTCTCCCCATATCCCTTCACTCCGCTATCTTTAAGAGCTCTACCTAACTCTTTTTTGAAAGAATCCAGAGAATTGGCCTCCACTGCCTTCTGAGGCAGAGCATTCCACAGAACCACAACCCTCTATGTGAAAAAGTTTTTCCTCAACTCCGTTCTAAATTGTCTACTCCTTATTCTTAAACTGTGGCCTCTGGTTCTGGACTCCCCCAACATCGGGAACATGTTTCCTGCCTCTAGCGTGTCCAATCCCTTAATAATCTTATATGTTTCAATCAGATCCCCTCTCATCCTTCTAAATTCTAGTGTATACAACCCCAGTCACTCCAATCTTTCAACATATGACAGAGCCGCCATCCCGGGAATTGACCTACGCTGCACTCCCTCGATAGCTAGAATGTCCTTCCTCAAATTTGGAGACCAAAACTGTACACAGTACTCCAGGTGTAGTCTCACCAGGGCCCTGTACAACTGCAGAAGGACCTATTTGCCACTCTTCAAGAAGAAATTCCTATGTGGTTTTAAACTGTGATCTCCTTATTATGCAACTGTAATTATTTGAACTTCTACCTAGGTTCTGAATCAGATTTATTATTTCTGGAGTGCCCTAAAAATTGTGGCTTTTGCAGCTGTGGTACAGTGCAAAGATGTAAAAATATAATTTATGAAAGTTCTGGTCACCTCACTATAGGAAGGATGTGGAAGCATTGGAAAGGGTATAGAGGAGATTTACCAGGATGCTGCCTGGTTTAGAGAGAATGCATTATGATCAGAGATTAAGGGAGCTAGGGCTTTACTCTTTGGAGAGGAGGAGGATGAGAGGAGACATGATAGAGGTATACAAGATATTAAGAGGAATAGATAGAGTGGACAGCCAGCACCTCTTCCCCAGGGCACCACTGCTCAATACAAGAGGACATGGCATTAAGGTAAGGGGTGGGAAGTTCAAGGGGGATATTAGAGGAAGGTTTTTTACTCAGAGTGGTTGGGTGTGTGGAATGCACTGCCTGAGTCAGTGGAGGAGGCAGATACACTAGTGAAATTTAAGAGACTACCAGACAGGTATATGGAGGAATTTAAGGTGGGGGGTTATATGGGAGAAGGCAGGTTTTAAGGGTCGGCACAACATTGTGGGCTGAAGGGCCTTTACTGTGCTGTACGATTCTATGTTCTATGTAAAAATAAATAATGGTCAGGTGATGTTCATGAATCATTCAGAAACCTGATGGCGGAGTGGGGGAAGAAGCTGACACTGAATTGTTGAGCATGGGTCTTCAGGCTCCTGATGGTACTAACAAGTAGAGGGCATGCCCCAGGTGGCAAGAGTCCTTAGTGTTGGGTGCCATCTTTTTGAGGCACCATCTCTTGAAGTGTCCTCGTTGATGGGGAAGATTGGCTAAGTCTGTAACCCTCTGCAGCCTCTTGCAATCCTGTGATGTGGAGCCTCCATACCAGACTGTGATAGTCCTGTGTTTCATAAAGTTTGCCCATATTCATCTAGACTCCAAAGAATACAAATCAAAGTTTTAGTCATTCATTATAAGAGAACCCTCTCAGCCCAAGAACTGTGCTTCCTCCAATGCTAGTGTAACCTTTCTTAAATAATGAGAACAAAATTGTATGCAGTAGTCTAGATGTGGCCTCACCAGCACTTACAGTTGTAATAATACTTAAGCTTCAGCTCCCTTCAGTAAAGATAATGTACCATTTGCTTAACTACTTGTTAACTTTGTTTTTCATACCTAGAAGGCTTAGATTTTGCTATGCTAAGTCTCTATATTCTGTTGCAGAGTCCGTATAGCCTCTTCATAATGGCCCCTGAACTTGAGTACATTGCAACTGATCCCTCCTCCGTTAATGTAGATGGTAAATAATTAAGGGTCAAGAACTGGTACTTGTTACAAGATCTTTGTAATATTCCACTAGTCCTTCCAACTCTACACAATAACTGATGAATCCATGTCACCACATCAATACTCTGAATTCTTATGTTGTGGCTCAGCCTTCAGTGAAGTACATTATCAAATTTCTTGTGAAAATTGAAATACATTACATCTGCAGATCTTATCAACTCTGCTGGCCATGGTCTTGATCAAAAGCAAATTCATAAATATTTTTCTTTTATAAAACCACGTTTAATTGGTTTGATTGCATTTAGCTTCTCTAAATGAATAGATATTTCTCCCTCAATTAGTCTCTAGCACTTGATCAACAGTAGCTGTCAAATTCCTTGGTTTTTGTCTCCCTCTATCCTTGAATGAGCAAATTACATTTTGCAATTGTGTTACATTCCCAAACCAAAGTGAATTTTGAAAAGCTTCAACCAGTGACTCTATCTGTAGTCCCTTTTCTGTTAAGGTTCTTGGATCAGGTCTTTGCAACTTGTCTGTCTGTTCCATTAGCAATAGGATGTTGTTTCTTCCATGCTATTTCAAGCTCGCCCACCTATTATTTTTGGACTATTTGCAATTTCTTCTACTTGAAAACTGATTTAAATGATCTCCCATTTCCTTGTTACCTATCATTAATTCCACAGTCTCACCCACTTGCCTGATTTTCCTTCCTGTATCCTTAAAAGCTCTTTCTACTTGTTTTGGATATTACTGCCACCTTTATCTGATACTATTTTTTTTTACTGATTTTATTAGTACTAACGGCTTTTTAGTCTCCCACTGCTAGTTCTTGGAAGAATTCATAATCTTCTGGCTTTCCACCAGCTTAGCTACTTTGTATGCTTTTAATTTAATATCTGTGATTGAATATTTTTCTTAACTTGCATTGTTACCCACAGTGGTTCATCTTTCTTATTGAGTCACTTTTTTTCTAATTGGGATAATTTTTTCTGGGGGTATGCTGCTTGAAAATCTGTCACTGCTCATCTACTGACTCTTAGCTTATTTACACAGTCCACTCAGGCATCTTGTCCCTCATACCTTCAGTTTTATTTAAGTTCAGGATACTGTTTATGGTTCCATGTAGTTTGCCCTTAGACTGTATCTTCAATTCCCTGGAGAGCTCTGGTGTTACTGCATTTTAATACTGAATATCAGGGATGAGGGTAGACAGTTTACATCTATACTTGGCAATAAAGAGTTGAGATCAATGGGGAACAGATCATACGTTATATATTGTGTCTATATTTGACCAGTCAGGGTTGTTGGCCCTGAGCTGAACCCCCCGAACCTGGAGGACTGGTGGACCACTCTTAGTCTGACCTCTACCCTTTGAACTGTTTGGCATGGGTGACCTTACCAAGAATCAAAGCATAAGGCCCTGACTCCAGCCAATGTAACTCTCTGGGTCATTGAGGCACGCAAGTCTCCAACCCTATGACAAGGTTGTGGTCCTCTTGGAGTCGTAGAGAGATGGATGACTGATAAATAATTGTAGAAAACAAAATTATTTCTACAGATCAAGATCAAGGGAGCGTCGTCGACATAGATCCAGGTCTGCATCCCATGACCGACGCAAACGTTCCCGCTCCAGATCTCGGGATCGGCGTCGTCGACGCAGGTCTCGTTCTAGAAGTAGAAGCAGAAGCCGTAGTCACCACCGCAGCAGACATAGCTCCAAGGACAGAGAGAGAGATCGGAGTAGAGAAAAAAGCTCTAAAAGGAAGTAAGTTTGTGCTTCGCTATTGCATTGTCCGTATGACTGACATATATCAGCATAACACTCTTGTTCAGACTTGTGATATAAGGTGGAAGCAGTCCCACTGGTCCCACTCCCCTCTCACTACCCTGTACCACTACAAGTTGTTTTCTCCCACATGCCCAATAACTGCACTTTGATTATTTTGTCACTGTCACACTACAGGACAACTCACAATAGCCAACTGAAGTACCAGTACATCTTTGGGAAAGGAAAGAAACACGAACATTTAGAACCCCCTTTGATCATGGGAGAATATGCAAACTACACAGACTGGTCTTTAGAGCTGTGAGGCAGCACCATGAAATATGTGGTTGCAATTAAATATCCAGAGCTGAAACTTTTTTTGCTCTTCATTAAAATAGCACTTTAACCATGGTAATGTCAATTCTGCAAAAATATAGTCTCATTTAAAAGACCTTTGGTTTGACCAGCCTTCCTTCAAAACTATTTCTAATTACTTCTTTGTAACTTGTAGGACTGCGTAGGTAATTCAAGTATTAATCTACATAGAAGAATTAAAATTTCTCATAACTTCATGTTGTTACATATTTCTTAGAGATTTTTTTTCATTCCTCCTGATACTTGTTTTCTGAAATGGATTGCTCTCATGTTTAGTTTTCTGGCAATCACTGCTGGTACTATTATTCAGGTGCTCAGTTAGGTTGCCTCTTTATTTTCCTTTACTGCTTAATGAGACTGCACAATCTACATGATACATGGCTTCATTTGCCAAGGCACAGAATATGAGCGTAGGAAGGTCTTAATACAACTGTATAATACATTGATGTTTTGGTTGCTACACTGTAGGAAAGATGTGACAGCATTGCAGAGGGTGCAGTAACGATTCATCAGTATATTGCTTGGGTTGAGAAACTAGGCTGAGTTTTCTTTGGAGCAGGGAAGATTGAGTTGGATTCCAGAATGCACTGTCCAAATGTCCATTTGTTCATGATGTGCTGTAATGTATAATGTGGGCAGTCACAGTCTTTTCATGACCATGATCGTTCTTGGCAGATTCTTCTGCAGGAATAGTTTGCTATTGCTTTCTTCTAGGCAGTGACTTTACAAGACGGGTGACCTTAGCCATTATCAAAACTCCTCAGAAATTGGCATCAGTGGCTACATAACCAGGAGTTGTAATATGCATCAAATGTTCATACGACCATCCACCACCTGCTCCCATGGCTTCACTTGACCCTGATCGGGGAGCTAAGCAGGTGCTACACCTTGCCCCGGCTAGCAGAGGGAACGAGTGTCTTACACTTCCTTTGGTAGAGATGCATCTCCACCCCACTACTGTCCAAATGGTAGAAGCAATTACTGTTAAGTATCTAAATGAGCTCGAATTGCCAAGGCATAGAAGACTATGCACCAAGTGCTGGTAAATGGCATTACTGTAGCTAGTGGTCACAGTGGGCTAGAGGATCTGTTTGTGGAACACCTTAGCTGCTGGTTGCATGCAACTTCCCCCATTCCCCCACACTGACCTGTATCTCCCTGAAAATTGATGGTAACGAATATAAATGACATGCTTGTGTTTATCAGTTATAGTAGAGGAAGTTCATCAGGATGCTGCCTAGTTTAGGAAATATTAGCTATAAGGAATGATTGGGAGGAGTTGGATTATTTTCTCTGGAGCATTAGAGGCTGAGGGGAGACTGAATGGGTTTATAAATCTGTGATGCATAGATAGGGTAGATATTCAGTCTCTTTCCTGTGGTAGAAATGTCAACTACATGTGGGGAAAGGGTACAGGTATCTCTTTCTCTCAACTTTCCTGTCGGTTTCCCAATTGTTAGTTCTTCTTATCAGATCACTTTCATATTAAAGTATTGTTAAAATCTTGAAGCTCTGTATTTCAAGATGGGAGATTCTTCTATTTAATTTTTACTGGTAAAGTGAACTTGTATAATTATTTGTGTAATACACCTTGTCTAAAATTATCTGATTTTTCTAGGTCTAGAGATCGAGACAGATCCAGGGATCGAGACAGGGATAAATCAAGGGAGAAAGATCGTAAGGATAAAAGGCGTTCTTATGAAAGTGCAAATGGCAAATCAGAACACAGCTCTGAGGAGCGTGAAGCAGGAGAAATCTAAAGGACAAATTTTTTTTGGAATCAGGGCAGTGGATGTCTTATTGTTTAACTTGACTAGGGGAGCTCTTGTTTTGGTTTTGGACTTAGAGAAAAAAAATTCCAGCGTTTAGGTGACCGATAACTTAAATATTAGATAGTTGAAGATGTTGACATTTTTGTCAGTTTAACCAGCTGATTTTGAAGGCAGCAGCTGGAGGTGCCTAGAATGTACTATGTGTGCATGCACTAGTGCTGTTATGCCACTGACATTAGGGTTCCTCCTTTCATTTGCACAAGGGTGCTATTTTACTTTGAATATTGAGTTATTTGTTAGGTTGCATTTTTTTTTTAAATGTGGAATCTCAAATCCATAAAAAATTTTATTAGAAGCAGAGTAAGAGTGGATCTGGTCCTTTGGGACAGTAACTGTTGTTACTATAGACTGTATTGGCTTCTCCACCCACCCCTCCCAGCTCCATCATCCCATACAAGTAATGGTACATGCTGTTTTCAGTAAAACTGCAACAGTCATCTTTTTCAGTCTAAGTATATTTGACTAGCATCTTTTTGCTGGTGATTGAGAACCTACTGGATCTTTTTCCCACCAGTAGGAAAAGTTACTTGTCTTGCATCCAAAGAAACTCCTTTTTCCTACACACCATTTCCCTCAAAGTTAACACTTTATTCATGTTTAATTTTGCTTTGAACAAACCTAGATTTTTTTCTCATTCTGTTACATCCATAGATACTTCTACGATTTGAGTACTTTTTTTTTCTCTTAATTAACCTGAAAGGTGGAACAATGCACTGCCTGTTTCTTACAAAACTTATCAGTTGGGATTTATCAGGAAAAATGCAACTGCTACAAATAAAGCTGAGTATTTCATCTCTTGATTTCTAATCCCATCTCCACACAAAATCTATTTTAAAAATCTGTAACTTAGGAGCATGTTTCTCTTTAAGTGCCCTATAAGGTGTGGAAATGCACTGAAGCTATTTTTTTTGGCAGTGGGTGGAGAGGAAAGCTCTAAATTTCTGAGTTTGTAATTTTTCCTTATATGTACTTTTTAATATAATTAAGAAGTGTTGGTTTTATTCTTGCAGTTGCAGTAGAAGTTCAGGAAGGAATGGTCCAATATTGGAGTTGATAAGTTATGTGATTTCAGTAGCTTTTCAGGATTCTGCATGCTAAATACATGCTAAAATTCCCCCAAGAAGACCTTTCTGGCTTTGTGTGCATGTAATTCTCATTAACCTTAGCATGTCTTCACAATACTTCTGGAACACAATGAACATAACTAATTTTGGATTGTTACTTGTGAACTTTTTGAGTGAAATCATGCCCATAAAATAGTTTTTAGTGTTTATTATTCACAAAAAGAGATTGTGTACTCAACACAGGATTTTCCAGCCATTAAAATGATACAAAATACTTAGTTGGATTTGAGGGAACCCTTTGTGTTTTCCACACACTTGTGGCATAAATGGCACACTCCATGCAGTTCAGGGTGTTGTCTCCAGTGGGCACTGGGGTGTCAAGAGTCCTACAATATACCAATGTATTCCATGATGGCTATTTTGCTTGTTTTGTTGGTCATTTGTGGTTATCCCACAATTGATGTGTTTTGTTTTAAAGAGGTGGTCTGGTTTAACTTAAACCAACTTCTGTGCTATAAGAATAACTCAGTGTAATGTTCGTTGCTATCCACAGTGGCACTGTATTTCTGCACCAGATACTTCAGTTGCTGGATGCCACTGCTGCCCCTGCCCTCCCCCTCTCCACCCTTCCACCCCTACCAACATTCATTTCATTCTCCATGGTCATTTGATCAGTCAGATTCCTGAGTTTGAGACGAAAATAACAAGGTTTTATTTTATTCCCCTGTATCTTTTTTCCCTCATGACTTGTCTATACTTGTATTGTTAATTGAAAACAATTGAAATAAATTTTTTCAAAACCATTTAATAAGATTTATAAACAATTTAAGTTTTTTTTCTGTATTGTATGAAATTGTCATGAATACTTGTTTGCTACTTTGCAATTAAAATGAAACAATATTACGTCTTCCTTTGCTTGCTTGGCAAGTCTGTTGGAACATGTCGCGGTGTGTGCCGTGTTCCCATACCTTGCAGAGTCAGGAGTGCCTCTGCCTCTGCGTTGGTGATGTTTTAGTGTGAAGGTGAACTTGAAATGGTTCACTTATTATGTTGTGATCAATGTAAACTACATTTAAATTAAAATGATGAGGAATGATCTCTTAGGACTCAACAGTAGATGAGTCAGTAGATTTGTACTAATTTAGTTTGGGTCCGATTTTGATAATTTTGTTCTGGAAATGATCAAGCCAAATTTTATTACAAACTGAAATAATTTGGAATCTGTATCCAGCAGGCAAGTAAATGCATATTCAATACAGTACATTTTGGTTGAACTTTCCAGTTATATTGTTAGTGAAAAACAGTCTGGGTCATTGGAGAAAATATAACACTACATATGCTTGATTTATACCAACCCTGTTCGCTTATTCTCTTATAGTTAATTACTAATACTTTTCTATCTCTAGTATGTTAAGGGTTAAATATTTGGCCAGGCTTGGTTCCAACTGTCGCTCATATTCTACATCCAAGGTTCCTTATCTTCCTTGTTAATTGTTGGTCTCCAGATTTGTAGCTGACAAGGTAATCAATGTTTCTTTTTATGTTCTGGTGCTAGCATTTCAGAATATTTGAGATCCTCAAAACCCTGAGCCATTGAGCCATTGAGACATAGGGGAGCATGGAACTGATTGCGCATGACAGTTTTCCCATGTTGGGTCTCACGACCAAGTTTTCCTGACAAGTTTACCTCACTGTTTTAATCTAAGCCTCTAGTTATCCCTTATCATCATAATACCATACTAAATACCATAGTAACAACAACTTCTATTGCCCGGTGCTGAAGCCTTGGATGCCATGGGAGATGTTTCGGGATGGACTTCATTATCACAAGATGGCTGCTGTCTTACTGTACTCACTTTACTACGTCTCCTTGAGTTTGGGTACCTTCAAAGCTAGGCAACTCGAGAAACAATAATGAATGTTAGATGAAGCTACTTTGCAAGTCTGCTTTGCTTCATGAAGGTCTCCTTGTATTAAATTACACAGTTTAATTGCAGCAGATGGCTTCTCAAAACAATTTGTGATTCATAATTCTGTGATCAACGCTGGAGAACACACTTCCAATGACATTATCAACACAGAAACATAAAAAACCTACAGCACAATACAGCTGTGCCGAACGTGTACTTGCTTTAGAAATTACCTGGGGTTACCCATATAGCCCTCTGTTTTTCTAAGCTCCATGTACCTATCCAGGAGTCTCTTAAAAGACCCTATCGTATCTGCCTCCACCACCATCACCAGCAGCCCATTCCATGCATTCACCACTGTGTTTTTAAAAAATATTTAACCCTGACATCTCCTCTGTCCCTACTTCCAAGCACCTTAAAACTGTGCCCTCTCATGTTAGCCATTTCATCTCTGGGGAAAAGCCTCTGACTATCAACACAATCAATGCCTCTCATCATCTTATACACCTCTATCAGGTCACCTCTCACCCTCCTCTGCTCCAAGGAGAAAAGGCCGAGTTCACTCAACCTGTTATCATAAGGCAAGCTCCCTGATCCAGGCAACATCTTTGTAAATTAATGTTAGAGACGGGCGACATATCACTGACATGTCATGAAATTTGCTTTGCAGCAGCAGTACAGTGCAAAACATAAAAATTATAAATTATAAGTTAGAAAATAATTAGTGCAAATGACAAGTACCAATATTATTATCTTTTAAGTATTCTTAGAAAACTTCACAAGCCATTAACTGCATAGCTCCTTCAAGCTGAAAAACAATGAGTCTTCTAAGATTGTAAGTCACTTTCATATTGTTCTGATTTCCCCACAGGAATATGTTGCTTATGTAAAATTGGCTCCTTTTCCCACCATGGGTTGTAGAGGTTTAGTTGTCAAGTACATGATACAGTCATAGTCTTGCTATGTTAATGATAAATTTTCTGCTTGATGCTCTAAACTGACAAAACATTGTTAACCTATGCGTATTTATGCAGGCGCTGCTGCTATTTAGGCCACTATCTTAACTTGAACTATTGTTACTGCAACAACATGTGTACTTCCTCTCCATGGATGCTGTTTTCCAGGTGACTGCAGAGTGCACCTATTATGAAATCAGTGCTGTGCATCTGTGATGCTGTGGTCTGCATAAATTGATGTCTTTATTCTGGATCAAAGGGCATTTGATTATTGGTTGAAAACATTTTGAGTGTTTGAACTGGGCAACAAGGAATAGAATATTGACTGAAGCAAATTCAGACAGTAACATCAGCATCCTGGTTACTGAGGCAGTATGTCTTGTACACCAATGGTACCCCGGGTGTCACTTTATATTACCTGAGGTGGAACTGGGAAGAAGTTGCCAGAAAAGACACCAAAGACCTCCAATCAATTCCAGCAGAATTCCACTCCCTTATTTGTTTGGTTAAAGTTAATAATTTGACCTCTTTTAAAAGCCCAGCAAACATGGGTAACGTTGCATTACTCCCCTTCACTCACACAGTTGGCTAGTTGGTAGTCACACAGCCAGCTAGTTAAGTACAGCAGTCACATTTTATAATGCAATCATACACTTAGTGCATCCTCACCAATGTGGTACTCTCAATTCATCCATATAGCTGACACAGTGTCTCAGGACTATGAAAATCTTCATGAAGAGTTATGACTTGAAGCATCAGCAGTTCCTTTCCTCCCACATATGTTGCCTAACTCACTGAGTTCCCTTAAGCAGATTGTTCATCCTAACAGCTATTTCATTATGGCAGCCATTTTCTATCAACACATTGATATTATAAACAGAAAATCTGCAGATGCTGGAAATCCAAAGCAACACACACAAAAAGCTGGAGGAACTCAGCAGGCTGGGCAGCATCTATGGAAAAGATGAAGGGTCTCAGCCTGAAACATTGATGGTTTACTCTTTTCCATAGATGCTGCCTGGCCTGCTGAGTTCCTCCAGCACTTTATGTGTTTTACATTGATATTATTCTCCCCTAACCTTTGACATCCTTACTAATCAAGAACCAGTCAATGTCCACTTTAAATATACTTGATGAATGGGCAAAGAAGTGTATGGTCATACACTGGTAGCAAAAATAAAGGTACAGACTTTTCAAATGAAAAAATTCAGGTGCAAAAGAGACTTGGCGCTCCTAGTGCAGAATTCTTTAATGGTTAATTTGCAGGTTGAGTCTGTAGTAAGGAAGGCATGCAATGTTAGCATTTATTTTGAGAGGACTAGAAAATAAAAGTACGGATGTAATGCTGAGGCTGTGGAATATGGTGAGCAGTTCTGGGCACCTTATTTAAGAAAGGATGTGCTGGCATTGGAAAGAACCAGATGAGGTTCATGAGAATTATCCTGGGAATGGAAGGGTAAACTTGGAGGAGCATTTGATGACTCCACGCCTATACTCACTGGAGTTATGAAGAATGATGTATCTCATTGAGACCTATGTAATGTTGAAAATTCTAGATAGGCTGGGCATGGAGAGAATGTTTCCTATAGTGGGGGACCTTTAGATCAGAGGGCTTAGAATACAAGGATGTCACTTTAGAAAAGAAATGAGAAGGAATTTCTTTAGATGGAGAATAGGGAATCTGGAATTCATTGCCATGGGTGGTGTGAATGCCAAGGCATTGTGTATATTTAAAGTGAAGGTTGATAGATTTTTGATAGGGTGTCAAAGGTTATGGGGAGAAGGTAGGAGAATGGGGTTGATTGGGGATAATAAATCAGCCATGATAGACCAGATGGGCCCAATGCCATAATTCTGCTTGTATGTTTTATCTTGTTTACCAGCTTCATGCAACACCTTATCACCTTCTTAAAGTCCAAGCAAACAACATCCACTGATGCTCCTTTGTCTATCCTGCCTGTTATTTCCTCACAGAACAACAACAAATTTGTCGGGCAAGATTTCCCCTTCTGAAAACCATGCTGACTTTGGCCTATTTTATCATGTGCCGCCAAGTATGCCCATCCTTAATAATGGAATCTAACATCTTCCCAACCATTCAAGTCAGACCAACTGACTTCATAGTTTCCTGTCTCTCCCTTCTTAAAAGAGTTGAGTGACATTTGCAACATTGTAGATGGTTGCTTGGTCTTTAAGAGGGCTATGATGGAGTAAACTCAATGTGCCAGATGCATGGCAATGTGAAGACAGGCAGTAACATTCTTGTAGTGAAAGTACTGATGGAATAGATATCACTAAGTTTGTGCACCAGAAGTTCCCTCTGCTCCCAACAGAAGTCTATTTATAGGGTACAGACAATAATATCTCCCTCATATAACTAATTATTCACAAGGATTTAGTGAGTATGGTAGCAGTGATTTGATCTGACTCTCAGTGGATTGCAAAGCTGTGGGGACCCACCTTGAAAGAGAATCAGTGGCTACATGAAACAGCGATGTGCAACCTTTTATGGGGTGACAGCAGTTTTATTCCGAGCAATCTTTCCCAGACTGCTACTGCTCACCGCAGTATAGTTTAATACCCAAACAGGCCAGATCAACAATCACATATGTTTGCAGCTGTAGCACAGAGGACTACAGCTACAGTAAAAAAGCACTGCATTAGAAGCAAATCATCTTTGAAAGCTATCAGAGAAGAGAAGATAAAAGGTGATTAGTCATGGCATTTCCACTGGTTTGGGGGGGGGGGATATTCCTCTACCCTTTTTAGGCCTCTTATTTTATTATCTTTTATCAGTCTTTATATTCTCTAACCCTCAACCATCAGGCTCTTGAATCAAAGAAATGACTTCACGCACCCCAACACTCAACTGTTCCCACAACATATGACAAACGAGAAAATCTACAGATGCTGGAAATCTAAGCAACAAACACAAAATGGAACCCTTTGACAGGACTGCCAACTGAGCCCACAATATATGGACTCATTTTTCAAGGACGCTTCATCTCAAGACCTCAATATTTATTGCTTATTAATTTTAATTATTTTTTTCATTTTGTATTTGCACAGTTTATTGTCTTGCACTGGTTGTCCACCCTGTTGGTATGGTCTTTCATTGATTCTGTTATGATTGTGGGAACATTTCAATGATGGGGTAAGTGAAGTTGAGTGAAGTTATCCCCTTTAGTTCAAGAGGCTGATTGTTGAGGGGTACTAACTGTTCCTGAACCTGCTGCAGTAAGTCCTGAGACTCCTGTACCTTCTTCCTAGAAGTGGCGAGAAGAGAGCATGTCTCTAGTGGAGGTGTGGGGGAGGGGGGTCCCTAATGGTGGATGCTGCTTTTCTGTGATGGTATTTCATGGAAATGTGTTCAAAGGTGAGGAGGCCTTTACCCATGATGGACTGGGCTGTATCTACTACTTTTGGTAAGATTTTCCATTCAAGGGCATTGGTGTTTCCATACTGGATTGTGATGCAGCCAGTCAATATACTCTCCACAGCACATCTGTAGAAGTCTCTCTCAGTTTTAGATGTCATGCTGAATCTCCACAAACTCCTAAGGAAGTAGAGGTACAGCCATGCTTTCTTTGTAATTGCACTCATGCTGGGCCAGGACAGATCCTCTGCACCTCTGATCCCCTGATGTAGGCTGGCTCATGGACCTTGGGTACATGAGGTGAACTGAAAGGATAAGCAAGTTTTCTTTTCTTCCCCCATTTCTAGCAGAGTCTTCGAATAGAAACATTTTCTGTTTCCATTTCTGTGCTTTTCCTGGCTTGAATATTGCCATTTTCTGTTTTTGTTTCAGGTATACTCAGCCTGTCTATTTTCTTCAATCCCCACTGCTACTGAAATGAAAATTATACTCCCAGACAGATTTTCCAGTTTTGGGAATCAAAAATTGTTCACCTTTCAGTAGCTCAACAAATCCTGCTCATTATTTATGTCAAGTACAAACTTGTGTGTTGTATGCTTCTGTGCAACATCATCTGTGGCCTGTTCACTGTTTGTATTCAGCAAGGTCAGCCAAGTGCCTGTGACAACTGTTGCTACATTAATAACTTATGTCACAAGGCCTGCCTCTCCAAGTTCTTTAAATTTAGTCAGCACGCTTCAGAATAAGCTTCCCTGTCTTGGCTGGATAACCTTTGGAGCTGATTAAATGTTGGCCAGGAAAACTTTACTATCTCGTCTACTTTCTTCACAATCTGTTCGCAGTCTTTGCTTAACAGTTACCTGCATCACAATATCAGAAGAAAGTGCCTCTAAAAATTAAGAATTGCTGTTTTCTCTGTAGGGTGTTAGTTTCCCTTGCACTGAGTTTTTGATTAGTTGGTCATAGCAAAGCCACCAAAAATCTACAAAGGGACAATATTTTCTAGTCCTTAGTTTTCTCCATACTACTACAGTTTCTCACTGGAACATGTGCAACACCCACAGTTAATTCAATATCATGTGCACTTTTGTATCAGTCACTTTGGCCCAACTTGTTCACACTAATGTATTGCCCAGTGAACTAGACCCATCTGGACACATTTGGCAATAGCCCTCTGAAACCTCTCCTATCCATGTTCTTGTCTAGATATCTTTTAAATGTTGCTAATGGGACCACTACTTCTGGCAGCTCGTTCCAAATCCACACCATCCTTTGTGTGAAAAAGGTGCCCCTGATATCCCTTTCAAATCTCTCACCTCTGACCTTAAATTCATGCTTCTCATTTTTTATCACCCCCCCAATGAAAAAAAAACTGTGCTTGCACCCTCGATTTGCTCTTCATAATCCTATATACCTCTCTCAGGTTACCCCCAATCTCCTACATTCCAGGGACTAAAGTTCTGGTCATTGCAACCTCTCCTTGCAATTCAGGCCCTGAAGTCCAAGCATTATCCTGGTAAATCTTTTCTACATTCTTTGTCTCTCATTCTTTTTTCTATCAGGGTGACCAAATACATACTACTCGAGATGAGGCATCACCAATCTCTTGTATAGTTGCAATATAATTTCTGGACTACTACACTCAATGCCCTGATTGATGAAGACCACCATTTCAAATGCCTTCACTGTATCTGCTGTACCTGTGACACTGCTTTCAGCAGGCTACATGTGCACCTGCACATCCCTGTCCCGCTGTTCCCCAAAACTCAACTGGGCCCTAACATTCACTGTCCTTCCCTGGTTAACCTCCCAAAATGCAATAACTCATATTTATCTGCATTGAAAGCAATTTGCCAATCCTCAGCCCACATAGCTGATCAAGATACCCCTGTCATTTTTCATTATCTTCCACACTACACCATCACTCCTAGTATAATCTGCAAACATATTAACATTCATATGCAAATGTTTCTAAAAAGTACAATCCTATTGACATCCAAGTCATTATGTAAATTACAAATTCACCTTCAAATCGTCTATAATAATTTACAAACAATCCCAACCTTTTTATTGCTACTTAAAAATCCACAGTTTCAGACAACAAAAAGCTGGATTTATTATCATTGGCTGATATGATGTGAAATTTATTGTTTCTGCATTAGCAGGACAGTTCAAAAATACTATAAATTACAAAGATAAATATCGTAAAATAAAAAGAATAACATAGTAGTGTTCTTGAGTTTGTGGACTGTTCAGAATTCTAATGGTAGTGGAGAAGAAGCTATTTCAGAATCATTAAGTAGGGGCCTTCAGGCTCCTGTCCCTCCTCCCCAATGGTAGTAATGAGATGAGGGATGGCCCAGATGGTGAGGGTCCTTAGTGGTGGATCCAGTTTCCTGAGGCACTGCCTCTTGAAGATGTCCTTGATGATAGTGAGGATTCTACCCGTGATGGAGCTGGCTGAGGCTACACCTTCTGCAGCATCTTTCAATCATGTGCATTGGAACCTCCCCTCCAGACCGTAATGAAAGCAGTTGGAATGCTCTCCATTATACTGTATTTAACCACTGATTTTCCATAACTTGTAGCCTCTGCAACATCAGGAGCTTCAGAAATTAATTCCATTGTGTTAAGTCTTATGTCAAAGGGCAGTGTTACAAATGTGCTATTGAAAATTTGTGCATTCAACACAAGGACTATATTGGTGTCATGATCAGATGCCCAAGTCTAACTTTCTGAAACTTGCTGTTGAATTACACTACTAGTATTAACATTTTGATACCATATCTAAAAATTGATGTGGTGTTTTGGAAAGGCATTTATCAAATACAGGGGATGCCCATGTAATGCTGTTCAGGTAATGGAAATTTGCCATTGGAAAATTCACAAATCACTCTCCAAAAATTTGAGATGTGAAATAATATTCACTGTTACAAAATCTATGTTGAAACAGTAAATAATTCATTGTTTTCACCTCTCTTGAGACATGTACAGATGGCACATACACATCTTCATGTACCACTGAATAGCAATGTGGACCAGTTTCTAGGAATGCAACCCCAGCCCTGTCTTTTTGCGAGCTTGTTTGTAATGGACTTTATAATAATCTTCTATTCTTGTCAATTGTAGTTCACACATTCACACCCTCAGGATTCCACTACTCTTGGAAATTAATTCTTTAACCACCTTGAGTTCAGTAAATTGCTCAGTCATTGATCATTTTTATTTTTATTTTATTGAGATACAGCACAGAATAGGCCCTTCTGACCCTTCTAGCCATGACGCCCAGCAATCCCCTGATGCCTAATTGTGGATCAATTTACAAAGACCAATTAACCTACCAACCGGTCTTTGGACTGTGGTGAGAGACCAGAGCACCCAGAGGAAACCCACATGGTTAGGGGGAGAACATACCAACTCCTTACAAGCAGCGATGGGAATTGAACCTGGGTCGCCTGTATTGTATTGTGCTAACCACTACACTACCATGCTGTCCCAAGTTCTTATTGTCAACTCTTGAAAATTAAACGGACTTGCAAAAGAAGATTGCACAGTTGTATTTTTCTTGGACCAAATACAGCTGAAATGACTGAATTGCAGCACAGGTCCATTCTTTGGCATTATATCATTGCAAAGATGAATTACTCAATATTATGCTGTCCAGTTGCAGTAGAGTTTCACAAGAAAAACAGTAAGCAAATCCACGTAAGCATATAACATGGAAATGTTTCTGAGCATATTTACCCTTTCCGGTAAACAACAGGAATTCTGTAGATGCTGGAAATTCAAGCAACACGCATAAAAGTTGCTGGTGAATGCAGCAGGCCAGGCAGCATCTCTAGGAAGAGGTGCAGTCGATGTTTCAGGCCGACACCCTTCGTCAGGACTAACTGAAGGAAGAGTGAGTAAGGGATTTGAAAGTTGGAGGGGGAGGGGGAGATCCAAAATGATAGGAGAAGACAGGAGGGGGAGGGATGGAGGAGAAGACAGGAGGGGGAGGGATGGAGCCAAGAGCTGGACAGGTGATAGGCAAAAGGGATAGGAGAGGATCATGGCACAGGAGGTCTGGGAAGAAAGACAAGGAGGTGGGGGGGGGACCCAGAGGATGGGCAAGGGGTATATTCAGAGGGACAGAGGGAGAAAAAGGAAAAAGGAGAGTGAGAGAAAGAATGTGTGTATAAAAATAAGTAACAGATGGGGTACGAGGGGGAGGTGGGGCATTAGCGTCCGGTGCTCCCGATGTGGCCTTTTATATATTGGCGAGACCCGATGCAGACTGGGAGACCACTTTGCTGAACATCTACGCTCTGTCCGCCAGAGAAAGCAGGATCTCCCAGTGGCCACACATTTTAATTCCATATCCCATTCCCATTCTGACATGTCTATCCACGGCCTCCTCTACTGTAAAGATGAAGCCACACTCAGGTTGGAGGAACAACACCTTATATTCCGTCTGGGTAGCCTCCAACCTGATGGCATGAACATCGACTTCTCTAATTTCTGCTAATGCCCCATCTCCCCCTCGTACCTCATCTGTTACTTATTTTTATACACACATTCTTTCTCTCACTCTCCTTTTTCCTTTTTCTCCCTCTGTCCCTCTGAATATACCCCTTGCCCATCCTCTGGGTCCCCCCCCTTGTTTTTCTTCCCAGACCTCCTGTCCCGTGATCCCCTCGTATCCCTTTTGCCTATCACCTGTCCAGCTCTTGGCTCCATCCCTCCCCCTCCTGTCTTCTATCATTTTGGATCTCCCCCTCCCCCTCCAACTTTCAAATCCCTTACTCACTCTTCCTTCAGTTAGTCCTGACGAAGGGTCTCGGCCCGAAACGTCGACTGCACCTCTTCCTATAGATGCTGCCTGGCCTGCTGCGTTCACCAGCAACTTTGATGTGTGTTGCCCTTTCTGGTGACAGCTTTCTTCTCCACTTTCCCCATGAAGTTTTTTTTTGTCCTTGCAATGACCAGCATTCTATTCAGTCGTTAAACTGGATTTAATTTACAGAAAGAATGAGCCTGAGCATAAGAGAGAACTTCTAATTTTTGCTCCCATTGCTTGTTTACCCACTCTTTTTGAAGGAAGAAAGTGAAAGGCATTCCATATATAAAAGGAAGTTCTGCTTATTGATATTGTAAACATGTGACTGTACTTATTTATAAAGTTGTTTATTTTTAAGGTCATGGACAATATTAAATTTATTTATAAAGAGCTGTCCCTGTCGGCCCTCAGCCTGAACATCTACAGTATTTAACTCCAATCTAACTCTGACATATGTGGACTGGTCTTGTTAGGCTCAGGGAATGAAGCCAGGGTCTATTACTGTACAAGAATCTGTCTACCTCAGGCTATGAAGTATGTGGTGACTCAATCTCTGAGCCTCTCTAGTGTAAAGAATTCAAGAGATTTATGACCAACAGAGAGAAGAAATTTCTCCTCATCTCCATTTTTAGTCATAGACCCCTTAGATCAGGGGTTCCCAACCTTTTTATGCCATGGACCAATACCATTAAGCAAGGGGTCCATGGACCCTAAGTTGGAACCCCTGCCTTAGGCTAGGCTTTGCTCCCAGTTTGATATTCCCCTCTCCCCTACAAAAGAAGCACTTACCTGTCATCTATCTTGTTAAGGCTCCTGCTGAACCTTATATGCATTTAAAAAAATCACTTCTCATTCCAATCCAGATTCTGCATAGAGCCAATCTGCTCAAGCTTTTCTCTTCATCAATAAAGCTTCTCAGTATAGAAAAAAAAATACAAGGATGTTACCAGGACTTGAGGACATGAGTTATAGAGAAAGGTTGAATAGTTTAGGACTTTATTCTTCATTGGTCAGGGCATGAAGGGGTATGATAGAAGGCAGGCAATTGAGGTCGGGAGAAAAACTGGATCAACCATGATGAAATGATGGAGCAGATTCTATGGGCCAAATGGGATAATTCTGGTCCTACAGCTTATAGATTTATGGTCTTCATTTCCTGGAGCACAGAAGAATGAGGGTGTGTGTGTGTGGGGGGGTGATCTTTAAGAGGTAAACAAAACTATGAGGAGTGAATACAAGCAGGCTTTTCCTCTTCAGGTTGGGTGAGACTGCAACCAGAGGTCATAGATTTAGAGTGAAAGACAAAATGTTGAAGGGAATCTGAGGGAAAACCTCTCCACTCAGAGTGTGGAATGAACCGCCAGAAGAAGTGGTAGTTGAGGGTTCAATTGTAACACTTAATAGCAGTTTGAATGGATAATTTAAATGGATGACAGTGATTTGGAAGGATAAAGTCTGGGTGAGGTAAATGAGACTAGACACTAAAACAGGTTTGTATTGACTAGATACGCTACCAGGCGCCATGTTTAGCGTAGCGGTTAGCGCTTCTATAGCTCCGGGCTTCGGAGTTCAGAGTTCAATTACGGCACCTTCTGTAAGGAGCTTGGATGTCCTCCCTGTTTCCTCCCACAGTCCAAAAATGTACCAGTTAGTAGGTTAATTGGTTGTTATAAATTGTCCTGTGATTCGGCTAGGGTTAAATAGGTTGATGGATGGTGCAGCTCACTGCGCCAGACGAGCCTGTTCCATGTTGTATCTCTAAGTAAATAAATAAGAAAGGCCAAGGGATGTGTACTCTACTGCTCCTTGACTCAATGAACTATCTCCAATGCAAGGTAAAGCTGGATTCTAACCAACCTGATGATACTATTTTGCACCTCTTTAATTTAATGATGCACCCTTTGCATGAAGAAGTTATTTCTTGGCATTACCTGTAAACAACCAGACTCCAGTTTTAATGTTATGGTCCTTTATTCTGGAATCCTTTACCATGGGAAATAGCTCCTCTCTTCCAGCAACATTGTTTTATATAATGCCTTCAGAACTACTAACCAAAAATTTTGACTGAGCCAAGTCAATGCCAAGATGGGTGTACAAAGAGTTGATCCAGGAGGCAGCTTTTAAGGAGCCTCTTGGAGGAGAGCCCTTGGGGTGGGACAGTAGCGTAGTGGTTAGCACAATGCTTTACAGTACCAGTGACCGAGGTTCAAGTCTCACCACTTAGTAGGTTAACTGGTCATTGTAAATTGTCCCGTGATTAGGCCAGGGTTAAATTGGGGGTTGCTGGGCAACGGGGCTGGATGGACCTATTTAATAAGTAAGAAGCAGAGGCTAAGTGAAGAAATTCCAGAGCCTAGTATACTAGTAACTGTAAACATCACAACAAGTGACGGAGCAATTAACATCAAGGGAATAACATTTATTTATGAATTTGTCCATTGATAGTGCGTACATTAATTGTCCATTCTCACTCCTGATCCTTAGGACTGGTGGTGTGATTGATTGAATCAAGCTGGCCCATTAGCAACAATCATGGCAGATGCAATAGATTGATTTCCTATCCATGTTTGGCCTATATCCATGCTTCTTCCTGGAATCTGTAGTCAATATTGAGAATTCCTGAAGTCCATTCCCTCCTAACCATGTACCACTCTGCCAGCATATCTTGTGAAAGCTGTACAGGCAATTGGACCACGGCTTGGTGACTATGACCATATCAGGCTACTGTGCAAAAGTGCTCCCCCCGCCCCATACTATAACGAATTGATGGATGGGAGGACGAGTAGTCTGGCCTTAATTCATCTGCATTGCTTCTAATCTAGTTTTATCCTAATTATTTTTGTAAATACTAGTTTAATACAGTTATATTGAAGGTCATTAAGAGTCTTGGGGTTGTGTATAGATCAGACTGTGTAGCCTTCCTTCTTTCAAGGACATTAGTGAACAATATAGGATTTTGTGACAAACCAGGATTGCATGGTCACTAATTCCACTAATACACTAAAAAAAATGAACTAAATTCATATCCACAAATTGCTTTGTTAGGATTATACATTCAGTAGATTATGAGACAAAAGCGCAGATATTTTGGCCACATCATGAGAAGACAGGATTCCTTGCAGCAGACTCTCATGTTAGGTAAAACAGAAGGTAAAAGAAGGAGAGGATGGCAGAGGATAGATAATATACTCAGACAATGTGTATGACCTTGGAGGATCTTAGAGAGGCAGTTTCTAACGAGAGCTTGGTGTGCAGGAGTCCATCAGGTCACTCGACTTAACAACTGAACAACAAAGTGTAGATGTTAGCACGACGCTTTACAGTCGAGGTGACCCAGGTTCAATTCCCGCCACTGCCTGTAATTCCCATGACTGTGTGGGTTTCCTTGGGGTGCTCTGGTTTCCTCCTACAGTATAAAGCTGTACCGGTTGGTAGGTGAATTGGTTACTGTAAATTGTCCTGTGATTAGGCCAGTATTAAATCAGGGGATTGTCGGGCAGCACTGCTTGAAGGACCAGAAGGGCCTATTCCACACTGTATCCTCAATAAATAAATAAGGTATTTGATCATTAATGGGGAATTGGCTACAGTGTGTAGTAGGAAACAATTGACTACACAAGCTTGCACTGACCTGGTGATAACCAGCTGAATTCCACGCGTTACCAGTGTAGCTAAAAGTATGGCAATATAAAGACGACGGGTGGTGTAGTGGTATCAGCACTGGACTTCAAGGCAGATGGTCCAGAGTTCGAATCCGGCCGGTTCCCAACCTGGGCGGAAGAAAGGCGTGGCAATCCGTATCTTGCCACGAAAACCCTAATGAACAGCTACACTATCCACAGGGTCGCCAGGAGTCGAAGATTCGACGGCACTCAACAACAACAAAGAGATTGGGTGTGACAAAGGTGATGTATCTTGGAGATATGTCAAAGTAACACAAATTGCCCAGATCCAACCTTTATTTATGGGTTTCCTCGTGTACAGGTCCATCAAAGTATTTATCCTAACCAGTGGTGTTCCAACTGCCCAGACCAAGTTTTGGTTTCCACCTTAGTAGAAATACTCTACTATAAAACTCCATGCAATTCAGGGAAAAAAAACGCAAGTTAGCAATTATCAAAATAATTCCTAATGCCTGAAGTTGACCCTCACAAAGAGCTCAAATAGTGGTTTCAGCTCATACTTGGCCTGTGTAGACTATTGCACATGGCCAATCACCATTCCTCGCGCTAGTTGAAATCTCTTCCGGCACATATACCCGGGCAGAGTATTGGTTAAGTCAAGCACTAACACTTGGCTGTTGAACGATCAGGCATTAAGAGGAGCGTGGACGATATTGTGTGCTTTCACAAATAAAAATAGCGGAGGCGTTTTATGTTTTAAGAAAAGCCGTAGCAACTCATTTATTGAACACCAAAAACTGAACACGAAGCGCAGTAAAAGGCCTTAACGTAATTAACTCATCACATCAGACCCGCCTCTTATAGTGAACCCCAACCCAACATCAGTGGTTGTGAATTCTGAACGTTTCCACCAATTATGTTACCCTACAATATTATATCTATAGCCCAGGCAAGCTACGTGTTTGTTTCTGTGTATAGAGAAGGTAGAATTGGAGTTAACATATTCTGCTGCTAAAAAAATTATAAGTTGTACATTACACGACTCGATCTGTTTACATGCAAGTAGACGAGCAGAATCAAAGTATCTATTCCCAAAATGTTTTGTTCATTATTTACTCGTTCAGCAAAACCCGGGAGCTCTGCATATAAGGAACGGTTCCTGCTTACTTGTAAATGATGACACCAGCAGTATGTAAGACCTGCCCGGTCTATCAGGCAATATTCTAATCCTCCCCAAAAATATCCCCAGAAAAGGTTTTAGGATTTCAATTAAAACTGATTCCGCTTCTGAAAATGTTAGAAGAATGGCTGATCTCGATTTACTAAAATTTATAAGGAATTAAAATATCTCTCTAATTAATATTTTAAAAGCAATACCCAAAAATAAACGTATTTGAGAGATGGAGTTTGAACTGGACATGTGCCAAGATAATACCTCTCTCTCTGTTACACAGTCCTACTTCAACTCTCGGCATCGGGTCTATTCTCTAAATCCGGAATAACTTTGCCATATTTGATCATCAGTTTCTCCGGGATAGTTAAGGAAAAGAGGACATACTGCATATTTCTTTAATTTGGGAAAATTAAGTCCTTTTTAAGTAGAATCGCTGTTGTTATGTAGAACTTCGTGCAAAGTTCCTCAAACAATGTTAGTTGAAAGATAAATATTAACCAGGCCTAGCAGCTCCGAGTTTTTACAAACACATTAATTGCCTTATAAATGTTTATATCTTACCAGAGGGCAAACAAGACATTGTTACAGCGTATGATCTGAAATGCAACTTCTGCCGAAGTGCCGTGCGTGCACAGTGGGCGTGTCACCTTAGACTGTGGGGAGTAAGTCTTGAACCCAACCATCTTCCCACCCAGGCCAAAGCAGGACACATTCCTGGATGGCTCCCTTGGTAGCGTCCTGTTGTGGGAAATGAATGCACACAGCTTTCCCGTTTATAAGTGCAGGGCGATGAATTCGTTCATGAACATGTTATATGATGGTGGGAATCTCTGTTCATTCCACCTACAGTTTACAGAGGAGAGTGAACAGAGTCTTACCTGATGGACACTGTTATCTAATTAGTTTCAATTCTAGCCACACATTTAAACTTCATGACCTATTTTGGAGAGCAGTGATCAGATTTAACTGTACTAAGTCTTAGCGCAGGTGGATGTCCTGATGTGGGCTCAGCCATCCATACTCACTCTGAATGCGGGATCCCAGAGCCGGGCTCTATGTCGGCATGGGAATTTAGTGGTACAATAGTGGTACACCGGCTGAGAATAATGTTAATTCAGATATGTATGAATGCGAAAGTAGTTAATGGTCTAACTGCATTTGCATACATTAATTATGTTGTAGGCTCATTCACAAAGAAAACATAATATTGTGAACTAAAACAAAAGATCTACAATCAATTAAAGTCTAAACAGCTACTTCGCCCGAACTATTATCGTCACACTATTTAATACACTGTTATTTAGGAGCTCGATTCAGGAGGGTGGTAGCTTAGCCTTGGAAGTTCGCTTCCTTGTACAGTTTGTCAAGGTCGGCGCAGATTGTGTGAAACGCCTTCGCGAATGAATCCTTTACAGGTCCAGTCATCTGGCTTGGGAATTTCTCAGCGAGGACGGTCAACATAATGCCGGTGATCAACTGGAAGACAATGTAAAGGGAAGAAGAATGGTGTTAATTCCACGGGATGGTGCATTGAGTCAGATATGTGTGTGTGCGTGTGTGGGACTAACACACCCAAGGCTGATAATTGCGGGGTTCGTGTCAACACTGTCACATTAGTATAAACAAAATCATTCTTTTCTGAGAGAGAGAGCAGGGATATAGACAACATGATACCCACTGTAATCAAACAGCTCGCAAATGCCTACTGGCTACAATCACAAATTAGGATGGATTCTTTCTTGTCGCAAGATGTTGAGTATTGAGAACCATCAGCAGCATCTTCAGGAGAGGAGGGGATGACTCCGGGGCAAGGGAAAGGACCATTCGAATTACCTGATTAAACAGCTTTGAGCTGTGTCTCCACTCGCTAGTGGGGGATAGGATAGGGATTAACTTTAGTTATCACACATACTGTCCATCAAAATGCATCATTTGCTTCAAGAAGCAACACAGTCCAAGAGCGCGCTGGGGGCAGTTCCGCAAGTGTCGGCAGGCTTGTGGTGCCAACGGAAGATGCCCACAACTGACTAACCCGTATGTCCTCGGAATGTGGGAGGAAACCAGAGCACCCGGAGGAAACCCACGCAGACAGCGGCGGGAATCGAACCCATGTTGCTGTAAAGAGTAATGCTAACTGGCATGCTCCCCGTGTTCGTTCACGGAACAGCTGAAGTTACCAAAAGTTATCAGTCAGAAAGACAGTACTGTAATTGGTAAAGTGTGGTACTCACAGGGAAGTTGGCTGGTGGGATTTTGTGCTTGTGTATGTGAGTCTCTGCCATTGCCTTCACCTCGGCGGCATGGTCACCCTTCTTCTTCAACATTTTGCCCACCGCCTGGAGCACAGTGTTGCCATGGTTGCGGACAGCATCGCTTTTCTCCACCTGATCAAGAGTCAAGTCCTTGAACTTGGGGAAGTGCTTTTGAGCGCCCGGGTGCTCCTTGAATAACCTGGAGTGAGAAAGGGCGGGGAGTAGTGGGATGGCGGGAAAGAGCGGAGAGTGAGAGGGAGGGGTTAAAATGGCCCTGCGGGTATTTTCCAACTAAAAGCAGGGAGGAAGTCAATAGACAATAGGTGCAGGAGTAGGCCATTCGGCCCTTCGAGCCAGCACCGCCATTCACTGTGATCATGGCTGATCATCCACAATCAGTATCCTGTTCCTGCCTTATCCCCATAACCTTTGATTCCGCTATCTTTAAGAGCTCTGTCCATCTCTTTCTTGAAAGCATCCAGAGACTTGGCCTCCACAGCCTTCTGGGGCAGAGCATTCCATATATCCACCACTCTCTGGGTGAAAAAGTTTTTCCTCAACTCCGTTCTAATTAGAAGCAAGGGAGTGTATGGTGAACACGTGAGAAGGAGTCCTGGGTAGGAAGAGGTTGCACGGTGACACAGTGGTAAGTGCTGTTTCCTCACAGCTCCGGAAATTCAGGTTCAACCTTGACTTTGGCTGCTGCCGGTGTGGGGTTCGTCCGCTCTCCCTGTGATACGTGGGTAGGTTCGTTGTGTGCTGGTGTGGGTCGGTGGCGGGAGGTCTGGGAAAGGGGAAGCTGGAGAGAGACAAGAGGAAAACCTGGATCGGTGTAGATGGATGGTTGATGCTTGACCTGGACACATTGGCCCTGAAGGATAGTACTGCTCTCTACTCAGACGTTCTTTCCTTATGGAGCATGCCCCCCCCCCCCACCCCCCGGCTCACACAGTCAGAACGAAGCGTGATACAGGAACCGTAACAGATCATACTGGATTAGTAAGGGTGTGAACAGTTATGTGGAAAAGGCAGGAGAATAGCATTGAGATGGAAAACTAAATCGGTCATGATCGAACGGAAGAGCAGGCCCAGGGGATCAAATGGCCTAATTCTTTTCCTATGCCTTATGGATCCAGCCTCTTCAGCCTGTACCTCCGTTCGATAGGACCCTGACTGATCTGCGCACAAACCTCCTCTCCTTTTGGTTCTGTCAATCGACCTCTCAAATACAAAGTTAGCATCGATTCCTTTCTGCATCATCTGCAGGTGTGGCCTTCTGAGTGAGCTGGTCCTGTGTGTTGGACTCTGCTCTCTTGTTCTTCATTCGTTTATTTATTGAGATACAGTGTGGAACAGGCCTTTCCGGCCCTTCGAGCCGCTCTGCCCAGCGAACCCCCAATTTAACCCCCTGGCCTAATGACTGGATACTTTACAGTAACGAGTTAACCAACTAACCGGTACATTTTGAACTGGGGCATCCCGAGGAAACCCACGCGGTCACGGGGAGCACATACAAACTCCTAGTCTCACCAACCAGCAGAAACAGCCCTCTCTCTCCACGTCTTACAATATCTACAAAATATCACTCCTTCTTCTTTTAAACCGTAAGGAATGTTGTGCCGAGTTGCTTATTATAGGGATCCGTTAGTCTCGCGAGACCATGGATTTGCGCCTTGGAAGGTTTCCAGGGCGCAGGCCCGGGCAAGGTTGTATGGAAGACCAGCAGTTGCCCATGCTGCAAGTCTCCCCTCTCCACGACACCAATGTTGTCCAAGGGAAGGGCATTAGGACCCATACAGCTTGGCACCAGTGTCGTCGCAGAGCAATGTGTGATTAAGTGCCTTGCTCAAGGACACAACACTTTGCCTCAGCTGAGGCTCGAACTCGTGACCTTCAGATCACTAGACTGACGCGCCAAGTTGCTTAATCGTTATAATCATTCAGCAGACTAGGCTCTTCGAGCCACGCCGCCCCGGAAACCCCACAACCCTGATCACGGGACAATTTATAATGAGTCTTTGAACTGTGAGAGGAAACCGGGGCACCGAGAGGACATCCACGCATTCCACGGGGGAGAGGGGAGAGGGGGCGCACTCCTCCCGGCGCTGGAACTGAACTTTGAACTCCCCGAGTTGTAATCGCGTCGCTACCGTGGCGTCGCTCCGCTAGGTCTGAATAACGTCCCCTTCCGAGGGAAAATGTGCCCAGCGACTCCTCAAAGTGCCCCGTGTTTATAGAAGTTCCTTCCTGCGTCTCATTTGGCGTTTCGGGCGGCAAGCTTGTCATTTCTTTAGCGTTTCGCCCCTCTTTCGAGATGTCAGCTTGACGCTCAACCCAGCACGAGTGGAGCCGGCCGGATTCGAACCCGGGACCTCTTGCTCCGAGGTCCCATGCGGATGCCGCTACACAGGCACTGACAGGACTTTGTATAGCTGCAGTCTATACTGTACTGCACTGTATTCTAGACCTTGGAGAAATTCCGCTGCAGCTAAGGCCCTGTCAGTGGACTTCGGGATGAAAGGTCCCGAGTTCGAATCCAGCCGGCTCCCTTGCACGCTGGGTTACGAGCTGGTGATCTCTTTGGAAACTCACCCGGCAGAAGGCAATGGGAAACCACTGCTGTAACTTGTCTCGTACGTGATTCCCCACTACGTCGGAGAGGCGTGGAGGGAAATGGTCCGCTAACCGGAGAACCTCCGGATGCGACGTACCTTTCCTTTTTTAGAAATTCTAGACCTTAAATCCGCCAATCTATTAACTTTCTCAATAGTTTCTGTATCGGTCTAGAACATTTAAATTAACTATGTGGCAGGATCACTTGTTCCTTCAACCCCCAGACCAGTTTCGGGCGGATCACAGATTCCTTTTCACCGAGCTGATGGTCTTCCCGCAGCAGCTAGAGTCTGTCCCGGTGCGGTCCCTGGACAGCCCAGGGTTCTGTGTGAAGGTGGCGGGTGTGGGGTGTGGGGAGAAGGATCCTGGATGAACCAGAGCATCTCCCGCTCCGTCCACGGGAGCTGTCCAGCGGGAAGGGGTGGGGGGGGGGTGTTCCTACCACCCGAATGTTTCAGATTGGTGCTGCGCTATCAGGCGAGACGCGCTCTTGCGTGGGCAATGTACTTGCGGCAACACGACGCTAACGCCACGATAACCAGCTCAACTCTACAGACTGGGCACGCTGCTCACACGCGGCACCACATAACCGTTCACATCACAGCAACCTGTCCCGAACGCGCCTGTTCACACTCCACACAGAACGCCACACTGTGTAATACCGTGCGTATACACAGTTCCCAACAGTCGTCCCCATTGGACACACCGTGCGCTCAGTATTGGCAACAGTTAGTCTGCACTGGGTGAACAGACACGTACACAAACACAAGCCAACAGTTTCTCTATCTCTCTCTCCACTCTCTCTCTCCCCCCTCTCTTCTCCCCTTTCTATCTCTCTCTCTAACTCTTCCCTTCCCTCTGTTTCCCTCCCTCCATCTCTCCCCTTTCCCTCACTCCATCTCGCACCTCTCTCTCTCTTCCTCTCTCCCTCCTTCTCTCCCCTCTCCCTCTCTCTTCTCCCCTTTCTATATATATCTCCCTTTCTCTCTTCCCCCCTCTCTATCTCTCCCTCTCTTCTCCTCTTACCATCGGATTTCTAAATGAACATGGAACCCATGAGCACCACTTAACTATTTTTATTTATGTTTCTGCATTACTTATTTTAACTTATCATTTTAACAGACAGTTATACCTAGTGTAGCTCACTTTTTCTCTAAACTTATTTATCATGTATTGCATTGTACTGCTGCCGTAGTGTTAACAAATTTCACGACATATGATGGTGGTATTAATTTTCTCTCTCTCTCTCTCTCTCCTTCCCTCTTTCTCTCCCTCTCTCCATTTCTCCCTCTCCCCTTCTATGTCTCTCTCTCCATTTCTCCCTCTCCCCTTCTATGTCTCTCTCTCCATTAATCTCTCTCCCTCTCTCCTTCTATCTCTGTCTCTCTCTCTCCACCTATCTCTATCTCTGTATCGCTCTGTCTCTCTCTCTCCCCCGTCACGCTCACTCTCTCAAACGCACACAGTTCACAGCAGACGAAATGCTGGAGGAACTAACTCAGCAGGTCACACAGCGGGATCTATGAAGGGTCTCGTCCCGAAACGACGACTCGTTAATCCTCTCCGTAGAGTTCCTCCAGGATTTTGCCTGCTGTAATTCCACCATTCGGCACCGGTAACGCGGTAACATGAGAGAAATTCGGAGGGTCTGCAACAAGGAAATACAATAACGGGTAAAAAAAAAATCGTCGTGATAGTTCGGAGAATCAATTCACGGAGTGTCCAGGATCAGTTTTCCTCAACCAGGGGGTTAAGGAATTGCTAAAAGACTTAAATCGCGTATCGTGCAGCGAGAGACTTCGTGAATATTCCGACGGTCAGTGGATGTTTAAGGAACTGTTCATAGTTCTTAAAACTTTTGAAAAAACAACTACAAAAGTTAGTTTTCTCGGGGAGATTGGGAAACTATATTACAACGTAACGGGCAATCGTTAATATTAAATCGTAAATAATTGATACATTTATGACGGCTATTTAACAGGCCAGTTGACCGGTGTTTATTGCTCATGAACTGCGTTCCACACTGGGCTGCTTCACTGTAGTTGGACAGAGAAGGCAAAGACGACGGGTTTTCCATCTTGTTTCCAAATGGTGTAGAAATAAGCCATTTTGACCTGTGAATATTTGCCGACTCACCGAAAAATCTCAGTAGCGCTCCCCCCCCCCCAACTAATTTTCTGTGTACAGTAATCTATCCCCGGTGGACCTTTATTTAAAGCAACAGTCCGAGGTTATTTTTGCGATTACATTGACAAACTGACCTTCCATCAAATTATGTTTCAATTGAATCTAAATCCCACACTGACAGATCTGACAGATCTCCGGATTTCTGGGCCAATTCCCTACGTACAAACTTGCCAGCGGTGGTTAGGAACATCGGAGCAAAGGAAGTGGCAAGGTTCCAAAAAAAAACAAAGCCTGAGCATTTGAAACATTCCGAAATTCAACAGAAGTGGATAAAGTGGAATGCAAGAATCAACTCATGTGAAAGGTAAAGGCAGACTGTTTCTCTTTGTTCGAACTAAACACTTGGTTTACTTAATATTTGAGAATAAGAAATTAACGATTCAGGGAGGAAGACGCGCATATCGCCTAAATATTGTGGAGAACTCCACGTCGAGAGTAACTTGCGCTGAAAGATATTAGTGAAAAAGATAGTTTGGGAGAATTTACTGAGGTTGAAAATCATTAAATTCACAAAACCTAATGACATGTGTCCAATATTTTGAAAAATGTTGCAATGGGGTTAGATGCATTGGGTCAAATCACCGCGACATGCCCTCTTACTACCATCGGGGAGAAAGTACAGGAGACTGAAGACTCACACTCAATTATTTAGGGACCACTTCTTCTCATCGGATTGCTGAATTGTCCGTGAACACTGCCTCGTTTCCCCCCCCCCCCTAAATTGCACTATTTATTCTGTAATTTATAATCATTTAATGACTTTGCCATGTACTGCTGCCACAAAGCAGCACACTCCCTGTCGTCTTGGACAGTGATAACAATTCTCATCTTCCAAAATTCCGTAGATCCTGGGCTGTTCCCACAGACTGGAAGGTAGCAAACAGAACTCCATTAATTGAGATAGAGACAGAGAATAGGTAACTGCAAAACCAGCTAATCCTGCATCTACAGTAAAAACAGAAAATGCTGGAAGCAGCCAACAATTCAGGCAGCATCTGAGGAAAGGGAAAACGAATAACCTTTTCAGGTCCGATATGTTTCGTCGGACTTCCAGCATCTATAGTTTTTTTTAAATTTCAGCCAGAGATCTGTAGAGCGGAAAATGCTGGAATCTATCATTAAGGAAGTGGTAATAGGGGCACGGAACATAACGAATGAATAGGACACTTAGAAAACAATAATGACATCAGGCAGCAGTATGGATTAGTCAAAGGGAAATCACATTTGGTAAACCTGTTGGGAGCTTTTGAGGTTGGAACTAGCAGAATAAATAAGGAGTTTGTATGTTCTCTCCATAACCGCGTGGGTTCCTTCCGGGTGCTCCGTTTTCCTCCCGCTGTCCAAAGACACACCAGTAGGTAGGTTAATTGTTCATTGCAAATTGTCCCGTGATTAGGCTCGGGTTAAATCTGGAGTTGCTGGGCGACGTGGCTCGAAGGGGAAAATGGCCTATTCCACCCTGTATCTCAATAAATATTTTTTTTTTAAAGTTGGATATTCACAAGGCGACATGCAGGAGGTTATTAGCGTGCGAGGTATTGGGTGTAGTTTAATGGTGTGGATAGAGGTTAATAAATAGAAAATGGAGTAAACTGGTCGTATTTAAATTGGGAGGGAATGACAACAGGGATCAGTGCTGGAGCCAAGCTGAAGTCCGTGCTGCCCTCTAGTGTTCACTCAGGAAAAGACAAGCCTTATTGTATTCGACTGCAGACTGTTGTGACATTCATGGACCCAGGGACTTAGATGATTTCTTTTGTGTGTCTGTATTTTTCTGATAGCTTACATGTGCTACGTGTGCTTTGTGCTGTGTATAACTGTTGGTACTGTGTTTGGCATGTTGACCCCGTAGTAACGCTGTCTCGTTTGGCTGTATTCATGTATGGTTGAATGAGAATTGAACTTGAATTGAACCGGATTTGGCTGAGGAAAATCGAGTGTTAATATATCCTAGTTTTTCCAGCAATAAAAAGGCTGGGTGTGGGCTGTGAAGAGGATGCTGCGAGGCTTCAGAGGGATATGTATTACAAGTTCAGTGTTAGTGAGGACATGACAGGTGGACCATAAAGTGGAAATATATGACAACATCCACTTCAGAAAAAAAAATAGAAATCTGAACTTTTTTAATAAGGTGAGAGATAGCATGCATTAGTGTTCAGGAGACCTTGGGTGTCCTTGCAGACTGATCACTCAAGATTACATGCAAGCATTAGGAAGACAAAAAAAAACCTTAATTACTAAAGGAATTGAGTGCAAAAAGATAGAATTCTTGGTCCCAATTCCATAGCGTTCTGGTGACCATATCTGAGCAAATTATACAGGTCTGGTCCCCCGACGTGTGGAAGGATAGAGGGAGTGTAGCGAAGATCCACCAGATTGATTTTTTTTAATCGATCTGGCGAATCTCTGCTGCACTCCCTCTATTCTTCCCTATGTAGAGAAGGTTTAGAGCAATGAGAGGTGACTGCTGAAAAGTGCAACACTCTTACAGGGCAAACATGTATTTGTGAGTTCGCAAGGCCAGAGTGTCGCACTTTCAAAATAATGGACCAGCCATTCAGGGGAGCCACTGGGGCTGGATCATTAGAGGGCACGGAGTCGGATAATTAGAGGGCGCAGGGGCAAGTGATTAGAGAGGATCTGGAACCGAATGATCGGGGGGAGGGGATACTCAGGGTAGGGTAGTCGGAGGATGCTCAGTCTGGGTAAATGAGAGTACGCAGGCTTGTGGGAGGACATTGTTAGAGCACACCTACTGAGAAGTAAATTCCTGACCGACAGCTAGCGCGGGGAAATGGGCAAGCGAGCCCTGCGTTCTGTAAGGTCTACACAACCTAAGCACCTCCAGAAACATTCACAACCGTTGAAGCCTGTGGAGAGAGAGCCTGCAGTCCTACCCACTGAGTACAACTATCACCCGCACAGACATAGCAAAAGTAAACTCGAAGTGTTTCTCTGAGCGGAAAGGTTGCTGAGCAAGCGGCTTACCTGTAGAGAACCACTTGCCCGAGACCGGGCAGGTCCCCCTCCGCACCTGCCCACACCTTATTTATTGCGTCCCAGTCGACCATTATCCAAACTCCTGGAAATACCACTTGTTTCTTGAGAACGATGGCAGAGATGTGCGGAGCAATTGTGGTCACAGTTACAGTGTAGACCTCTTATAGTCCGCTGCATTATCTGTCTCCTCCCCTCGGTCAGTTAATCCTACCCACTCAGCCGTGCCTCCCCCACCCAACCCCCTCCCACAGCCTATTTTGATCTGCATTTTAGGATGGGTGGAGGGATTCTGGCCAATCCTTAACCGTGTGTAACATCTACAGACGGCTGGTGAGCTTCCAGGATCTGGCCCCTTGGCTTTATCTCTCTCTCCCTGTGACTTTCTGTTTGACATTTACTTTCACCAGGCACAGGACTTTCGGTGAACAAAGGGCTGAGCTAGAACTCAAGTGAAAGTTTAGACCTCTGGACTGAGGGCTGGAAATGAGATGTCCTGAGAGAGTTCTCAGTAACTGCTCTCTGTGTGAACTGCTTGAATAGGTTTTTTGTCTTATCATTGGCTTGCTCCGCTTTGATGTTGGAATTATTAATGAGAAGACTCAGGTGCCTGACTTTAGTCAGTCCCAGGGAACTGTCCGTCTTATTGGCTTATTGTGAGAGCAAAACAAAAGGGCTGGTTAAACCACCCAGGCGACAGGCAGGGGACGTGAGCACTGCCACACACTACAAGTGGGGAAATGTGGGCAAAGTAAGAGAGTTGTTCAACCATCCAGGTATCAGGCACGGAGCCGGATCACCGCCGTGGAGGGGAAGCAAATTAGGGATTGCATCTATTAGCCTCCTTTTCCCTAAACTCCGGGCATCCGTGTTGACGGGCAAGAAGACACCAGTGGAGATTAGTTGTGATGCTGAAAAGGGGCAGCAAATGAGTGTAAAGAGAGCTCCCTTTGCAACAGGAGACTTGATAAAGCGAATGTCCTTGGGCAAAGCCCTCCCAGCATTCCCTTTCAACTCTGCCACCTCTACCCACCTGTGAGGACTGTTAGAGTCACAAGGCAGATTTTCTCCCCCCTCCCCTACCAAAATATAATTTATTCATAGTATCCACAGTTAAATACAATATGCCCGTTCGCTGTACTGTCATCATCATAATGTTCCGTGTCGTATGTCATCGGCAATCGTGATTGTTCTTGGAAAAAATTCGATGCACTCCCCTTTAATGTCAGTAATGTTTGGGATGTCGCACTGGTGAGATGGCCGGGAGACTGTTGCCCCCTGGACCCAGCCCCTCATTATCCAGTGACGGCCGGACCCTCGCCTGTGGCCCTTCCCTAGAGAGCCGTCGTGATGGATGCGCCGAGCGTCAGGGCAGTTGCCGATCAGTTTATTATTGTCAGGGGTACTGAAATAGAGTGAATAACTTTCTCTGGCGTGCTGGCCAAATGTAAATAAGTCGAGGCAGTACAGTACAAGGTCATTGAGACTGAGAGGTCAGGGGTTTATCTGTATCATTATAGAACATGTCTCTCGGTATATACTCCCGTGTCTTGGAATTGCCACTTGCCCAGTCCCGATGAAGGGTCACCACCTGAAACGTCAACTGTTTATTCCCTTCCACAGATGCTGCCCGACCTGCTGAGTTCCTCCAGCATTTTGTGTGTGTTGCCATGTTGGGAGGGAAGGGTCAGATTGACCTTTTGGAGTAGGTTAAAAGGACAGCACAACATCGTGGGCCGAAGGGCCCTGCGCTGTTCAATGTCCTTTGCTCTGTGTGTGTGTGTGAAAGGCCTTCTCCTGGTTCACACCTCGGTGCGTCCCTCAGCCTGGAACGTGTCGGTCAGCGGCGTCCCCTTTACAGACATCCCCCGGTGCTGGGATCTCGTACAGACATCCCCCTGTGCTGGGATCTCGTCAGCTTGCGGGAAGGCCAAAGGCCGTCTTTCACCAAGCTGATACTTTCCAGCAGCACTTGATGTCTGTCTCGCTGTAAAGCCCAAACCCCGGGAGTCCTCTGTCACACAACTGCAGGGGATAGACCTGGACAGGGACCAGCGCCTCCTTTCTTGGTAAGTGCACTGTCCACTGTCTCCTCCTTCTAGAGGGATAATATTTCCTGAGCTGTGGGTCTCTGGAGACACCTGGACGTCACTGTGACACATTCCGCGCACCCGAAGCCCCCGGTGCGGGAGAGGCCGGGCCGTTTAAGCCCCTGTCTCGCAGGACCGGAGCTCAGCACCCCCACTCCAGCGCCGGTGCGGCAAACTGTGGAGGGCAGCGGGGAAGTAACGCCGTGCAGAACGGGAGGGGCAGCACCGCAAAGCAGCGCAGCTCGAGTGCAAACCGCAAGGATCGCAGGGCTGAGAGAGGTCGGAGGCGAAGGAACACCGACACCCAGGAATGCATCAGGGAGGGAGCGCAACAGTAAGGCAGGGGGAGCAAGGGGAACACGGGAGTGACGGGACAATCCAGGGGAACACGGGAGTGATGGGATAATACAGGGGGAACACGGAAGTGATGGGATAATACAGGGGGAACACGGAAGTGATGGGACAGTACAAGGAAACACGGGAGTGATGGGACAGTACAAGGGGAACACGGGAGTGACGGGACAGTCCAGGGGAACACGGGAGTGATGGGATAATACAGGGGGAACACGGGAGTGATGGGACAGTACAGGGGGAACACCGCAGTGATGGGACATTACAGGGGGAACACCGGAGTGATGGGACAGTCCAGGGGAACATAGAAGTGATGGGAGCAGTGAATTACAGGATTCCTGCAGTATGAATATATACTATTCTGCCCATCGAGTCCAAGTTAGCTGTTGGTGGTGCTGACTTTAGAGTGTTAATATTTTAGGCCCTGTTGACAGCTGAGCAGTCACATTTGTCTCTGGCTTTTGGCAAACGAAATGGTCGTCGTTGCCAGTTGTGGGATCTTGCTGTGTGTTTCTCCGTTTATTCTCAGTACACGAGACCACAGCGTAGGGGCAGCGATGCTTTGGGAGAATCTGGATAACAGCGAGTCGGCTCCCCCCTACTTTAGGACGCACGAGGAGGAAACATTTCGCTCTCCAAGCCCTTTAAATGCATTGCAAGCATTTACTATTGCTGGAGATATGAATAAGCTGTAAATAAGCTCACAAACAAGGGTGAAGAATAAAGAGAGGAACGTTTGCACTGCGCTGTTCGGCTGCATGCCCTTGACAATAAACTTGAACTTGGAAAGAACTCACTGGCATTAACTCTTCTTATAGAATTAGCTGCTCGCTCCGGATCCCGGCCCTGAACGCCCTTGTACTATTCCTCTCCGAAAACTTCTGCTGAATCTGCATAGCTAGCACTTTTAGAGCTGCTGGTTATAAATCAGTGAGTGAAGCCTTATCATCTCCCTCCAATTCTTTACCAAGTTGTCCTCATCTGAACGCTTGCCTTCCTTCCAGTACAAACACTTCCCTGTCCGAACCTCTCCTTGATTTTGGACAGTGTGATAACCCCAGGGGGTGGGGTGAAGGAGGTGGGGAGGGGTATTGCCCATCGTAGAGGGCTGCTTGGCCCCGGTTCCCCCTGCCCCCCAGAGAAGCAAGCTGAGCTCGTGACTTGTCTTACTACCCGAGCCAAAGTCCATGACACACACACAGGTCACATTGGAATGTGTAACATTCCCAGAACGAAGCTCTTCAAAACAGTGGTCCAAAAATTCTTGTGCGGGCATTAACGTTCCCAACACCAGCTCCTGCGGACAGGAGCAGCAAAAGTCTCTTGACAAATGTTATGTCATCACTGGTGCAACAAATTCCAATCTATATTTAGGCCACCCTTGACACATCATGATGAGGGTGGACGGACCGGGCTCCAGGATCATTGTCCTTGCCCTGTCTGAGGACATCCTGGAGCAACGTACAGCCAGTGGCGGGTGTAGGTGTCCACAATGACTGATAATCAAGCAGATTTGCAGTCGCAGGAGAGTAGTACCACACTTCCTTCTCACCACCTCCCTCCTGGCACTCCTTCAGCTGTGCCAGCTGAGAGTGAAGCACTCTCCCAGGTCTGCACTTCCAAAGCGTGGCACTGCTGCCCATGCCCCCTCCTGCCACTGCCTTGCACCGATCCTCACTGACTTACCCTGATCTACATTGACGCAACTAGTCTTGCCTACACTCGTCCACGTCGACCTACAAGAGTCTTCAACAACAGCAGTCGAGAACTACCCTGGACTAATTGGTTTACATGGGATCTACATTAATTCACACTGGTCTACAACAACTCTCATTGGTCTACACCAACTCTCACTGGTCTACATGGACCCACACTGGTCTACACCGACTCACACTGGTCTACACCGACTCACACTGGTCTACACTGACTCACACTGGTCTAAACAGACTCACACTGGTCTACACTGACTCACACTGGTCTACACCGACTCACACAGGTCTACACTGACTCACACTGGTCTACACCGACTCACACTGGTCTACACCGACTCACACTGGTCTACACTGACTCACACTGGTCTACACGGACTCACACCATTCTACACAGACTCACACCGGTCTACACCGACTCACACTGGTCTACACCGTCTCACACTGGTCTACACTGACTCGCACTGGTCTACACCGACCTCACACTGGTCTACACCGACTCACACTGGTCTACACCGACTCACACTTGTATTGACTGACTCACACTGGTCTACACAGACTCACACCGCTCTACACAGACTCACACCGGTCTACACCGACTCACACTGGTCCACACCGACTCACACTGGTCTACACTGACTCGCACTGGTCTACACCAAACTCACACTGGTCTACACCGATTCACACTGGTCTACAACGACGCACACTGGTCTACACCGACTCACACTGGTCTACAACGACTCACACTGGTATTCACTGACTCACACTGGACTACACTGACTCACACTGGTCTACGACTCACACTGGTTTACACTGAGTCACACTGGTCTACACCGACTCACACTGGTCTACACTGACTCACACTGGTCTACACAGACTCACACTGGTCTACACCGACTCACACTGGTTTACACCGACTCACACTGGTCTACACCGACTCACACTGGTCTACACCGACTCACACTGTTCTACACCGACTCACACTTGTCTACACTGACTCACACTGGTCTACACCGACTCACACTAGTTTACACCGACACACTGGTCTACACCGACTCACACGGGTCTACACCAACTCTCATTGGTCTACACCGACTCACACTGGTCTACACCGACTCACACTGGTCTACACTGACTCACACTGGTTTACACCGACTCACACTGGTCTACACCGACTCACACTGGTCTACACTGACTCACACTGGTCTAGACCGACTCACACTTGTCTACACTGACTCACACTGGTCTACACCGACTCACACTGGTTTACACCGACTCACACTGGTCTACACCGACTCACACTGGTCTACACTGACTCACACTGTTCTACACCGACTCACACTTGTCTACACTGACTCACACTGGTCTACACCGACTCACACTGGTATTCACTGACTCACACTGGTCTACACTGACTCACACTGGTCTACACTGACTCACACTGGTCTACACAGACTCACACTGGTCTACATGGACTCACACTGGTCTACACAGACTAACACTGGTCTACATGAACTCACACTGGTCTACACTGACTCACACTGGTCTACACCGACTCACACTGGTCTACATGGACTCACACTGGTCCACACTGACTCACACTGGTCTACACAGACTCACACTGGTCTACACCGACTCACACTGGTCTACACTGACTCACACTGGTCTACACAGACTCACACTGGTCTACACTGACTCACACTGGTCTACACCGACTCACACAGGTCTACACTGACTCACACTGGTCTACACCGACTCACACTGGTCTACACTGTCTCACACTGGTCTACACGGACTCACACCGCTCTACACAGACTCACACCGGTCTACACCGACTCACACTGGTCTACACCGTCTCACACTGGTCTACACTGACTCGCACTGGTCTACACCGACCTCACACTGGTCTACACCGACTCACACTGGTCTACACCGACTCACACTTGTATTGACTGACTCACACTGGTCTACACAGACTCACACCGCTCTACACAGACTCACACCGGTCTACACCGACTCACACTGGTCCACACCGACTCACACTGGTCTACACTGACTCGCACTGGTCTACACCAACCTCACACTGGTCTACACTGACTCACACTGGTCTACACCAACCTCACACTGGTCTACACCGACTCACACTGGTATTCACTGACTCACACTGGACTACACTGACACACACTGGTCTACGACTCACACTGGTTTACATGGACTCACACTGGTTTACACTGACTCACACTGGTCTACACCGACTCACACTGGTCTACACTGACTCACACTGGTCTACACCGACTCACACTGGTCTACACGGACTCACACTGGTCTACACCGACTCACACTGGTCTACACAGACTCACACTGGTCTACACCGACTCACACTGGTTTACACTGACTCACACTGGTCTACACCGACTCACACTGGTCTACACTGACTCACACTGGTCTACACTGACTCACACTGGTCTACACCGACTCACACTGGTCTACACTGACTCACACTGGTCTACACTGACTCACACTGGTCTACACCGACTCACACTGGTTTACACTGACTCACACTGGTCTACACCGACTCACACTGGTCTACACTGACTCACACTGGTCTACACTGACTCACACTGGTCTACACCGACACACTAGTTTACACCGACACACTGGTCTACACCGACTCACACTGGTCTACACCGACTCACACTGGTCTACATGGACTCACACTGGTCTACACTGACTTACACTGGTGTACACAGACTCACACTGGTCTACACAGACTCACACTGGTCTACACTGACTCACACTGGTCTACACAGACTCACACTGGTCTACACCGACTCACACTGGTCTACACTGACTCACACTGGTCTACACCGACTCACACTAGTTTACACCGACACACTGGTCTACACTGACTCACACTGGTCTACACCGACTCACACTGGTCTACATGGACTCACACTGCTCTACACAGACTCACACTGGTCTACATGGACTACACCGACACACTGGTCTACACCGACTCACACTGGTCTACATGGACTCACACTGGTCTACACTGACTTACACTGGTGTACACAGACTCACACTGGTCTACACCGACTCACACTGGTCTACATGGACTCACACTGGTCTACACTGACTTACACTGGTCTACACAGACTCACACTGGTCTACATGGACTCACACTGGTCTACACTGACTCACACTGGTCTACACCGACTCACACTGGTCTACATGGACTCACACTGGTCCACACTGACTCACACTGGTCTACACAGACTCACACTGGTCTACACCGACTCACACTAGTTTACACCGACTCACACTGGTCTACATGGACTCACACTGCTCTACACAGACTCACACTGGTCTACATGGACTACTGGTCTACACGACACACTGGTCTACACAGACTCACACTGGTCTACACAGACTCACACTGGTCTACACTGACTCACACTGGTCTACACAGACTCACACTGGTCTACACCGACTCACACTGGTCTACACTGACTCACACTGGTCTACACCGACTCACACTAGTTTACACCGACACACTGGTCTACACTGACTCACACTGGTCTACACCGACTCACACTGGTCTACATGGACTCACACTGCTCTACACAGACTCACACTGGTCTACATGGACTACACCGACACACTGGTCTACACCGACTCACACTGGTCTACACTGACTCACACTGGTCTACACCGACTCACACTAGTTTACACCGACACACTGGTCTACACTGACTCACACTGGTCTACACCGACTCACACTGGTCTACATGGACTCACACTGCTCTACACAGACTCACACTGGTCTACATGGACTCACACTGGTCTACACAGACTCACACTGGTCTACATGGACTCACACTGGTCTACACTGACTCACACTGGTCTACACAGACTCACACTGGTCTACACCGACTCACACGGGTCCACACCGACTCACTCTGGTCTACACCGGCTCACACTGGTATTCACTGACTCACACTGGACTACACTCACACTGGTCTACGACTCACACTGGTTTACACCGACTCACACTGGTTTACACCGACTCACACTGGTCTACACCGACTCACACTGGTCTACACCGACTCACACTGGTTTACACCGACTCACACTGGTCTACACCGACTCACACTGGTCTACACTGACTCACACTGGTCTACACAGACTCACACTGGTCTACTCGGACTCACACTGGTCTACACCGACTCACACTGGTCTACACTGACTCACACTGGTCTACACTGACGCACACTGGTCTACACCGACTCACACTGGTCTACACGGACTCACACTGGTCTACACTGACTCGCACTGGACTACACAGACTCACACTGGTCTACACCGATTCACACTGGTCTACACCGACTCACACTGGTCTACACCGACTCACACTGGTCTACACTGACTCACACAGGTCTACACCGACTCACAGTGGTCTACATGGACTCACACTGGTCTACACTGACTTACACTGGTCTACACAGCCTCACACTGGTCTACACGGACTCACACCGGTCTACACAGACTCACACCGGTCTACACCGACTCACACTGGTCTACACCGACTCACACTGGTCTACACGGACTCACACTGGTCTACACTGACTCGCACTGGACTACACAGACTCACACTGGTCTACACCGACTCACACGGGTCCACACCGACTCACTCTGGTCTACACCGGCTCACACTGGTATTCACTGACTCACACAGGTCTACACCGACTCACAGTGGTCTACATGGACTCACACTGGTCTACACTGACTTACACTGGTCTACACAGCCTCACACTGGTCTACACCGACTCACACTGGTCTACATGGACTCACACTGGTCTACACTGACTCGCACTGGACTACACCGACCTCACACTTGTCTACACCGACTCACAGTGGTCTACACCGACTTCACACTGGTCTACACCGACTCACACTCGTCTACATGGACTCACACTGGCCTACACCAACTGTCATTGGTCTACACCGACTCACACTGGTTTACACCGACATACTGGTCTACACCGACTCACACTGGTCTACACTGACTCACACTGGTCTACACCGACTCACACTGGTCTACATGGACTCACACTGGTCTACACTGACTTACACTGGTCTACACAGACTCACACTGGTCTACATGGACTCACACTGCTCTACACTGACTCACACTGGTCTACACCGACTCACACTGGTCTACATGGACTCACACTGGTCCACACTGACTCACACTGGTGTACACAGACTCACACTGGTCTACACCGACTCACACTGGTCTACACTGACTCACACTGGTCTACACCGACTCACACTGGTCTACACCGACTCACACTGGTCTACATGGACTCACACTAGTTTACACCGACACACACTGGTCTACACTGACTCACACTGGTCTACACCGACTCACAGTGGTCTACATGGACTCACACTGGTCTACACTGACTTACACTGGTCTACACCGACCTCACACTGGTCTACACCGACTCACACTGGTCTACACTGACTCACACTGGTCTACACCGACTCACACTGGTCTACATGGACTCACACTGGTCTACACTGACTCACACTGGTCTACACAGACTCACACTAGTCTACATGGACTCACACTAGTCTACATGGACTCATACTGGTCCACACTGACTCACACTGGTGTACACAGACTCACACTGGTCTACACCGACTCACACTGGTCTACACTGACTCACACTGGTCTACACCGACTCACACTGGTCTACACTGACTCACACTGGTCTACACCGACTCACACTAGTTTACACCGACTCACACTGGTCTACACCGACTCACACTGGTCTACACTGACTCACACTGGTCTACACGGACTCACACTAGTTTACACCGACACACACTGGTCTACACCGACTCACACTGGTCTACACCGACTCACACTGGTCTACATGGACTCACACTGGTCTACACTGACTCACACTAGTTTACACCGACACACTGGTCTACACCGACTCACACTGGCTTACACTGACTCACACTGGTCTACACCGACTCACAGTGGTCTACACCGACACACACTGGTCTACACCGACACACACTGGTCTACACCGACTCACACTGGTCTACACTGACTCACACTGGTCTACACCGACTCACACTGGTCTACATGGACTCACACTGGTCTACACTGACTCACACTGGTCTACACCGACTCACACTGGTCTACATCGACTCACACTGGTCTACACGGACTCACACTAGTCTACACCGATTCACACTGGTCTACACCGACTCTCACTGGTCTATATTAACTGATAGTCAAATACATTTACTTAAACATTTCTACATTGACTTAAAGTTCAACGTAAATTTATTATCAATGTACATATATTCCACCATATACAGCATACTCAATAAAACCATCATAGAATAATAACCATAATAGAATCAATGAAATACCCCATCAACTTGAGCTTTCAACCATTGTGCATAAGACAATAAACTGAGCAGATGCAGAAAGAAAAAAATGATAATAAGAAATAAATAAGCAATAAATATTGAGAACATGAGATGAGGAGCCCTTGAAAGTGAGTCCATTGGTTGTGGGAACATTTCAATGATGGGGCAGGTGAAGTTGAGTGAAGTTATCTCCTTTGCTTCAAGAGCCTCAAGGTTGAGGGGTAGCAACAATTTCTGAACCCGGTGGTGTGAGTCCTGAGGCTCCTGTGATAGCTTCCTGAAGGCAGCATGAAGAAGAGAGCATGTCCTGGACAGTGGTGATTCTTGATGATGAATGCTGCTTTCCCACAGCAACGTTTCGTGTAGATGTGGTCAATGGTGGGGAGGATTTGTCCGTGATGGACTGCGCTGTATCTGTAGGGTTCCATCCAAGGGCATTGGCGAAGCAACCAGTCAACTCTCCACTGCACATCTATGGAGATTTTTCCAAGTTTTAGATGTTATACCGAATCTTTGCAAACTTCAGAGGAAGTTGAGGTGCTACTCTGCTTTCTTCATAATTGCACTTATGGACAGTCTTCTGAAATTATAACAGTAAGTACTTTCAAATTGCTATAGTTTAAAGTAACTTACACTGGTCTACATTAACCCATAGTGACCTACGTTTATTTACGCTGAACTGCACTGATCTACGCTGACTTGCGCTGGCCTAAGTTCACATATACTGGGTCCCTATTAGGTAAAATGGTTGTTGTGACGCATCTAGTGTGCTTGTGCAGTGAGTGGTGCTTGTCGCTCTCATTTTCAGCTTCCACCGCTGGCTAGCAGTCTTGCGAAAATGAGAGCTGAATGTATAAATCTCTCCGACAGCAAGCCTCATGCAATGCCTCCTCACTGTGTCATGGTCCGGTCCGTGAAGTCTGTATTCCAGTTCACGGTCCGGTCCATCGACCCTTGCTCCAGGTTTTCCTATCTACACTGTTTCTGTTCTTATTGAGCACTAATTGAGGTAGCTGATGCTCATTGGGGCTGGCTGCATAAATACCTTCAGAGACCCAGGCATGGCTGCTGGATTGTTCTTCCCCTTACTCCTTGTATCCCTCCCTCTGCCTTCTGTTTCCTCGCCTGAAGCCCTGCCTTGTCTTGCCAGTAACTCTCGCCTCACCTGAAGTTCTCATCTCGCCTTGCTTTGCCAGAAGCCTTGCCTTGTCTTGTCGGTAACTCTTGCCTCATCTCGCCAGCAATCTTGCCTTGGAGTCACCCTGTACCTAGATCCCTTCCTGTCCCTTGCCTCTGCCCAGGTAAGCCAGGCCAACTTGCCGTTACCTGGGGTTGCTTCTGTCCCTCCTGTCCCATGCCTCCGTCGGGTGGTGAACGGCGCCCTGCCCAGATGTACCGCGCCCTGCCCAGGTGATCCGCGCCCTGCCCAGGTGAACCATGCCCTGCCCCGGATGAGCCTGCCTAACCTCAAGCCTGAGGACTCCACCCTCCAGCCCAGCCTCGCCTCAAGTCACCTGCCTCCAGCCTCCAGCCCAGCCTCACCTCGTCTCCTGCCTCCAGCCTCCAGCCCAGCCTTGCCTCAAGTCTCCTGCCTCCAGCCTCCAGCCCAGCCTTGCCTCGTCTCCTGCCTCCAGCCTCCAACCTCACCTCGCCTCAAGACTCCAGCCTCCTGCCTAGCCTCAAGTTAGAAGACTCCAGCCTCTAGCCTCTTGCCAAGCCAAGCCAAGTCTCTAGCCTCTAGCCTCTTGCCAAGCCAAGCCAAGTCTCTAGCCTCTAGACTGAAGCCTGAAAGCTCCAGCCTCCTGCCTCCTGCCAAGCCTCGCCTCTAGCCTCAAGCCTGAAGATTCCAGCCTCGTCCTGCCTGCCTGCCAAGCCTCGTCCTTGCCTAGTTCTGGGGTCCAAGACCCAAGTACTGGGTCCTTGTCCAGTCTCTGGCTCGGAGTCCAAGCCCGGGCTCCTAGCTCTCTTGTTCAGTCCTGTTCCAGGTTCCTGGTTTTCCTGTCCATGTCCTTGCCATTGCCCTGTATCCTAGTCCTGTCCCTAGTCCTTCAGTGTCAGTGTCTTGCACTTGGGTCCGTTCCCAGCCACCGCTTTAAGACACACTGGCAACACACGGAAGCTGAACTCCTTTCAGACTCAGGCTGAACTACAGAGGACGGGGAGGAGGTCTGGCCCCTGCTCACACAGCACACTGGTGTGTGGACGCACCCAGGTGTTTATGGACCAGATCCCCAGCTATGGGTAAGTAGTCCCACTGCCCTGTGGGCAGCCTCGGGAGAGACGAAGGCTACAGGAGTAAATCCAGACAGCAAATCCGGAGTGGAGCCCCTAAGGCAGCTGGACATCACTGAACATCCTTCCGGCAGCTCCTGCAGCCAAGCTGCTGCCAAACGTATTGCTCCATAAGTTTTCCTTTGGACTACACTGGTGAGGCTGAGAGGGGGATCTGGACAACTGGGCTTCTCAAGATCTCCATACCTTCTGCCCAGGCTTGTGATGATGATCACCATCACCCATTGTCCTTTGAGACAGATGGATGACAATCATTAGGCAAAACTTTCAGTTTAAAAGATAATATTTATTTTTGTAAACAGACAGTACTGGAGACGCTTTGTAGGGAAAGGCAGCACCCAGGGACGGAGAAACAAAGTTAACATTTCAGGTTGAGGATCATTTATCATGACAGAAAACTGTTAGCTTGAAGTAGCAGAGAAGACAGGGAAGGCATGGGTAGAGAAAGAAATACCTCTCATAGGGCAAGACTCTGACTGTGTGGCTAGGCATAACTCAAATGGAAAGGAAGGAATTTATTGATGATACAACCATTGTTGGTAGAATCTCAGATGGAGAGGAGAGGGCGTACAGGAGTGAGATATGCCAACTAGTGGAGTGGTGCCACAGCAACGACCTGGCACTCAATGTCAGTAAGATGAAAAAGCTGATTGTGGACTTCTGGAAGAGTGAGACGAAGGAACACATACCAATCCTCATAGAGGGATCAGAAGTGGAGAGAGTGAGCTGTTTCAAGTTCCTAGATGTCAAGATCTCTGAGGACCTAACCTGGTCCCAACATATCGATGCAGTTATAAAGAAGGCTAGACAGTGACAATACTGTACTTCATTAGGAGTTTGAAGAGATTTGGTATATATATCAACAAAAACATTCAAAAATTCTATAGATGTTCTGTGGGGAGCATTCTGACAGGCTGCGTAACCCTCTGGTATGCCGGGGGGGGGGGGGAGGATTAGCTGCAGAGGGTTGTAAATCTAATCGGCTCCATCTTGGGTACAAGCCTACAAAGTACCCAGGACATCTTCAAGGAGCGTTGTCTCAGGAAGGTAGCATCCATTATTAAGGACCTGCAGCACCCTGGACATGTCCTTTCCTCACTGTTACCATCAGGTAGGAGGTACAGAAGCCTGAAGGCACACACTCAGAGATTCAGGAACAGCTTCTTCCCCTCTGCCATCCGATTCCTAAATGGACATTGAACCCTTGAACACTATCTCACTTTTTAAGTATATGTTATTTCTGTTTTTGCATGATTTTTAATCCATTCAATAGATTAAATTGTAACTGATTAACGTACTTATTATTTTTACTTTTTTTTCTCGATTATGTATTGCATTGAACTGCTGCTAAGTTAACAAATTTCACGACACATGCCGGTGATAATAGACCTGATTCTGATTCCGATTCTGTAATGGGGCAACTCTAACAGGACAACTGAAGAACAGTTAAGTGAGTTTGAGCTTCTTTGTCTCTGTAACTTACGCCAACCCTACTCCTTCTCCCCCCGAGATCTCCTTCACTTCAGTTGCTGGGCTCTGTACTCCAGAGGTCGCCCCCTATACCGTTCGGCCAGGACGTTCCCAACCTTGTTTATGCCATGGACCCCTACCATTAACCAAGGGTTCTGTGGACCCCAGTTTGGGAACCCCTGCTCAATGCCACTTTCTTCCGATGAACAGCAATCTTTGTGGCTTTCCTCTGTGTGTTTGATGTCCGTGAGGGCACTTTATGCAGAGGTCACCACTCAAAGGTGCAAGTTGTTAACATATGTGATCTGAAAGCACCTAGTCTAGACTCCCCTACAATAACCTATTATGGTTGACCCATTGGGCTCTTTCCTGGGAAAAGAGGGTCATCCTATCATCAGCTGCTAAATAAATGGATCTCCTTGTTTGGAGTTTAGTAGAATGATGAATAAACTTTTTTTAATTAAATATTTTTATTTTTATTTATCACAAACAAACAAAAAACACAAAAAAAAAGCACATCCACAAAAACCACAGCGATAACAAAATCAAATTAAGTATTGAGCAGCAAGAGGGAGAAAAATATAAAGGCAAAAGTAAACATACACAGCAGAGGTGTACCGCACCAAAAAACCTCAGTCCTCACCCCGTAAGAAAGTCCAATACAGGGCCCCATATCCTTTCAAAGATGTCCCCTCTGCCCTCATTACATAGTCTCAGTCTCTCCAAATGTAAAGTATTTGCTGGTTCTCTCAGCCACAGATCATACGTAGGCACAGAGTCCATTTTCCACATTTGCAGGATTAACTTCTTAGCAATCACCATTCCAAACAATACAGCCATTTTTTTTCATACATATTGGCTGAAGATAGGGAGCTTGTTGCTCCAAGGATGGCTATGAGCAGGTCTGGTTTCCACCGCTTCCCGAAAGCCTCAGAGAAACAGTGAAAAATACTTTTCCAGTATGCATAAATCTTACAACATGACCAGAATGTGACAAGTTACTGTTCACAGATTTACATCTATTACAAACTGGTGAAACATCAGGGTAGAAACTGTGCAACTTTTCTTTGGAATAATGGAGTAACAGTTTTGTTTTAAAGTGAATGATGAATAACCTTATCAAAACCTGTACGATCCTTAGAGGCTATGATAGAGTTGGTATTAAGATGCTGGTAGGAGCCTCTTGAAAGAAGGGACATAGTTACAAGGTTAGGGAAGGACACTTAAATCTGATATTTGGGGATTTCTTTTCACAGAGGATTCTGAATCCCTGGAATTCTCTATTACAGAAGTTTAAGGAGCCCTGAGTATCTAAAGAGGAAGCAAGGAAAGTTTTGAAAGAACAAGAGACTGGCACAGAAGAGGAAGTGAGACATGGGGCAGGTTAGCCATGATTATGTTGAAACGCAGATTGCAGGGGCCACATGGCTTACTGTTCCGATGTTGTGAGGTAGAATCCTGGGGAAGGAGGGACCTCTAACCTTCCCTGACAGCATAACAAGCCATTCCTTCCAAACCCCACCCCCACACCCCGGTCTCTGCACAGTGCATGATCATGTGGACCAACGGAAGCCCAGTTCAAGGTCTGAAGGCCAGTCGGAAGTCCAGGGGTTGAGCCCCAACGGCAGGAGCCCAAATCTGCGAGTCTGCTGAGGAAGTCAAAGGCTCAATGTATACCCATCCGCCAGCCCGTTAGGGGCTGGACGCCAAAGGACACGGTCTGTCCCGGAGTGGGAGAGCTGTGAATGTGCGTGGGTGGGGGGGTTTAGGAAAGGGGCTTGTTTTGTTTTGAAAGGGGTATGTAAGCGTAAGTGCTACACCTGTCCCTACACCTCCTCTCTTGCCACCATTCAGGGCCCCAATCAGTCCTTCCAGGTGAGGCAACACTTCGCTTGTGAGTCTGTCGGGGTCATCTATTGCATCCGGTGCTCCCGGTGCGGCTTCCTCTACATCGGTGAAACCCGACGCAGATTGGGGGACCGCTTCGTCGAGCAGCTCCACTCCGTCTGCCACAACAGACAGGATCTCCCAGTAGCCACCCACTTCAACTCTGCTTTCCACTCTCATTCAGATATGTCCATACATGGCCTCCTCTACTGCCATGGTAAGGCTAAACTCAAGTTGGAGGAGCAACACCTCATATACCGTCTAGGTAGTCTCCAGCCCCTTGGTATGAACATAGAATTCTCCAACTTCCAGTAATTCCCTTCCCCTCCCTTCCCCTATCCCTATTTCACTCTGCCCCCTCCCCCAGCTGCCTACCACCTCCCTCATGGCTCCACCTCCTTCTACTACCCATTGTGTTTTCCCCTATTCCTTCTTCACCTTTCCTGCCCATCACCCCCCTGCTTCCCCTCCCCCACCCCTTTATCTTTCCCCTTACTGGTTTTTCACCTGGAACCTACCAGCCTTCTCCTTCCCACCCTCCCCCCACCTTCTTTATCGGGCCTCTGCCCCTTCCCCCTACAGTCCTGACGAAGGGTTCCGGCCCGAAATGTCGACTGATCGTTTCCACGGATGCTGCCCGGCCTGCTGAGTTCCTCCAGCGTGTTGTGAGTGTTGCTTTGACCCCGGCATCTGCAGAGTATTTTGTGTTTGCTGCTGTTGTTTCGTTGTTTGTTCTATTCTGTGTTGTTCTGCCAAGCATTGTGGGCGTGCTATGTTGGCACCAGAATGTGTGGCAATACTTGCGGGCTGCCCCCAGCGCACCCTTGGGTGTGCTGCTTGTTAGCACAGATGACACATGTTTTGATGAACGTGTGTTAAATAAATCTGAACAAGATGCTGAAGGAGCTCAGCAGGTCAGGCATACCTCTGAAGAGGAGTCAACAGTGATATTTTGCACTGAGACCCTTCACTGGGGCTTCGTTTATCATCCCCTGAGAGACAGAGCCACTGAAGGCAGCTCTTGGCTCAGAGGCAGGAAGCGGCCGAACGACTTGTATGTCTCCAGTACTCTGGAGGAGGCAGAAAGTGTCGGTCCTCACCACAAAACTGCTACTGCTCACAGGACAATTGGATCCCGTCCATAAAGTGTGCAGGGAGAAGTACCCAGCTCGGGGCTCCGAAATGGAGACTTTGTTCATGGAATGCAGGTTGACAGGTGACCAGCTCGGGGCAGACCTGGTCCAATCACCACTACTGTGAGTTCACAGCACAGACATAGCCTGCCCCTGTAAATTCCAGCTGTCCTCGGTGTCCAGCCCATACCCCTCCACCCTGTTGGATGACCAGGTCATTTCCCACAAGTAAATGAATCTCCGGGTTGAACATGGTGACGTATATGTACTTTGATGACAAGCCTACCTTGAACTTTGAGATGGCTGACGTGCAGACAAGACCATCATCCACTTCTTGGTGGAAGTCTAGAAAAGGGACGCGGCGGTCCTTGTCAAGGTCTGCCCCGAGCAGGAACATAATAGAGGACTCTCTCATCTACTGTCTGTACCTGGGTCACACACGTACGGACGTTAAGTGCTGGCATCAAGTCAGCTTGGTGAAAGGCACTCTGAGACCTGCTCAAACTTCCAGTGGAAGGAGGACAACTGGTACATTTCAGAGTGAGGGAGTGTGTGCTGACAGACTGTCTTTCAGTTTATAATATCTCACCGTATTTATGATTGAGAATGATCGGTATGGATGGCATAAGGCAGTTCTTTTTATTGTACCTTGGTATATTTGGCAATAATAAACCAAATATCAATTAGATTCAGATTTATCGATCACATATTTGATCTATACTATCTAATCATCTATACTTTCCTCCAATTATGCCCCATCATTTTAGCCATGGGAAAAGGTCTCTGACTGTCCACTTGATCTACGTCTCTACCAAGACACCTCTCGTCCTCCTTTGCTCCAAAGGAAAAAGCCCAGGCTCGCTCATATTTCATGCCCTCGTATTGGTAAGCAAAGGATGTAATTGTTATTATCATTGATCGATAGGATCTGTTGGTGGTCAGTACTGGTTGATAGAGGACGTATTGGCAGTCATCCTCCAAAATTCCACAGATTATGGAACCATTCCTGTGAAGGAGAGGATGGAGACTTCTATCGCAAAAAGGAGGGCCAGCAAACAATAGGGACTGTAGATGTTTAGCCTAACACCAGTAGTGGGAAAAACTGCTGGAGGCCATTACAAAAGATAACATGACATCACACTTACAGAATATAAAAAGGATTATATTCATGGCGGTGCGATGGCAGCACGCGCGGCCTCTCCAGTGAATGATATCTGTAATCTGTCAAGTAGGGGACCGTGCACAATTCTGATTTGATGGAGATGGACGTGAGGGTACGGAGGAACATCTGGAAAAACTTCTGATATGCTCGCTTTGCTGCCGCTGCTACTGTGTGATAACCAGAATCTCCGGAGCAGAAGGCCCCGAATCCTCGGCTTTGCTTGTTTCAGCGGCCGGTGCTAGGTCGAAGGCGCTCGGCAGAGGATGGCGCTCGGGAGGATGTATCGGAGGGGCTGGTCGGAGGCTCGAAGTTTTCAGACGGACGGACTCAGTGTCGGCTGTGGTCGGCTACTTCCAAGGCATCAGCAGGTTGTCGGTGCCTGGAGGTTTATGGCAGGGAGTTTCTCCCTTTTGCCGCCTGCTATCGGGGACTCGGGAGTTGATCGACTCGGGGACTTTGAGACTTTTTTTACCGTGCCCATGGTTTGTTCTTCATCAAATTATGGTATTGCTTTGCACTGCTGTAACTATATGTTATAATTATGTGGTTCTGTCAGTGTTAGTCTTTGGTTTGTCTTGTCTTTTGTGATATCACTCCGGAGAAACATTGTATCATGTTCTCATAATCTAATCTAAAAAGGATTAGGCAAAGTCAGCATTGATTTCAGATTCAGATTTACTTATCGAAACATATAGTGAAACGTATCATTTGTTCAACAACCAACACACCCAAGGGTGTGCTGGGGGCAGCCCGCAAGTGTTGCCACATATTCCAGCGCCCACATAGCGTGCCCACCAGGCTCGGCAGAACAAGACAGAACACAGCAAGCAACAAACCAACAACAGCAAAACAAGCCCCTTCCTACCCCCCCCACCCCACAGACAGTCCTCCAACTCCAGGACAGACCTCTGGGCCTCCAGGCTTCAGCCATCGAACTTTGACAACCCGATCTGATGACAGGATCCTGAGCTCCAGGCTCAAACTCTGGAAGTGCCAACTGCTCGCAAGGACATCCAATCCTGGGACTGTAGAGCGCGGAGCAGAATCCGAGTCTCCGGCATCCTTCACCCCCACGTTGGGAGCAGCTGGGTAGGATCGTTGGGTAACAGACTCTCACACACTTCATGGAAACATTGTTTAAGGAGGAAACAGGAGTGGTGTTAATGACTTTTAAGAATGTAATGTTACATTGAGTTTAGATTACAGGGAGGACCCTCTGGTCTTAGACACTCCCACGATAGGCACCATCCTCTCCAAATCCACTCTAGCAAGGCCTTTCACCATTTGATAGGTTTCAATGAGATCCCCGCTCATTCTCCTGAATTCCGGTGAATATAGGCCCAGAGCCATCAAGCACTCTTCATATGACAAGTTGTTTAATCCTGGAATAATTTTTGTGGACCTCATTTGGACCCTCTCCAATTTCAACACATTCTTTCTTAAATAAGAAGCCCAAAACGGCTCACAATACTCCAAGTGAGGCCTCACCAGTGCTTTATAAAGCTTCAACACTACATCCTTGCTTTTATGTTCTAGTCCTCCCGAAATGAATGCTAATATCACATTTGCCTTCCTCCCCACAGACTCAACCTGCAAATTGTCCTTTAGGAAATCCTGCACAAGAACCCCCAAATCCCTTTGCACCTCGGGTTTTTTTTCATATCTTCTCTCTATTTGCACAATAGTCAACTCTTTTATTTTTTCAACCAAAGTGCATGACCATACACTTCTCAACACTCTATTCCATCTGCCATTTCTTTGCCCATTCTCCTAATGTGTCTGACCTTCTGTAGTCTCTATTTCTTCAAAACTACCTGCCCCTCCACCTAACTTTGTATCATCTACAGACTTTGCAACCAAGCCATCAATTGAATCATCCAAATCATTTACAAACAATGTAAAAAGAATTGGTCCCATCATAGACCCCTGCGGAACACCACTAGTCACTGGAAGCCGGTTGGAAAAGGCTCTCTTTTTCCCACTCTTTGTCTCCTGCCAATCAGCCACTGCTTTATCCATGTTGGAATCTTTCCTGTGATACCATGGGCTCGTAGCTTGCTAAACAGCCTCACATGTGTGGCACCTTGTCAAAGGCCTTCTGAAAATCCAAATGCACAACATTCTCCTTTTTCTATCCTGCTTGTTATTTCTTCAAAGAATTCCAACAGATTAGTCAGGCAAGATTTTCCCTTGAGGAAACCATGCTCTCTATGGCCTATTTTATCATGCACCTCCAAGTACCCTGAAACCACATCCTTAACAATCAACTTCAACATCTTCCCACCCACTGAGCTCAGACTAACTGGCCTATAGTTTCTTTCTTCTGCCTCTCTCCCTTCTTGAAGAGTGGAGTGACATTTGCAATTTTCCAGTCTTCCGGAACCATTCTAGAATCTAGTGATTCTTGAAAGATCATTACGAACGCCCACATAATCTCATCAGCCACCTCTTTCAGAACCTGGGGGTGTACACCATCTGGTCCACATGACTTATCTATCTTCAGATCTTTCAGTTTCCCAAGAACCTTCTCCTGAGTTATGGTAACTTCACACACTTCATGACCCTTGACACCTGGAACTTCCACCATACTGCTAGTGTCTTCCTGAGAGAAGACTGATGCAAAATACTTACTTAGTTCATCTGCTATTTCCTTGTCCACCATTACTGCCTCTCCAGCATTGTTTTCCAGCAGTCTGATATCCACTTTCGCCTCTCTTTCACACCTTATGTATCTGAAAAATCTTTTGCTCTTTAATATTATTGGCTAGTTTACCTTCATATTCCATCTTTACCTTCTTATTGACTTTTTTACTTGCCTTCTGTTGGTATATAAAACCTTCCCAATCCTCTAACTTCCCTAATTTTTGTCTTTTAGTTAGCCTTGACGAGGGGTCTTGACCGGGAATGTCCATTGTACCTCTTCCTATAGATGCTGCCTGGCCTGCTGCGTTCACCAGCATTTTTTGAATGTGTTGCACTAATTTTTGTTCTATTTTATGCCCTTTGGCTTTTATGTTGGCTTTGACTTCCCTTGTTAACCATGGCTGTGTCATCTTGCCTTTAGAATACTTCTTCCTCTTTGAGATACATATATCCTGTGCCTTCCGAATTGCTTCCAGAAATTCCTGCTATTACTGCTTTGCGTCATCCCTGCCAGTGTTCTTTTCCAATCAGTTCTAGCCATCTCCTCTGTCATCATACCTCAGTAATTTCCTTTTCTCCACTGTTATACTGACTTTAGTTTCTCCTTCTCGTATTTCGGGGTGAATTTAATGGTAGTGTGGAGGAGCAGAGGGATCTCGGGGTACATGTCCACAGATCCCTGAAAGTTGCCTCACAGGTAGATAGGGTAGTTAAGAAAGCTTATGGGGTGTTGGCTTTCATAAGTCGAGGGATAGAGTTTAAGAGTTGTGATGTAATGATACAGCTCTATAAAACTCTGGTTAGGCCACACCTGGAGTACTGTGTCCAGTTCTGGTCACCTCACTATAGGAAGGATGTGGAAGCATAGGAAAGGGTACAGAGAAGATTTACCAGGATGCTGCCTGGTTTAGAGAGTATGCATTATGATCAGAGATTAAGGGAGCTTGGGCTTTACTCTTTGGAGAGAAGGAGAATGAGAGGAGACACGATAGAGGTGTACAAGATATTAAGAGGAATAGACAGGGTGGATAGCCAGCGCCTCTTCCCCAGGGCACCACTGCTCAATACAAGAGGACATGACTTTAAGGTAAGGAGTGGGAAGTTCAAGGGGGATATTAGAGGAAGGTTTTTTACTCAGAGAGTGGTTGGTGCGTGGAATGCACTGCCTGAGTCAGTGGTGGAGGCAGATACACTAGTGAAGTTTAAGAGACTACTAGACAGGTATATGAAGGAATTTAAGGTGGGGGATTATATGGGAGGCAGGGATTGAGGGTCGGCACAACATTGTGGGCCGAAAGGCCTGTAAAGTGCTGTACTATTCTACAACCATATCTATATTATGATCACTTGCCCCTAAGAATCCTTCTACCTTAAGATCTCTAATCAATCCTGGTTCATTGCACAACACCCAGTCCAGAAGAGTTGACCCCTAGCGGGCTCAACCACAAACTGCTCTAAAATGCCATCTCATAGGCACTCTAGAAATTCCCCCACTTGAAATCCAGCACCAACCTGATTTTCCCAATCGACCTGCATATTGAAATCCCCCATGACTATTGTAACATTGCCCTTCTGGCGCGCAATTTCTATCTCCTGTTGTAACTTGTAGAATGCATCCTTACTACTGTTTGGGGGCTCCATCAAGATCTTTTCACCCTGGCAGCTCCTTAGCTCCACAACAATTCAACAGCTTCTGACCTGTGTCACCTCTTTCTAATGATTTGATTTCATTTCTTACCAACAGAGCTATACAATCTCCTCCACCTACCTGCCTTTCTTTTCGATGAAGTTTGTATCCTTGGACATTAAGCTCCCAGCAATAATCATATTTCAGCCATGATTCAATGATGCCTACAACATCATACCTGCCAATCTGTAACTGCTATGAGTTCATCGAGCTTATTCTGTATACTGGGCTCATTCAAATCTAACACATTTAGTCCTGTATTCACCCTTTTTGACTCTCTCTGCCTTTTACGTTGCAATTTATCCTGTTGACTGCAGTTTTGTCCTATCATCAGCTTCTCCTTGCTCGGAATCTCACTACACGTTGCCTCTCTTTGTAAACTGACTCTCTCATCTTCAGCACTATCACCCCCGTTCCCAGCCCCCTGCCAAATTAGCTTAAACCCACCTGAACAACTCTAGCCAACCAGCTCGCAAGGATATTGGACCCCCTCGGATTTATGTGCAGCTCATCCCTTTTTTACAGGTCATACCTTCCCTAGAAGAGATCCCAATGATCCGTAAATCTGAACCCCTGCCCTCTGTGCCAGTTTCTCAGCCACGCATTCATCTGATAAATCATCCTATTCCTATGTACAGTATACAGATTTTCTGTAATTCATGTTTTTTCTATTATTATGTTGTCATGGTCTGGTCCATGAAGTCCGCATTCCAGTTCACGGTCCGGTCCGTGGACTCAGGACTCTGGGTCTTCCAGCTGTCCCTTGTTTGAATTAATCATAGGCACCTGATTCCCATCTTTGGGCTTGCAATATAAGTAGCCTTGGGATTGAGTGTGGGCTGCTAGTTTGTCTTGTCAGTCCCCCTTGGAGCAACCTTCTGATGGAAGGCTAGTGAAACCATTTGTGATTTCTAGGCCTGGTTGGAGGACCACTGCTTCATGGAGCCTTGTTGCCACATTGGAGTAGTCTTTGTGGTATGGATTCGGCTGTTTCCCGGGCCAGCTGAGTGGTTGCCAGCCACTCCGAGCTAACTCCAGTCTCCGAGTTATCAGCCTCCGCATCTCAAGACCAAGATCCCAAGCCTCAAGGATCCCAAGCCAAGACCCAAGACCCCAAGCCTCGAGGATCCCAAGCCAAGCTCAAGACCCAAGACCCCAAGCCTCAAGGATCCCAAGCCGAGCTCAAGACCCAAGACCCCAGCCTCAAGCCTCAAGAACAAAGACCCCAGCCTGTCTCCAAGCTCAGGCCTCTAGACCCCAGCCACACCCTGTCCTGAAGCCATGTCATGTCCTTGCCTGGTTCCGGGGTCAGAGCCCGAAGCAAGACCCAGGTTTTGGGTCCTTGTTCAGTTTCGGGCTCGGAATCCAAGCATTTTCTCCTAGTCCATGGTTCCTATTCCTGGTCCCACTTTCCCTAGCCCAAGTCTGCGCTCTTGTCCCTGCTCCTTGCCTGAATCCTGTCACGTCCTTACTCTAGTCAAGTCCTGTTCCTTTTACTTCAGTGTCTGCGTCTTGCTTTTGGGTCCGTTCCCAGCACCCCATTGTGACATATGTATTGCATTATACTGCTTCCACAAAGACAGCAAATTTCACGAAATATGCCAGTGATATTAAAACTGATTCTGATTCTGATCCCTCTAAAGTTTTTCTATCATGGACCCGTCCAAGAGCCTTATAAACATGTTAATTATACCTGCCTCTAACATTTCCTCTCCTTCTTCCTGGTATTTACTGTATGTAGTGTGAATAAAGTATATTTTAAAAATTGAAGGCCCCAAGTCAATCATTTAGAGTCCGGAGGTAAAAAGCAGGGCAACTAGCCACTCCTGCCACTGACTAGAAATGGGTTTCTGGCCGGTGACCTCTCACTCGTTCTAACCCACAACTGCAACTGTGAGATAGCACTGCTCCCTGGTGGCCAGCACTGGGGTACAGCAGCTAATGACCTCCAAGGCCTTCGGGGCTGATGGCACTGAGTATCACCAACGACTGCACACTCACACAGCAGCAGTTCCCAGCTGTCCACATTCGAGCTGCGAAACGCACATGACCAAGCCCCTTCAGGCTGCTCTGCCGCTAGCAGCAGGGTCCAGTGCGGGAGCTCAGTCTCACTGGGGTTCTCCAGTATTTCAGAAGGCATTTGATAAGGTGCCACACATAAGGCTGCTTAACAGGATAAAATCCTATGACATTACAGGAAAGATGCTGGCATGGATAGAGGAATGGCTGACAGGCAGGAGGCAGCGAGTGGGAATAAAGGGGGCATTTTCTGTTTGAATGCCGGTGACTAGTGCTGTTCCTCAGGGGTCAGTACTGTGACCACTACTTTTCACATTGTTTGTCAGTGACTTGGATAATGGAATTGATGGCTTTGTGGCAAAGTTTGCGGAAGATATGAAGATAGGTGGAGGGGTAGATAGTGCTGAGGAAGCAATGCGATTGCAGCAGGACCTAGACAAATTGGAAGACTGGGCAAAACAGTGGCAGATGGAATACAGTGTTGGGAAATGTATGATAATGCACTTTGGTAAAAGGAACAATAGTGCAGACTATTATCTAAATGGGTAGAAGGTTCAACCATCAGAGGTGCAGAGGGACTTGGGAGTCCTCGTGCAAGACTCCTAGAATGTTAATTTACAGGTTGAGTCTGTGGTAAAGAAGGCAAATGCAATGTTGGCATTTATTTCAAGGGGAATAGAATATAAAAACAAGAAGATAATGCTGAAGCTTTATAAGACACTAGCCAGGCTGACTTGGAGTATCGTCAACAGTTGGGCCCCATATCTCAGAAAGGATGTGTTGTCATTGGAGAGAGTCCAGGAGGTTCACAAGGATGATCCCCTGGGTCCCCTTCTCTTTTCCTTTCTCCTATGGTCCACTCTCCTCTCCTATCAGACTCTTTCCACCCCAGCCCTTTACCTTTCCCACCCATCTGGCTTCACCTACCACCTTCTTGCTATCCTCCTTCCCCTCCCCCCATTTCTGGCATCTTCCCACTTCCTTTCCAGTCGTGAAAGAGGGTCTCGGCCCAAAACGTCGACTGTTTATTGATTTCCGTAGATGCTGCCTGACCTGCTGAGTCCCTCCAGCATTTTGTGTGTGTAACCCTGAGATTCATTTTCTCACGGGCACACTCAGTAAATCCAATAACCATAATACAATTAATGAAAGACCACACCCAACAAGGCAGACAACAAGCATTCCGTTTACTTCTTTTAATATAGTTGTATTTTGTTATTTTAATTTGTAGTTCAAATTCTACCGGGTTTTTTTTTGTTCCAGTCTCAGAGCGGGCATCTGCATCCTCTATGTAACGCACTGGGAAAGGTTTCACTGCTAACGTAATGGCCTTTCTGTAGAAGCAGTGTTTGGGTTATGGTGAGAGATAACAGGTGCTTTGGAATATGAGCTGGGTCTTTTGTTCGGCTGGAGATGAAGGAAAAAAAACGCTGGGGAGAGCTGGTTGTAGGATTCGACCCGGTGGGGGACCGTGATTCGATGAAACAAGGTGAATATTACGTTCGGGGAAGAGTTCAGTTCTGATTTGTGCACACTTGACTGTTTAATTATAATGGGCCCTTGGTGTTTTTTTCTTTCTTTTCTTTATTAACCCTTTAGTTAAGTTAAGATTCATAAATATAATTCCTTTAGTTGTATGCAGTGTGCTGTCCATTATTTCTTGGCACTGAGTTGGAACGGGGTAGCAAATTACGCAGCATACACACGAACCAGCGTTTGGGGTGGGAGAGCATCTCAATCTCACGGGGTTTGTCTTCCCTAGACTTGCGCTGTCAAGGAAACCAGCGGGGTTTCATCTGCAGATCGTGTTGATAGAGGGAGAGAGTGCGATGGGAGGGGCGGTGAAACAATTCGAGGAATGAAGAGGCAGGGAGTCTTCATTTCCTTCTGAGACGATAAGACCGTAAGACGTATGTGCGGAATTAGGCCGTCCAGCCTATCAAGTGTGTTCTTGTTAAATGGCATTGCATGAAGTTTTACACAGCTACAAAAGGATCATGAGTCCAGTTCCAGGGTGTGTTGTACCGTACGGTTCCCCAAAAGCAGCAGCTGGATTTCTTGCAGCTGCCAGTACTTGAACCTGTAGGTTTTTGTAAATAGAACGGCAGAGGTGCTTTAAATTTAAGGGAAACCGTGGCAATGAACTTTATTGTCAACCAAACACTGAACATAAAGCTTGGTCAAAGCTTTCAGGTCATTACGTAAACATGTCAGACGCACCTTCGCCAAGTGAACCCCAACTCAATGTCGATGGCCGTGAATTAAGCCTATGCTTTCACCCATTACATTACCCTACAGACACATAGCTGAGTACACGTCATCCGACCCCTAAAGACACAGTCACGTACGGCCCGCCGCGGCACTCTTCCAACTCCTGGAGAGTGCTGATCACCTCCGTGAGGCTGGATCTGTGATTCCAGGTGACAGGAAGTATGCTCCCAGGAGACCAGCGTTTTGTGTCACTGCCAGGAGGTAAGAGAGGTTAGGGAGACGTCCCTCCAGGAATAACATTTCCACGGTCAAAAGATTGGAGTCATAGGGTGATAGAGCGTGGAAACAGGCCCGTCAGTGAGTCTGTCTTTCCACATTTGGCTCAGTAGGTGGCCGGTCTGAAACAAAGGTTCACACAGTGCAGCAAGGCTACACATCAGCACTTTTCCACCGACGCCACGGCACAGAGGCAGCAGTCCCGAGTCTCATATCACACATTTCCAGTTCGCTCAGATAGGGTGGAAGTTCCAGGAGTCAGAGGGACCATGAAGTGTGTGAAGTTACCATTACTAGGGAGAAGGTTCTTGGGAAACTGAAAGGTCTGAAGGTAGATAAGTCACCCAGACCAGATGGTGTACACCCCAGGGTTCTGTAACAGGCAGCTGAAGTGATTCTGGAGGCGTTAGTAATGATCTTTTATGAATCACTAGATTCAGGAATGGTTCTGGAAGATTACAAATGTCACTCCACTCTTCAAGAAGGGAGAGAGGCAGAAGAAAGGAAATTATAGGCCAGTTAGTCTAGCCTCAGCGGTTGGGAAGATATTGGAGTCGTTTGTTAAGGATGTGGTCTCAGGGTACTTGGAGGTGCATGATAAAACAGGCCATAGTCAGCATGGTTTCTTCAAGGGAAATTCTTGTCTGCTACATCTGTCAGAATTCCTTGAAAAAGTAACAAGCAGGGTAGACAAAGGAGAATCGGTTGATGTTGTGTACTTGGATTTTCAGACGGCCTTTGACAGGGTGCCACACATGAGGCATTTAGCAAGCTACAAGCCCATGGTATCACAGGAAAGATTCTGGCATGGATAAAGCAGTGGCTGATTGGCAGGGGGAAAACAGTGGGAATAAAGGCGGCCTTTTCTGGTTGGCTGCTGGTGACTAGTGGTGTTCCACAGGGGTCTGTGGTGGAACGGATTCTTTTTGTGTTATATGTCAATGATTTGGATGATAGAATTGATGGCTTTGTTGCAAGGTTTGCAGATGATATGAAGATAGGTGGAGGGGCAGGTAGTTTTGAGGAAGTAGAGAGGCTACAGAAGGACTTAGTCAGATTAGGAGAATGGGCAAAGAAGTGGCAGATGGAATACAGTGTTGGGAAGAGTATGGTCATGCACTTTTGTAGAAGAAATGATAGGGTTCACTATTTTTTAAATGGAGAGAAAATACAAAAATCTGAGGCACAAAGGGACTTAGGAGTCCTTATGTAGGATTCCCTAGAGGTTAATTTGCAGGTTGTGCCTGTGGTAAGGAAGGCAAATGCGATATTAGCATTCACTTCGAGAGGACTAGAATATAAAAGCAAGGATGTCATGTTGAGGCTTTATAATGCACTAGTGAAGCCTCACTTGGAGTATTGTGAGCAGTTTTAGGCCCCTTATTTTCGAAAGGATGTGCTGAAACTGGAGAGGGTTCAAAGGAGGTTCACATAAATGATTCCAGGATTGAATGGCTTGTCACATGAAAAGCGTTTGATGGCTCTGGGCCTGTATTCACTGGAATTCAGAAGAAAGAGGGGTGAACTCATTGAAACCTATCAAGTGGTGAAAGGCCTTGATAGAGTGGTTGTGGAGAGGATGTTTCCTGCCGTGGGAGGGTCTGAGACCAGAGGACTCAGCCTCAGAATAGAGGGGCACCATTTTAGAATGGAAATGAGGTGGAATTTCTTTAGCCAGAGAGTGGTGAATCTGTGGGATTCGTTGCCACAGGCAGCTGTGGAGGCCAAGTCTTTATGTCTATTTAAGGCAGAGGTTGATAGATTCTTGATTGGTCAGGGCACGAAGGGATACGGGGTGAGGGTAGGAGATTGGGGGCTGGGTGGAAAATTGGATCAACCATGATCAAAAGGCAGAGCAGACTTGACAGGCCCAATGGCCTAATTCTGCTCCTATGTCTTATGGTCTTATGCCATTTCCATACAGTTATCAAAGAGAGTGACAGCAAATAATATCACAGGGAGAGTCTTTGTGAGGGCTCTTGCTGCAGCTGCTTCACAGTAGGGCATCAAAGCTTGAAATTAGGCTCTGCTTATGACCATAGACCTATGCAAGAGAAGAGTTTACCTTTAGTGGACAGGTTGGGGTCAGGGTCAGCCAGAGAAAGACTGAGACCATGACCTTCAATGTTAAGTTTCTGTTAAGTTTCCCTTTTTTCCTTACTGTGTCGGGGGTACTTAGTGCAGCTTAAATGGCCAGTGTGAGTTCTTCATGCCGGATATTGGAGTCCTGGGAGGCCCAGAGTTTCCCAGGGAACTACGTCAGCGTGAAGTGTATCCAGCTGCAGCTCCTGGAAGACCGTGTGAGGGATCTGGAGCAGCAGCTGGATGACCTTCGGCTTGTACGGGAGAATGAGGAGATAATTGATCAGTGTTACAGGGAAATAGTCGCCCTCAAGCTGTAGGAGGCAAGTAGCTGGGTGACTGTCAGGAGAAATGGAAATGTAAATAGGCAGTTAGCACAGAGCACCTCTGGGGCCCTTCCCCTCAATAAAAAGTATATAGTTTTGGAAACTGTTGTCGGGGATGACCTCCCAGGAGAATGCCACGGAGACCAGGTTAGTGACACTGAGCAATGGTCCTTGGTACAGAAGGGATTAGGGGAGAAGAGGGGAGTGGTAGTGATAGGGGACTCAATAGTCAGAGGAACAGACAGGAGATTCTGTGGACATGAATGGGACACCCGGACGGTATGTTGCCTCCCAGGTGCCAGGGTCAGGGAGATCTCGGATCACGTCCACACAGCATTTCGTTGAGGAAGGGAGAACAGCCAGATGTCTTGGTACATATTGGTACCAAAGACATAGGAAGGAAAAGCAAAGAGGTCCTGAAGAGAGAATTTAGAGAGTTGGGCAGCAGGACCTCCAGGTAGTGACTTTTGATTGCTACCAGTGCCACGCGCCAGTGAGGGTAGAAACAGGATGATCTGGCAGATAAATGTGTGGCTGAGAAGCTGGTGCAAGGGGCAGGGCTTCAGGTTCTTGGATCATTGGGATCGCTTCTGGGGAAGGTATGACCTGCACAAAAGTGACGGGTTGCACCTGAACCCAAGGGGGACCAATACTCTTGCGGGCAAGTTTGTTAGAACTGTTGGGGAGGGTTTAAACTAATTTGGCAGGGGGATGGGAACCGGAGTGAAGGGACTCAGGTTAGGACAGATGGTAAAAAAGCAAAGATTGCATGCACTCAGAGTGTCAGGATGAGCAGGCAGATGACAGAACAAAGTTGCAGCCAGCAGGGCGAGTATCAGAGCACTAGGGATGCAGAATCAAAAAGGGTAGCAAATACAGCACTCAAAGTGTTACATCTCAACGCACAGAGTATAAGAAATAAGGTAGATGATCTTGTTGCACTGTTACAGATTGTTGGGTATGATGGTATGGCCATCACTGAATAGCATCTGAAGGATGGTTGTGGTTGGGAGCTGAATGACTAAGGTTACATGTTGGATCGGAGGGACAGGAAGGTAGGCAGAGGGGGTGGGGTGGCTCTTCTGGTAAAGAATGACATCAAATCATTAGAAAGATGTGACAGAGGTTTGAAAGATGTTGAATCCTTGTGGGTTGAATTAAAAAACTGCAAGGGTAAAAGGACCCTGATGGCAGTTATATACAGGCCTCCAAACAGTAGCTGAGATGTGGACATAGGAAATAGGAAAGGTGAGTCAAAAGGGCAATGTTATGATAGTCACGGGAGATTTCAACATACAGGTAGATCGAGAAAATCAGTTTAGTAATGGATCTCAAGAGAATGTATTTGTTGAATGCCTACAAGATGGCTTTTTAGAGCAGTTTGATATTAAGCCTACTGGGGGATCAGTTTTACTGGATTAGGTGTTATGTAATGAACCAAAGGTGATGAGGGAGCTTAAGGTAAAGGAACCCTTAGGAGCCAGTGATCACAATATGATTGTGTTCAACTTGAAATTTGATAGGGAGAAAGTAAAGTCTGATGTAGCAGTATTTCAGTGGAGTTAAGGAAATTAGAGTGGTATGAGAGAGGAGATGGCCAAAGTAAATTGGAAGGAGATGCTGGCAGGGAGGACAGCAGAGCAGCAATGGTGTGAGTTTCTGCGGAAAACGAGGAAGGTGCAGAAGAGATGTATTCCAAAAACAAAAGTACTTTGCTGCCAAATTTGCAGATTAGATTAGATTAGACTATGAGGACACGCAGTTCCTCCAGTAGGTACCACAGAAACACAAGACAGACCAAGATTAAAAAACTGACAAAAACCACATAATTATAACATATAGTTACAACAGTGCAAAACAATACCGTAATTTGATAAAGAACAGACCATGGGCACGGTAAAAAAAGTCTCAAAGTCTCGAAAATCCCATCATCTCACGCAGACGGTAGAAGTAGGAAGAAAAAGATGATACAAAGGTTGGTGGAGGGGCAAGTCGTGTTGAGGAAACAGGCAGGCTGCAGAAGGACTTAGACGGATTAGGAGAATGGGCAAGAAAGTGGCAAATGAAACAGAATGTTGGAAAACCCATGGTTATGCACTTTGGTAGTAGAAGTAAATGTACAGACTATTTTTAAATGGGGAGAAAATCCAAAAATCTGAGACACAGGCACCTGGGAGTCCTTGTGCAGAACACCCTGAAGGTTAACTTGCAGGCTGAGTCAGTGGTGAGGAAGGCAAATATATTATCAGCATTCATGTCCAGAGATCCTACAATACAAGAGCAGGGATGTGATGCTGAGGTTTTGTAAGGTACTGGGGAGACCTCACCTTGAGTATTGTGAACAGTTTTGGACTCCTTATATAAGACAAGATGTGCTGTCATTGGAGAGGGGTCAGAGGAGGTTCACAAGGATGATTCCGGGAATCAAAGGGTTAACATACGAGAAATGTTTGATGGCTCTGGGTCTGTACTTGCTGGAATTTAGAAGGATGAGGAAGGATCTCATTGAAATCCTTTGAATGTTGAGGGCTGGCTGGTGGCGCAGTGACATCGGTGCCGGACCCGGGAGCGGAGGTTCCCGGGTTCAAAACCAGTCGGGTCCGCTCCCGAGTACGCTTTCCATCCGTGCCAGGTTGAGTGTTGAGATCACAACTCGACCTCATAAAATAAAAGGGAAAAATACTGTGAAAATGTCTGTGTGAGGAGTGGCGAACCACACAGTCTCTCTCTCTCTCTCGCTCCGCGCCTTGTAAAAGCCATGAAAAAGACACCATCACGGACGCATGCACGCACACGCAGATGCACAGACTCACACACACACACACAGGCGCAATCCAAAAAAAAAAGAAAGAAATCTTCTGAATGTTGAAAGGCCTAGACAAAGTAGATGGAAAGGATGTTTCCCATGGTGAGGGAGTCTAGGACAAGAGGGCACAGTTTCAGGACAGAGGGGCATCCATTTAAAACAGAGATGTGGAGAAATTTCTTTAGTCAGAGGGTGGTGAATTTGTGGAATTTGTTACCACAGGCAGCTGTGGAGGCCAGGTTGTTGGGTGTATTTAAGGCGGAGATTGATAGGTTCTTGATTGGCCACAGCATCAAAGGTTACGGGGAGAAGGCTGGGGAGTAGGGCTGAGGAGGAAAAAGAAGGATCAGCCGTGATTGAACAGGGGAGCAGACTCGATGGGCCAAGTGGCCTAATTCTACTCCTGTGTCTCATGGTCTTATGGTCAAAGCCGCCCCCTCCTCCCTCCCAAGCTGCAGCAGAGGCATCGGCCGTCCCCTCCACTTGTACGAGCAGAAGCACTGACTTCCCCACACCATGCATGCAAAAGCCCCCCCCCCCAAAGAGACCTAGAGTCCATCAACTATTATTGTTTGCCTGCATTGTGCTGCTCTGTGGCTTTTACACTTTAGAACATACAACACGGAGCAGTACATCACTCTACAGGCTCTTCGGCCCACTATGCTGTGCTGACTTTGTAGCCTCCTTTAATATCCAACTGACGCTTCGCTCCCACACAGCCCTCCGCTTTTCTGTCATCCATGTGTCCACTTTGAGTTTCTGAAATACCCCTCCTGTATCTGCCTTTCCTACCACTAGGGCAATGTATTCCACGCACCTCTGTCATACCCCCACGCACTAATTTCTTCCAATTACTTTCAAATTGTGCCCCTCTGTCTAAGCCTTTTCTATCCTCTAGCTATCCACTCTCTTAGCTTATTCTGCATTTTTTTTGTTCTTTGTTCTGCTTCAGCAACAGGATCTAAGACAAACTTTTCACTGTATCTCGGTACATGTGACAACAGTAAACACTACCACAGAGTTGCTTCCCACCTATGGGCACACTTGTGGCCTGAGTCCCCATAATGAGGGAGGAAGTCCTTGCCTGTCACTTTCTCCAGTGAAGGAGAGTGCTCCATTACTGTCCCCTCACTGCAGACAGAAGCTTGGTCTCCATGCTAACATGATGTGGTGTCTGATTCCAGGTCTCTCCCTTCCCTGTTGAGTGAACTCGGCCTTTTTTCCTTGGAGTGACGGAGGATGAGAGGTGATCTGATAGAGTTGTATAAGATGATGAGAGGCATTGATCCTGTGGATAGTCAGAGGCTTTTTCCTAGGGCTGAAATGGCTAGCACAAGAAGGCATAGTTTTAAGGTGCTTGGGAGTAGGTACAGAGGAGATGTCAGGGGTACGTTTTTTTACGCAGAGAGTGGTGAATGCGTGGAATGGGCTGCTGGCGACGGTGGTGCAGGCAGATACGATGGGCTCTTTTAAGAGACTCCTGGACTGGTATATGAAGCTCAGAAAAATAGAGGGCTATGGGTAACTCTAGGTAGTTTCTCAGGTAAGGACACGTTGGGCACAGCTTTGTGCACCAAATGGCCTGTATTGTGCTGTAGGTTTTCCATGTTTCTATGCAACTACTCAAAGCTCAAAATAAATTGGTTATCTATGTACGTAAATCACCCTGAGATTTATTTTCTTGTGGGCGTTCACAGTGGAACATAGAAATACAATAGAATCAGTAAAAAACCAGACAAAGTAAGGACGGACAAGGACCAGTGTGCAAAGGAAAACAAACTGCACAAATACAAAAACATAAATAAATAAATAAATAAATAAATAGAAAATAAATAGATATTAACTCTTCTTCGATCTGTGCTAGTCATTCACTGATTCAATTTAAAATTGTACATTGTTACCATTTGACGAAGTAGAGATTGTCTAAAATATTTCCTAATGTTGATAGTTATTGTGATAGATGTAAAACTGAGACAGCTACACTGACACACATGTTTTGGTCTTGCTCTATACTGGAACAGTTCTGGAAGTCAGTTTTTTCGACAATTTCTAAAGCACTTAAAATTAATTTACAACCTAACAAATTAACCGTGCTTTTTGGAATAATTCCTCAAAATATCCGTGGTATCTGTGTGTCTGACCAACACATTATTGCATTTGTTACATTGATAGCTAGGAGGGCCATTTTGTTGAAGTGGAAGGATACATCAGCTCCCACTTTGTCACAATGGTTCTCTCAAGTGATGCTATGTCTTAGTTTGGAGAAAATTAGAAGTCGAACCTTTGAACCTTTATTTCATTTTGAGAAAAGATGGAGTTCATTTGCTCATTTGAGTTAATTGATAGATTTCTTCCGTGATCCAATTGTAAATTTTTGGTACCTTTTTCCTTGCTGGCGGTTTGATGTTTATCTTTAGAAGCTTTTTGTATGATGCATGGCTCCAGGGTTGTACACCTAATGGGGTTTTTTTTGCCACTTTTTCTTGCTTAGTAGGGTTTTTTTTTATTACCACCAAAAATTTTTCAATCTTTAAAATAATATTTTTTTCCTTGAGACATTGTAAGTGTTGCTTATATTGATGTACTCGTGTTATTTTTGAATAATATAATAATAAAAAGATTTGAAAAGAAAGAAAATAAATAGATAGATAAATAATACTGAGAATATGAGTTGTCAAACACTTGGAAGTGAGTCTATGGGCTGCGGACTCAGTTCAGTGTTGGTGATTGGTTCATTATTGTCACATATACTGAGATACAGTGAAAAACTTTGTGTTGCATCTCATCCAGACAGATCATTTCATCACATAAGTACATCGACATCAAACAAAGGAAAAGTAATAATTAAATGCAGAATATAGTGTTGCAGTTACAGCGCAGGTACAGTGCAGGTTCAAAGTTTAAAGTTTAAAGAGCGCGTATTATTGTGGTACATATACATTACACAAGCTTGCAATTTGTCTCCTTACAGGCGGCCACAAATCAAAGAAACCCAAAAGAATGCATAAAACCAAAGAAGTCCGTCAAACACCCAATGTGCAGGGAAAAAAAACACAAATTGTGCAATCAGTAAAAGTAAGTAAATAGAAAGTGAGACCACAGGCGTGAAGCCAAGCATTACTGGAGCTGGAGCAGGCCACAGCCGCAGTTCAGTGCAGAGCTGAGTCAATGTCGGGGAGCAGCAAGCAGAGCCGGCTGGACCCTTGCCTCTGGTCCCAGCACCCTACCTTTCCAATCTGGCCCGCGCTCAAATCATCCAAACATTGAGTGGTTCCTTGCTGTAGGACTCAGGCCCTGTCACTTCAATACGCTCCAGCCCTGGACCTTGCCACCATGTTCCGGCCCGTACCCAACCAAGATGTGCTTGCTGGTGGGATCCCATTGGAGGTGGCGGAAATTTCAAAGAATTGTAGCGGCCACCCGTTTTAATTCCAATTCCCATTCCCATTCTGATATGTCTATCCACTGTTGCGATGAGGCCACACTTAGATTGGAGGAACAACACCTTATATTCCGTTTGGGTAGCCTTCAACCTGAAGGCATGAACGTTTATTTCTCTAACTTTTAGTAATGTATCCCAAATCCCCTCCTTCACCATTTCCCATTCCTTTTTCCCTCTCTCACCTTATCTCCTTGCTCACCCATCACCTTCCTCTGGTGCTCCTACCTCCTTCTCTTTCTTCCATGACCTTCTGTCTCTTTCACAATCAACTTCCCTGCTCTTTACTTCATCCTTCCCCTCCAGGTTTCATCTATCACCTTGTGTTTATCTCCCCCCTTCCCTCACCTTTTAAATCTACTCCTCAGCTTTTTTTCTCCAGTCCTACCAAAGGGTTTCAGCCCAAAACTTTGACTGTGCTCTTTTCCATAGATGCTGCCTGGCCTGCTGAGTTCCTCCAGCATTGTGTTGCTCGGATTTCCAGCATTTGCAGATTTTCTTCTGTTTGTGATGGGATTTCTCCATCAAAGCCATTACATTTCCTAACCCTGGCCCCTCCCAAACTGAGCCCTAATCTTTCCCTTATATCTGAGGGTGTGGACTTGATCCTTTACAATAGACGTCTGGCTTCACTGTTCTCTATCAGATCTGGCTGGATCACAAAGGACTTCCTGCAATTGTTTGTGCAAGTGCATTCTGTGTTTTTTCCTCTGTACACTGGCTTTAAGATCTCTCTTATCTGTTTCCTTCATGTTCAACTCTAGTAACAAGGCCAGTTCAGGAAGGAGCCCTTCTGATTGTCAACCTGTGCTCCCCCTTCACTGCTCAGCTTCAAAGAACCTTGAGATAGGAGCTGTTGAGCCAGGTGACGATTCCTCATTGACCCATCTGTTACAAAACTGAGATCACCTGTCTTCCTAGTCTAAACCTCCCCACCTTTCTGAATCTGAATGTACTTCTCATATTCTACTGCACAGCATCAAAGTGAGTTGCAGAAAGTTGTAAAATTAGTCAGCCCCATTATGGGTACTAGCCTCTATAGTATCCAAGACATCTTCAAGGAGCTGTCCATCATTAAGGACCCCCACCACCCAGGACATGCCCTCTTCTCATTATTATATCAGCAAGGAGGTACAGAGGTATGAAGGCACACACACAGTGATTCAGGAACAGCTTCTTCCCCTCTGCCATCCAATTTCTAAATGGACATTGAACTCATGAACACTACCTCACGACTTTTTTATTTCTTTTTTTTTATTACTTATTTTAACTTAACTATTTAATATACATATGTCTGTCTGTCTGTCCAGGTACCATATCCGATGCGGACTTTGGTGACCATGGTTTTCCATATAGATCTATCCTTCCTTTTTTGGATGACTTCCATTTCCTCGAGGTGTAGCCACCTGGCTAGGCTTTTGATGTACATAAGCCGAGGTCTTCCTCTAGGTTTACTCCCCTCAATCTTTCCAGAGAGTACGAGTTTTTCTAGTTCATCTTTCCGCATGATGTGTCCTAGGAATCTGAGTTGTCTTTCTCTTATTGTTGGTATGAGAGATCGAACTGCTTGGGCTGTTCTGAGAACTTCTTCATTTGATGTGTGTGCGGTCCATGTACATATACTTAATGTAATTCTGTTGTTTTCTATATTTATCATGTATTGCATTGTACTGCTGCTGCAGAGTTAACAAATTTCATGACATATGCCGGTGATATTAAATCTGACTCTGATTCTAGATCCGATCTTTTGACAGTGCTCACCAGTTTGCGTTCATGAAACTTGTCGAGAAGCCCAGGTTGGAGAGGTGAGCATGTCGTCAACACTGGAATGTTGCGCCCCAGATTGGAAGACGTTGCAAGTGAAATGCTGCTTCTTCTGGCAGGAGTGTTTGGTTCCCCGATTGCTGGGAAGGGAAAGGGGTGAAGGGACCAGAAGGACACGCGATGCAAATCCCGCAGTCGCAAGGGGAAGTGCTACAAGGCAGGGAGTGGTTGGTAGAACTGGAAGAGCAGAGTGGGGAACAGCAATGAGATGACTCCGAGTTTTTCCCAATTCCGATGCAAGATCATTAACCTGAAACATTAACTCAGCAGGCCAGGCAGATGTATGGAAGAAAGTACAGCCCTGCCAAAAGGTTTTGGCATGTTACGTCGACTGTACTTTTTCCCATAGATGCTGCCTGGCCCGCTGAGTTCCTCCAGCATTTTGTGTGTGTGTGTGTGTTGCTCGGACTTCCAGCATCTGCAGATTTTCTTGTGAAACATTAACACTGTGTGTCTTTCTGACCCGCTGAGCATTTTCAGTATTTTCTTCTGTCTGCAGAGGGACTCCTCCCCAGTTGCTCTGCAGCTGAAAAACTGATGTTTGTTCAATTGTTAATCAGGATCCTTCTGCAAATATTCCCAATTAACAGTCAGAGTTAAGCCCAAACTCTCTCCTCCTCTTCGGTCCTGTGGGAGAGTGCTGTCTGCGGCCTGTGCTGGAGTTCTAGTGACCTTGGCCATAGATGTTGGAGGCAGCCAGGTTCACAGAACCCCTTCTGCTGATTTAAGTTAGCTGCTGATGGAAATATGAAATATAAACTGAAAAAAAACTTTCAGCATCCACAACTCAGGCAGCACCTGTGGGGAGAGAAGTAGTTTTACTTATCCTTGGAACATGGAGAAGTCTGAAAATACAGTCTGTATTTAGTCGTAGAGAAGTTTTTGGAGTGGGGACAAGGGGAGATGTGTGTGACAGAGCAGGAGCAAACAGGTCTGAATGTCACAAGGGGTGAAGGAGAGAGTAGACACGCCAACCAGCACTCTGCTTCCACAGATATCTGAGCTGCTGAGTTCTTTCAGCATTCTACGCATTGCTCTGGAGTTCCGGCCGCTGCAGAATCTCTTATGCTTAAGATCCAGCAGTTTGTAATTTGCTTTTAAAAAAAATACTTCATTTATTTTGGAAAAAGAATGCATGGAAAATTTGCACATCGCTTCCCAATCCTGACAGATCACGTGTTGGAGAACGGCACCCTTCGGGGTCTTCCCCCAAAATGCGTCTAAACTAATGCATTCAGTGATTGGACGAAATAGCTGTCATTCAAAGTTAATTCTTGCTTTTACAGGCTGCAAATTCGTTCGCCCCGCCAGTGGACGCCGCCAGCGTGCTGTTTGATTGGGTCCGACCGCTGTCAATTATGTAATGGGACATCAGGCCTATTTTTCATGCAGGTTAGTCCCGCAGGGCCCGGCTTTTGATCTGGCGTCTGGGGCGCTTTCACGGTCCCTTTCCGTCCCGGGCCAGAGCTGTACAGCAAAATCACAGGTTGGGTGTTAAGGAACGCTCCCCCCCTTCAAATTACACACATGAAAAACGCAGCAGGCCAGGCAGCATCTCTAGGAAGAGGTACAGTCGACGTTTCAGGCCGAGACCCTTCGTCAGGACTAACTGAAGGAAGAGCTAGTAAGAGATTTGAAAGTGGGAGTGGGAGGGGGAGATCTGAAATGATAGGAGAAGACGGGGGGGGGGGGAATGGAGCCAAGAGCTGGACAGGTGATTGACAAAAGGGATATGAGATGATCATGGGACAGGAGGCCTAGGGAGAAGGAAAAGGGGGAGGGGGGAACCCAGAGGATGGGCAAGGGGTATGGTCAGAGGGACAGAGGGAGAAAAAAGAGTGAGTGAGTAAATAAATAAGGGATGGGGTACGAGGGGGAGCTGGGGCATTAGCGGAAGTTAGAGAAGTCGATGTTCATGCCATCAGGTTGGAGGCTACCCAGACGGAATATAAGGTGTTGTTCCTCCAACCTGAGTGTGGCTTCATCTTTACAGTAGAGGAGGCCATGGATAGACATATCGGAATGGGAATGGGACGTGGAGTTAAAATGTGTGGCCACTGGGAGATCCTGCTTTCTCTGGCGGGCAGAGCGTAGGTGTTCAGCGGAACGATCTCCCAGTCTGCATCGGGTCTCGCCAATATATAGAAGGCTGTATTGGGAGCACCGGACGCAGTATATCACCCCAGACGACTCACAGGTGAAGTGTCGCCTCACCTGGAAGGACTGTCTGGGGCCCTGAATGGTGGTGAGGGAGGAAGTGTAAGGGCATGTGTAGCACTTGTTCCGCTTACAAGGATTAATGCCGGAGGGAGATCGATGGGAAAGAATGGGGGGGACGAATGGACAAGGGAGTTGTGTAGGGATCGATCCCTGCAGAAAGCAGAAGGCGGGGAGGGAAAGATGTGCATAGTAGTGGGATCCTGTTGGAGGTGACGAAAGTTACGGAGATTTATATGTTGGCCCAGAGGCTGGTGGGGTGGAGTTCCCCTCTACCACCACTCTCCTCCGTCTAGTGGAATTAGTCCTTACTCTTAATAATTTCTCCTTTGGCTGCTCCCACTTCCTCCAAACTAAAGGTGTAGCTATGCGCACCCGTATGGGTCCCAGCTATGCCTGCCTTTTTGTTGGCTTTGTGGAACAATCTATGTTCCAAACCTATTCTGGTATCTGTCCCCCACTTTTCCTTCGCTATATCGACAACTGCATTGGTGCTGCTTCCTGTACGCATGCTGAGCTCATTGACTTCATTAACTTTGCCTCCAACTTTCACCTTGCCCTCAAATTTACTTGGTCCATTTCCAACTCCTCCCTCCCCTTTCTTGATCTTTCTGTCTCTATCTCTGGAGACAGCTTATCTACTGATGTCTATTATAAGCCTACAGACGCTCACAGCTACCTGGACTATTCCTCTTCCCACCCTGTCTCTTGCAAAAATGCCATCCCCTTCTCGCAATTCCTCCGTCTCCGCCGCATCTGCTCTCAGGATGAGGCTTTTCATTCCAGGACAAAGGAGATGTCCTCGTTTTTTAGAGAAAGGGGCTTCCCTTCCTCCACCATCAACTCTGCTCTCAAACGCATCTCTCCCATTTCACGCAGATCTGCTGTCACCCAATCCTCCTGCCACCCCACTAGGAATAGGTTTCGCCTTGTCCTCACCTACCACCCCACCAGCCTCCGGGTCCAACATATGATTCTCTGTAACTTCCGCCACCTCCAACCGGATCCCACCACGAAGCACATCTTTCCCTCCCCCCCTTCTGCTTTCTGCAAGGATTGCTCCCTACGTGACTCCCTTGTCCATTCGCTTCCCCCCCATCCCTCCTCACTGATCTCCCTCCCGGCACTTACCCTTGTAAGCGGAACAAGTGCTACACATGCCCTTACACTTCCTCCCTCACTACCATTCAAGGCCCCAGACAGTCCTTCCAGGTGAGGCGACACTTCACCTGTGAGTCGTCTGGGGTGATAAACTGTGTCCGGCGCTCCCGATGCGGCCTCTATATATTGGCAAGACCTGACGCAGGCTGGGAGACCGTTTCGCTGAACGCCTATGCTCTGTCCGCCAGAGAAAGCAGGATCTCCCAGTGGCCACACATTTTAATTCCACGTCCCATTCCCATTCTGGTATGTCTATTCACAGCCTCCTGTACTGTCAAGATGAAGCCACACTCGGGTTGGAGGAACAACACCTTATATTCCATCTGGGTAGCCTCCAACTTGACGGCATGAACATTAACTTCTCTAACTTCCATTAATGCCGCACCTCCCCTTCGTACCTCATCCCTTATTTATTTATTTATTTATTTATTTATCCATCCATCCATCCATCCATCCCTCTATCCCTCTATCTGTCTGTCCCTCTCACTATAACTCCTTGCCCATCCTCTGGGCTCCCCTCCCCTTTCTTTCTCTCTAGGCCTCCCATCCCATGATCCTCTCCCTTCTCCAGCCTCGTATCCCTTTTGCCAATCAACTTTAGAGCTCTTAGCTCCATCCCTCCCCCTCCTGTCTTCTCCTATCATTTTCAGATCTCCCCCTCCCACTTTCAAATCTCTTTCTACGTCTTCTTTCAGTTAGTCCTGACGAAGGGTCTCGGCCCGAAACGTGGACTGTACCTCTTCCTATAGATGCTGCCTGGCCTGCTGCGTTCACCAGCATGTTTTATGTGTGTTGCTTGAATTTCCAGCATCTGCGGATTTCCTCGTGTTTGCCCCCTTCGAATTAACTGACTTCCCTTTCACTTCTGAGGGACGGTCGTTAACCTGAAATGCACAGTGCTCCTCCGTCATGCAGATGCTGTCTGACTTACTACTCTCTGTAACACACGCAAAACGCTGTAGGAACTCAGCGGGTCTGGCAGCATCTATGGGGAAAAAAGTACAGTTGATGTTTCAGGCCGAGACCCTTCGGCCAGTCCTGCGGAATGGTTATGGCCCAAAACGTTGACTGTACTTCCCCCCCATAGATGCTTCCTGGCCTGCTGAGTTCCTCCAGCATTTTGTGTGTGTTGCTCGGATTTCCAGCATCTGCAGATTTTCTCTTGTTTTATGACTTCACTCTCTGTACTTAATTCTGGATTTGTGGCATCTGCAGGTTTTTCATTTGAGTTGCTGTTAAGTGACTCATACTCCCTTCCCTCCCTCAGTTTGTGCCTCAAGTACTGCAGCACTCCTCCTTCGTTATGCCTTCGCTAAGGTGCTGAGTGCCCAGCAGATAACTATGGGGAAGAGTTTATTAATGAGAATGAATAAGCAGCAGTGTGGATCAAAGGGGCAGTATAGTGAAGAGGCAAATGAAAATGAACACAGGAGAGGAAAATTTTGTCTCTTTTTGTGCATGGGGGTGGGGGGAGTTAATGTCTTTCAACAACTCCCATGGTCTTTTCTGTATTTCCTGGCTATCTGGAGAAGACAAGTATCAGAGTTGTATTGTACACACATACTTTGACAATAAAATGAACCTTTGATAGTGGTGGAAAATAAAGGGGATGTCAGAATAAGAATCAGTTTTATTATCACTGATACATATCGTGAAATTTGTTTTCTGTCTGTACAAGACATTGAAAGTTGCAAACAATTAATGATAACAATAAACAATAAATGATCTAAAGGAGGAATAGTGAGGTTGTGTGCATGGGTTCATGAAGTCTGACAGCAGAGGGGAAGAAACTGTTCCTGTACCCCCTCCCTGACAATAGGAATGAAAAGGGAGCACGTCCCAGATGGTAATGACAGATGCCACCTTCTTCAGACATTGACTTTGAGGATATCCTCGATGGGGATGTGGTGGGGGGTGGGGTGCTCAGGGTTGTGTCCATGATGGAACTGCCTGAGTAGACAGAAAGTGAATCAGAGTTAAGGAAAAAAAAATGGTAAAATGTCAAAGATAATAAAGACCATTTGTCTGAATGCTTTTGTAAAGAAAGAGATGATTTGCGGTCTCATCGTCGGTTCTGATTAAGGGTCCTTAATCTTAACTCTTCACTATTTCTCTTCACACAGATGTTGCCTGACTTGCCAAGAAATTCCAGCAATTTGTATGTTTAGGTTAGAAGTGTAAAGAAGTTTGGGTGGTATTGTTAACAAGGAAGGTCTGGGAAGGTTTAGAGGGATATGGGACAAACGTGTTCAAATGGAACTGACTCTGGTAGAGTCATAGAAAGGTACAACTCAGAAGCAGGCCCTTTGGCCCATCTAGTCCATGCTGAGCTATTTAAACTGCCTGCTCCCATCGACTTGCACTGGCACCATCCATGTACCAATCCAACAGACAATGCGGTCAGTACGGATATTGGGCTGAAGATCCATGTTGCATAAGCATGGTGATGAGTAGCGACACGATGGCAGTGAATCGTGATTGGAGATCGTTCGCTGTTAATAAGGAATAGAAGGCCTAAGAAGATGGGTGGAATTGCTCTACAGACATGAAATGTTGCCTTTCCAAATGGAAATGGAGAGCTATTAAAGGTGTGTAGTAGGGAAACTCCAATTAGCATGGCTGATTTTATTCTGAACATTGGATGAATCAAACTCGCGGTGGATACTTGGAAGAGAAATTTGTGGAATTGTTTCTTCATGCAATATGCTGTAGAGCCCACGCAGAAGCAGGATGTTTTAGGTTTGGTCGTATATAATAAGGTATGATTAAATAGACCTTGTAATCAAGGAGTCTGCTCGGCAGGTCAAGCAGCGTTTATGGGAGGAAAAGAATTGTCAACGTTTTGGGTTGAAACCAATGAAATCATGACCCCAAACGTCAACAGTTCCTTTCCCCTCAGTGATGTTGCTCAGCCTGCTGAGTTCCTCCGGCAGATCATTCATTGCTCCAGATTCCAGCATCTTCGTTGTAATCGAAGACCCTGTGAAGAGTGGCGATCACAACATGATGGAGCTCAAAGATTCAGAGTTCGTTTATTATCAAAGTATGTTTGCAGTATAGAACCCTGAAATTCGTCTTCCTGACAGGCAGTCATGAAACAAAGTAGAACCAACCTGATCAAAGAACTACTCCCCCCCCATGCAAAAAAAGTGTAAACGGCAACAAAAAAAGAGCAAAATCACAGAATATAAGACATAAAAGATACAGTTCAAGGGTGAAAATCCCAAAGGTAGCAGAGTTGGGAATTAGGGAATGGTTAATGTATTGTGACTTCTTAATATAGTTCACAAGCATACAAGTGGAATGAAATTAAGATTTTTTTCCTATAGTTTATTGATGTTTGCATCTTTTTTCTATAAATAGGCTTACATGAATCGTTTCCTGTTCTCTGTGAAGGAAAAGCATTTACTTTCAAAGTGGTTTTCGAGAACTGCCATGCGTGGTAAGTCCTGACTTTGGCAGTGAGTGAGCAGTTGCCTCCTTCCCCAGTGTAAAGCAGCAGCAGAAACTGTGTTGTGAGGCAGAGACATGCACCCAGTCTCTCAGTACCTTCCTCATGTCAATCCCATTGAATATTGAGAGCACAGTTCATTCTCCGTGTACCGGGGGTGGCCTTCAGCTGGCGGTTTCATGTCCAGAGGTTTTGGTCATGTCTCCTGGGAACATTGCAGCAGCTGTGGGCATATTTGTACCAGACCGCATACTGGGATGGTCGCTATTGCCACGGTGCTAAACTATGGAAGAGCAGTCCCATTGGCCCATGATGTCTATGTCACACATGATCTCAAATTAAACTAAATCTCTTCTTCCTGCTTGTAATCCATATCCTTCCACTTCCTGCAAATTCCTAAGCCACTATTGTGTCTGCCCCCTTAACCATTCTTGGCAATCTGTTTTAAGCATTCACCACTCTGCGTGTTTTTTTATATAAAAAAAGATTCCCGCACATCTCCTTTAAATTTTCTTCTTTTGCCATAAACTGCGTGTTTCCTTCAATGTGTTGCTTCGGTGCAAACGGTTCCAAGAGACTCACTTTGATGATCACAGGCAGACCTGACGACTCTTCCGTTCCTCCCTCACAGGTTTGTGCCATGAGCTGAGGATTCCAGTTCCCTGGGGCCACATTGCGGCCAAAGCCTGGGGGCGCCCCGATGGGCAGCCCGTGCTATGCCTGCACGGCTGGGCAGATAACGCAAACACTTTCGATCGGCTCATTCCGCTGCTCCCAGACGGTGAGTGTTCGACCAAGTTTCACCTTACCTTGCTCTCTAGTCCTTTAGATGATCATTACTTTTTCTTTCTTTTTAAATCTTTTTATTGAGTAAGTATACAAAAAAGGTAAGCCATATAAACATTAATACAATGCTAAAGTATAATAAAATTCCAAAAGATAACAATACCAAAAAGAAAATACTACAATGTAATTTAAGCATAAGAAACCAAGATAACATAATAGTATACTAAATTTTATATATATCAATGGAAAAAAAGAAAAAAAAAACCCCCAAAAAAAACCCACCGTGCAACTAACTAAAAGCAAGGCAAAGCAATGGGCTAACTTGAAACCAAACAGAGTTAAACTTAAAATCACGTCCTCAATCCCGACCTCCATTAAAACAGTGAAAAAAAAACAAGAAGGGTAAATATTACATTAAATGAAAATATCGAATAAAAGGTCCCCAAATCTGTTCAAATTTAAATGAAGAATCATAAAGGTTACTTCTAATTTTCTCCAAATTCAAACATAAAATCGTCTGAGAAAACCAAAAAAAGGTAGTTGGAGCATTAAGCTCTTTCCAATGTTGTAAAATACATCTTTTCGCCATTAAAGTAAGAAATGCAATCATTCTACGGGCTGAAGGGGAAAGATTACTAGAAATTTTAGGTAGTCCAAAGATAGCAGTAATAGGGTGAGGAGAGATATCTATATTTAATACCTTAGAAATAATATTGAAAATATCTCTCCAAAAAGGTTCCAAAGTAGGGCAAGACCAAAACATATGAGTTAAAGAGGCTATCTGCCCCGAACATCTATCACAGAAAGGATTAATATGCGAGTAAAAACGCGCTAACTTATCTTTGGACATATGTGCTCTATGAACCACTTTAAATTGAATTAGGGAATGTTTAGCACAAATAGAGGAAGTATTAACTAATTGTAAAATCTGCCCCCAATCATCCACAGAAATGGTAAGCCCCAATTCCTGTTCCCAATCTACCCTAATCTTATCAAATGGAGCTTTCCTAAGTTTCATAATAATATTATAAATCATAGCCGATGCACCTTTCTGACATGGATTAAGGTTAATTATCGAATCTAAAATATATATAGGAGGAAGCATTGGAAAGGAAGAAAGTATAGTACTTAGGAAATTTCTAACTTGTAAATATCTAAAAAAATGTATTCTTGATAAGTTATATTTATTAGATAATTGTTCAAAAGACATAAGGGAACCATCTAAAAATAAATCCAAAAACCGTAAAATACCCTTAGTCTTCCAAGTTTGAAAAGCGCGATCCGTAAAAGAGGGAGGAAAAAATATGTTACCTAAAATAGGAATCGCTAACCCGAATTGATTAAGATCAAAAAATTTTCTGAATTGAAACCAAATGCGCAAAGCATATTTAACTATCGGGTTAGAGACCTGCTTAAGGCGTTTCGAATCAAAAGGAAGAGAGGAACCTAAAATAGAACCAAGTGTATAACCCTGAACAGATTGTAATTCCAATGCTACCCATTTAGGAATAGATAGTATGTCCCGGTCAAGTAACCAAAATTTCATATGTCGAATATTAATAGCCCAATGATAAAATCTAAAGTTAGGTAATGCTAAACCTCCATCTCTCTTAGCTTTCTGTAAATGTATTTTACCCAGTCTCGGATTCTTATTCTGCCAAATAAATGAAGAAATTTTAGAGTCAACTTTATCAAAAAAAGATTTAGGAACGAAAATTGGTAATGCCTGAAACACATATAAAAATTTTGGCAAAAAAAACATCTTAACTGCATTAATACGACCAATCAAAGTTAAATATAAGGGAAACCATTTAGATGAAAGTTGAGTAATATGGTCTATTAATGGTAAAAAGTTAGTCTTAAATAAATCTTTATGTTTACAAGTAATTTTAATCCCAAGATATGAAAAGTAATTATTAATCAATTTAAATGGAAATTTATAATATAAGGGAAGATGTTTATTAATCGGAAAAAGTTCACTCTTACTAAGATTTAATTTATAACCTGAGAAAAGACCAAATTGTGCTAATAACTCTAAAACAGCAGGAATGGATCTCTCAGGATTAGAAATATATAAAAGTAAATCATCAGCATAGAGTGATAATTTATGGGACTTTAATCCCCGAGTTATCCCAGTAATATTTGAAAATTCTCGAATAGCAATTGCAAGAGGTTCTAATGCAATATCAAATAATAGGGGACTAAGAGGACAGCCTTGTCGAGTACCACGAAAGAGGAAAAAAAGGTGAGTTTAAAGAGTTAGTACGAACCGAGGCTACAGGGGAGTAATATAACAGTTTAATCCAGGATATAAATTTCAAGCTAAAATTAAACATTTCAAGCACCTTAAATAAATAAGGCCATTCTACTCTATCAAAAGCTTTCTCGGCATCTAAAGAAATAACACACTCAGGAACATTTTGTGAGGGAGTATAAACGATATTTAACAATGTACGAATATTATAAAAAGAGTAACGACCTTTAATAAAACCCGTTTGGTCTTCCGAAATAATAGAAGGAAGTACTTTTTCTAGTCTATTTGCTAATAACTTAGAAAAAACTTTAGAATCAACATTTAATAAAGATATTGGTCTATAAGATGCACATTGAGCAGGGTCTTTATCCTTCTTTAGTATTAAAGAAATTGATGCTCTATTAAAAGATTCCGGAAGTTTACCAAGTTTCAAAGAAGCCTCAAAAACCTTATAGAGCCAAGGAATCAATAAAGAAGCAAAACATTTATAAAATTCAACGGTAAACCCATCAGGGCCAGGAGCTTTCCCCAGATTCATAGAAAAAATAACATTCTTAATCTCATCCATTGTAATGGAAGTATCTAATAAAGAAGACATATCCCGTGAAATCTGAGGGAAGTCTAACTTATCTAAAAAATCATTCATATATTTAGAATCTCGAGGAGACTCTGATTGATATAAAGAAGAATAAAAATCACAAAAGGTTTGATTAATCCCCACATGATCCAATATCAATCGATCATTTTGGTTATAAATCTGATTGATTTGAGATTTAACATAATTAGATTTCAATTGATTAGCCAGCAGCTTGCCAATTTTATCACTGTGAACATAAAAATCACTTCTTGTTTTCTTTAATTGGTTTACAATCGAGGACGAGAGTAGTAAACTGTGTTCCATTTGAAGTTCAGTTCTTTGTTTGTATAGCTCCTCAGAAGGAGCCATAACATATTTCTTATCAATTTCTTTAATCTTGTCCACAATTGCCATCTCCTCCTGCTTCTGTTTCTTCCTCAAAGCAACGGAATACGAAATAATCTGACCCCGAATATAGGCTTTAAAAGTGTCCCAAAGAGTGTTAACCGAAATATCTTCTGTATAGTTAATTGTAAAAAAAAGCTCAATCTGTTCATTCATAAAATTAACAAAGTCCGAGTCCTGAAGCAACAGCAAATTAAAACGCCATTGTCTATTGTTTGGTATATTGGCCATAATTTTAATAGAAAGCTTAAGTGGAGCATGATCCGAAATGGTTATAGAATCATAATCACATTTAATCACTGAAGGAATGAGACGAGAATCAATGAAAAAATAATCAATTCTTGAATAGGAATGATGAACATGTGAAAAGAAGGAAAAATCTTTTTCCTGAGGATGCAGAAAACGCCAAATGTCCGTCGACCCAGAATCAGAAAGGAAAAAATTAATCAAATTTGCAGATTTATTAGGTAAAGTCCGTAAAGGAGCCGAACGGTCCAAAGCTGGAGATAAACAGGTATTAAGATCTCCGCCCCAAATCAATGAAAACTCGTTCAAATTCGGAAACTGATCAAACAATGATTTATAAAATTCCGGACAATCCATATTAGGAGCATAAACATTAACCAAAACTACTTTTTTATTAAATAGTAAACCACTAACCAATAAAAATCTACCATTCGGATCAGAGATAATATCCTGTTGTATAAAAGTAACTGAGGAATCTATAAAAATAGAGACGCCTCGAATCTTAGCATTGGAGTTCGAATGAAATTGTTGTCCCTTCCAAAATTTGAAAAAACGTAGTCTGTCCCCCCTCCGTACATGGGTCTCTTGTAAAAATAAAATTTGTGCTTTAAGTCTCCGGAACACTTTAAAAACTTTTTTCCTTTTAATAGGATGATTAAGACCATTAGTATTCCAGGAGACAAAATTAATAATAGACTCCATAAATCCTAAAGTCAACCCACAACAAGGAGGATTGACAATAGGCGCGACCCACAAACCCGGAGAGGAAACAGAACATACAAAAGATACCAGGGAAAAGGACGCAACCAGTACTTCAATAATGTATATAGCCCAAAGAGAAACAAACTAAAACGTGAAGCCCCTCCCACCACCCACCACCCCAAGACCCCAAGGCAAAATCTAAAGCAGACCCGCCAGAAAGAAGCAAGCGCTAAAACTACCCCCATGACTTCCAGTATACGCTCCCTAAAAAAAAGGTATAAATATGAAAAAGATCAGCTAATTGTAAAACAGTAAAAAAATAAGTTAAAGAAAAGTTAGCTCAATTAAGATACATACAGAACAGAACAAAAACCGGAAAATATATATTAAAAAAAAACCACAATAAACCTCAAACTCATGAATAGACACAGCAACAAAAAAAATAGGATTATTAACATAAAGTGATTATAAAAAGCAAAACAGAATAAAATTTAAAAAAAAACTACAAAATTTAAGGCCGCACAGGAAATACGTAAGATGACAAAAGGGAAGTAACCACCCAGAATCCCCTGGGAAAAGAAAGAAATGACGCAGTTAAAAAGAAAGTTTAGCAGCCATATTAAGAAATCAAAAGTAAACTTTTCTGCCCAAATAGGGCACAGAAAAGTTAAAACCAACCAATTCACAGCCTCCGATCAACGGAGATAATTAAAAAAAGGCAATTAAGATGTTGAAGATGAAAGTTGATCCAGATAACTCTGGGCATCCGATGGAGAATCAAAAAAACGAAGGGCTCCATCTAACATGCGAATCCTTAGACGTGCAGGGTACAGCAGCGCTGGTCTTAAATCCATCTTATAGAATTCCGACATCACGGATCTGTAACGGACCCGTTGGTCCCAGATTGGTTTACTGAAATCTTCCACGAATCGGAACTTAAGATCCGAAAAATCAATGAAACCTTTAGATCGAGCGAATCGAAACAGTCTCTCCTTGTCTTGAAAATAATGAAAACGTAAAATAACATGCCTAGGTCTATCTGACCTAGACGAGTATGATGGGATTCTGTGAACACGATCCAGAAGCGGTGGTTGGTCAGGAAATACAGTAGGGAATGCATCTTTTAAAAGTTGAGAGAAATATTTCATGGGGTTGTTGGCTTCAACGGCTTCCCTCACGCCGATCATTCGTAAATTCTGCCGTCGCATTCTAGATTCCAAGTCAGAGTTTTTAAAAGTCAAAAAGTCCAGTTTCTTCTTCATTACATTAATTGTTTCTTCGATTTTCCCCATCTTAAGCTCACTTTGTTGCGCGAATTTTTGAAGATCAGATATAGCCGACTGATGTTCTGCAATAAATGTTTGCATCTTATCAATTAAATCGGCAATTTTCTGGAAATTAGTTGAGATTTCCGTATGAATCAGGTCTTTAACAGAGCCTGCAATTTCCGTACAAATCATCTCCCTAACAGAGGTTGAAATTTCCCTCTGAATTAACTCCGATATCGCTTTCAAAGTCACCGGTGATTCAGTCAGGGGGAGATCCGTAGCTTTCGGTTTAACCGGAGGTTTACCATCCTTGCCGTTTTTCCCGTTCTTAGACATAGCAGATCTAACCCCGTATCATCCAATTGTCAGAGAATTCAGTTTAATTCAAAGTATTATAAAAATTGATGCCTTAATGGTTAATTAAAGTATAGCTGACCATAGAGAAAAAAAACTCAGAGGTAATGGAGCGAGTCAAGAACGCGACTTCACTCCATGAGCGCTACCGGAAGTCTCCTAGATGATCATTACTTTTATAATCAGCATTGAAGTGGAACATTGAACTCCAGTGTGACGAGGTGATAATTCAGATACTCAGAGGTTTGGTGGGACCCCATTTGGAAGAACTGTTTGCTTTCAGATACCACAGCTCGGAAAGTGTGTATCTGCCTTTGACAGGTGCAGTGCTGATTTAACAGAACGATTTGAGAGGAAAAATGTTAAGTCATGATGGCAAGTTATAGAGACAAGGTTTGTGTTCCGTGCCAATGTGTAATGGATTTTGCCCTCAAGATTTGTATCTTTAATCTCAATTGTTGTTCCTCTCCGTGCCTTGTGGCGCACCGGGTGCCAACCTTGCCACTTCTTAAACATTTTTGTCCTTTTTTTTTGGTCTTTTTTCTTATGTAGCCCCCCTGGCCACCCTCAGGGTCGCTCGGCTCGCTGTCGTCTAGGGAAACAGCCTCAGCCCCGCTAAACTGGGTAATTCGTTTGTGTGGATGCTGTGTGAGGTACCCCACCCCGCCCAAATAACAGACAATACACCAGATGCAATTAAATGATTTACAGTTTATAGATATTACTGGAACTATATAATTAATAGAGAATAAAATATAAAAGGAAAATAAAAGGCACCACACTTATCAAAGTTCAATCTCTTCGTGCACAGACAGTTGGAGCTCGGTACACTTCTTCTTCACCCTGCCACCCCTCGGACCACCTCGACCGGCCGCCTGGGACCAACAACGGTGGTCAACCAGAGGCTCCACACGAGTCCGTCTCCGTCTCCTCGCCGAACGCCCTCCTTGGGGTCCGACCCCGTTAGCAGACATCACAGCACCTGGTCCATTCTCTGTCTCTCTCTCCCACCTTCTGCCCCAAAACCCCGCGCATACAGTATCTTACAGATACACCAAAAACATAACAACTATCCCCATTGGTTCATAACACCTTCTTATCAGCAATGTGATTCAACAAACTGCTAGCGGGAGGGCTTTCTCAGCATTTAACATAACAAAGAAGCATTCCCAAGTATAACATAACAAAGAAGCCATTTTAATTAGCCTAGGCAGTAACATAAGAGACAAAACCCCCTTACACTTACAAGGCTAAGTTGACAGCTGAACGCTCAATGGCACGGATGAAAAGCACGCAAGGAGCTGGCCGGATTCTAACCTGGGACCACTTGCCTCAAAGTCCAAAGCTGATTGCTCTATGCCGGCCGTCCTAACCTCACTATTGGTTCTAGTAAATCTGTCAATGCATTCAGTAGAGAATTCAATAGGGACTTGGTGTGAAGCCTTTTTTTTCAGCAATCTAAGGACCATAACCTCAAAACCTGCTGAATTTGACTTGGTAAATATTATCTGGACAAGGTAGGAATCTGAGGCCACATATGCTGTGGAACAGCAGAATGCCAGCTGCTGAGGTGATGAATTTTACTTCATCTGGAAGGTGCCAAAGGAGTATAAAAAATCCTACTTGAAATTAAATTGCACAAGAAGTGACCAAACAGCTTGTCATGGCCATACCAACTCTGGAAGAGCTGTTCAGTTAATCATAACTGTTACCCCTTTCCTTTGCAATTGCCTATTCAATCTCTGCTAGAAGCTGCAACTCAAAATATTTTTCATCTCCTTTTTTGCAGTGCGTTCCAGACCATAACACATTTTTTAAAAAAAATCTCTTCCTTCTGGTTCTTTTCTCCATCTATGAGTTACAGATGCTGCAGCCAAGGGAAAGCAATTCTCCTTATTAACTCTCTGCTCAGCATTGTAATTTTGAATGACTCCTGTAAAATTCCTCTCCTCCAGCAAGAGCAATTCCAGCTCTGGTCTTATTCATAATAACAGAAGCTCACCCCAGTCTCATTCCCGTTAATCTCCCATAGTATTCTCAACGCAAAACATCTGCCTGGTCAGTAAGTTGTAAAGAGTTAACATGATTTACCAATTTTTGTATTCTTGACTTGTGCAAAATTTATTAGCTTGAAATGTTAACTCTTTCCTCTCTTCACAGATGCTACCTGATTTGTTTTGCCTCCGAATGCGGCTATTGTTTGGTTCACCCTGGGCTACCAGCTTTGTCTGACACAGAGGTGACGCCCACTAACTCCTCTTTCCCCTTTCAGATTTTTATTACATGGTGCCGGACTTTCCAGGGCATGGGGTCTCGTCACACCTTCCTCCTGGTGTAATGTACCAGGTACCGGTATACGTATTAGCTGTGCGGAGAGTAACAGAGAGTAAGTTTCACTTCTGTGATTGGGGAAACAACAAGTTGGCGGCAACAAATGGTCTCAAACTTCCCAAGCCTGTGAAATTTAAGAGCTATCAAACCCACAGTTGCTTCCCATCCTTCATCCGCATCAGAATGGAATTTCTTTTGATATTTAATCCAGTAAAGTCGTAGTTTAAAACAAAGAATGAGAGTCAGGGTTATTGTCACTGACATAAGTCATAAAATTTGTTGTTTTGTGGTAGCAGTACAGTACAGGCATAACAAATCACTCGAGTTATAGTAGTACTGCCAAAGGATTGCCATTTAGTGTTCATGAGTTCATGGACCATTCAGAAATCTGATAGCAGAGGGGCATTAACTATTACTTCCTTCCTAGCGTGTCGCACCAGACAGTCAGCCATTCTTGTCTGGCGCGTGGTGTCGGGATTGGTCTCCTTTCGGATTAACCGAGTCACGATATGAACGTTCCTGACTCGACCCTTGTTTTTTATGAGACCGAGTGGCTAGCTCGACGCTCAGCCCGGCACGGATGGAAAGCGAGCTCGGGGGGTGGCCGGTCTTGGATTCGAACTTGGGAGCCTTCACTCCAAAGTCCGGCGCTGATGCCGCTGCACCACCCGCCAGCCAACTGTTACTAAACATTGACTGTGGGTCTTCAGGCTCATGTCCCTCCTCCCTGATGCTAGCAGTAAGAAGGGGACGTGTCATAAGTGGTAAAGGTCCTTTATGATGGATGCAGCCTTCTTGAGACACCACTCTTTGAAGGTGTCCGTAATGCGAGGGAGGCTTGTGCCCCTAATGGAGCTGATTGAGTCTGCAACCCTGTGGAGTCTTTTGCGATCTTGTGCAAAGGCACCTCCATACCAGACAGTGACGTAACCAATCAGAATGCTCTCCATGGTACGTCTGTAGAAGTGTCTTCAAATTCCTAATGACTATAGCCGCTGTGGAGCCTTCATTATGATTGCACCATGAAGCCCAGGAACTTGAAACTGCTCACCCTTTCCACTCCTACTCCCCTCAATAAGGATTAATGCATGTTGTCCCAACTTCCCCTTCCAGAAGTCTACAGTCAATTCTTTGGTCTTGCTGACATTGAATGCAAGGTTGATATTGGAGTATAGATATTTGATCATTTTACTGCAGAAAAAGTGTTTGCTTTGATCATCCAACCCATCCAGTTATCTCTATCAATGTAACACACACAAAATGCTGGAGGAACTCAGTAGGTCAGACAGCATCTATGGAAAAAAGTACAGTTAACGTTTTGGGCTTGACCCTTTTATTGTTATTTTTTTCCTCCAGTCCTACTGAAGGGTCTTGGCCTGAAATGTCGACTGTACTCTTTTCCTCAGTTCTTCCAGCATTTTGTGTGCGTTGCTCAAGTCGTTCCATTAAGTCTTGTCAAACATTCTTGTTATGTAGGTACTTCTTGCTGTCATAAGAATCCAGCATTTTCTGTGTGTTCCTTGGATTACCAGCATCTGCAGAATTTCTTTTGTCAGTTTTCCCTATCCCTCATTCGTTGCACTCCTCCCTGCCTATGGCTGTCCCACGTATCTACCCACCCACACCTCTCCTCGTTCTCTGTGTTCCTTTCACCCACGCTTCTCCATTTTATTTCTCTGTTATTCTTTGGCTGGGGTAAGAGGCTGTGATTTCATCATGAGGTTGGGTTGGAATAGACTGTTTTCTGCTTTACCGCCAGGAGGTTCCAATACAATAGAGTCATAGGAAAAAGCCACACAGAAATTGAATTTGTGGCAACCATCAATCACTCATTTACATGAATCCTATACTAACACACACAAAATGCTGGAAGAACTCAGCAGGTAAGACAGCACCTATGGAGAGAAATAAGGAGTTGACGTCATAAGGAATGGACAAGGGAATCGAGAAGAAAGCGATCCCTGTGAAAAGCAGAGTGGGGGCAGGGCGATAAAGTTTGTTTGGTGGTAGGATCCCATTGAAGACGGCAGAAGCTGTGGGGAATGACGTGTTGATGTGTGAGAAATTGACCGAGTTAAGTGCAGGGTGGAAGTTAGAGGCATAGTTGATGAAATTGATGAGCTCAGCATGGGTGCACAAGGCAGCACCAATGCAGTCAGCAATGTAGTGTAGAAAAAGTTGGGGAGCATTACCAGTGAAGGTTTGGAGCGTGGACTGTTCTACGTAGCCCACAAAAAGTCAGGCATAGTTGGGGCCCATGCTATTGCCCATGGCTAGACTTTGGGGTTGTAGAAAGTGGGAGCAGCCAAAAGAGAAATTGTTGAGAGCGGGGACCAGTACTGCCTGACAAAGGAGGATGGTGGTGGAGGGGAACTGGTCAGGTCTGTTGTTGAAAAAGAAGTGGAGAGCTTTAAGGCCTCTTTGATGGTAGGGTAGAAGTTTTAGGGATTGGACATCCATAGTGAAAATGAGGCTATCAGTGTCAGTGTCAACTGAAAGTTCTTGAAGAAATCGAGAGCACGTGAAGTGTCACGGATGTAGGTAGGAAGGGACTGAAACAAGGGGGACAAGGTAAAAGGACGTGAGTTCAGTGGGGCAGGAGCAGTGGGCCTACCCAGACAGTCAGGTTTTGTGGATCTTGTGGAGGAGGTGGAAACGAACAGTGCAAGGTAAGAGAATTGAGGTTGGTGGCAGTGGATGGGAGATCTCTAAAGTTGAGGAGGTTGGTGATGCAGGAGACAATGGGCTAATATTCCTGAATGTGATCCCATTCAAGGGGTAAGTATGAGGAAGTGTCTTGAGGGTTGCTGCCTGGCCTCAGCAAGCAGAGGTAGAATCCTATACTAATCTGAGGTTGAATCCTAGGTTAATCCCGTTTGTATTCTTCCTGAAGTTTCCATCAACCTCCCCTAGATCCTGCTACTCTTTACACATGAGGGACCATAAACAGTGCTCAATCAGTCTACAACCCTTCATGTCTTTAGGATGAGAGAAGAAACCAGAGCACTCGGAGGAAACTTGCGCAGTCACAGGGAGGAAATACAGAGTCCGCACAGACACACTGGAGGTCAGGATCAAACCTGGGTCTCTGGTGCTGTGAGCGTTGCATTTCTGAGAACAAGAAGAGTGTAGGTGGAGAAGGAATCCCTATTCCCGATGCCCACCATGGGTATGAGGGTGAGTGTGGGGCCTGCTGATGGTCACTGCGAGATTGTTCAAAGATGTTGAGTGGTGTCCAAGAAGTCTGGTTTCCTATTCATATGTGATTAATTGTCAGGCCTGTCTATCATTGACCACGCTGGTTTACCAGAACAGTGTATGTAGAAGTTTCATCTTGCAGCGAGTGCTCCCATTCACAGTTAAACCTGAGAAACAGGTTTGTTCATTATGTGCACTGTCGGATGACATTGGCCATCATGGTCTTTCCATGACCACGATTGTCAATGGCATATTTTTCTACAGAAGTAGTTTGCCATTGCTGCCTTCTGGGCAGTGTCCTCAAGACAAGTGACCCTGACCATTACCTATGCTCTTCAGAGATTATCTGCCTGTAACCAGGGCCTGTGATGTGCACCAGCTGCTCATATGACCATTCCCACCTGCTCCCATGGCTTCATGTGACCCTGATTGGGGGTGGGGCGGGGCTAAGAGGGGCTCCACCTTGGCCAAGGGTGACCTGCAGGCTAGCGGAGGGACGGGGTGCCTTCCACTTCCTTTGGTAGAGATGTTTCCCCACCCTGCCCACCCCCCACTTTTGAGAATCTTGACAGGAACAAAATCCTGTGTTCAGCAGGTTTGAGAATCCCCAGCATTTTCTGCTCTTGCTTCATGTTTCCAGCTTCTCCGGTTGCGTGGTTGGTTTGAGACAGCATGTGGTTGGGTGTGGGGTTGATCTGTGCTCCCTGGTAGTGTCACTGATCTCAGAGCATATAGGTTGGTAATCAGCAAGTGGACACTGGATTTGGACAACGATACGTTTGAATGAAGTGCTGGGTGAAGCTTGTCCATTTTGATAAGATTGTGGAAGATGACAAGAACTGTGCATCGGGGTAAAACAAAACAGGAAGTGCTGGAAATGAATGGCGGGCTAGAGATGCACCCTCCTCTGAAGGAGGTATAAGGGTGCTCCTTTCCCTCCGCTAGCCTGCAAGTCACCCTTGGGCAAGGTGTGGCACCCCCAATCAGGGTCGTGTGAAGCCATGAAAGTAGATGGTAGATGGTCTTAAGAGTAGCTGGTGCACATCACAAGTCCTGGTTATGTGAGCATGGACATCAGGCAGAGAACCTCTGAACAGTATTGATGATGGCTGGGGTCACCCGTCTTGTAAAGTCACCGCCCAGAAGAAGGCAATAGCAAGCCACTTCTGTAGAAAAATTTTCCAAGAACAATCATGGTCATGACACCATGATCGCCTATGTCAAACAACATGGCACATAATGGTGATGATCTGGAAATATTCAGCAGGTCAGGTAGCAACTATGAGCAGAGAACCATACTCGACTATTAATCAGTTCCCATTCTTATTGGTGGGGCCATCTACCCAGTAACCTAGAGTAAACAGACCTGCAATTGTATTACCTTTTCATTAATTTTGGTAGTGCTAGGTGTTTTACAGTTATTGTGCATCTGCAATTGGTTTTCTTTCTTCAAGCATGTTGAAGAGATATTGTTGGGTGATTCAGAACACTTGGTTTTAGAGAGGAACTTTAGCACACAGAAGATCTTCCTGACATTGCTGTCTTCATTATTGTAGGCGACGCGGATGGAACACGGAACACGGCACTGTGGTCTCACCCTTCAGTTAAATATTCTGCACAATTGAGCACTGACATTCACTCATCAAATTCACTGAAAAGAATTCTAATTTGCCGTCCTTGGGTTTTTCCCCTGTCAGCATCTGCAGAAGAGGCTGAAAACTGAGGAGAAATAATTTTTTTAAAAGTTGGCTGAGAAGTTAGAAGTTTTGACCACTATTTATTGAAGGTGGGAGGGTGAAAGTTTAAAATGCTAAAGGAACTCAGACAGCAGCTATGGAGGGAAATTTGGTCTTGGCTGAGTTTGGAGGTACAGCACAGTGATGAGCCGTTCCAGCCAACAAGCCCACATTGCCCAGTTACCCCCCTGTGACCTGATCAATTAACCCACGCAGCTTTGGAATGTGGGAGGAAACTGGAGCAAGCCAGTGTGATCACAAAGTGAGTGTACAGAGTCCTTACAGACAGTGACAGAATAGGATTCTGGTTGCTGGTGCTGTAACAGCGTTACACTAAACCCTACGCTACCATGCCAGAAATGAGAAGTCATTGTTTCGGGTCAAAGCAACACCCACAACACGCTGGAGGAACTCAGCAGGCCGGGCAGCATCCGTGGAAACGATCAGTCGACGTTTCGGGCCAGAACCCTTCGTCAGGACTGTAGAGGGAAGGGGCAGAGGCCCTATAAAGAAGGTGGGGGGAGGGTGGGAAGGAGAAGGCTGGTAGGTTCCAGGTGAAAAACCAGTAAGGGGAAAGATAAAGGGGTGGGGGAGGGGAAGCAGGGAGGTGGTGGGCAGGAAAGGTGAAGAAGGAATGGGGAAAACACAATGGGTAGTAGAAGGAGGCGGAACCATGAGGGAGGTGATAGGCAGCTGGAGGAGGGGGCAGAGTGACATAGGGATAGGGGAAGGGAGGGGGAGGGAATTACCGGAAGTTGGAGAATTCTATGTTCATACCAAGGGGCTGGAGACTACCTAGACGGTATATGAGGTGTTGCTCCTCCAACCTGAATTTAGCCTCATCATGGCAGTAGAGGAGGCCATGTATGGACACAAAGAGTTTTGGAAGGTTTGGAATGCACTGCTGAGGAAAGTGCTCAGATAAGATAGCAACACTTAGACACACATAACCAGGCAGGGATCTTGTACAGGTTGATGGGGTTAGTTTAGATTGACATAGCTGGTGCAGATATCGTGGACTGAATGGCCTGTTCCTACACTTTACTGTTCTATGTTCTATTGCAGACTTAAACTGGAAGAAATTCACCATCTTGAGCCACAGCTTGGGTAAGCAAGCACCCTTTCACCGGATGTTACTAAGCTGCATGAACACAGCTCAGGCCAAGTGTAGCAAGGTCGGGGGCCAGCGAGTAGTCTATACCTGCTTGCTGTTGTCCAGTCATTAGATCGCACTTCCACCTCAGAGTATAGAGCCTTGAAGACAGAATCAGTGATAACTTCACCAGTACTGCGGTCAATATACATAGAGCTGGGGAAAAAGAATGATAACGTAATGCAAATTACAGGCTGATAAAATCAAAAGGCCTGAAAATTGAAGGGCGTGGGATCTGATTTCCCTAGCAACGTCAGCATTTATTGCCCATCCCTAATTGTACTCAAAGTTGTAAAGTGCCATTGCTCTGAACTACTGCAGTCCTTGCAAAGTACTCTTTTATAGTCATTCAAGGTGTGTGTGTTTCACGGGCTGAGCTAGCCCTCGAAGGTAGTGGTGAGCTGTCGTCTTCAACGTGACAGTTCTTGAGGTGTGGGTATACTTGCAGTGCTGTTGGGGAGCGAGCTCTCAGTAGTGACAATTTTCCAGCAATGTGTTTCCAAGTTGGGATGCTGTGCTACTTGGTGTAGAGTTTGCAGGGAGTTGTGTACCCTACAGGGGCTGACCGTGCTGGGTTTGGGAACCAATGACGGAGTAGTCTAGGTGAGTAACTGCGGAGTATTTTGTAGATGATGCACTGAGCAACCACCATGCATCAGTGGCTGAGGGGACTGAGTACGACCAAATGGGCTGATTTGTCCTGGGTGATGTCAACAATCTCGAGAGGTGTTGATGCTACGCTTATCCAGGCAAGTTGATGGTATTCCATCCCACTCCTGACCTGTGTCTGGTAGTTGGTGGACAGAATTTTGTAGTGTGTGGAGGTTAGACACTTGTCATAGCCCCTGACCTTCTATTGCAGCTACAGTATTAACTCTGCACCAGTCTGTTAGCCGCTACACCTCCTCTCTGTATGCTGACTCATCACTCTTGCTGATGAGACCCACCACAGTCGTGTCATTGGCGAACTTGATGATGTGGTTCGAGCTGTGTGTTGCAGCACAGTCGTGGGTCAGCAGAGTGAACAGCAGTGGACTGAGCACACAGCCCTGGGGGGGCCCCCGTGCTCAGTGTGATGGTGTTGGAGATGCAGTTACCAATTTGGACTGACTGAGGTCTCCCAGTCAGGACGTCTAGGATCCATTTGCAGAGGGAGGTGTTCAGGCCCAGTAGGCTCAGCTTTCCAATTAGTTTCTGAGGAATGATTGTGTTGAATGCTGAACTGAAGTCTATGAACAGCATTTGAGCGTACGTGTCTTTTTTGTCCAGGTGGGTTAAGACCAGGTAGAGGGTGATGGCAATGGCATCGTCTGTTGAACGGTTGGGACAGTACGCGAACTGCAGGGTGTCCAGTGAGGGGGGTAGCAGGGACTTGATGTGCCTCATGACAAGCCTCTCAAAACACTTCATGATGATGGATGTGAGTGCAACGGGACAGTAATCATTGAGGCAGGACACTGAAGACTTCTTCGGCATGGGGACGATGGTGGCGACCTTGAAGCATGTAGGAACAACGGTGCTGCTCAGGGAGGTGTTGAAGATGTCAGTGAGAACATCTGCTAGTTGGTCTGCACATCCTCCAAGCTCTCTGCCAGGAATATTGTGTGGTCCAGCAGCTTTCCGTGGGTTGACCCTGCACGGGGTTCTCCTCACATCGGCCATGGTAAGACATAGCACCTGGTCATTTGGAGAAGGTGTGGTCTTCCTCACCGCCACATCATTATCCGCCTCAAACCGAGCGTAGAGGTTGTTCAGCGCATCTGGGAAGGAGGCATCACCTGCACAGTCAGGTGATGTTGTCCTGTAGTTGCTGATGTCCTGAATGCCCTTCCACATGCGCTGCGTGTCTCCGCTGTCCTGGAAGTGGCTGTGGATTGGCTGGGCATGTGCACGCTTTGCCTCTCTGATGGCCCGGGACAGTTTGGCCCTCGCTGTTGTTAGGGCTACCTTGTCGCTTGCTCTGTAGGCGGAGTCACGGGTCCTCAGCAGCGCATGTACCTCCGCGGTCATCCATGGCTTCTGGTTAGCGCGTGTAGTGATGGTCTTAGCCACAGTGACATAATCAATGCACTTGCCGATGTAGCTAGTCACTGATGCTGTGTACTCCTCTAAGTTGGTAGAGTCGCCATCGGTTGCAGCCTCCCTGAACATGTGCCAGTCAGTGTGCTCAAAGCAGTCTTGGAGAGCAGAGGTGGCTCCTGCTGGCCAGGTTTTCACCTGCTTCTGAACTGGTCTGGAGTGCCTGACGAGTACGCTCTACCCAGATCGCTTGGGTCTGCCTTTTGCATGCTGCTTTTCCTGTTTAGCTTGCTGTTGCAACTTCACTGAGCTGGTAGCTCATTTGCAGGTATTGCCTCCAGCCGTCCTGTCTCCATTGAACTTGCGCCAAATTGCTACAAGGTGAGTATTTGAAATCCTGTTTAAGAGATCCTGATAAAGACATGAGGCTGGGGGCTGGTCGGGAAGGAATAGAAGTTGTGCTTGTAGGTTGAGTTGCAGAGGGTGTGTGGAGGCTTGCAGAATATAAACAGCATGTGGACTGAATCACTTGTTTCTGTTCTGTAAATGATATAGTTCTTCATCAGGCATTAATATTTTCCATGGTTTTCCTCCAGGGGCCAATGTCGGAGGACTGGTGAGTACTGCATTTGATTTCATTCCAGCAGTCATAGTTAAATTTTGCCACTATTCTTTGGTGTTCTACATTGACATCCTTTGGTAGGGATTTTGACCATTAGATGTTGCAGGAGTAAGTGGGGTTTGCTTGGCCTCTTGGCTGTGGATGACCCAAGTGCCTTTGACCTAGGAATGACAATATTGGTGTGTCCTGAGCTAGTTAATTGCTGGAGGGTTTGATCTTGGTTCCAGTGATTACTCTATGAGCAATTACTCTATGGTGTTGGCTCGCCCATCTGAACTGGAAGACCAAGTTCTTCTAGGTAGTAATCCTTGCACTGTTACCCAACAGCACTGTGACATCAGTGTCAATGACCCAACGCTGTCAGTAAATGTCAGTTTTGGGAGTGGGTCTTTAATTCCTGATAGAGGGCTGTTAGGGATTATAAATTGTGGGAGAGACAAACCCAACCTTAAAAATACTTAACATGTTATAAATTTGTGTTGGAGTTTTATGGGTAGTGGACATGATGGAAGTTGATGTCCTGGTAGTGAGAAGTTTCTCATTACAAGTGTCAGTACCAGACATGCTGTTACACAAAGCATAAACTATTAAATATTATGATATGGGAAGGAAAGGTAATGGAAAGAAATGGGAATTTGAATGTAGGTAACTATCAATAAAAGAAACGTTATGGTTTCTGGTATACACATGACTCTGAGGTTGGGTAATCAAGAACCAGCGGGCATAAGTTTAAGGTAAGAGGGGAGCAATTTAATAGGAACCTGAGGAGCAACATTTACACCCAGACGGTAAGCATTATATGGAAGGAACAGCCAGAGGAAATGGTTGAGGCAGGTATATTTACAACTTTTCAAAGGCACTTGGACAGGTACACGTGCAGGAAAGGTTTGGAGGGATATGGGCCAAATGCAGGCAAGTGGGACTAGTTTAGATTGTAACCTTGGTTGGCATGGACTGGTTGTGGTGAAGGACCAGTGTCTGTGCTCCATAGTTCTCATCATTTCATCTTTCTTATCTGACAAAGTTTTTGGTTATTTATTTGTTGAGATGCAGCGTGGAATAGGCCCTTTGAGTTGCACCGCCAACAATCCCCTGATTTAACCCTAGCCGAATCACGGGACGACTTACGATTACCAATTAACCTACAACGCTCACTCTTGGTTACAGTTCTCCGCAGTTTTCCCGGAGATGGTGGATAAACTGATCTTGCTGGATTCATATGGTTTTACCCCGCTTACTGAAGTAAGTTTTATATTTTTAAATTATGCATAGCATAAATATGTTGCCTGATGCACAAGCTAACAGGTGATTTATGTACGTCAAATTTTATAGCTTAGATAAACCCAGTGTGAGTTACTTACTGCCCATTACAGCACTGGCATTTGGGGCAGCAGTGAAGGTCCTCAATCTCTGGTGGCGTTCAGGCCTTCCTTTATCACGTCAGTTATTTTCACTACTGTCAGTTCTGGGTGGAGATTCAGGACCGTCACACTCTAGAAGGATTCTTCATTATTGTTTCCTTAACAATTTTGTTTTACCAGTCAGGGTTGTTAGCCCTGAGCTGAACCCCCGAACTTGGAGGATTGATGGACCACTCTTGGTCTGGTCTTTACCCTTTGACCTGTTTGGCATGGGTGACCCTACCGAGAGCCAAAGCATAAAGCCCTGACTCCAGCCAACATAGCTCTCCGGGTCACTGAGGCACACAAACCCCCAAACTCTATGACAAGGTTGTTGTGCTCTTGGATAAACCCACTGTGACCATCAGTCCAATTAGGTTTGCAAAGCTCCATGTATTGAGTTCCCTTTCCAATGATAAACTAAAGCAACTGTTCTTCCAGTGGAATGGGGTAATTAAGGAATTTGAGCACTCTTGTAGATGTTCTGTGTGCTTCCGCTCCTGACAACACAGCTTTAGCCTGTGAAAATCCAAAAGGTGTAGTTGCTGGAAATATGAAATAAAAACTGAAAAGTCTTGGAAACACTCAACAGATCAGGCAGAATCTGCAAAAGAAAAAACGATTAATGTTTCAGGTTATCAATCTGAAACATTAACTCTATCACCTTCCACAGATGCTGCCTGACTACTGAATATTTCCTGTAGTTTTCTGTAGTTCACATTGTACTTCCACACAATTAACCGAGGGTGCACGACACGCAGAAGCTGAGCATTACTTTGGGTTTTGAAAGTCTGGACTGAAACAGAATGCGTGAAACACTTGGCCATGGCTACAGAGAGGGAAACAGCAGTCATTTTCTGAGTTGAAGATCTCCTTCAGAACTGGGGCAAATTAAAGAGCAAGTCTTAAGATGCAGACCTGTGAGACAGTTAGAAAGTATATGAAGGATAATAAAAGCAGAAAGATAAAGAAGGGAAGGAGATACTGTAGCATGGAGTGGGGTTAGGGAGAGTGACAGAAACTTGCTGCAGGGATAGCTTTGGGGATCATTACTTTTAAAGCAGAAGAGCAAGATGGGGAGAGACTGAAGAATTTGGTGAGTAGTCCCGGGAGACTGAAGGGTTGGCTGCCAGTGGTGCTGGTGGGAGAGCAGCCACAATAAGGGAAATGACCTCAGGGTAAACCAGAGCTTGGGGCATTGGTAGGAATAGGGAAGAAGAAGGGACTTGAAGATGAGAGCTGGGATTTTATTGTACAAGTGGAGATGACAGACCTGGCTGATGTCATTTCAAGGCATTCTAATGAGGCGGGCACAGAAAGCTGAGCCCTGGTACAGGCTGGAGTTTGCTCTATGTCCCTGAGCAGGTTGTTAACAATAATCGGACCAAGAGGTGACAAAGGTTTAACCCAAGTTTCTTACAGCACTTTACACGTTGTGGAAACAATATTATACTTGTGAAGGTGGATGATCTTATAGCTTGGTAAGATGTGGAGTGTGAGGAGGGGATGAGAGATTAATGATAAATCTACCTGAAACAAAAACAATTTGACTAAATTGTTTGAAAGAATGACCAAGTACTGACAGTGTTACATGTAGCAGGAGAGCAGGAAGTTGTCTTTTAATCAGTTGAAGTTGCTTTTCCTAAACTGAATTCCTATGAAGAAATGTGTTTTAATTACTAGTACACACAAGAAGAACAACTTAAGAATGCATTCAATGATCTTATAAAGCTGGAGAAGGAGCAGGGACCGCCCAGAGTGTATACTCCAGACGCAGCTCTAAAGAGGTAAGCAATGATATTAGGTCTGATGTGATCTAGTATGCCTTGAGATTTCCCAGAAATCTCCTGTTACCTTATGAATGCAGTGCTTATAGTCCTGTAAAAGCTTGTGTGAAATGCCACAAAGAATGAGGCGGCAGTGTTGGCAAAATATAATCCCTGGGAAGTAAAAGCTGATCTCCCTGGTCTTTTATACATTTGTGGAATTTGGACATTGCTGGCAAGGCCAGAATATGTTGTTCGTATTTAATTGTCCCTGATGAGATGGTGTGGCTGCTGCTTTGAATAGAAGGTACTTCTACAGTGTAATGGAAAATATTTTAAAGTACATTCCTCACTCTTTACTGATTCAGAAGCAAGAAGTCTCTGCAAACAAAGGATGAGATAGTAAATTGGATTAGATATTGGCTTTGCAGGGGTATTGTGTGTGGATTTGATCACCTACCTACAGGAACGACGTCAATAAGATTGAAAGTGCTGAGAAATATTACAAAGATTTTGTCAGGACTTGAGGACCTAGATTATAGGAAAAGGTTAACTAGGTTAGGACATCATTCACTAGAACGTAGGAGAATGAGGGGATATTTATAGGTATACAAAATAATGAGGGGTATAGATAGGGTAAATGAAAGCAGGCTTTTTTCACTGAGGTTAGATGAGACTAGAACTAGAGGGAGGTAAAAATGAAATTACTTCATTTGAGTTAGTGCCTATAAAAAGTAGTCACTCCCCTTCCCCCCCCCGCCAAAAGTTTTCATGTTTTATTGTTTTACAGTAATGAATCATTGTGGATTTAATTTGGCTTTTTTGACGCTGAGCAACAGAAGAGACTCTTTCGTGTCAAAATGAAGACAAAATTTCTACAAATTAGTTTAAATTTATTACAATTATTAAACACAAAATAATTGTTGCATAATTATTCACCCCTTTCAAATTAATATTTAGTAAATGCACCTTTGGCAGCAATTACAACCTTGAGTCTATGTGGATGGGTGTCCAGCTTTGCACATCTGGACACTGAAATTTTTCCCCATTCCCCTTTACAAAACTGCTCAAGCTCTGTCAGATTGCATGGGGATCGTGAATGAACAGCCCTTTTCAAGTTCAGCCACAAATTCTCAGTCGGATTGAGGTCTGGACTCCAATTTGGTCACTCCAGGACATTACCTTTGTTGTTTTGAAGCCATTCCTGTGTAGCTTTTGGCTTTATGCTTGGGCTGATTGCCTTGCTGGAAAACAAATCTCCCGAGTCGTAGTTCTCTTGCAGACTGCATCAGTTGTTCCTCCAAGTGTTCCCTGTATCTTGCTGCATTCATTTTACACTCTACCTTCACAAGCCTTCCAGGGCCTGCTGCAGTGAAACATCCCCGCAGCATGATGCAGCCACCACCATGCTTCATGGTAGGAAGGTGTATTTTTGATTATGTGTAGTGTTTTGAGCTTACACCAAACATAGCATTTAATCTGATGGCCAAAAAAGCTCAATTTTGGTTTCATCAGACCATAGAACTTGCTTCCAGCTGACTTCAGAGTCTTCCATGTGCCTTCTGGCAAACTCTAGCAGAGATTCTCGCCGTTTGAATGTAGTTGCCAAGCTCCATAGATTTTACCTTATTATGTGAATCAGAATGGAAGTTGGATTTCTATTTATCAAGGTAATGGTGGCACTTTATTCCCTCTGGTTGTTGTCGACCTTCCCTATAGTTTCGTTCAGGCAAGTAATCTTCCCCCAACACCTCACCTTAGTGCAGTTGGGAAGAATTGTCCAAACTTGGTTCCATTCTTGCCTGTCAGAAGCAGACACCTGCGGCAGTGGCTTCCCTTGCATCTAGTGGAGGTTTGTGAGGATCTACAACCTCATGGAGGTCCATGTGCCTACCTCCATGCAGCCTCTTGGTCACCCACAGGCACGGAGTGTCTCAATGCAGCCTCCCTTACATCAAATTTAATTGACATTCAACCATACGCACGTATACAACTAAAGGAAACTGAGTTTTTTCATGGCTAAGGTGCAAAACATAGTACCTACAGTCACACACAGCACATATAGTTACGAAAGCACATCCGGTCACAAGAAGTAATGCGTATTAGCACAGGTTCCTGTGTAACATAGCCTGAAGAGTAATGGTGCATGGAGTGTTCTCCTGGAGCCATCTTTCTGCAAGAACAAGTATGGCAGCAGTTCCTTATCTTGCTGTGTGTCTGCGGCAGATAAAAGCAATCCAGCTTGTCTTCCGGGACCAAACTCTGGAGAGCAGCACCGACAGCAGGGGTCAGCACCCCACCCAGCACGGGTTCCAGTGTGCCTGATGTGCCTCTGCTCTCTCCCAATCTGTCTCCAACGCCTTCGTCCCTCAGTGGCTAGAATAGGCAACGCCAGGGCATGAGGGCCTGGTTCACACAGCAACTGAGGTCACGCAGCTCCCCCGACATTGGTCTCACCAATGAACTGGGCTTGCGGTATTTTATTTATCCACGTCCAACAGGGTCTTGCAATCACAAGGAAAATATTTAAGGGAAACATTGCACCGTTTGTTGGACTGTGTACAGCTTTTGACGCCTTCTTCCCTGGGTGGTTGTAGCAGGTGTCGACACCTTACACAATACGCCTCTGCTTTGCAGCAACACGCTGGTGAGGTAGACGCAGTACTTGGTGTTATTTATATCCAGCAGCGTCTTGCAATCATAGGAAAAACAGAAAGGCCACTGCAGTCAAGTGCCACCATCTTACCAGGAATTTGTTAGCTGGAATTATGGCACTTGGGCAGTTTCAGAGATGAGCTTTATAAAATTCCGCATTAATTAAATGACTTGAGTTTAAGGACCCCAGTGGTTGTGGTGGGATTGGGATCAGTCATCCAGAACATGAGGTGGCACAGAAGTGCTGCCTCACAGACCTGCCCACCCAGGTTCAATTCTGCCCTTGGGCATCGTCTGGGTGGAGTTTGCATGATCTCCCTGTACCGCGTGGGATTCCTCTCCATATCGCAAATGCACTCATGCTGGTAGGTTGGTTGCCTGCTGTAAATGGCCCCCAGTTTGTAGTTGAGTGGTAGAATCTGGGAAAGTGTGGAGAGTAAAACTGGATCGTTGTAAGTATTTGTTTAGTGGGCTAAAGAGCCTGCTTCTGTGCTCTATGACTCATTGCCAGTCCAGTAGCCTAACCAGCACATCACCATCCAGATAGGGCATATTGCTATTCCCTTCCCATCAACTCTACTCTCCCATCTCTCTGCTGTCTATCTGATCGTCTGAAACTATCCCACCCCATATCCTCAGATTCCTAAAGCTTGTCTGCTTCCACCTTCTTTCTTTCCCCCCATCAATGTCTTGTTCACTGGAATGTGTTTTGAAGGAGGGAAATCATTGGATGCATTTAAACGTGAAACTCAAATTCAAGTTTTATTGTCATTCACCCATACACGTGTACACCTAGACAAAATACCATTCCTCTGGGGCCAAGGTGCAGAACACAGTCCATATAGTCACACGCAACACATACAGTCACAAAAAAAAATCTTCAGGCCTGAGTGTCATGGCCTGAAGATTGATGGTGCATGGGTTGTTGTCTTGGAGCCAGGTTTCTGTAAGAATAAGTACGCAGCAGTTTCTCATCTCTCACTGGGTCAGGTGCAAATGAAGCTAATCCAGTTTGTTTTCCAGATGGCGAACATTGGAGAATGGTATTGACAGGAGGGCCGGCCTGCAGCGATTAGCCTTTGACCTAGCATGCTTGCTGCACTTCTGTTTTCTCTCACCACTTCCAGTGGCTGTAACAGCCAATGCCACAGTGTGAGAGCCTGTCACGTGCAGTGACCCAAAGCTACACAGCTCTTCTGCTGTCATTCTCGCTGATTGACTACTGAACCGGTCTTAGAGAATTTTGTTTTATTAATGTCCAACAGGGCTTGCGATCATAAGAAAAGTGTGTAAGACAAACATTTGCACCATTTATTGAACCCGAAGAGGCCACTCTCGACCATCTTACCAGCATCTTAGTTTCAATTCTTTCAAAGCCTTTAACAACTTTGCCTTCTTCTCTCAGAAGAAATCCCTCTCCTCTTGAAGACATGAGGAGGAATTTCTTCCGTCAGAAGTTCACAAGTCTTAAGAAGTCATTAGCCCAGAGAGCTGTGGCGACTGGGTCATTGCATATATTCAAGGATGTGATAGTGTCAGGGGGAATTTGGGCCTAGATCAGATCAGCCGTAATCCTTCTAGGTGTCAGAGAAAGTCCATTTGCCCTATTCCTGCTCTGGTTTTGTATCTTCTCGTCTCAAGTTCAAGTTTATTGTAATTCAACCGTGGACGTGTATACCACCAAACAGAACAATGTTCTTCCAGACCAAGGTGCACAACGCACTACGCATAAATCACACACATAATACATAGGGTAATATTACCAGTTAACAAATGAAATGGTGCATTTGCGACACAAGTTTAAGAAGTAAAAACAGTATAACACTACTGGTGCTTCATGCATGATGAGACCTGGGTGGTGGCAGGGAGTTCAGTAGTCTTGTGGCTTGGGGGGTGAAGCTGTTCCCCATCCTGGCAGTTCCTGTCCTAATGCTGCTGTTCCTCCATCCTGATGATAGGGGGTCAAAGAGATTGTTGGACAGATGGGAGGGACCATTGACAATGCTAAGTGACTTCAGTAAGCAGTGCTCTTGATGGAAGAAGAATGGCCTACTCCTGCACCTATTTTCTATGTTTCTATAAGAGACTCTAGTTATCCTCTCAACAGTCCTCGCAGTCTTTTGTAGGTACTTGTGGTCAGATGCCATACAATTCCCATGCCAGATAGTGATGAAGCTGATCAGGAAACTCTCAAGGTGCATTTCTTAGAATTGGTTGGTGGGGGCCTTCCATTATCTCAAGAAGTGGAGACACTGCCTGTGCTTTCTTGACTAAAGAGGTGGTGTTGAGGGACCAGGTGAGATCATCCATTGTGTGTACTCCCAGAAACTTGGTTCTTCTAACGCTCTCCACGGAGGAGCCGTGTATGTGCAGTGAGGAGTGGTCACCCTGCACCTTCCTAAAGCCCACAATCATCTCTTTGGTCTTGTCCACATTGAGACTCAAGTTGTTGTGGCCGCACCAATCTGCCATCCACTCCACCTCTCTGTAAGCCATCTCATCATAGTTGTTGATCGGGCCAGCTGCTGTTGTGTCATCAGCGAATTTGATGACTCAGTTTGAACTGGATCTAGCGGTGCAGTCACACATCAGCAACGTGAACGGCAGCAGGCTTGAGCACACAGCCCTCGGGGGGCACCGGTGCTCAGTGTGATGGAGCTAGAGATGTTTCTGCCAACACAGACTGACTGTGACCATTCTGTCAAGAGGTCCAGGATCCAGTTAGAGAGGGAGTGATGTTGAGACCCAGTGCTGATAGTTAGCCACCAGCTTCTGAAGGATGATCACTGAGCTGAGGTCGATAAGCAGCATCCTGGCATATGAGGCACCATTCTGCAGGGTGGGATAGGACGGAGTGGTGTGTAGAGGCTGTGGCATCATCGTTGGACCGATTTAAGTGATAGGCAAACTGGAAGGGGTTCAATGTAGCAGGAAGATGGGATCTAAGGTGGATCACAACCAGCTGCTCAAAGCACGCCATTATTGTTGTGGTCGGTGCCACTGGATGGTTGAGGTTGAGGAGGCAGGTTACTGTTGCCCTCTTGGATACCGGGATGATGTTCGCCACCTTGAAGACTGAGGGGACAGTGGACTGTTCCAAAGGGATGTTGCAGATGTCTGTTAGAACCTCAGTTAACTGGACTGCACGGTCCCTCAGCATCTGACCAGGTACTGCACATTATCAGGCCCCACTGCTTTATGTGGGTTGACCCTGGTTAGGGTCTTCCACACATCAGCTGTGGTTGGTCAGAGTGCCTGCACCTCGGTGGCTTCCTCACCAGCACATCGTCCTGTGCATCAAACCGAACATAAAAGACATTCAACTTATCAGGAAGAGAAGTGTCACCATCACTGACGTGCAGGGTGTATCTTGTAGCTCATTATGGTCTGAGTGCCCTGCCACACGTGCCTGATGTCTCTGGTGTCACAGAAGTGGCTGTATATTCTTGGTGAGTAACCCTGCTTTGTCTTCCTGATTTTGCAGGAAAGTGCAGCTCTTGCTGACTTGACAGCCACTTCATCTACCTCATCTGAAGACAACATCCAGATTTCTCAGCCGTGTCTGAACCTCTGCTGTCAGCCATGACTTCTGATTTACCCTCACGTAGTTGAGTTTAATAACAGTGACACCTTCCACAAGCATTTCTGTTTGTAGCCAGTCACCGATCTCATTGATGTTAGTGTTCCAGTCCGTGTTTTTTAAAACAGTCCTGCAATGCTGACGTTTCTCATTCTGGCCTGGCCTTTATCTCCCTTTGAACTGGCTTAATCAGTGGTTAAAGAATCCCTCTTGGGGACTGGGAGCGGTTTTGTATACATCATGGATGCTGGTAGATGTCCAGCATCTGCGGAATTTCTTGTGTTTATGAACCAGGTCGAATGTGTTTTCACCTTCAGCAAAGTCAACATGCTGATAGAATTTAGACAGGGCTGTTTTCTAGGTTAGCATGGTTGAAGTCACCAGCAACACTAAAGAAACTATTCATAGTGTGATTTGCAAGTCACTGATGGCGCCGTAGAGGTCACATAGTGCTTCCACAGCATTAGCCCAAGGTTGTGGGTGGGGGGACATATACAGCTGCAGTCACAATAGCAGTAGACTCCCTCGGTAAATAGTAGGGCCTGCACTTCACCATTAAGAACTCTACCATAGGTGAACAGTGGGTCATCATTACTGAGGTGTTCACACACCAGTTCTTATTAACATGGATACATAGACCTCCACTGTGGGTCTTGCCGGAGATGGTGGGAATTCTGCCGGCTCTAACTGGATGGCCGCTTCAGGGACAGCATCTTGGAGCCACATTTCCATCAAAGTTCAAAGTAAATTTATTAACAGATACATATACAGTACATCATTATATACAATCCTGAGATACATTGTCTTATGGGCATACTCAATAAATCCTTAATAACCATAACATAATCAATGAAAGACTGTACCAACTTGGGTGTCCAGTCAGTGTGCAAAAGACAGGAAATTGTGCAAATACAAAAAGAAAGAAATAATAATAATAATAAATAATAAATATTGAGAACATGAGATGAAAAGTCCTTGAAAGTGAATCCTTAGGTTGTGGATCAATGATGGGTCAAGTGAAGTTATCCCCTTTAGTTCAAGAGTCTGATCATCGAGGGTAATAACTGTTCCTGAACCTGGTGGTGTGAGTCCTGAGGCTTCTGTACCCTCTTGATTGAAACTTATAAGATTATTCGGGGATTGGACAAGCTAGAGGCAGGAAGCATGTTCCCGATGTTGGGGGAGTCCAGAACCAGAGGCCACAGTTCAAGAATAAGGAGTAGACAATTTAGAACAGAGTTGAGGAAAAACCTCAGAAGGCAGTGGAGGCCAATTCTCTGGATTCTTTCAAAAAAGAGTTAGATAGAGCTCTTAAAGATAGCGGAGTGAAGGGATATGGGGAGAAGGCAGGAAAAGGGTACTGATTGTGGATGATCAGCCATGATCACAGTGAATGGTGGTGCTGGCTTGAAGGGCTGAATGGCCTACTCCTGCACCTGTTGTCTATTGTCTTCCTCGTGGCAGCAGCGAGAAGACAGAATGTCCTGGGTGGTGGGATCTCTGATGGTGGATGCTGCTTTCCTGCAGCAGTGTTTCGTGTAGATGTGCTCAATGGTGGGGAGGGCTTTACCCGTGATGAACTGGGCTCTATCCACACTTCCTGTAGGATTTTCCATTCAAGGCCGTTGGTGTTTCCATACCAGGCTATGATGCAGCCAATCAACATCTGTAGAAGTTTGCCACAGTTTTAGATGTCATGCTGAATCTCAGTAAACTCCTAAGGAAATAGAATGAATGCACAGCTGTCCTTTATCCCACTCTGATTCAGTCTCAGATGCAGATAATCTAGTTTATCTTCTAGCAACTGAACATTTCAAAGCGGAATCGACAGGAGAACTTACCTGCAAGGTTTTGCTTTTAGTTCCTTACAAATACCAGCACGTTTTATGCACTTTTGTTTCTGTCAATTTAGCTGCTCTAAAGAAAGTCATCGGACAGGGAGTAGTCTCTCACCACCAGGTTGCAGACCTTGAAGCAACCTCCACAACCCTAACTGCTATCTTGGTATAGCAACACTGACCAGTTTGCACTACTTTATTCTTGTTTTTTTCTAAGTATGTTCTTTCATGCAATTCTTGTATAATTTATGTTTTTCTTGTGAATGCTTTGTCTTAAGACTCTGCCTGTGCTGCTGCAAGCAAGTGTCTCATTATACCTGTGCACTGATGTACTTGTGTATATGACAGTAAACTCAGCATTGACTTAAATATCCTTCATCCCTTAGACCGTTTTAGTGAGTCTCACTACAGTGTCTCCAAAGCCCTTTCCAAGTCAAGGTGCCCCAGTTTGTAGTGAAACTGTGATGCGCCACGAGAGTTTTGCTGTAACACCAGCATACTGAGTGAGTACAGGTTGTTAGCAGTGGTTGACAGTGGTAGCATCTCCAACAGCTTGGTCATTCAGAACCTGCAGTATGTTTGGAACTGTGTGAACAAAGTAAAGGCCAATCATGAGATTCCTTCCTCTGACTCGATGTTGTCCAAAGTTTAACTAATCTTTTATTCTTCAGGCTTTTGCAAAGAAATCGATGGCTATCAGAGGAAAGTGCCAAACTCCTGTTTCAGCGTGGCTCCAAGCAGGTACCTGGAGGTAAGTTTGGCTGCAGGATGAGAGCAGCTATTGTGAACTTTCTGTCTGATTTCAGAATTACTTAATTCATAATATATCTTGTAAATACAGCCAGGTCACATCTTTCTTTACATTCCTTGTACCGTCAATTCCATAGTTATAGTGAATCAACACCACTCCTTAAACACTGCAGCTGTAAAGTGTTTGAAGGCTGTTACCCAGGGCTAGTCCTTCGTTGTACGGAGGCAGCAGGACGAGGCTCTGGCCCTTCCCCGCAGAACCTCTGGGCTTCATTCTATCCCTCAGCACATACTCCTGCACCTTTATCCGATTATTATTGTGTTTTGTAACTTCAAAACATTAAACTAATTTAAAGGAAGACAAGGGAGTACAAAATGTGAGACTAGCTTTGAGTTTACTTTAAGTGAGGCAGAAACGTGTCATGTGGTAGCATGATGATGTATACAGTTCACAAAGGAGATGGTGATGGACTTTAGGAAGACCAAGCCTGCACTCCTCCCTGTTACTATTGATATTGAGGACGTGGATGTGGTGAGGACCTACAAGTACCTGGGGTTGTACCTGGATGATAGACTTGAGTGGGGCACCAACACAGAGGCTGTGTACAAGAAGGGCTAGAGTTGCCTCTACTTCCTGAGGAGACTGAGGACTTTTGGAGTATGCAGGCCTCTCCTTCACATGTTCTACCAGTCTGTTGTCGCCAGTACAATCTTCTATATGGTGGTGTGCTGGGGCAATGACAACAGCCTCAATAAACTGATTATAGGAGTCAAACAAGATACACTGGAGGCTGTGGTAAAACAAAGGACCCTACGGAAAATCCTGTCAATGTTGGGTAGTGTTTCTCACCCTCTGCATACTACCTTGGCTGAACAGAGGAGCACTTTTAGTAATAGACTAAGACAACTGTGCTACTCCAAAAAGCACCATGAGGTCATTTTTACTCTCAGCCATTAAGTTCTATAATGAGTCAACCTATAGCTGGGGAAGTGATGAACCCCCTCCCCCCCTCCTGTTAGACTGTTTGAGGTAACTTATTTTTTATTATTTCTTTCTTCTCTTCTAATATTTGTATATCTGTGCACTTGTAATGCTACTGTGACACTGTAATTTCCTTTGGGATCAGTAAAGTAAGTATATACATATATCCCAGAATGAACTATTTAAATGAACAAAATTCCTTAAAAAACAATATATATACAATATTACTCAAATAATGTATTCAAAACAATTATGCTTCTAGATGTTTGACTAAGGCAGTGTCAAAAGGAGGTACAATTTTGAGAGGCTGAGAGCCAAGTCCATCATTGCTTCATGGACCGAGCGGCCAGTTTATGCTGCGGCAATTCTATGAATATGTTATGTGTGGAGAGAAGCAAAAGAGAACAATTTTACCTCCTTTCTGGTTTGAGATGCACACCTAGCAGTATACAGGACAGTACGCACCGGAAACATAGGTGAATAGAACCTCAAATGTTGTAGAATGCTGTAATGGTAAACCATAAAGTCATTAGGCCCATCAAGTTGATGGCAGCACCCGGGGAACCGATCTCATTGGTTCCACTTCCTCTCTCCCTAATACCCCTGCAGCCACAGCAGCGTAGCGATTAGCATGACACTATTACAGCTTCTGGTGTTCCAGAGTTCTGAGCTCAATTCCGGTGCCATTCTATAAGGAATCTATATGTCTGCCCCGTGGATATGTGGGTTTTCTCCTGGTCCTCTGGTTTCCTCCCACAGTCCAAAGACATACTGGGTAGGTTAATTGGTCATTGTAAATTGTCCAGTGATTAGATTAGGGGTAATCAGGTTTGTCAGTGGTTGCTGGTGTGTGGCTCGAAGGGCTGGAAGGGCCTATTCCTAAATAAATTCATTCTCATTTTCTCTCTCTCTCTCTCTCTCACACACACACACACACACACACACACACACACACTCACAGAGCCCCCAAAGTCCCTTTGATTCCCTTTCCCATTAGAATGTGTAACAGTAGCCATTTAACCTACCAGTGCATCTTTGTGATCTGGTGGGGGGAACCAAGCATCTGGTTAAAACCCAGGCAGTCACAGAAAAATCATGTCAACTCTGAGGTTAGGATCAAACCTGTGAGGCAGCAGCTCTGCCTGTGTGCTGCCCAGCCGTTGTGATGCCAAGGTGTGGACTAGCCAATAGAAAGGGCATTGCTTTCCAGTGCTTTCACCCACAGCTCAACCTGTCCCTAGGAGAAAGAACTTCAGTTAGAAACAGGAAGAATCAAAAGCCACTTTCGAATTTCTAGAGGGATCATTATACGTAATGACCATAAAGTGTGGTAATGTTTTCTTAGAGAAGCACGCAGATGGTACTCGAGATGTCTCTTCCTAGCGGGGTAGTTGAGACAGATCTCCAGATCTGAAACATAAACTGCGTCTCCTTCCTCAGATGCTGCCTGATCTGATGGGCGTTTTCAGCACTCTCCGGTTTTGTTTCGGATTCGGCAGTTTTGTCTTTTTTCATTTCCAGTTCAGAATTTTTTTTAATATAATTCTGTTTACTTCTGTTTTCTCTCCTCAAGGTATTGTGTTCACTAGAGATTTGAAAATCAATCTGGTGAGTTTTCTGTTGATTCCAGCTATTGTAGTTAATCAGTGCACCACTTCCTTCCATTGTGATGCTAGATAGGTCAGAACAGGGGCAGGATGCAGAATTAAAGTGGGCAGGCAATGGGAGCCAACACCTCACTAAATACCCCATCACTCCTCTGACAGAACTTAGATGAAATTTGTAAGTCACTTTCTTCTGCTACTGTAAATGACTTAACCAAACTTTGCACATATCCCTGTGTAACCTTGGGCAAAGCCAAGAGTAGTTCTGGGCACCTGTGGCCAGTGACATATTTCAGGTCCCACAGATCCTCAAACTTTAATCACCCTTGCATGTACACACACAGGGATTGTGTCCACGTGGAATATGGAAACATAAGGCAATATGTTACTTTTTATGAGAGGGAGAAGTTGGGGATTTGGGGTCTGATATTTGATGTTCTGTTAGTGTTTTTACTTTCTGGGCAAATCTGTTAGTTTTTGTGTCTGAGAGAGGAATTTGGTGGTTTTGAAACTATTATCGCTGTTCTTTTCTGTGAGGAGGGGGCTGGGAATTTGATGTTATCCTCAGTGTTTTTTTCTGGTGGGGGGCTGGGGATTTGATGTTATCATCACTGTTTTTTGTGAGGGAGTGGTGGGGGGGCAGTTTGGGCTTTGTGAATTTTGTTTCTTTTTCGTGTCAGGGAGTGATTTCTTTTCAACAATGCCCATGGTTTTTCTGTATTTCATGGCTGTCTGGAGAAGATGGATATCAAATGGGGACCTTGACAATAAATTGAACTGTTGAACCTTTAGACATTTGACCAGATCAGGATACCACAGAACCTAATGTTCTTTTTGTCATGTTTTTATTTCTTATCGAACCAAAGCGCTCTCCTATAAGGATGTCCACTGACCAGTGTCTACAGTCTCAGAAGAATATAAGGGCAGTTGTACTCCTTATTTTGTAAGTACGTCACCCATCCTTTAATCCACTATGTTGGGTAGTTGGTACCACTCTCACTGGAGCAGTGAAGTATTGTCTCAAAAGCCAGCAGTCTGCAGTAATAAGCAGATGCCCCGCCATTGGAGTATTGCTTTTTCAATGAGACTAAGCTGAACTGGCCAAGAAACCTCACCAACGCCTCTACTGCCTGCTAAAGAAATTCAGCATGTCCCCGTAGGCTCTTGCCAATTTTTATCGATGCGCTATAGGAAGTGTCTGGATGCGCAACGCTTGCGTGTGGCAGCTTCTCTGCATATGGCTGCAAGAAATTCCAGAGTTGTGTACACAGCTCAGGACCCCCTTCCATGGACTCTGTCTGTACTTCTCACTACCTCAGTAAGGCAGGCAGTGTAATTAAAGTCCCCACCTACTCTGGACATTTCCCGCTTCTCCTTCTCCCGTCAGGCAAAAGGTACAAAAGCCTGAAAGCACCTCTCCCAGGGTTCAGGGACAGTTTCTCTCCCACTATTATCAGACTTTTGAATATAACTGCACTTTGTTGGTAGCTTTTATAGTTTACTCTGCTTATTGTTTAACCTTATTCTAGCTCAATGCGCCGTGTAATGATTTGATCTGTATAACAACAACGCAAGACAAGCTTTTCACTGTATTTGTGACAGTAATAAAACAACCAAACCAGGTGGATGAAAGACCCACCGAATTCCCTCAGTGTTCCAGACAATATTTTCCCCCCTCAAACCACATCACAGCCTGCTCGTCCAGTCACTTCACTCTTCATTCTTTCTGAGAGTTTTAAAGTGCTCTAACTGGATGCTGCATTTACCAAAGTACCTGAACTTCAGTAATGCCACAAGGGCTTTGGGACCACCGGAGTTGATGGAAGGTGTGTAGAGATTATATAACCATATAGCAATTACAGCACAGAAACAGGCCATCTTGGCCCTTCTAGTCCATGCTGAACTCTTACTCTCACCTAGCCCCACCGACCTGCACTCAGCCCATAACCCTCCGTTCCTTTCCTGTCCATATATCGATCCAATTTAACTTTAAACGACAACATCGAACCTGCCTCAACCACTTCTGCTGGAAGCTCGTTCCACACAGCTACCACTCTGAGTAAAGAAGTTCCCCCTCATGTTACCCTTAAACTTTTGCCCTTTAACTCTCAACTCACGTCCTCTTGTTTGAATCTCCCCGACTCTCAAGTAGGTTCAGGGCTCTACTTTTTGCTGTTTTCGGTAAAGCCCGGGAGAAGGAAGCTGACCTTTGCTTCCAGCTCTGAGTGGAAGTTACTCTAAATCTGTTGGCTGGTTTCGGGCATGCTGTGCTTTGGAGCACTACTTTCACTAGGGCTATCAGACATGTTTCTTGGGGGGAAATGGGCAGCTTGTTACCCCTCGGTCTCTCCATATTTACCAGCTGCTGTTCATTCCCCTCAGGGCAGAGAATGGATTGTCTGAGGACGAAAAAATGAAGCCCGATTGCCCACCGTACAGTCTCTTAATGGAGGGATACCGGAATGTCTTAAAGAAGGTAAAGGTTAGGCTGTGAAGTAGATTTCACCATTAGAATCTCTGGATATTACTGATGTTAAAGAACAGGCGTATACCTTGACTCTTTCCCTAACACAGGGGTCCACGGACCCCTCGGTTAATGTTGGGGGTCCGTGGCATAAGAAAAGATTGGGAACCCCTGCCCTAACATATAGGAGCAGATTTAGGCCATTCAGCCCATCAAATCTGGACTGCTGTTCAATAATGGCTTTGTAAACTCCATTCTCTCACCTTTTCCCTGTTACCAATCAAGAACCTGTCAATCTCTGTCCCAGTGATTCGACTTCCACAGTCCTCTGTGACAACAAATTACACAGATTCGCCACCCCTGGGGCTGAAGAAATTCCTTTCGTAGTAGTTATGATTGCACATGGGTAGACTCTCATTCAAGGCTTGAGGAGGGCCTTTATCCTTTGAATAACATATTATGGTTACTAGACTAGTTCTGTGCCACTTGGCAGTAAACATTGTGGGGGATTTTTTGTATCATTTTCTTGGGTGTCTGCTGGTGACACACGGCTTTGGATACACCGTCATCATCATATTCATGATTGGTACAGTTAAGAATGCCACAAACTTGCATAAGGACATTTGCCTTTAGTCAGCATATTTATAGTGATCTGTTCTAGTTGATAGAGCTTCTGCCTTGCAACACCAGAAACCCAGGTTCAGTCCTCCCTGTCTGTGTATGGAATCTGCACGTTTTTCTTGTAGTCAAGTGGATTCCCTCCAGGTGCCCCAGTTTCCACCAAAGACATGCAGGTCGATAGATTATTGGCCAGTGTAGAATTGCCCCTAGTTAGTTTGTGGGTGAGTGGTGGAATTTCGGGGTGGGCGTAATGAATTAACCTGCCAATTGGCATGACTTTGGAGTGTGGGTGGAAACTGGAGCACCGGTGAGAAAATCTGCAGGCCACAGGGAAACCATGCAAACCCACATGGATTGACAAGACTCTGGGACTTAATAGAGTGCATCCTCCCTCTACTACCACTATTACTAGAGTGCATCCTCCCTCTACTACCACTATTACTAGAGTGCATCCCAGCTTCTTAAAAGAAGTGGCTAGGGAGTAAGTGGAAGAATTGATTGTGATCTTCCAAAGTTCCCCAAATGTTTGAATGGACCCAGGATGGAAAACTGGAAATGCAGAATACAGAAGGGTTACAAAACACAGGAACCATTCATTCTAATAGCTCTCATTGGGAGTCCCTTGCAAGAAAGCAGTAGCAAGAGGTTTTATAAAAAGTCATCATTTTTCGGCAGAGCTACCATGGCTGTATGAAAATAAAATCACATTTTCACAGATTTATTTGTGTTCTTTGAGATTGTGATGATCAGAATGGACGAATGTGAACCTGTACGTGTGGGGTATCAGGATTTCCAGATGGCCTTTGATAAAGACCTTAACAGCACATTTCCCAAACATGCTAAAGATTCTGACTTGCCAGGTGCTGGAGATGTTAGTGCTGTCAGCCACTGATAACGCGACACAGCCTGATCTCAGTACAGTGGCTTTGCGGTAAAACTCCAGTGAAAAATTGCAGCCTGGGTCCAAACTAGGGCACTAGAACTTTGGAGCTACTGTAGTGAGATTCATTAAGATGGTGGATGGGATGAAGGTCATCAAATTCACATGCACAAGTGCAATGAAAAACTTAATTGCAGCACACAATTAGAGCAAACAAAAGAGACGAAACAGTCAACCATAGTGCAAAGTGGTCCTGGTGTTGCTATATTGAGGTGGTGGTTAGGTTGTGCAGGTTGGTTCACAATGTGAATGGTTGACAGGAAGTAGCTGTTCTTGAACCTGGTGGTGTGGGACTTCAGACTCTGTACCTCCTGCTTGACGGTAGCTGCTAGAAGATGGCAAAGGTGGTGAGGAACTTCAATAGTCGTTGCCTTCTTGAGGCAGCACCTCCTGTAGGTACTACCAATGGTGGGCAGGGATGTGCCCAGGACGTAGCGGGCAGGGTCCGCTACTCTGCAGCTTCTTGTGTTCCTGTGCGTTCGAATTGCCAACCAGGCCATTATGCAACCAGTCAGGATATTTTCAACAGTACACCTGTAGAAGTTTGTTAGAGTGTCCAGTGCCATACTGAACCTCCTTAAACTTCCAAGAAAGTAAAAACATTGCTGAGCCTTCCTTGTGATTTGCATCTATACAGTGGCATGCAAAAGTTTGGGCACCCCTGGTCAAAATTTCTGTTACTGTAAATAGCAAAGCAAGTAAAAGATGAACTGATTTCCAAAAGGCATAAAGTTAAAGATGACACATTTCTTTAATATTTTAAGCAAGAAAACTTTTTTTATTTCCATCTTTTACAGTTTCAAAATAACAAAAAAGGAAAAGGGCCCAAAGCAAAAGTTTGGGCACCATGCAATGCAGTACTTAGTAACACCTCCTTTGGCAAGTATCAAAACTTGTAAATGCTTTTTGTAGCCAGCTAAGAGTCTTTCAATTCTTGTTTGGCGGATTTTCGCCCATCCTTCCTTGCAAAAGACTTATTGTTCTGTGAGATTCTTGGGCCGTCTTGCATGCACTGCTCTTTTGAGGTCTATCCACAGATTCTTCATGGTGTTTAGGTCAGGGGACTGTGAGGGCCATGGCAAAACCTTCAGCTTGCGCTTCTTGGGGTAGTTCATTGTGGATTTTGAGGTGTGTTTAGGTTCATTATCCTGTTGTAGAAGCCATCCTCTTTTCATCTTCGGCTTTTTTACAGATGGTGTGATGTTTGCTTCCAGAATTTGCTGGTATTTGATTGAATTCATTCTTCCCTCTACCAGTAAATGTTCCCCGTGCCACTGGCTGCAACACAAACCCAAAGCATGATCGATCCACCCCCGTGCTTAACAGTTGGAGAGGGGTCCTTTTCATGAAATTCTGCACCCTTTTTTCTCCAAACATACCTTTGCTAATTTCAGCCAAAAAGTTCTATTCAAAAGGTTCAAAGGAACATCTAAACAAGCCTGATGCATTTTGGAAACAAGTCCTGTGGACTGATGAAGCTAAAATAGAACTTTTTGGCTGCAAAGTTTTCTTGCTTAATATATTAAAGAAATGTGTCATCTTTAACTTTATGCCTTTTGGAAATCAGTTCGTCTTTTACTCGCTTAGCCATTCACAGTAACAGAAATTTTGACCAGGGGTGCCCAAACTTTTGTATGCCACTGTATGCAGGGCTGAGAACAGGTCATCAGATATGTTAATGTCCAGGAATTTAAAGCTGCTGATGCTGTCCGCCATTAATCCACCAGTGCTGATTAGTGCATAAAAGGTTTACTGTAAAAGTCAGGAACTCCTGGCAGCGGGGGACAAGATACTGCCCTTGACAGAAGCTTTCCTAACAAAAAACAGAATGCAATAGTTTTTTCAGGTTGGTAAGTTCTAACCAGTGATATTAATGACTTGGACGATTATGCAGAGTTAGGTGGGGAAGCAGGATGCGAGTAGGCAAAATTTGGCAGGAATAACAGAAGAACCAAATATAGTTTCAATGAAGAGAGACTGAGAACACAATCATAAAGAGAGGTCTAGGTGTCCTTGTACGTGAAAGGCTGAATATCCGTGTAGGACCAGCAGGTAGTTAGGAAAACCGATGGAATGTTGGCCCTTGCGGAAAAAGGACTGGGTACAAAAAGAGGGTCTTTCTACAATCGTACGGGCATTTGTAAAACCACACCAATTGTTCCTCCAGTCTTGGTTTTATTTGACGTACTTGCATTGGGAGGCATTTCAGACACTTTGCTGGCTTTATACCTGGGATAAAGGTGATTGGGCCAATATGCTCTAGATTTTAGCAGAATGAGACAGGATCTTACTGAAACATGGCATTCTGTGGAAGACTAATAATGAGATAATGTTTCCCTTGAAGAATCTATAACGTAGTTTCAGAATAAGGCAGAGAGGAAGAAGAATTTCTTCTCTGAGCATCGTGCACCTTTGGAATTTTTGACATCAGAGAACTGTGAAGGCTTAGTTGCTGAAAATCTTCATGGCTGAGACAAGTGGATCACTGGCCTTGAGTTGTAAGGGATGTGGGCAATGAAAGGATAGACTGGCAGGGTAAAGTCTGCTCTTGTTGTGGTAACTTGTGTTCCTCTCCTCTGTATGTACCCCCATCTTTGTCCCTGTGTAATACTCCCTCTTACCCCATTCCTGCCTTCTTTCGTTGACTTTGTCCCAACCCACTTTCACTGTATTCTTCCTCTAACCCCATCTTTAAGTTTCCTGCTCCTGTTCCTCCATGCGTGTCCTTCACTCTCTCCCCTTCTCTCTCGTTTTGCACAGTTCCAACTGGAGAAAGTCAAGGGAGGTCACCATGTCCATTTGAATGAGCCGGAGCGAGTCGCAGGAATAATCAGCGACTTCCTGAAGATGAATATCACTCCCAAACTATGAGGATAGACTGTTGTGAGGTTGTATCGAGTTTGAAAGAGGAGATCACCCACAGAGGACACTACAAGATCAGTTACTTGTCCACCAGAAATACAGCTCGTCAATAACTAGCTGTGTGCACTAAGAAATATTAATGGCAATGATGCGAAATTAATCAGTAGTTTAAGAAGATTTGAATTATTCTGGGGTACTTGGGCAATGAAGACATCACCCAGCAATAGTGGGGATGGTGGTGAATGGTCTGGGGTTTTGACTCTTGTTCAAGGTTAGAAAAATTCTATCCTCAATTTTTCACATTAATTTCACTCAGTGTTTTAAAAGGTATTGACGATTCTATGACAGTGAGTTTCTGAGGCCACCATTACTAAAACATTGCAGTACATTTTAGTTATTACCTATTACAGCACCCTGACTACACCAGTTTGTTTAAAACCTTCTGAATTCAATAAAATGGTTTGCAGATCAATGTACATTTTTTCACATGGGAGCAGGTTCAACTGAGCTTGATCAATGTTTTGGCTCATTCCTTAGACCCTGACTGCGAACCGTTTTCTGTTTTAATGAGCAAAGACCCTGCAACATGTCCACAGTCCCACTCCCCACCCCACCAAAATTATCCAATCCCCAGGAGAGGCAAGACACCGGTTTGAAAACCCTGAGCAGTTTGAAGAAAATAAATTGGAGAAATCTTTCTTCGACTCACCTAGCTAACTGAGGCTCATGATCCAAGACTTTGTCTTTGATCTCCACCGACTGGGAAGGTCCCAGTTAGTTGGGGGGAGGGGAGATGAAGGTGATCAGACCCAATAGAACTGCCCTGTGGGTAGCCATCATTAAAATAATTTAGTACATTTTATTTTTTTTAAACCAGTGGGAGATAGTTCCAGACACTGTGGCCCAGTGTCTCCTTCACGGGAGTGGGAAGGAAACACTGGGCTAAGACAGGAGAGCTGAAGCAGGTAACTGAGACTACAAAGCAGGAGTTTAGTGAAAACATTCCAGAGACCAAGGCAGAGGTAGGGTCGGATATTGCTGGAGGTAAGAAAGTGTCCCCTCACCAACTCAGCAGGCTAAGAACTCCCTGCCCAACACTGAAGACGTTGGTCCCAGACAGATTGTCCATTTGTTACTTGAACTCACTAGGAACAGAGCCTCAAACACCATTCAGTTAAATCATGGCTGCTTGTAAACTAACAGTAATAATAATGGATAGCTCACAGTCTCCAAACTAGCTCTGCAGTACACAGAACCCTCATTAGCATCAATCTGTTTTCCCAGTTTTAGGTTGACCTGCTGCCTCTATTTGTTTTAGGCAGACGAGTTGCAAGTTTCTACTGCTTTCTGTGTGAAAAGGAGCTTCCTTACTGGGCTGACTCCTGTCCTAAGTCTGAAGTGCTTGATTTCTGATAAGCAAATGTTTTGATACAACACATCCCCAGTAACGCTCTGATTATGTCCCCTGGCAGATTAAAAGCACGTCACCCTGAGCTCATTGTTAGGTCACGGCCATTTGACGGCTGCTGTTTAAGCAGTGACAGTGAAGAGCAGGAGAAAGAGGGACGACCAGCAATGCAGCAGAGAACAATTACAGACATCTGAGAAACGGCAGCAAGGAAAAATTGTGCTTAGTCCATCAGACCGTAAAACATAGGTGCAGATTAGGCCATTCAACCCATCGAGTATGTTTTAGCAATCGAAGATATCTGATTTATTTTCCCTCTCAACTCCATTCTCTTACCTTCTCCCTGTAACCTCTAACCTATTCAAGAACCTATTTACCTCCGCCTTAAATATACCCAGTGACTTGATATCCACAGTTGTCTGTAACACTGAATTCCACACATCCACCACCCTCTAACTAAAGAAATTCCTCCTCACCTCTGCTCTAAAGAGATGTCCCATTCTGAAGCCATGCCTTCTGGTCCTAGACTCTCCCACGACACTGGACAGCAAAGATTTTGCTTCCTGAATGCTTTTGAGTGTATCTTACAGATTTTGGGCCACTGATCATGAAAATCACCATGAAATCACACACCCTTTTTGTTAAATTCCCTATATTTGTTATTTTAGTTCCTAATTCAAGTCAAATTAAATGCTGCTCACAACGTAAACTGAAAAGTTTTCTATGTTGTCCGGGCATGCTTAGGCAGGGAGGATGTTATAAAAGCATCTCACACACACACACCGCTCTATGCATTGCGCTTACATGTATATTGATTTGCAAGCTCTACATACAAAGCATATTATGTGTAGTCATTATAATAAACTAAGTGTATTTTCAGAAATACTCATGATAGCAAAATGTCTTGCCAGTGTTGCAACAGCCACGATATTTCCTGTTATATTTGTGGCGAGTATATGCTTAAATGTCAAAGATGGAGCATGACTAGTCTTAAGAAAGCCTATGAGCTTTATTTGGGTGTATGACCTGTTACGTACCCCGTAACTGGGTTGCCAAACCAGCAGAAATGGATCACTCAGTTGGAGTCTGGATTACTAGAACTAAGAAAGTTTTATTAAAGAAACAAGCAACACAGTACTCTAATCGAAAGGATAATAAATGCAACAGTTCAGCAATGATAAACACCCATGTACACAGAATTAAGATAACAGGATCAACCAAGCTCTATCGTTGTCTAGGGGTAAATGACCAATTTCAAAGTGACACAAAGTCCAGTTCAATTTAGTTCAGTTCGCAGTAATCGTTGCCATGGCAATGGACAATGTGGGGGGAAGGAGAGAGAGAACGGGAACGACTGATCATTCAGAACGGCTTCCACTCACAGACCTGCGATATTGCTCACAAGCAGCTTTCGGGCCTGTCCTCTGTGATGTCACCTGGGGTCACCGACTGTGACCCCTCCTCCAGATGCGGTCGATCCTCTGCAGTGAACCCGGCACCCAAGCAAGGGCGGACACACACCGGGTTCCCGCTGATCGTACCTTTCCACCCTGTACGTCTAAGGCTGATCCCGCGATCAGCTGTCTAAGAGCTTCCCACCGACTTGTGAGAGGTGCACCACTTCCAGGGTCTCGTTACCTCGGGGTGTCGTGTGTGTCCTGCCTTAGCGAACCTGTCCCTTTTTATCCCCCTGCTGGGGTATAGCCTGTCCATCACTTCAAACAGTTCAGGGTTCAAAGGGGGAGCCGCTCTAGACAGCTCTCTCTCCCGTCCCTTCATTACACATCTCCAGGTCGCCTGTCCAGCACTTCAAACAGTTCAGGGTTCAAAGGGGGAGCCGATCTTGATAATACCCAGACTGATGGCTCCTTCATTAACATCTCCAAATGCTGCTTCATTGTGTTCCTTATCTCTCCCTCCCCTGAGGACAGGTGGCAGACCAACTGCTGATGCCACTGGTGCTATCCCAGGCCAGCAAACATCTTAATTTATGTGTATTCTCATCACAGACCATACACTTCCCTACACTCTATTCCCTTTGCCACTTCTTGGCCAATTCTCCTAATCAGATCAAATCCTTCTGCAGACTCTCTGTTTCCTCAACGCTACCTGCCTCTCCAAACTTGGCTACAAAGCCATCAATTTCAGCATCCAGATTATCAGCATATAACGTCAAAAGAAGTGGTCCCAGACCAACCTTTGTGGAGCACCATTATTTACCAGCGGCCAACCAGAATAGGCCCCTCTATTCTCACTCTACCTTCTGCTGGTCAGCCAACTTTCTGCCCATGCTAGTAACTTCCCTGTAATACGATGGACTCTTACCTTGGTTAGCAACCTCATGCATTATCAAAGTTCACAGGCGGCTGACTGAACAATGGAAAATGCTCATGTACATAAGGTCACTCTGCACTTTGTTACGATGTTATCAGAAAGTCCCAAAACAATTCAAGGTCATGCTGATTGAAGTATTTGTGTTAGCTGTAGATTGGCAATTTGAATTCCTTAATTACAAGGTTATTTACACTTCCAGAGAGTTATTTCTAAACATAGAAACATAGAAAATAGGTGCAGGAGTAGGCCATTCGGCCCTTCGAGCCTGCACCGCCATTTATTATGATCATGGCTGATCATCCAACTCAGAACCCCGCCCCAGCCTTCCCTCCATACCCCCTGACCCCTGTAGCCACAAGGGCCATATCTAACTCCCTCTTAAACATAGCCAATGAACTGGCCTCAACAGTTTCCTGTGGCAGAGAATTCCACAGATTCACCACTCTCAGAAACTCTTTCAGGTGTAGCACTTGAAATTCTGTGATTATCCGGATCTGGTCTTTGCCTGTTAACAGTGAGGTTGATTATTAGCTTAAGCTTTTTGCTCTGAAACTTAATAGGTTTCCTTCAAAAGGTAACCGGAACCATTCACTGACCCGAGAATTGCTTCTGGAAATGAAGCAGCAGATAATCTGCTCCATGTTGCCTGGCCAATGAATCTACTTTGGTGCTGCTAATCAGGTGGGGGGGGGGCGGGTGAATGCTAACATAGAACTCCCTACTTCTGGTTATGCATTACAGGGCGGTCTGTCTCTCTACCAGAGAAAGATGACAGCAACCAAGTGGTGGACAATATGCCCAGTGAGAAGCCTTGTAGAAATGGTAGAGATGTATGAGAATACCTAGGAAAGGAGCCCAGGTTATATGGAGCTGAGCTTGCTCTCCATAGAGCAAAAAAGGTTCAAGAGAGATTTAATGGAGAACAGAATACTTGTGGATCTACGTTTAGAGAGAAAATGTTTGCAGAAAAGAGCAATGGAGTTGGTCTTTTCCCTCTGTGATCAGCTTCTTGGCACATCTCTCCCCAGACTCTGCCTGTCTGCATCGTGCTGTTGTCATCTGCATACCATACCAGTTCAGTGCCTCTGCCCCAGCCTAAGTTCACCTGAGATATGAGAATGACTGTGGGTGTTGTGTGGAAAATACAGAAGCCTAGTCTAATCCATGAATCTTCATTCTTATGAGAAGCTGGCTGGATGGAGATGAGAAGGAGAAAATGCTGGGAGTACTTAGCAAGATGGGCAGCAGCTGTGGAGAAAGAATCTAGATGAATGATAACACTGGACAGCCGCAGGCGAAGACCAGTTAGCCCATTCACTGCTATGCAATTTGCCAAGATCATAGCTGTCACTTTCCCTCAGTTCCATTTTCTTGCATAGTCCCCACGTTCTTAATATCCAGAAATCTATCCAGCTCTGTTTTAAATGAGTTAAATGACTGAGTCTCTACATTCCTAAAGGGTAGAGAATTCCAAAATTACACTGACTTTTTGTGGTACAAAGAAAGAGCAGCAAGAAATCTCATAGAACATCGCCACATATGAGAAACTTTACAAATTATTCTGCATATGCTCTGTTCTTCCATTTGCCAATATTTCCCTGAAGCCTCCTCCCTACATCTTCCTTCCTGTCTGGTTTTGTTTCATCAGCTAACCTTCAAATATAATGTTTGGTCTCCACAGGCAAGATGTTATTCTGAAACGTCACTTCTCCCCTTAGGGTGGGGCGATATTGGTCTGGTTCTGCTCTTGTCTGTCTGCTTATAGCCAGAGCATCACAGCCAATGGCATCTCCTCCAATGCCTGCACATTCATCTGTTGGGCTGACTGCAACTCTGACTCCAGTTTTACCATTTCATCCGTAGTGTGTGCACAACACCTACCTCTGGCTCACCGTCACCCCCCTCAACTCTTCCATTCCGATATCTATCTCTGTGTGATTGGAAATTCCTTCCAACTGAAATAAATGAATGGAAATACTGCAAATACTCAGCATCATCAAAAAGACTTGATCCTTCCATGGCTACAACCCAGGCTCTTTTCAGTTAGTGGTGGAGAGGAGGTCACTAAACAAACTGTTATCCATTATGGTCAATCAGGCTCATCCTCTCCATGACCTACTGAATAAGCAGTGGAGCACCCTTTCGAACAGGCTCATTCAGCTCCACTGTCACAAGGATCGTTACAGAAAATCTTTCCTACCAAACGCAATAAGCATATACAACAGGTCATCTCTGTGTGACAGGAGAGCACACATCATAGTACAATAGTCTCAGTTTTATTATTGCATGTTGGTAAATTATTATTGTGTATGTTATTATTCTGTACATTATTATTAGTTAACTCTGCACACTGCAAAGTGTGTTTTTAAATGTTGCTGCTGTAACAAAAGAATTTCCCACTCGGGATCAATAAAGTACTTCTTCTTCCTCCTCTTCTTCTTCTTCTTATTATTATTATTATTGTCTGTGGGAATGTCTATGCTTTTTCTCTGCTCAGATACTGCCTATCTCGCTGAATGCTTACAACATGTTGATATTTCAGATTCCCAGTAGCTAAGTATTCAAAGTCTGCCATCAACATCAGTCTTCGACTCAATCCGCATTCCCACTGCCTCCATTCCTCTTGCAGTCACTCAAGAAAGCGGCATCCCTCATTAAGGACCCTCACCATGAAGGTCATGCTCCCTTCTCAGGGAGGAGGTACAGGAGCCTGAAGACTCACACTCAATGTTGTAAGAACAGATTCTGCCCCTCTGCCCTCAGTTTTCTGAACAGTCCATGAACTCTGCTTCACCAATCCGCTTTTATTCTTCTTGTAATCTGTACTCCTCAAAGTAAAGTTAGTATCAGCGTACATATATGGCACCATATACAACCCTGTGTTGGCGCATGGCCAAGTGGTTAAGGCGTTCGTCTAGTGATCTGAAGGTTGCTAGTTCGAGCCTCAGCTGAGGCAGCGTGTTGTGTCCTTGAGCAAGGCACTTAACCACACATTGCTCTGCGACGACACCGGTGCCAAGCTGTATGGGTCCTAATGCCTTCCCTTGGACAACATCGGTGGCATGGAGAGGGGAGACTTGCAGCATGGGCAACTGCCGGTCTTCCATACAACCTTGCCCAGGCCTGCGCCCTGGAAACCTTCCAAGGCGCAAATCCATGGTCTCATGAGACTAACGGATGCCTATATAACAACCCTGCGATTCATTTATTGTGGCATACTCTACAAATCCATATCAGACCATAACCATAACAGAATCAATGAAAGACCGCACCAAATAGAGTATTCAACCAATGTGCAAAAGACAACAAAATATGCAAATACAAAAAGAAAGAAATAATAATAATAATATTAATTATTACTAGACAAGCTGGTGACCCGTTGGGGCACCCTTTGAGAGAAGGGTAGTGCAGTCTGATGTGATGTGCTTTGGAAATTAAAGAAGAAAAACTCAGTTTATTAAAGAAGAAAGACTCGTAGCAAGACAAGTATAGCTCCTCCTCGTTTAATGAAGGACACTTTTGATGACAACATTTCTGGTTGATCTGCCATCCTTAAACGACATGATGGAAATATGGAAGTAAAACCTGACTAGAGAGCTTAAAAAGAGGATTTTCATAGCAGTCACAGAGTCCATTCTCACGTACGGATGTGAGACGTGGACACTCACCAAGACTATGCGAAAGTCTCTAGATGGTTGCATACACAAATGCTCCGGATGGCTCTTGACGTGAGTTGGCAACAGCACATGACGAACGTTGAGCTCTATAACAACCTACCGATGCTCACTACTAAAATCGAGGCGAGAAGACTGCAACTAGCTGGGCACTGTCTACGCCACCCCGAGCTACCTGCCAGCCTAGTCATCATATGGGAGCCCAAGCACGGGAGGATGAACCCTGGGCGCCCTCCCAAGACTGTTGTGACAAGAATACACATAGATTAAGATGTTAGCTGTCCTGTGTGATCAGCAGTTGGTCTGCCACCTGTCTTCAGGAGAGAGAGAGATAAGGAAAACAATGGAGCAGCATTTGGAGATGTGTAATGAAGGGACGGGAGAGAGAGCTGTCAAGAGCGGCTCCCCCTTTGAACCCTGAACTGTTTGAAGTGATGGACAGGCGATACCCCAGCAGGGGGATAAAAAGGGACAGGTTCACTAAGGCAACACACACACAACACCCGAGGTAACGAGACCCTGGAAGTGGTGCGCCTCTCACAAGTCGGTGGAAAGCGTTTGGATGGCTGATCGCGGGATCAAGCCATAGACGCTCAGGGTAGAAAGGCACGATCGGCGGGAACCTGGTGTGTGTCCACCCTTGCCTGGGTGCCGGGTTCACCGCAGGGAAACGATTCGTATCTGGAAATGGAGGGGTCACGGTCGCTGACCTCAGATGACATCACAAAGGACTCGCCCGAAAGCTGACTGCGAAGGTCTGTGTGTGGAAGCCGTTTGAATATTCATTCGTTTTGCTCTCTCTCTCCTTCCCCCCACTGTCTGCGAACTGAACTGAACTAAATTGAACTGAACTTTGCGTCACTTTGAAATTGGTCATTTACCCCTAGACAACGATAGAGCTTGATTGATCCTGTTATCTTAATTCTGTGTACATGTATGTTTATCATTGCTGAACTGTTGCATTTATTATCCTTTTGATTAGAGTACTGTGTTGCTTGTTTCTTTAATAAAACTTTCTTAGTTCTAGTAATCCAGACTCCAACTGAGTGATCCATTTCTGCTGGTTTGGCAACCCAGTTACGGGGTACGTAACATAAGTGGGGTTCTCATCCGCAATTTTGAACGCTAAATTTGGGACGGAGTAAATTGATTGGGTCAAAATTCCCAAAAGAAAGAAAAGACAAACAGCAGAAATGGAGGCTGAGGAATTTACAAAGGCACCGACCTTGGAGGCATTAGAGGATGCCAGGAAATCGGAATTGGTAGCTGTGGCCAAACGGTTGACTCTTGCTAAGGGGAAGTCGACAATGAGGAGAGAGGAGATACACAGAGCTATCGTAGAGCACTATGTATCTAAAGGTGTGTTTCCCCAAGGCGAGCTGGAGGTGGTGTCTATTGAAAAACCTGCTGGAGACGCGGTACAGGTGCAGCTTGAAAAACTGAGACTCGAGCACGAGTTCCGGGTACGGCAGTTGGAGCGAGAAGAGAAAGAGAGGGACAGACAGTTGGAGAGAGAAGAGTTAAAAAGGTGGGAGAGAGAGAGAGAGAGAGACAGCTGGAGTGAGAGGAGAAACAGAGGGAAAGGGAATTCGAGCTGGAGAAGTTAAGGATAAGGGCAGAGCAGGGGCTCTTGCCGAACCAAGGTGGAGGGTTCTGGGCGATCCAGGAGGTTAGGCTGGTTCCCGCATTTGACAATACCGACGTGGATCGGTACTTTCTCCATTTCGAAAAAGTGGCTATAAGTCAGGACTGGCTGAGGGATAAGTGGGTTGTTTTGCTTCAGAGTGTACTGAAAGGGAAAGCCCAAGAAGCTTACTCAGCTTTGTCGGCGGAAGATGCCCAGAGGTACGAGGTGGTGAAAGAGGCCATCCTCAGGATTTATGAGTTGGTCCCGGAGGCATACCGACAGAGGTTCCGGAATGCGAGGAAGCGGTGGGACCACACGTATTTAGAGTTTGCCCGTGAGATGCAGACATATTGTGAGCGTTGGTGCGCCTCGAAGGGGGTAGAGGGGGATTATGACAGACTGCTACAGCTGATCCTGATTGAGCAGTTTAAAGGTTGTGTCCCTGAGGGTATGAGACCCTACCTAGATGAGAAAGAGGCAGCCACGTTAGCCACAACTGCTAAGTTAGCGGATGAGTATGCGTTGACGCATAAAATGAAGTTTGCCCCGAGTAAAGGCTACCAGAAGGGTAGTCAGGACGGCAGGGAGAGTCCGCCGGAAAAGTCAGAAAGTAAGCCGGGGACTAGTGAGAAGGATAAGGTAGACCGGGAGCAGTCTGGTAGGAAGTCTCCTGGGGTCGTCTGTTATAATTGCGGGAAAGTTGGACACTTTGCGTCCAGGTGCTTTGCCCCAAAGAAGGAGACGGGAAAAGGAAAAACGGCGATTTTGACTGGCTGTATCGAGCTGGTAAACGAACCGCTAGGGAAGGACAGGTCTGCCAAAGTTCAGGAAGGGCGCGAGAGGTTTATCTCGGCCGGATTGGAGTCAGTGAAGGAGGGGTTAAAACCAGTTCCAGTGCAGATCTGGAAAGACACGGGAGCGTGTCAGTCACTAATACTGAAGAGTGTATTAGAGTTTAGCTCAGAGACCCAGACTGGGGAGGTCAAGGTCAAAGGTATTGGAGAAGGGACAGAGACAGTCCCTTTGCACCAGGTAGACTTACAAAGCAACCTGGTCTCTGGACTAGTCACAGTCGGGGTGAGGTCCAAATTACCGATGAAAGGCATGGAAGTCTTGCTCGGTAATGACCTCGCCGGGGAAATCGTGTTCCTAGCCATGAGATTGACAGGTCAGCCTGCCAGCATTGAGGCCCTGCCCATGGACTCACAGGTTCATCACGGGACCGCGGTAGTAAATTTAGCTGAAACGTTTCTGCCAGCCTTGTACAAGAAGGGGGTAGAAAGTGAAAAGAAGGAGTGTAGTGAGGCAAGAGGTAGTGAGGGAGCTGAGACAGATGTAGCATTAACCAGGAAAGAATTTGTGCAGACGCAGGAGCGAGACGAGGGGCTGATGGTTTTGGCAGAGACAGCTCTCTCTGACACTGACTTGACAAGGGAACTAGTAGGCTATTGTGCGGAGGAGGAAGTGCTAAGGAAGAAAGGGAAATCAAGTACAGTACCCGCAGATGAGGAATGGGGGGTGGTGCAAAAGAGCTATGGGGATGAGGTTTTTAACCTGGCTCACAAGGTACCCCTCGGTGGACATTTTGCGGTACTGGAGGGAACAGTTGGTGGAATCATGAAAGAGGTTTACCGGCTGCCCAGGGGGAAGGATGTTATTGATTATGGTCGACGCGAACTGAGACGGTCACCGGCTTTTGATATGCTAACAAACCTAGTCGGTGTTAGCGCGGAAATCAATGAAGCTAGGGTACCCCCGATAAGAGAAAAAAAACATTTTGAAAAGATGAGTATGGTATCGACCAGATGGGAGAAGGCTATTGTTTTGGCCAGGTCTGCTGATAAGGTCTCTCCCTTAATCCCCGAACAAAGCGACTCTTTAGGAGAAGTAATTAAACGACTCGCACCCGTGTGTTTGGTTGTCCCGAGGCGATGCAAATAACTGGGACGTTGGATGGTGTCTGTTACACTAGGGTAACCTAGCAAGCAACATTCATATAGAATGAGTAATTCAGTGACTAAAGGGCTGACGAACACAGAGGTGTGTATTGGCAATGTAATACGGCTGTCTGAAGCCAGCTTGATAGTGAACCTTGAAAAAAATGAATTCGGCCACACAAGGGTCACTTACCTGGGAATTGTGGTGACACAGGGGCAGCTGGCAGCGATGCAAGCTACAGTGCAGGCTATCTCTGACATCCCAACCCCGACAGACAAGAGGGCCCTCAGAAGGCTCTTGGAGATGGTGGGGTACTGTAGGAAGTTTTGCAATAACTCTGCGGTCACTACCCCTCCCCCTCCTACTAAGCCCTTGCGAGAGAAAACTAAGTCGGAATGGGACGACCCTTGTTATTGTGGTCCGGGACAAAACCAAATGAGAGATTACATTGATCGCAATTCATCAGTGTTTTTGGCCACTATGAAGTTTGCTAAGTTGGAGCCTGGTCTAAGGGATTATTAATAACACATATAAAAGGAACAGAAAATGTGATGGCTGACTGTCTGTCAGGTGTTGACAACTTCAAACTCGCTGTGTTAGCCAAATAGCTGATAAAGATGTATACTTGTGTGTGTATCAAATAATGTATTCATGTTTGTAATTTTTACCCCCCGGTAAAAATCCTTAAAGGGGGGAAGTGTGACGAGAATACACATAGATTAAGATGTTAGCTGGCCTGTGCTGGCACCAGTGGGATCAGCAGTTGGTCTGCCACCTGTCTTCAGGAGAGAGAGAGATAAGGAAAACAATGGAGCAGCATTTGGAGATGTGTAATGAAGGGACGGGAGAGAGTAGCAGAAGGAGAGCTGTCAAGATCGGCTCCCCCTTTGAACCCTGAACTGTTTGAAGTGATGGACAGGCGATACCCCAGCAGGGGGATAAAAAGGGACAGGTTCACTAAGGCAACACACACACAACACCCGAGGTAACGAGACCCTGGAAGCGGTGCGCCTCTCACAAGTCGGTGGGAAGCGTTTGGATGGCTGATCGCGGGATCAAGCCATAGACGCTCAGGGTAGAAAGGCACGATCGGCGGGAACCTGGTGTGTGTCCACCCTTGCCTGGGTGCCAGGTTCACCGCAGGGAAACGATTCGTATCTGGAAATGGAGGGGTCACGGTCGGTGACCTCAGATGACATCACAAAGGGCTCGCACGAAAGCTGACTGCGAAGGTCTGTGTGTGGAAGCCGTTTGAATATTCATTTGTTTTGCTCTCTCTCTCCTTCCCCCCACTGTCTGCGAACTGAACTGAACTAAATTGAACTGAACTTTGTGTCACTTTGAAACTGGTCATTTGCCCCTAGACAGCGATAGAGCTTGATTGATCCTGTTATCTTAATTCTGTGTACATGTATGTTTATCATTGCTGAACTGTTGCATTTATTATCCTTTTGATTAGAGTACTGTGTTGCTTGTTTCTTTAATAAAACTTCCTTAGTTCTAGTAATCCAGACTCCAACTGAGTGATCCATTTCTGCTGGTTTGGCAAACCCAGTTACGGGGTACGTAACAGTATGGTCAACAGGCTCCTAGAAGACAGCGGCGTGGCTAATGTAGGTGAACTGAACACACTGATGAGGGTGAGGGAGAAGTGGAGAGTCCGTCATCGTGGCCGATGCCAGCCCCCTAGGCCTGAATCAACATAGTAATAGTAGTGCCATCCTTCAAGAATACTGTAACATTTTCATTTCTTTTTCCCTGGCTTAAAGCCAAATACAGCTGACCATGCTGGAATATTGGTTTCTCCAAATAAATCAACACATTCTCCATGGTTTGACCTTGCTCCTTGTATGTAGTCATAGCAAAGCATGACTGTATCGGGAACTGACTCCTCTGAAGAGGGACATCTTCCCCTTCTGATAAACTGAGAGTAATTCTTGGGATCATGACAATGTCATTTTTGAATGCACCAATGTTTATCTTTGCTACGATGAGATTGTCGTTCAGTTCGTCCACCATCATTCGCGTTCCATTGCGAAGCCTCGGTGGATCCAAGTTCCTCATTGAAATGATGGGAGACCCCCTCTTCAATTCCAGTTTATGTGGTGGCTGCTGTGAGCATCGTGAGGTGCTGCTGAGGCTGGCCGTGTGCACGCGTCGCGGTGTCGTGTCGCGGTTTCCATGAAAGGTGGAATCGGCTCGGGTTGTGGAAAACGGGGCCTGTTGATGGACGAGTGAACAATTTTATATGAATATATAACCCTGAACTTTGCATGCATTCTGTAAGTTAGCGCTTTTTAAGTTGATTTAGTCAAAAAAAGTGCCGCTGTAATGCACCATTTGGGCTAATTAGAGGTCACAAACAGACAAACAGAGCATGAGAATTTTAGTAGTATGTAAATTATTATTATAAAAAGCAATAAATACTGAGGACATGAGATTAAGAATCCTTGAAAATGAGATCCGACAGTGCCTATAAAAAGTAACTCCCTTTGGGAGTTTTTATGTTTTAATGTTTTGCAACATTGAATCACAGTGGATTTAATTTGGCTTTTTTAACACCGATCAACAGAAAAAGACTCATGTCAAAGTGAAATCAGATCTCTACAGGGTGATCTAAATTAATTCCAAATACAAAACACAAAATAATTGATTGCATAAGTATTCACCTCCTTTAATATGATACTCCAAATCATCACTGGTGCAGCCAGATGGTTTTAGAAGTCACATAATCAGTTAGGGTGTCCTAGCTATTTATATAAACCTCTGTGCAATCAAAACGTTTCAATGGGCTGTAGCAAAAATACACCCGTATCTAGAAGGTCCAACTGCTGGTGAGTCAGTATCCTGACAAAAACTACACCATGAAGACAAAAGAACACTCCAAGCAACTCTGCGAAAAGGTTATTGAAAAGCACAAGTCAGGAGATGGATACTAGAAAATTCCAAGATGCTAAATATCCCTTGGAGTACAGTTAAGTCATTCATCAAAAAATGGAAAGAATATGGTACAGCTGTAAATCTGCCTAGAGCAGGCCATCCTCAAAAACTGAGTGACCGTGCAAGAAAGGGACTAGTGAGGGAGGCTACCAGAAGATCTATGACAATTCTGGAGGAGTTACAAGATTCAGTGGCTGAGATGGGAGAGATTGCATACTGCAATGGTTGCCCGGGTTCTTCACCAGTTGCAGCTTTATGGGAGAGTGGCAAAGAGAAACCACTGTTGAAAAAAACTCACATGAAATCTCAGCCAGAGTTTGCCAGAAGGCATGTGGGAGACTCTGAAGTCAGCTGGAAGAAGTTTCTATGGTTTGATGAAACCAAAATTCAGCTTTTTGGCCATCAGACTAAATGCTATGTCTGGTGTAAGCCAAACACTGCGCATCATCAAAAACACACCATCACTAGCATGAAACCTGGTGGTGGCTGCATCATGCTGTGGGGACGCTTCACTGCAGCAGACCCTGGAAGGCTTGTGAAGGTAGAGGGTAAAATGAATGCAGCAAAATACAGGGAAATCCTGGAGGAAAACCTGATGCAGTCTGCAAGAGAACTGCAACTTGGAAGATTTGTTTTCCAGCATGACAATGACCCCAAGCATACAGCCAAAGCTACACAGGAATGGCTTAAAAACAACAAAGGTAATGTCCTGGAGTGGCCAATCCAGAGTTCAGACCTCAATCCAATTGAGAATTTGTGGCTGGACTTGAAAATGACTGTTCACTCACTTTTGACAAGGTCCCACACAGGAGATTAGTGTGCAAACTTAAAGCACATGGTATTGGGGGTAAGGTATTGGTGTGGGTGGAGAATTGGTTAGCAGACAGGAAGCAAAGAGTGGGAATAAACGGGACCTTTTCAGAATGGCAGGCGGTGACTAGTGGGGTACCGCAAGGCTCAGTGCTGGGACCCCAGTTGTTTACAATATATATTAATGACTTGGATGAGGGAATTAAATGCAGCATCTCCAAGTTTGCGGATGACACGAAGCTGGGTGGCAGTGTTAGCAGTGAGGAGGATGCTAAGAGGATGCAGGGTGACTTGGATAGGTTGGGTGAGTGGGCAAACTCATGGCAGATGCAATTTAATGTGGATAAATGTGAAGTTATCCACTTTGGTGGCAAAAATAGGAAAACAGATTATTATCTGAATGGTGGCCGATTAGGAAAAGGGGAGGTGCAACGAGACCTGGGTGTCATTATACACCAGTCATTGAAAGTGGGCATGCAGGTACAGCAGGCGGTGAAAAAGGCGAACGGTATGCTGGCATTTATAGCGAGAGGATTCGAGTACAGGAGCAGGGAGGTACTACTGCAGTTGTACAAGGCCTTGGTGAGACCACACCTGGAGTATTGTGTGCAGTTTTGGTCCCCTAATCTGAGGAAAGACATCCTTGCCATAGAGGGAGTACAAAGAAGGTTCACCAGATTGATTCCTGGGATGGCAGGTCTTTCATATGAAGAAAGACTGGATGAACTGGGCTTGTACTCGTTGGAATTTAGAAGATTGAGGGGGGATCTGATTGAAACGTATAAGATCCTAAAGGGATTGGACAGGCTAGATGCGGGAAGATTGTTCCCGATGTTGGGGAGGTCTAGAACGAGGGGTCACAGTTTGAGGATAGAGGGGAAGCCTTTTAGGACCGAGGTTAGGAAAAACTTCTTCACACAGAGAGTGGTGAATCTGTGGAATTCTCTGCCACAGCAAACTGTTGAGGCCAGTTCATTAGCTATGTTTAAAAGGAAGTTAGATATGGCCCTTGTGGCTACAGGGGTCACGGGGTATGGAGGGAAGGCTGGGTTCTGAGTTGGATGATCAGCCATGATCATAATAAATGGCGGTGCAGGCTCGAAGGGCCGAATGGCCTACTCCTGCACCTATTTTCTATGTTTCTATGTCTATGTTTCTAATCCTCATGCAATCTGACAGAGCTTGTGCAGTTTTATAAAGAATAATAGGGAAAAGTTGCAGTGTCCTGATCTGCAATGCTGATAGAGACCTATCCACATAGACTCAAGGCTGTAATTGTTGCCAAAGGTACATTTACTAAATATTGATTTGAAGGGGGTGAGTAATTATGCAATCTATTATTTTGTGTTTATTAAATGTAATAAATTTTGACCAATTTGTAGAAATTTGTTTTTACTTTGACACAAAAGAGTCTTTTCTGTTGATCAGTTTTTTTAAAAATCAAACTAAATCCACTGTGATTCAATGTTGTAAAACAATAAAACATGAAAACTTCTAAGTGGGGTGTGAATACTTTTTATAGGCACTGTAGGTTGTAGGAACATTTCAGTGATGGGCAAGTGAAGTTATCCCCTTTCATTCAAGAGCTTGATGATTATGGGGCAATAACTATTCCTGAACCTGGTGATGCAAGTCCTGAGGCTCCTGTACCTTCTGATGGCAGCAGCGAGAACAGAGCATGGCCTGGATGATGGGAGTCCTTGATGATAGATTTCCCGTGACAGTGTTTTGTGTAAATGTACACAGTGGAGACGACACCACAATGGTGGGGAGGACCTTACCCGTAATGGACCGGGCCACATTCACTGCTTTTTGTTGGATTTTCAGGTCAAGGCATTGGTGCCACGAAACAACAAATTTCACGACTAATGCCAGTGACAAAAACCTGGTTCTGATCCTGATTCTCTGTGCCATCTGTCTGAAACTGAATCAGAGTGTTCATTCCCTTGACCCACAGATTGATTTGGGACATCATAGTCGTGCTCTACGACTCTAAGTTCTTCCCTCCACGGCTGCTGCCTGTCCTGCTGAGTATTTCCAGAAGTGCCTGATTTTGTTTCATATTTCCAGTGCTGTTCTGACACTGCCTAAGGAGTTAACAGGCATGGACTGTTCTCTGTCATTGGTATGGGAAACATTCTTTACTGTAAGGAGTTAGCAGGCATGGAGTGGTCTGCATCGTCTGTGTGGGAGACATTCCTATCATTTTACATTCACACTTTCTTCTGAAATAAGCCATTGGTTCTCTGCCAGCTCTTTAGACCAATCCCGTTGTTGCTTTTCTCCCTCTAACCTCTCTCTCATATTCACCCACTCCCTCCTCATTCTGGAATTGAGGGCAGCTAATCAAGCCACCAGCACATCCGTGCGAGGAAGCCAGAGCAACTACAAAAAGCCCACGTGGCCACGGAGACAGTGTACAGTCTCTCCCTGACTGAACCCAAATCGCTGCACTGTTTGGCAGCAAGGCCTGGGCTTCGGCAAGTATTTTCATTTCTGCCCGGCCTAGGAGAGGGGAGTACTCACTGTGTTGGACAAGTCACTGTGACCCCAAAATCATTTCCCAGTTTCTGATTAGTTAATAAACGTTCTGTAAAAGTAACCTGGAAAAGAGCCTCAGATCAGAAAAGCACAGATACGTCCAATGGTGCCCGTGTCTATTAAGTTCATTGTCTTTTGTGTGGATGAGACGTGAAACCAGGCTTCCAGAGGACGTTATTGTGGAGGAATAAATGTGACTGAAAACTGATAAATCCCCAGGGACAGATAACCTGATTCTGAGAGCCAAAGGGAGGGAGACAATTAGAGAATATACCAGTTGTCATCACTGGTCGATAAAGGATGTACCAGCTGTCATCACTGGTCGATAAAGGATGTACCAGCTGTCATCATTGGTCGATAAAGGATGTAACAGCTGTCATCATTGGTTGAGAAAGGATGTACCAGCTGATATCATTGGTTGATGTGTCAGTTGTTAAGGATATATTAGTTGTCATAATTGGTTAGCGCAGAATGTATGTTATAATAGGTTGATAGGCATCCGTTCGTCTCATGAGACCATCGATTTGTGCCTTGGAAGGTTTCCAGGGCGCAGGCCTGGGCAAGGTTGTATGGAAGACTGGCAGTTGCCTGTGCTGCAAGTCTCCCCTCTCCATGCCACTGATGTTGTCCAAGGGAAGGGCATTAGGACCCATACAGCTTGGCACCAGTGTCGTCGCAGAGCAATGTGTGGTTAAGTGCCTTGCTCAAGGACACAACACGCTGCTTCAGCCAAGGCTTGAACTAGCGACCTTCAGATCACTAGACGAACGGCTTAACCACTTAGCCACGCGCCAACACGTTGACAGAGAATGTATTGAACAGAGACGTAGAACACCAGAGCACAGTGCAGGCCCTTCGGCCCCTGATGTTGTGTTGACCCTTTAACCTCCACACTTCCTGGCGCCAACATAGGATGCCCACAAACACAGAACCCAGCAAAATGAAACACTACAAACAAAACAAAACACGCAGACAGTCCTCCAAACCCCTGACAGACCTCCGGGCCTCCAGTCTTTGGCCACCAGCTTATAACTTCCAGACCTCCGATCAACTTTCAGGCTTCAGTCTTTGCTATCAACTCCTGGGCCCCGTGGCTCAAACTCGGAACATGTTGACTGACCGGCCCTCGTGCCTGCTCTCCTCTCAGGCATGTATCGACCTGGGACAGACTGACATCCGCAGATGCGCTTCGTCCACATTGCTGGCCACTGGAAACGGATATTGTGCTTGACAAATCTGACTGAAATACTTTGAGGAAGTAACTGTGGAACAGATAAGGACGTGAGCTGAATTTAGTTTTCCAGACAACTTTCAGTGCAGCCCCACCTAAGGTGTCAGTGTGGCAAATTAAAACTCGTTGTTTTAAGGGTTGTCTGTGAAATGTGGATCTAAGCTGGAGATGCTGGGTGGGATGGTCTGTTCCTGAGCTGTGGTTCTGGTGGCTAAAGAGGGAGAGGTGTTCTGGCTGTAGGAGGACTTCCCACCCAGTCTGTCCCACAGCCAGCTGGAAGTAAAATCAACTTCCAAAGCCCAGGGGAAGAGTTTGATGCTTACAAGGTGGAGAGGATAGCACATGTGTACGTGATAGACGTGCTTTCCAGAAAGGGCTTTGGGGAGAGTGTCAGGAGAAGAATCCAACTATTCTACATGGAAATCAGTGGTGGAGTCCAAATCAGTGGGTTTGAGACAAACAGCTTCCCTGCGAAGGCTGGAACCAGTCAAGAGGGAGTCCACTGCCCCCCACCTTGCTTCTGTATTGCAGTGTTGCCGAATCCATCAGGAAGAACGAGGGCATAAGAGGGGTGACATGGCCAGGCAGTGCATGGACGCGAGTCAAAGCATCTTGCTCCATGGAAGATGCCGCCATCTTCTGCTCAGATCCAAGGTCAGGTCACAGATAGGTCGACATCTGTGACTGGTATCGGGGACCGGACTTAACCGTAGGAAGAGTGAGGCCATGCTCTTCAGTAACAGGCCCGACTGATCGGGTGTCCCCTTCACTGTCAGGCCGACTATCTGAAGGTGTCGGGGTTCGGCAGGGCTGAGGTGAGTAACAACAATTGTCTGGAGCAGGTTGAGAAGGTCAAGGAAAAACTGGGTTTGTGGAAATAGCATTCTCTGTCGGTAACTGGGAAGAACTTGGTTATCAGGCGCGATGTGCTCTCAGGGCTGCTGTACTTGGCCCAGGTGGGCCTGTTCCTTGCTCTTGGTAGTAACCTGGGACTTTTTCCAGTCTATCTGAGAGACCAAAATAGAGCGATGTCCTGGGTATGACTCTAAACTACAACCAGTGATGAGGCTCTGATTGGGGACTTTCAGTGCTTTGGGAAAAGTGGAGTTGCCCCTTAGTCATTCATTGCTCCCAGGGCCGCTCTGACCTGGAACAGTAGCACCTGCAAGGGTTCCTGCTCAGGATACGAGCAAAGGCCAACGGCAGATCCGGCAGGTTCAGTAACTGAACTTATGACGGAGAAGGCAGATGAGCTACGACCTCAAGTGACAACGGCTATAGTACAGGCGGATGAACACTTGGGAAGAGAAATGGCGCTTTCTTCAGTTCGCCCAACAGTAGGCAGTAGCAAACCGCCGTTGCTTTTTGCTAAGAAAACCACGGTCAAACTCACAAAATGTATAACACAACAACAGCGTCAAGAGGATCTTTCAAGACAACTCTGAAGATGTTTCGCTTGGTAGGGTTGATTCTGGTCAGCAGGGGATCCCCGACCATCATCAAGCTACTGCTCATAAAATTCACGTAACACAAAAGAAAATTATTGCCACTTGGAATGTAAGAACCCTATATCAAGCAGGAAGATTGAACAATGTGATAAATGAAATGGAAAGACTAAAAATTAACATCATGGGAATTAGCAAAGTTCGTTGGATAGGTGCTGGAACATGTCAGAATAGAAATAAAACACTAATTTATTCTTGTGGAACACCTCATACTAATGGAGTAGGAATTCGTATGGATGAAAACATGACAAAAAGTGTTTTAGGACATTGGGCAATATCAGAAAGAGTGGTCCTTGTTAAATTCAGAGGGCAACCATTTGATTTAGCAATTATACAGGGATATGCTCCAACAATAGATGGAACAAATGAGGAGATAGATAAATTCTATGGAGAGCTTGAACAAGCAAAGAATGGATGCAAATCTCAAGATATTGTTATTGTCGTGGGAGATCTAAATGCTAAAGTAGGACAAGGTGCTGATGGAAATACCATAGGAAAATTTAGGCTAGGGAAAAGAAATGAAAGAGGTGAGAAATGGGTGGAATAGTGCAAGATCATTATGAATACCTACTTTAAAAACCATCCATGACGCTTGTGGACCTGGAGAAGTCCAGGTGATAACACTAGAAATCAAATTGACTTCATTACTATAAACCAAAGATTTAGAAACTCAGTGACTCAATGCAAAACATATCCAGGTGCAGACTGTAAGAGTGAACCATAACTCAGTAATATGTCACGTAAAAGTAAAACTTAAAAAACTACAGATGCAAAAACCTGAACAATCCCTTGACTATGTGCAATTAATTAAAGAAAACTTAAGGCAAGAATTTACAATTGAAGTAAGGAATAGATTTCAAAGTCTAGAAATAGAATCTGTTGAAGATGATAGCAATCATGCAGAAATGAAGTTTAACTCTCTGAAGGATGCCTTGGTAGAATCAGCAAAGTCAGTGATTCCTAAGAAAGAAAAAAGCACAAAGAATAAATGGATGACAGATGAAATCAAAAATCTAATGGAAGAAAGCAGACCGAAGAAAGCAAATCCTATGGAATATAAATTCTTAGATTAAAAAATTAAAAGCTTCTATCAAAAAGCCAAAAAACCAGGAATGCGAGCAATTAGAAAGAATCCCTATTACTGATCGAAAAAAGGGTACATAACAAATCTAGAATACCACTGGTAACTGCCCCTCTGTTCTCCAGGTGGATGTTTGAAAGCAACGAACATGGAAAAAGATGAGATTATAAACAGATGGACTGAGTATATTCAGGAATTATCATGGTATATTCAGGTATATTCAGGAATTATCATGGAAAAAAATGAGATTATGAACAGATGGACTGAGTATATTCAGGAGTTGTTTGAAGACGATCGAGGCGAAAAATCAGAAATTAAGAAGAAAATTGAAGGTCCAAGTATTTTAAAATCTGAAGTTCGTAATGCAATAAATAAGATGAAGAAAGGAAAGGCAGCAGGTCCTGATGAATTAGCAATAGAACAAATTATCGCCCTTGAAGATTATGGAATTGAAAAACTTACTGATTTAATCAATGACATTTATGAGACTGGAATAATACCAGAAGAGATGAAAACATCAGTATTTATCACTCTTCTTAAGAAACCTGGAGCAATAGAACGTGAATTACATAGGACCATAAGTTTAATGAGTCTTATCACTAAGATACTTCTAAGAATTTTGATGAAAAGAGCTAAAAGTAAGATACAAGCTGAAATAGGTAAAGAACAATGTGGTTTTGTCAAAGACAAAGGTACAAGAAACGCAATATTGATGTTAAGGATACTATCAGAACGAGCTATTCAAGTGCAAAAAGATTTGTTTGTTTCTTTTATCGACTATACAAAAGCATTTGATTAAGTGAAGCACAATAAGTTATTTGAAATATCACAGAAAACTCTTGATCTAGATTCGAAAGACCTCCGCCTAATTAGAAATCTTTACTGGAAACAAACTGCCGCTGTAAGAATAGATGGAGAAGTAAGTCAGTTTACGAAAATCAAGAGAGGCATTAGACAAGGGTGTGTTTTCTCCCCTGATTTATTTAATGTGTACAGTGAGACAATATTACAAAAAATAAGAGACATCTTGGGAATCAAAGTTGGCGGTGAAAACATCAGTAATTTCAGATATGCAGATGACACTGTGTTAATTGCAAGTACGGAGGAAGAACTACAAAACTTAATTGATATAGTTGTTGAAAAAAGTGCAAAAATGGGTCTATCTATCAATCGCAAAAAGACAGAACATATGGGAATATCCAAAAAGAAGGAGAATCCTATCTGCAGGCTGAGAATAAATGGGGAAGACGTAAAACAAGTACAAAACTTTTGCTACTTAGGAAGCTGGGTGACATCAGATGGCAGGTGCGACATGGACATCAAAAGAAGAATAGGGATGGCAAAAGACACCTTTACAAGAATGATAAATATACTGACCAATACTAAGCTGAGCATGACAACCCGTCTCAGAGTACTGAAATGTTACGTTTATCCAGTTATGTTATGTGGCTCAGAATGTTGGACAATATCTAGTAACATGAGGAAACGAATTGAAGCAGCAGAGATGTGGTTTTTGAGGAGGATGCAAAGAATATCATGGACGAAACGAATATCTAACGAGGATGTCATGAACAGAGCAAGCACAAAAAGAGAAATAATGTATTAGATCATGAGAAGGCAACGTAAATTCATTAGACATGTGATTAGGAAAGATGAGTTAGAATGCACGGTAATTATGGGAAAGATTGAAGGGAAGAAAGCAAGAGGAAGGCAAAGACAAATGATGATGGAGACAGCAGCCAGAGAACTGGAAATGAATACCAATGAATTGATCCACTTGACCCGAAACAGGAGTGTGTGGGCCATGGCAGTCAAAGCTCAAACTGGGCACGGCACCTGATGATGATGATGAATATAGAGCGAGTCCGACAGGCCACGAAGCACAATTCCCCTGAGAATGGCAGAAGTGTACCGAATGTTGCCCTCATTCCAATGACCACCTTCATGTGTGGCCATATCAGATGGTGTGTGGACCTAAGTTACATGGGCACCAAGTATCACTATACACCCAGGGGTTCTATCAGACCCCAGTGCAGCGAAGGATGGGTCCTGCCCTGTTGCCGCGCAACATCCCAGTTAGCTGGACATTGGCACGCTACCTGCCTTTCGTGCAAGTGTTCTTCCGAGCAAGCACTTTGACTGCAGGTCTATCAGGCAGTGGTCTGCATGGAACACCCTGCAGAGGTGCACCCGATGGACACGGTTCCCTGTGCAGACTGTCCAGACCATATGGCAAAATGCCTCATGGTCAAACTTCACCAACAAGCAACAAGACCTCACTTGGGTGGTGGCGAGGGGGCCAAGGTTTAGAAGCTTGGTGATTAATAGAGAGACATCTGTTACCACAAGGTCCAACACAAGCTCAAAGGACAGTACCTTGTGTTCTGTCTTTGCACGTTGCAGACTGTTGGACTTAATGTTAAACTCCATGACATCAGTTAGCTACTTTTTCTACCTGTATCATGTAACTCTGGAACCCAGTAGGACTCTCAGCTCCTCGTGTCTTTCCTACCATTCAATAAGATTGTCTGATTATGAGAGACTGAGACTATGTAATGAGGGCAGAGGGGACATCTTTGAAAGGATATGGGGCCCTGTATTGGACTTTCTTACAGGGTGAGGACTGAGGTTTTTTGGTGAGGTACACCTCTGCTGTGTATGTTTACTTTTGCCTTTGTATTTTTCTCCCTTTTGCTGCTCAATATTTAATTTGATTTTGTTAAGGTCGTGGTTTTTGTGGATGTGCTGTATTTTTTTTTGTTTTTTTGTTTTTTTTTAAAATATAAAAAAAGAAGATTGTCTGATTATAAGCTCAGCTATGTATCCCCCTCTACTTCAGAAGGCTAAGGAAATTCTGCATATTCTCAGTGACTCTCATCAATTTCTTCAGATGCACCATAGAAAGCATCCCAGTCACGGCAACTGCTCTACCCAAGACTGCATAAAATTGCAGAGCACTGTGGACTCGGCCCAATCCGTCACCAAAACCAGACTCCCCTCCATGGACTCTGTCTACAGCTCTCCCTGCCTTGGTGGAGCAGTCAACATAATCAAAGACCCCACCCACCCCGGACAGTCTCTCTTCTCACTCCTCCCATCGGGCAGAAGATACGAAAGCCTGAAAGCACGTACCCACCAGGCTCATGGACAAATTCCCGTCCTGCTGCTGTTAAACTCTCGGACGGGGACCTCGTGTGCAGCAAAGAAAAAGATCAGCTTGAATTGCCACCTGTGCATTGAAGTGCCGCGGAAGACGCGCTTCGCTTGCACCAACGACCGGCACAGTTCGCGGACGCAAGTGCCGCCACGCTGCCAACATCAACGTAGCATGCCCACTGTTTTCCAATCCTGTTACGCCTTTGGAATGTGGGAGGAAACCAGAGCACTTGGAGGAGACCCGCTGGTCACGGGGAGAAACAAACATGTGACAGATAAAGTACAAACTTAGAACTAACAGTGGTGGGATTGCACGCGGATTTCTGGAACTGAACAGCATTGCGCTAGCCGCCATACCACTGCTACTCTTGGCTTCTTGGTGTAACTCGTTGTGGCTCTTGGACCGTACTGCCTGGCTGCACCGCTTCTACCCGCTGGGGCAGGTATTCTACACGGATGATATGAACTGAGGTCAACTCTACGATTCCAAGGACAATAAAGTTATATGGTGCAAGACGTCAAACCGGTCTCACTTTTGTCGCCCATCTCCTTTCCTGATGGGATTGCCATATTTAGGGAGGTGGCTGTGAAGTTGATCCCTGATGCCAGGCGTCCAAATAGACGAGTTCATCTATTGCAGCCTTCAGTTGCTGCATTCTATCCACTACCCCAAGTGTGTATGATCAATTGCAAGCAGCAGCTATGCTGTGGTACAGTCATGGCAAATTAGTCAACCATCACATCTCATGTTCGTGGTGAGTGGGAGGTCAGAATATGTCACAGTGAATACTATGTCTGTAGCAGACCATTTTGCATTGGATTTCATTGTCTTGGGATGTAGACACTATATTCTGCATTCTGTTACTGTTTTTCTTTCTGTATGACCTTGCTGTACTGATAAGACCATAAGACATAAGAACAGAGTTAGGCCATTTGGCCCATCGAGTCTGCTCCCCCATTCAATCATGGCTGATCTTTCTTTTCTCCTTCTCAGCCCCAATTCCCAGCCTTCTTCCCATAACCTTTGATGCTGTGTCCAATCAAGAACCTATCAAGCTCTGCCTTAAATACACCCAACAACCTGGCCTCCACAGCTGCCAGTAGTAACAAATTCCACAAATTCACCACCCTCTGGCTAAAGAAATTTCTCCACATCTCTGTTTTAAATGGACACCCCTCTATCCTGAGGTTGTGCCCTCTTGTCCTAGACTCCCTCACCATGGGAAACATCCTTTCCTACTCTGTTTAGGCCTTTCAACATTCGAAAGGTTTCAGTGAGATCCCCCCCTCATCCTTCTGAATTCCAAGGAGTACAGACCCAGAGCCATCAAACGTTCCTCGTATGATAACCCTTTCATTGCCAGAATGGTAGCTGTGAGAAAGGAGCATGGCCTGAGTGATGAGGATCTTTGATGATGGATGCTGCTTTTCTATGGTAGTGTTTCATGTAGATGTAGTCAATGGTTGGGAGGGTTTTACCCGTGATGTACTGGGCTGAATCCACCACCTTTTGAAGGATTTTCCATTCAAAGGCATTGGCGTTCCCGTACCAGGCAGTAACGCATCCAGTCAGCACACTTTCCACCACACATCTGTAGGAGTTTGCCAAGGTTTTTGATGATATGCTAAATCTCCGCAGACTCCTGAGGACTAGAGGTGCTGTTGTGCTTTCTCTGCAATTATATTTATATGATGCGTCCATGACAGGTCCTCTGAGTTAGTGACTCCCAGGAAGTTAAAGTTACTGACCCTCTCCACCTCTGATCCTTGAGGATTACTGGCTCATGGACCTCTGGTTTCCCTCTCCTGAAGTCTACAATCAGTTCCTTGGTCTTATCGACATTGAGTGAGAGGTTGTTGTTATTACATCACTCAGCCAAATTTTCAGTCTCCTTCCTGTATGCTGATTCACCAACCCCTTTGATACGGCCCACAACAGTGGTGTCGTCAGGAAATGTGTATGGTGTTGGAGCTGTACTTAGACACACAGTCACAGGTGTAAAGTGAGTAGAGCTGGGGGGTCAAGTATATATCCCAGCGGGGCTCCTGAGCTGATGGAGATTGTGGAGGAGATGTTTCTGCCATTCTGAACTGACTGGAGTCGACAAGTGAGAAAATCCAGGATCCAGTTGCACAAGGCGGTATTGAAGTCCAGGTCTTGGAGTGCCACTAGGTGATAGTCATTTAGACAGGTTACCACACTTTTCCAGAATACCGGTACGATTGAAGCTTACTTGAAGCAGATGGTTCTACACACTGCCGGCGTGAGAAGTTGAAGATATCCATGAATACCAGCCAGTTGGTCAGCACAGATCTTCAGTACTCGGCCAGGTACTCTGTCCAGACCGGATGTTTTCCTCGGATTCACTCTCTTGGATGCATGTCATCTTCAGATACTGAGACCAAAGAATCATCAGGAGACATGGGGATGCGTGATGGTCCCTCCCTGTTCTGGTGGTCAAAGCGAGAATACAAGGCATTGAGCTCATCTGGAAGTGAAGCTCTGCTGTCCTCTATGTTGCAAGATTTAACTTTGTAGAAGTTTATGACATTCAAACCCCACCACAGCTATCAAGCGTCCCTCACTGATTCCAGTCTAGTCCTGAATCTCCATTTTGCCCAAGAGATGGCTTTCCGGAGATCATACCTGCACCTCTTCTGGTGTCCGTGATCTCCAGGCTTGAATGCCTCTGACCTGGCTCTCAGCAGGTTCTGGATTTCATTGTTCATTCAGGGCCCCTGAACGATTTTGTGAGGACACACTCATCCATAGCTGTTTTAATAAAGTCTGTAACCACCCTGGTGTAAACATTAATGTCTTCAGATGAGTTCTTGAACATGGCCCAGTCCACTGACTCAAGGCAATCTTGTAACTGTTCCTCAGCATTCTGCAAACATTTCTTAGTCGTCTTGATCTCTTGAGCTTTGCTGTTTCGGCTCTGACTGTATACAGGTGGGAGTAGAGTCAAATGATCCGACTTGCCAAAATGCGGTTTTGGGAAGGAACAATAGGCATTCCTTATCGTAATGTAGTAGTGGTTTAGTCTGTTGGGACCACTGGAGGAACAAGTTACATGCTAGTGAAAATTGTGTAGGGTTTTCTTTAAACAGACCTGGTTAAAGTCACCGACTATCATTTGAACTGTGTCAGGATGGGCTGTTTCTTGCCTGCAGACAATATTGTTCAGTTTCGCAAGTGCTTACATCTATCATCTTCTGGGACATTCATCTAAGTCTTTTCCCATGGAATTTCACTTTCCACATTCACCAGCTATCAATTGCAAGTCCAGTAGTGTGTAGGTTTTATTGCCTGAAGTCTTGTTCTTATTTTAGTTATTCCATGATGATGCTATCCAGAATTTCATAACCCCAGAATGACGTCTAACACTGCTTATATAACACTATGTCTACGAAGCTGCTGCAGTTAAGTTTTTGACTGCATCTGTGTATACACGTGCTTATGCATGACAATAAACTTTGACCTTGAGATGGGTTATGACCTGGAACATTCACTCTGTTTCTCTCCCCACAGACGCCGCCTGACCTGCCGAGTGTTTCTGTTTTCATTTAAGCTTGGTGGGGGGAGACTTTTTTATCTACTTAGAACAGGCACTTCCGGCCCTTCAAGCCACACTGCCCAGCAACCCATCGATTTAACACCCACCCCCCAGCCTAATCACAGGACAATTTACGATGACCAATTAACTTAATAACTGGTACATTTTTTGGACTGTGGGAGGAAACTGGAGCATCCGGAGCAAACCCACACACTCACGGGAATGACAGACTAACTTCTCATAAAGGTCACCGGAATTGAACTCTGAACTCCGATGCCCTGGGCGGTAAAAGCTTTGTGCTATCTGCTACACTACTGTGATACCGCGTAGTTAGAGACGGATAAGACCTTGATTCATTTAGAGCAGGGAGACAGAGGGTGACTGTTCCAACTAGTCATTTATTCAAGGACCCAGGACACAGATTTAAACTGTTAAGAAAAAGATGCAAGGACGATTTGATGAAAATCTTCCTCATTGTTCATAGTTCAAGTATAATTGTCATTCAACTATACATGAATACCCATATACACAAGCAAACCAAGCAGCATTACTCTGGGGTCAAGGTACAAAACACAGTACCAACAGTCATACACAGCACAAAGCACATATAAGAGATCAATAAAAAAATAGTCCAAGACCCTGAGTCCATAACTGATGCAGCAGTCTGCAATCGAACACAATACAGCTTGCCTTCTGCCAGGCAAACACTGGGGGGCAGCACCGACTCCTGTTTGGACTCCACACCACACCATCTCCGGTGTAGCTCACCGACTCTGACGCCTCGCTCCTGGGCAGCTGTAAACAGGTGACACTGCAGCTTGTGGCCCAGTCCTCACTACAGTTGAGGCTACGCGGCTCCCCTGCGCCCGCCAATAAATCCGTGAATCGGACTTGTAGCGTTCCACATTAACAATGTGCAACAGGGTCTTGCGACCACAAGAAAAGTGACTAAGACAATTACGCGTTGCTAGACTGCACACCTTCTTTGCACACCTCCACCTTCTTCAGTCCAGCCTCTTCAGTTTTTCCACCAAGGAGCAACTCGCTGATCTACAGTGCTTCATGTTCTTACTGTCCAGCATGGTCTTGCGATCATAAATAATACACTTAAGATGGCAAATAGCACCTTTGGATGACCCCGAAGAACGCGCTGCCACCTTACCAGACAGTAAGGTCATGTGGACAGTAGTTCAGATCTGGGATTCACCGTGAGGGGTGTGGTAAATTGAAGCTTTGTTTTCAAAGGGGAATTAAAGCAGAAGCAGGCCTTTCGGCCCTTTGAGCTTGCACTGTAATCACCAAGATCACTTTTTTATCATTTTCCAACATGATTTCTGGAATTGGACTGTACTGAAGGGAACCTTGTCAACTTCTCAAGGTGATTGAGGGATGGACGATAAATATTAAATAAAGAAATGTTGGCCCACACTCTCAAAAAGGAATTTTAAAACTGAGGGACAATAATTTGGCGGGAGGTGGCGGATGATTGTGAAGGAGAGAACCTCACCAGCAGCTGCAGACATCAGATGGGCCGGATGGGATACTCCTGCCCTTGACAGGCTTAGTGTACAGTATTCAGTGCTCAATACAGCCATCTGCTGGCCACCTCTGGTATGTCAAGCCCAACAGAAATTTCTACTGTTAAAAGCCCTGCCCAAGGGTTTTGGCCCAAAACGTCGACTGTACTTTTTTCCATAGATGCTGCCTGGTCTGCTGAATTCCTTCAGCATTTTGTGTGTGTTACTTAGTAATTTCTAAATTCTGCTCAGACTGTAGAAAGTTCAAGTTTACTGACACCTGGGTTTACATATGAAACATATGAAACAGTGTTTCTCCACACCATTATGCAAACACAATACGTTTATCACACACAGCACATTAAATATTGCCACAAATATGTTAATTAAAATAAATTCAAAATGCTTGTGAACTCCCTGCCACATCCCATTCGCAGTGTCACTGGTTAACTTGTTCTGTGCCCGACAATATTTAATTGAAGCAACACACATAAAAGTTGCTGGTGAACGCAGCAGGCCAGACAACATCTCTAGGAAGAGGTACAGTCGACGTTTCAGGCCGAGACCCTTCGTCAGGACTAACTGAAGGAAGAGTGAGTAAGGGATTTGAAAGTTGGAGGGGGAGGGGGAGATCCAAAATGATAGGAGGAGGGGGAGGGATGGAGCCAAGAGCTGGACAGGTGATAGGCAAAAGGGATATGAGAGGATCATGGGACAGGAGGTCTGGGAAGAAAGACAAGGGGGGGGGAACCCAGAGGATGGTCAAGGGGTATATTCAGAGGGACAGAGGGAGAAAAAGGAGAGTGAGAGAAAGAATGTGTGTATAAAAATAAGTAACAGATGGGGTACGAGGGGGAGGTGAGGCATTAGCAGAAGTCAGAGAAGTCAATGTTCATGCCATCAGGTTGGAGGCTACCCAGATGGAATATAAGGTGTTGTTCCTCCAACCTGAGTGTGGCTTCATCTTTACAGTAGAGGAGGCCATGGATAGACATGTCAGAATGGGAATGGGATGTGGAATTAAAATGTGTGGCCACTGGGAGATCCTGCTTTCTCTGGCGGACAGAGCGTAGGTGTTCAGCAAAGAGGTCTCCCAGTCTGCGTCGGGTCTCGCCAATATATAAAAGGCCACATCGGGAGCACCGGACGCAGTATATCACCCCAGCCAACTCACAGGTGAAGTGTTGCCTCACCTGGAAGGACTGTTTGGAGCCCTGAATGGTGGTAAGGGAGGAAGTGTAAGGGCATGTGTAGCACTTGTTCCGCTTACACGGATAAGTGCCAGGAGGGAGATCAGTGGGGAGGGATGGGGGGGACAAATGGACAAGGGAGTTGTGTAGGGAGCGATCCCTGCGGAATGCAGAGGTGGGGGGGAGGGAAAGATGTGCTTAGTGGTGGGATCCCATTGGAGGTGGCGGAAGTGACGGAGAATAATATGTTGGACCCGGAGGCTGGTGGGGTGGTAGGTGAGGACCAGGGGAACCCAATTCCTAGTTGGGTGGCGGAAGGATGGAGTGTGAGCAGATGTACGTGAAATGGGGGAGATGCGTTTAAGAGCAGAGTTGATAGTGGAGGAAGGGAAGCCCCTTTCTTTAAAAAAGGACATCTCCCTCGTCCTGGAATGAAAAGCCTCATCCTGAGAGCAGATGCGGCGGAGACGGAGGAATTGCGAGAAGGGGATGGCGTTTTTGCAAGAGACAGAGTGAGAAGAGGAATAGTCCAGATAGCTGTGAGAGTCAGTAGGCTTATAGTAGACATCAGTGGATAAGCTGTCTCCAGAGACGGAGACAGAAAGATCTAGAAAGGGGAGGGAGGTGTCGGAAATGGACCAGGTAAACTTGAGGGCAGGGTGAAAGTTGGAGGCAAAGTTAATAAAGTCAATGAGCTGTGCATGCGTGCAGGAAGCAGCGCCAATACAGTCGTCATTGTAGCGAAGGAAAAGTGGGGGACAGATACCAGAATAGGCACGGAACATAGATTGTTCCACAAAGCCAACAAAAAGACAGGCATAGCTAGGACCCATACGGGTGCCCATAGCTACACCTTTAGTTTGGAGGAAGTGGGAGGAGCCAAAGGAGAAATTATTAAGAGTAAGGACTAATTCCGCTAGACGGAGCAGAGTGGTGGTAATATTTAATTGACTTTGTTTATTCATGTGCAATTCATTTGTAGATTTTAGAGACATAGAAACAGAAAACCTACAGCACAGTACAGGCCCTTCAGCCCATAAAGCTGTGCCAAACATGTCCTTACCTTAGAACTACCTAGACTTACCCATAGCCCTCTATTTTTCTAAGCTCCATGTAGCCATCCAGGAGTCTCTTAAAAGACTCTATCGTTTCCACCTCCACCACCACCGCCGGCAGCCCATTCCACACACTCACCACACTCTGTGCAAAAAAATTACCCCTGATATCTCCTCTGTACCGAATTCCAAGCACTTTAAAACTATGCCCTCTCATGCTAGCCATTTCAGCCCGGGGGAAAAGCCTCTGACTATCTGCACAGTCAATGCCTCTCATCATCTTATACACCTCTATCAGGTCACCTCTCATCCTCCATCACTCCAAGGAGAAAAGGCCGAGTTCACTCAACCTACACTCATAAGGCATGCTCCCCAATCCAGGCAACATCCTTGTAAATCTCCTCTGCACCCTTTCTATGGTTTCCACGTCCCTCCTGTAGTGAGGCGACCAGAATTGAGCGCAGTACTCCAAGTGGGATCTGACCAGGGTCCAATATAGCCGCAACATTACCTCTCGGCTCCTAAACTCAACCCCACGGTTGATGAAGGACAATGCAGCTTTGAGTATCCTATGGACTTGGACCCCAAGATCCCTCTGATCCTCCACACTGCCAAGAGTCTCGCTCGGTAGAAGACAAACTGGATTGTGTTCATCTGTGGACCGCTGCGGGCTTGTTCTTGCCGACAGCATCCATGCATCATCCATCAGGAGATGACGCTCAAAGACTTGATCTACATGCAGACTATTTTCTAAGGAAGCTGAGATCCCTCAGTGTGTGCAACAGGATGTTGGAGATCTTTTACCAGTCTGTTGCAACGAGTGCAGTCTTCTTTGCGGCTTTATGTTGTGGGGGGGGAAGCAGCATCGGTGCTGGTGATGCAAAGAGACTAAATAAACTCATCAAAAAGGCTGGATGCTTCATTGGCTACAACCCGGGCTCTTCTGAGTTAGTGGTGGAGAGGAGGTCACTAAACAAACTGTTATCCATTATGGACAATCTGGCACATCCTCTCCATGAGCTACTGAGTAAGTAGCGGAGCACCCTTTCGAACAGGTTCACTCAGCTCTGCTGTCACAAGGATCGTTACAGAAAATCTTTCCTACCAGACGCAATAAGCATATACAACAGTTCATCTCTGTGTGACAGGAGAACACACATCATAGTACAATAGTCTCTGTTTTATTATTTCATACATTATTATTGCACAGTATTACACATTGGTAAATTATTATTGTGTATATTATTATTCTGTCCTTATTATTAGTTAATATTATTATATATTATTATTTATTATTGCTAAGTGTATTTTTAAATGTTGCTGCTGTAATGAAATAATTTCCCACTCGGGTTTAATAAAGTACTTATTATTATTATATATTATTTTGTGTGATTGTATGTTTACTGCTATCTTATATGTGCCTTGTGTTGTGTGTGACCGTGGATACTGTATTTTGCAGCTTGGCCCCAGAGGAACGCTGATTTGTTTGGCTGTTCTCATGGGTATTTATATATGGTTGAATGGCAATGAAACAAACTTAAACTTGAATTGGGTGGATTATTGCTCCCTCTGCAGTATTCGTGTGGAACTGCACCGGGCTCCCGTCAGAACGGCCTCTCAATGGCACAGATATTCCGATTGATGTGGAAGGGGGACATCTGTTGGAAACAGGTGGAACTGCAGCTTCGTTGGAAGGACCGCCGGCTGGAACCCATCCCCTCCTGCCGATGGAGGGGCTTGAGTTGGTGGCGGGTGGGGTGGGAGGCCCCTCAAACATTGAAATGGTGTATCACCTGCGGGGGGAGGGGCGACATGAACTGTTATGGTACTAGGGCTCTTAAAATAAGTTAACACAACTGAAGTTATTGACCAGAATATAAAAGTTTCGCACTTTTTCTTTTGTAGATTTTTTTTGTATCATGAATAAAGTTGATTTTTGAAATATAATAAAAAAAGAACATAAAACTGCTTGGCACACAACGTCGATTCAAACTAATCCAATCTGCCTGCAAATAGGCTGAATCTCTCCATTCCCTGCAGTCTGCTCATGTCTGAATGCCTCTTAAACTTCTCTTCTGCCACTACCCCTGACAGTCCGCCCAGGTGCCTACCACTCTCTTCAGTAAAAACAGTCCCGAGTATTTTTTTAAACCTTCCCTTTCTCACTTTAAGCTTAAGTCCTCTAGAATTTGACCTTTCCACCCTGGGGAAAAGACTCTGTCTACACTATCTATGCCTCTCCTCTCTTCAATTGTCCATACTTCTGCCAGGTCTCCAGAGAAAACAACCCAGGTTTGTCCAACCTCTCCTTATGGCTAATACTCTCTAATCCAGGCAGCATCCTGGTGAACCTCTTCTGCATCCCCTCCAACGCCTCCGCAAAAGAAGGCAGAGCACGGTGGAGAAGGCAGCTGGGAACGGGGGGGGGGGGCAGAGTGAAAGGGGAACTGAAGTGAGTGTGCAGAAGAAAAGGCCTACACACACCCCAGCTCCCATCACCCTATTTCTTCCCCCGGCCCCACCCACTCCATCTGTACAGCACCCACACACTTCAGGGTCCCCTATCCCCCATGACTCTACCTGCCCTCCCCACCATCCCTACATGGCTCCACATCCTGTCTTCCTTTCCCAGCCATCATCTTGTTGCCTCCACTTCTCACCCTCTGCCCCTATTTCCACTTTCCCCTCCTCCATCAGCCTATCACACCTCCCCACCTATCGCCCACCAGCTCTTGCTTCACCCTACTGGTACAGGAGCCTGAAAACACACATTCAACATTTTAGGAACAGCTTCTTCCCCTCCGCCATCGGATTCCTGAACTGACAATGAACCCACGAACACTCCCTCACTGTTCTTGCTCTCTTTTTGCACTACTGATTTTATTTTTTTAGATTATGAGGACACTCAGTCCTCTTTTATTGTCATTTAGTAATGCATGCATTAAGAAATGATATAATGTTCCTCCAGTGTGATATCACAGAAACACAAGACAGACCAAGACTGAAAAACTGACAAAAACCACATAATTATAACATATAGTTACAACAGTACAAAGCAATACCGTAATTTGATAGAAGAACAGACCATGGGCACGGTAAAAAAAGTCTCAAAGTCTCTCGAAAGTCCCATCGTCTCATGCAGATGGTAGAAGGAAGAAAAACTCTCCCTGCCATGAGCTTCCAGCGCCGCAAACTTGCCAATGCAGCACCCTGGAAGCACCCGACCACAGTCTGATTCTCAGTCGGTCCGAAAACTTCGAGCCTCCGACCAGCCCTCCGACACCGAGCACCGAGCACCATCTCTGCCGAGCACTTCAACCCCGGCCCCAGCTGCCAGCAACAGGCAAAGCCGAGGATTTGGGGCCTTCCCTCCGGAGATTCTCGATCGCACAGTAGCAGCGGCAGTGAAACAGGCATTTCAGAAGTTTCTCCAGGTGTTCCTCTGTGCTTCTCACGTCCGTCTCCATCAAATCAGGATTGTGCACGGCCCCTATTTAACAAATACGATATCATTTCACCGGAGAGGCCGCGCGCGCTGCATCGCGCCGCCATCTTCTCCTCCCTCCAGGATCTTTTACATAGATTTCTTATTGTAATTAATAGTTTTTATATGTAATGCACTGAACTTTTGCTGCAAAACAAAACACTTTAAAGGAAATTTATTATCAAAGTACACACATATATACACAAAATGCATCACTGAATTATGGCTGAAAGAAGATTATGGCTGGGAGCTTAACAGACAAGAATACATTTCATATCGAAAGGACAGGCAGGTTAGGCAGACAGTGGTGGTGTAATTCTGCTGGTAAAATATGAAATCAAATCATTAGAAAGTGGTGACATAGGATCGGAAGATTGTTGTGAGTAGGGCTAAGAAACTGCAAGGGTAAAAAGACCCTGATGCGAGCTATACACAAACCACCAAACAGTAGGAAGAATGTGGTCTGCAAATGACAACGGGATTAACAGAAAATGTATGTCAAAAGGGCAATGTTACAGTAATCAGGGGGGATTTTAATGTGCAGGTAGATTGGGAAAATCAGGTCAGTGCTAGATCTCAAGAGGGTGAGTTTGTAGAATGTCTCCGAGATGGGTTTTTTATACCAGTTCGTGGTTGAACCCACTAGGGTATTAGCTATTCTGGATTTGGTGTTGTGTAATGAACCAGAATTGATTAGGGAGCCCTTAGGGGGTCAGTGATTATACTATGATAGAATCCACACTGAAATTTGAGAAATAGAAGCTAAAGTCAGGTGTATCAGTATTACAGTGGAATAAAGGGAATTACAGAGGCATGAGAGAGGAGCTGGCAAAAATTGATTGAAAGGGAACATAACAGGGATGACGGCAGAGCAGCAAATGCAGGCATTTCTGGGAGCAATTTGGAAGGCACAGGATATATACATCCCAAAGAAGAAGAGGTGTTCTAAAGGCAGAATGATGCAACTGTGGCTGACAAGAGAAGGCGACACCAACATCAAAGCCAAAGAGGGGGCATATAATAGAGCAAAAATTAGTGGGCAACAACAGAGGGCAACTTAAAAAGTCATAAAGGAGGAAAAGATGGAATACAAAGGAAAGCAACCCAATTATATAAAAGAGGATACCAAAAGTTTCTTCAGATGTATATGTTGTAAAAGGGAGTAGATATCAGACCACTGGAGAGGTAGTAACAGGGGACAAGGAAGTGGTGATGAACTGAATAAGCACTTTGCATCAGTCTTCACTGCGAAAGACACTAGCAATGTGCCAGAAGTTTGAGAGGACAGAAGTGTATGAAGTTGCAATTATGAGGGAGAATGTACTTGGGAAACTGAAAGGTCTGAAGGAAGATAAGTCACCTGGACCAGATTTTCTACATCCCAGAGTTCTCAAAGAGGTAGCTGAAGAGATAGTGGAGGCATTAGTAATGATCTTTCAAGAATCAACGGATTCTGGCATGGTTCTGGAGGACTGGAAAATTGCAACTGTCACTCCACTCCTCAAGAAGGCAGAAAGAATAAATTATAGGCCAGTTAGTCTGACTTCAATATTTGAGAAGATGTTGGAGTTGATTGTTAAGGATGTTGTTTTGGAGTACTTGGAAGCACATGATAAAATAGGCCATAGTCAGCATGGTTTCCTCAAGGGAAATTCTTGTCTGCTACATCCATCAGAATTCCTTGAAAAAATAACAAGTAGGGTAGACAAAGGAGAATCGGTTGATGTTGTGTACTTCGATTTTCAGACGGCCTTTGACAAGGTGCCTCACATGAGACTGCATAACAAGTTAAGAGCCCATGGTATTACAGGAAAGGTACTAGCATGGTTAGAACATTGGCTGATTGGTAAGAGGCAAAAAGTTGGAAAAAAAGGATTCTTCTCTGGTTGGCTGCTGGTGACTAGTTGTGTTCTTCAGGGACTGGTGTTGGGACTACTTCTTTTTATTACATGTCAATGATTTGGATGATAGAATTGATTGCTTTGTGGCCAAGTTTGCAGATGTTATGAAGATAGTTGGAAGGGCAGGTAATTGTGAGGAAGCAGAGAGGATACAGAAGGACTTAGACAGATTCGGAGAATTGGCAAAGCAATGGTAGATGGAATACAGTGTTGGGAAGTGTATGGTCATGCACTTTGGTAGAAAAAATAAAACTGCAGACTATTTTCAAAATGAAGAGAAAATTTTAAAAGTCTGAGTTGCAAAGGGACTTGGGGTTCCTTGTGCAGGATTTCCTAAAGATTAATTTGCAGGTTGAGTCATTGGTCAGGAAGGCAAATGCAATATTAGCATTCATTTCGAGAGGACTAGAATACAAAAGCAAGGATGTAATGTTGAGGCTTTCTAAGGCACTGGTGAGGCTTCACTTGGAGTATTGAGAATATCTAAGAAAGGATGTGCTGACTTTGGAAAGGCTTCAAAGGAGGTTCACAAAAATGATTCTGAAAATGAAAGGCTTATCATTTGAGGAGTGTTTGATGGTCCTGGGCCTTTTCTCACTGGAATTTAGATGAATGAAGGGGGAAATCACTTTGAAAGCTGTCGAATATTGAAAGGCCTTGATAGAGTGAATGTGGAGAGGGTGTTTCCTATGGTGGGGAAGTCTAAGACCAGGGGTCACAGTTAGAATAGGGGGATGACCATTTATAATGGAGATGAGCAGGAATTTCTATAGCCAGAGAGTAGTGAATCAAGGGAATTCATTGCCACAGGCGGCTGAGCAAGACAAGTCATTGGGTATATTTAAAGCAGAGGTTGCTAGGTTCTTGATTTGTCAAGGCATAAAGGGATATGGGGAGAAGGCAGGAGATTGGGCCTGAGAGGGAAATGGATCAGCCATGACGAAATGGTGAAGCAGAGTCGATGGGCCAAATGGCCTGATTCTGTTCCCATATTTTATGGGTTTATGTCACCAAACGTATTCCTGAGATTAATTTCGTGTGGGCTATCATAATAAACACAAGAAATACAGTAGGATCAGTAAGACAACACCACTGGGCAGACAACAATGTGTAAAAAAAAATCAACAAACAGCAAATACAAAACAAAAGAGAAAAAAATAAATAAATATACAGTAATATTGAGAACTTAAGAAGAGTCTTTGAAAGTGAGTCTAGTTCTGTGAGTTGAGTTCAGTGGGAACAGTTCAGTGATGAGGCAAGTGAAGTTGAGTGAAGTTATCTCCTCCAGTTCAAGAGCCTGATGGTTGAGGGGTAATAACTATTCCTGAACCTGGTGGTGCCAGTCCTGAGGCTCCTGCACCTTCTTCCTGATGGCAGCAGCGAGAAGAGAGCATGTCCTGGATGTGGGGGTCCTTCGTGATGGACGCAGCTTTCCTGGAACAGTGCTCTCTGTAGACGTGCTCACTGGTGGGGAGATGGACTGGGTTGTATCCACTACTTTGTGTAAGATTTTCCATTCAAGGGCAATGGTGTTTCCACACCAGGCCATGATGTTAATATACTCTCCACCACACATCTATATAAGTTTGTCAAAGTTTTAGATGTCATGTTGAATGGTTGTAAACTTCTAACAAAATAGAAGCACTGTTGTGTTTTCTTCGTAATGGCACTTACGCGCTGGGCCCAGAACAGATCCTCTCAAATGATAACACCGAGGTACCTAAAGTTGCTTTCGCTTTCCACCTTTGATCCTCTGATGAGGACTGGCTCACCATTTCCTCCTCCTGAAGTCGATAATCAGCTCCTTGGTCTTGCTGACATTGAGTGAGAGTTTGTTGTTGTGGCACCACTCAGCCAGATTTCCAATCTCCCTCCTACACGCTGACTCGTCACCACCTTTGATTTGGCCAACGACAGTGGTGTCGTCAGCAAATTTAAATATGGCATTGGAGCTGTGCTTAGCCACACAGTCGTAAGTGCAAAGCGAGTAGAGCAGGGGACTAAGCACACAGCCTTGTGGTGTACCTGTGCTGATGGAGATCATGGAGGAGATCTGGTTGAAAATCTGATTTAACTGTGGTCTGCAAGTGAGGAAATTGAGGACCCAGTTGCACAAGGAGATATTGAGCCCAAGGATTTGAAGTTTTTGATTAGCTTTGAGGGGATGGCATATTGAAAGTCATTTTTTAGTGATAATAAACCTGATTCTGATTCCCATTCCCTTCCCCTCACCTCTGTACACGACCATCTCACCACTATCTCCCTGTCCTGATAAAGGGTGTCAGCCCGAAACATTGACAGTTCATTTCCCTCCACAGATGCTGCCTGGCCCGCTGACTCCCTCCGGCAGATCGTTTGTTGTTTCAGACTCTGGCATCTGCAGTCTCTGCTGCCTCCAGGATGATTGAGTGGACGGGATTGCTCTGCTAGGTGCTAGCATTTACACAACAGGCCGAATGGCTTCCTCCAGCGCTGTAACAGTTCTCTTGTTTCACGCTGCTGGAGTAGAGAATAGGAAGGGTCCCGGAATGTCAGGATTGGGAGCTTTGCCCAGGAACGGTGAGGGCTCTCTGATCACACCGCTCCCCCGCGAATCCGTGGGTCAGTGGCTGGTACCTGGGCGACCCACGTGGCGCCTTCCTCCTCAGGCCATCCCGGCTGCATTTCACGCCCCACACTGCCCATGAGCCTGGGCTGTGCGGCTGCTGTGACGGAGATCGGTCCTGAGGATGGGTTTCTCGCCACTGGACGGAGGGATGGGAGGGACTGGAGGGACGGAGGGATGGGACTGGACGGAGGGGTGGGACTGGACGGAGGGATGGGACTGGACAGAGGGGTGGGACTGGACGGAGGGGTGGGACTGGACGGAGGGATGGGACTGGACAGAGGGGTGAGACTGGACGGAGGGATGGGACTGGAGGGAGGGGTGGGACTGGATGGAGGGATGGGACTGGAGGGATGGAGGGATGGGACTGGACGGAGGGGTAGGACGGGATGGAGGGATGGGACTGGACGGAGGGAGGGATGGGACTGGAGGGAGGGAGGGGTGGGACTGGACGGAGGGATGGGACTGGATGGAGGGATGGGACTGGAGGGATGGAGGGATGGGACTGGAGGGAGGGGTGGGACTGGACGGAGGGATGGGACTGGACGGAGGGAGGGATGGGACTGGAGGGAGGGAGGGGTGGGACTGGAGGGACGGAGGGGTGGGACTGGATGGAGGGATGGGACTGGAGGGACGGAGGGATGGGACTGGAGGGAGGGGTGGGACGGAGGGAGGGAGGGGTGGGACTGGACGGAGGGAGGGATGGGACTGGAGGGAGGGAGGGGTGGGACTGAAGGGACGGAGGGATGGGACTGGACAGGGGGCTGGGACTGGAGGGAGGGTTGGGACTGGAGGGAGGGAGGGATGGGACTGGACGGAGGGAGGGATGGGACTGGAGGGAGGGGTGGGACTGGAGGGATGGAGGGATGGGACTGGACGGAGGGGTGGGACTGGAGGGAGGGAGGGGTGGGACTGGACGGAGGGATGGGACTGGAGGGACGGAGGGATGGGACTGGATGGAGGGGTGGGACTGGAGGGAGGGAGGGGTGGGACTGGAGGGAGGGATGGGACTGGAGGGACGGAGGGATGGGACTGGAGGGAGGGATGGGACTGGAGGGAGGGAGGGGTGGGACTGGACGGAGGGAGGGATGGGACTGGAGGGAGGGAGGGGTGGGACTGGACGGAGGGATGGGACTGGAGGGACGGAGGGATGGGACTGGAGGGAGGGAGGGGTGGGACTGGACGGAGGGGTGGGACTGGAGGGACGGAGGGATGGGACTGGACGGAGGGGTGGGACTGGAGGGAGGGAGGGATGGGACTGGAGGGACGGAGGGATGGGACTGGAGGGAGGGATGGGACTGGAGGGAGGGAGGGGTGGGACTGGAGGGAGGGAGGGGTGGGACTGGACGGAGGGATGGGACTGAGGGAGGCGCGGTCGCCCATGCAGAGCGTCCCGAGCCTCATGACCACCCGGCTGAAGCAAAGGTACGACCCCTCTCCCGCGGCCCTGTGCCAAAGGACGGCGGCGGGATTAACGTGAAGGCGTCCCGCTGGAATCTGGAGCAGCTCACAGCTCACAGCCTGCTGTGGGGCCACATCTGAGAGAGGGAAGGAACTCCCAACCTCTTGGATCAAAAACCCCCGCGACAGGACTGAGAGCGGTGGGGTGCGGGGTTGGGGGGATGGCCAGTATAGAGAGAGCGAGAGGGACTATTGGTGATGGGTGGAGTGAGGGAAGGCAGGCAGGTAGAGCTGGGTGGGGAGGGGGAGGGGAGGAGAGCTGGGTGGGGAGGGGGAGGGGAGGGGAGGGGAGTAGAGGGGAGGAGAGCTGGGTGGGGAGGGGGAAGGGAGGGGAGGGGAGTAGAGGGGAGGAGAGCTGGGTGGGGAGGGGGAAGGGAGGGGAGGGGAGGAGAGGGGAGGAGAGGGGAGGAGAGCTGGGTGGGGAGGGGGTGGGGAGGGGAGGAGAGCTGGGTGCGGAGGAGCGCTGGGTGGGGAGGGGGAGGGGAGGGGAGGGGGAGGGGAGGAGAGCTGGGTGGGGAGGGGGTGGGGAGGGGGTGGGGAGGGGAGGAGAGCTGGGTGGGGAGGGGAGGGGAGGGGAGGGGAGGAGAGCTGGGTGGGGAGGGGGAGGGGAGGGGAGGGGAGGAGAGCTGGGTGGGGAGGGGGAGGGGAGGGGAGGGGAGGGGAGGAGAGCTGGGTGGGGAGGGGGTGGGGAGGGGAGGAGAGCTGGGTGGGGAGGGGGAGGGGAGGGGAGGGGAGGAGAGCTGGGAGGGGAGGGGAGGGGAGGAGAGCTGGGTGGGGAGGGGGTGGGGAGGGGAGGAGAGCTGGGTGGGGAGGGGGAGGGGAGGGGAGGAGAGCTGGGTGGGGAGGGGGTGGGGAGGGGAGGAGAGCTGGGTGGGGAGGGGGAAGGGAGGGGAGGGGAGGAGAGCTGGGTGGGGAGGGGGAGGGGAGGGGAGGGGAGGAGAGCTGCAGCTGGGAGGTTGAGGGCAGGTGAGTGGTAGGTGGAGGTAGACAACCAGGGAAGAAAATGGAGGATCTCTGGGAATCAGGGGCACCCATTCCCTGAAGGAAACCCCAGCCAGAGGGACATTAGCCTGGCCATTGTTGCAAACTTGGATCCTGATGGCGGGGTGAAGGGGTGAATCTCCACTCTCCGCTTATCAGCACCCACACCAAGTGGAACAGACTCCAGTTCCATAGCACGCACAGCAGCTGTGATCAGTTCTTGTTCCCCACTCTCGGCAGGTTTTATGCAATCCATTTGTAATTGTAAATTTCTCCCAGTGTGTAGAACCTGGGGGGGTTGGTGGCAATGTGGAGTGTAGGCGGCTGGGTGGGGTGGTGACCTTATAAACTCATGAGGGATTGTGATGAAGCAAATAGCTTCAGACAAGAGAATCCTCCAGTGATCTAAACGGATCTCCCCAAGATCAAGATGCACGACGTAGGAGAAGAAAGGTGGCCAGAACGGTCAGAAACACTTCCTGTAGCACCAGCGTCAACTCCTACATCCACCAGGGAGGCGGTCCCAGAACCTGAAACTGTTTCACAGTCACAAGTCTCTCCTGCCAAACAGAGGGTCAAGAAAGACATTATCCCACAAGAGTAAGACAGCCGCCTCAGAGATTAAATCTTTAGGCCTGACTGGGACAAATTATAATTTACAGTACTCTGCTGTGGATGTCTGTATATAGTATTTGTATTATACAATACACTGTGCATATAGTTGAAATGTATTCTCTATAGATTTGGCGTTTAAGCAGGGAGAACATAAGAACATAAGAAATAGGAGCAGTAGTCGGCCATCTGGCCCATCGAGCCTGCCCCGCCATTCAATACGATCATGGCTGATCTGGCCATGGACTCATCTCCACCTGCCTGCCTTTCCCCATAACCATTAATTCCCTTGCTATGCAAAAACCTATCCAACCTGGTCTTAAATATATTTACTGAGGTAGCCTCCGTTGCTTCATTGGGCAGAGAATTCCACAGATTCACCACTCTCTGGGGAAAGCAGTTCCTCCTCATCTCCATCCTAAACCTACTCCCCCGAATTTTGAGGCTATGTCCCCTAGTTCTAGTCTCTCCTAACAGCGGAAACAACGTTCCTGCCTCTATATCTTATCTACAAACAATCTGCTATCTTATCTATCCTCTTGTGTTAGGAGTGTTGTGTATTTAATATTTCAATAATATTTGAGCAATCTTGTAAATAAGTTGTTGCTTAAACATTTTTGTTTAAATAATTCATTACAAGTAACATGTATAAATAACTGAATTGCACATGTGTGGTGGTAGAGGCAAATTCATTAGAGATATTTGGATAGACTCATGGATGTGAGGAAGATGGAGGGATATGGACATGGTGTAGGTAGGAGGGATTAGTGTTTGGATGTTTTTGATTTGCTTTTTAACTGGTTCAGCATGACATTGTGGGCCGAATAGCCTGTCCTGTACTGCTCAATGTTCGATGTACCAATGAAAAGTATGTGCCTCGCTCAAAGTAAAGAACAAACTAAGACTCTCGTTTCAGACACTCTGTCTTTTCATTTTAATTAGTTTCATGTTTTGACATTACAAAAGGTAGCAGTCACAGTGGAGGAGTCTAAGAGCAGAGGACACAGGTTTAAGGTGTGAGGGATAACGTTTAAAGGGGATCTGAGGAGCAACTTTTTCACAAAGACGGTGGGCATACAGAACGAGCTGTCAGAAGAACTAACAGAGGTGGGAACGGTTACCCAAATACATGGATAGGAAAGGGTTAAGGGCATGTAAGCTAAATGGAGACAAACCTCAGGTCTGTATCCTGGTTGGTATGAATGAATTAGGTCAAAGTGCATGTTTTGTATAAATCTAGGATTCTAATGAAAAATGGGGTGATCAATTTCAGATTAGTGTAAATGGTATGAATTTATGGGCTGAAGAGCCTCTTTCCATGCTGAATATACTTTCTCCCCTCTCCCCCTCCATCCTCCCCACCCCTCTCTCCTTCCCCCTCTCTCTACACTCTCTCCCCCTCTATCCCCTCCCTGTCTCCCCTCCCCTTGTATCTTCCCCCTCCCTCCCATGTCTCTCTTTCTGCCTCTCTCCCCTTCTCGCTACCCCTCTCCCCAACACCTCTCTCTTCCCCTCCCCTTCTATCTTCCCCCTCTCTCTCCCTCTGTGACCACAATTCATGCCCACTTCTGTGACTTTTGCCACAATTATAATCTCACACTTTATCATTTACCTGTACAGCACTTTCCCTGCAGCTGTTACACTTTATTCTGTGTTGTTATTGGTTTTCCTTGTACTACCTCAACGCACTGTGCAATAATCTGATCTGTAGCCAAGAAGGTGGCGAATCTATGGAATTTGTTGCCACAGGCAGCAGTGCAGGCCAAGTCATTGTGTGTATTTAAGGCAGAGATTGATAGGTATCTGAGTAGCCAGGACATCAAAGGTTGTGGTGAGAAGGCGGGGGAGTGGGACTAAATGGGGGAATGGATTAGCTCATGATAAAATGGCAGAGCAGACTCGATGGGCCGAATGGCCGACTTCTGCTCCTTTGTCTTATGTATGAAGTCTCCAAGACAAGTTTTTCACTGTGCCTCAGTACACGTGACAATAGTAAACCAATTGCAATTCCAACAAACCTTTAAAGAACAGGTTTAATTTAGATTACGAAGACACGCAGTCCTTTTTTATTGTCATTTAGTAATGCATGCATTAAGAAATGATACAATATTTCCTCCGGTGTGATATCACAAAACACAGGACAGACCAAGACTGAAAAAACTAACAAAACCACATAATTATAACATATAGTTACAACAGTGTAACAATACCATAACTTGATGAAGTCCATGAGCACAGTAAAAAGTTCAAATTCTCTCAAATGTCCCACATCTCACGCAGACGGGAGAAGGAAGAAAAACTCTCCCTGCCATGCCGACCACAGTCCGACTCTGAGTCATCCGAAAACTTTGAGCCTCCGATCAGCTCTCCGACACCGAGTACTGAGCGCCATCTCTGTCCGAACGTTTCGACCTCAATCTCGGTCGCCAACAGCAGGCAAAGCCAGGGATTTTGAGGCCTTCCCTCCAGAAGATTCACGATCGCGCAGTAACGACAGCAGCGAACGGGCGTTTCAGAAATTTCTCCAGATGTTCCTCTGTGCTTTCACGTCCGTCTCCAACAAATCAGAATTTTCCACGGCCCCTATGTAACGGATATGGTATCATTTTCACCGGAGGGCTGCGCACGCAGTCAATGAAATGTCAAATGGAAGTCTAAGCACTGAGTTACGATGGTAATCCATCGTCATTGGATTTCGATGGACAACCGAAGATCAGGACGGAACAAACTGGGTAGAATCATGGGACATCAGTTGGGGAAAAGTGGATCAATTTTCATTGCTTAGATGGTGGGGAGAATTTGCCATAATTGCCATAAACCAATTTCTGGCAGGATCAATAAAACATATCTGCTATGAATTTGCTATAATTTCTCCCTGAGGGGATGAAGGAGACGGGTCAAGATCTCCCCCCATCACGAGAGACAGAGGGAGTTCCCACCTTCTCCCCATCCCAAAAATTGCGTGATTTATAAATTGGTAGCAGAGCAAGATCTTAAACTTGTACCACACTCTGTTCTAATCGGCCTTCCGTCTTTTACCTCCAGATGATTGAACATTATTGCCCAGAATAAATCCTACTTTTTATATAGTTGACGTGAAGTATCTCATGACTTGTTTCTCATTACGTAAAAATCATTCAGTTTAATTGATATTATCCATTTCCAAAACTGTTTGCTCATTTCAACATTTGCATATTTCCAGCAATTCACCAATCATTGAGTGAAAACGGAAAAGGCTTTGAATGGCTTATTCTATTGCCAATTTACACGCAAGTAGCATCACCGATATTTAATGGGACACTAACCTCACCTTTTTTGTGATTGTCTTCTGGTGACAGCTCTGACCAGCTGAATGGCGAGACCCTGTGGTGTGCGGATCAGCTGATGTCAAATGTTGCTGAGCTAGTTAAGCAATACACTAAACTTTAGACCCCAACCCGCGTTCCGTGGACCCCTTGCTTAATGGTATTGGCCCATGGCTTTAGAAAGGTTGGGAACCCCTGCGAGCGCAGGCGAACTGATGTCTTGCTGTCATTCGGAAACTCCTTGCCGAGTTTCGGCAGCGATTGTAGGTCCACTCTCGCCTAAGCTGGGCAGGAGTAGACCACCCGGTCACTCAAGTGGGCTCAACCATTGACTATGATCATCTCAGCTCGTCTTCTGTGTCAGTTTCCATAACCCTCAATTGCCTAAAACAAAACTTCAGTGACTGACTCTCCATTGTCTGGAGTACTGTATAGGATTACAATAGACAATAGGTGCAGGAGTAGGCCATTCAGCCCTTCGAGCCAGCACCGCCATTCACTGTGATCATGGCTGATCATCCACAATCAGTACCCTTTTCCTGCCTTCTCCCCATATCCCTTCACTCTGCTATCTTTAAGAGCTCTATCTCTTTTTTGAAAAAATCCAGAGAATTGGCCTCCACTGCCTTCTGGGGCAGAGCATTCCACAGAACCACAACCCTCTGTGTGAAAAAGTGATTACGGTGATTTCCCACCGGCCGTAGGAAGAAGTTGTTAAGTACCTCATATTGTAAATAGCCGGCTGCTAGTGTAGTGCCAGGCGCACCGGCGAGTGGGAGCGGTCCCGGGTTTGAATCCCGCCGGCTCCCTGCACGCTTTCCACACGCACTAGGTTCCGCGTCGAGCTACAGACAACAGGCAAAGGAAACGGCGCGGGTAGGACCACCACAAATAATCATTTGTAAATAACCGCCTCCTCACCTTGTAACTAAATCCCATCACATTCAAAGAGCACTTTGACAGCAGAACATATAGTAACATTTTTATTTTTTAAGAAAATACAAATTCACAGAAGCAACGTATTGATTTAAAAAAAAAGCAGTAAGATTTTTTTTGCTGAAGAAGACATCTTTCAGCACCCAATCAATCACCATACATATTTAATTCTTCCGCCACCCTCACAGCACGGCAGTTTTACTGTGGCGTGAACAACAATCTCAGTGCCTTAGTAAGTGTTTTAAAAGTGCAATTTAACAAATGAACATGTCTCAGCTGCTGATTGTGTGAAATTTGGGATTAAAGATAATTTGACAACAGGAAAGGAAAGAAGATCAAAAGGCAATGAAAACTCACGGTCAGTTATTACAGTTGGATTTACATTCACTGAAATGGCGGCGGAGGCGGACTTGCAAAAGGGAACTGAACAAATAATGGAATTGGAACAATGTGCACATATCTACCTGTAGTCAACCAGGAGACTAGCTCTGTCACATAGCCACCATGAACACATTGCCCTTGCAGATGCTGTGACAGTGCAGGATGGATGAGTTATAACAGCAGTGATGCCCCCACTGAATGAGAACCACCACCCTTTAACTGAAGAGAGAAACTCTCCTTGTGCTACCACACCACTACCTTTAAAGGTCTTTGACCCGAGGAGGTACTTCAGGACCAAGCACACTGATAGCTCTTCAGTTGCATGTAAACCAAACCAGGTAAGGACTAGATAGGTTTCCTCCCCAAATGCTCATTAGTGAATCTGAAGGATTAAATGACAATTCAATAGTTTTATGGCCATCATGACTAATTCCAAACATCTGTTTGAGTTTTCCTTAATTACTGTTTATTTCTTACTTGAAGTTTTCAGTGGCCACTGTGAAATTGGATCTTGCACGATTGGCTGAAGAGCCTGATTCTATACACCTGGATCAATAGTCCAAGCCCCCAGTCGCTAATCTGGTAACATGGACAGAGTGGATGTGGCAAAGTTGTTTCCCATGATGGGGGAGTCTAGTATGAGAGGGCATGGCTTAAGGATTCAAGGGCGCCCATTCAGAACAGAAATGCAAAGAAAATTTTTTAGTCAGAGGGTGGTGAGTCTATGGAATTTGTTGCCACGGGCAGCAGTGGAGGCCAAGTCACTGGGTGTATTTAAGGCAGAGATTGATAGGTATCTGAGTAGCCAGGGCATCAAAGGTTATGGTGAGAAGGCGGGGGAGTGGGACTAAATAGGAGAATGGATCAGCTCATGATAAAATGGCAGAGCAGACTCGATGGGCCAAATGGCCTACTTCTGCTCCTTTGTCTTATGGTCACTACGTTAACTACCGAGAGCAGGTGGCGATCACTCAGGCCCCAGCTGACTGCCACTTAGTACAATCACAGCTGAACTTCCGCAATATTTTCCTCACCGAACCCCTCCATTCTTTGAAAGTCTCACAGTCCGTCAACAGCAGCCTTAAATATTTTCAATAACTGAGACATCTGCAGTTCCCCAAGGTTAAAAAAAATCCAAAGTTCTTTCAGTAAATGTATTTCTCAGCTCATTCAAGAAGGTTCAAGGTTCACAAAATCCCAAAGATTGGCACCACTTCTCGACTGTCCAACAGATGAATCAATATCATGCAGTTACTGTTCAAATTCCTGGACTAGCAGCCAAGGTCTGGAACTTTGATCTAGAGACTCCAGTTAGAATCCAACCACATTAGCTGGGGAGGGAAGGGAAGGGTTTAAACTGTCATTAAATAAATGGGGAATTAAAATGGCTAGTTTCTGTAGTGGGAATGTGAAATAACCAGAGTGGTATAAAACCCTAGCCTACATGTGACCTCAGACTACCAAAACAATTGACCTCAGGCCTTAGTTCAGGGGTATTGACGGTTGGATAATTCCCAGTATTGCCAATGCTGTGAACAAGTTAAAAAGAAAAGCCCTCTCTGAACATTACATTGCACTAAATTGCCTTTGCTTCATGGGTATGCAAGTTCAATCCTCCCTCCATCAGCAGCCCTTTCCCATGGAAATCAAGGAGCTTGGATTCACTTGTGTAATGCTAAGTGTTGATGTCCTTGGGAATGACGACCATAACCAAAATGGTGGCTCCAGCACAGTCTCACCAATGCGATGTAGCCTAGCTCCTACCACAATAAATACTGAAGAGGAAAAGCTGTAGCTAAACCCAAGATAAAATGACATGGATGAATGGGGGATGGGGGGAGGCGTCTAATAAGCTGTCAATTTTAATGTGGAGCAGAGATTTCCCAAATCTTTAGTGCACCATTGGACCAATACGCTGTTCCCAACTCGGTGAGAATACCAGATGGGAATCATGCACACACTCAGTGAAGATCTCCAACTCCCCATTGCAGCAGTGTAGATTTCCAGAACCTACGTTAAGGCCTGGGGGTGGAATGCCCCCGGCCAGAGCTGCTCTCTGAATACAACACGAATACCATGGGGAGCTATTGCAAATAAAAAGATAGCAACAAATCCCAAATCCTGGAGCACAGTCCCAACCACTAGGTTGAAGTGGATAGAGGGGCACAGGAGGACATACAGGAATAAAAAAAAATAACAAGGAAAATGGCAGCTCAACTGAGAGCCTACAACTAGTATCGTAGACCAAGTTCGTGGCCAACTTCTCTGGCAAAGATAAACTAAGGTGAGACATAATATTTGTAAGTATGCAGGTCTCAGAGGCAGACATTGGAAGATGAATCCAAAATTGATGGTTATAAACACCAAAAATAAAATGAGGAACTGAGAAGGAACGAAACTTCCCCAGACAGAAGTGGAGTGGTGGAACTTGAAAGTACGTGGGCAGGGAGTAATGAAGACCTTGCGTTTAACAGCAACCAGAATTACATGAATGAAGTGAAGGTTTTGCGCACAGTGTTAAAAGAGTTCGAGTGGGAGGTACCGTACCCGGTGGTGACTCTGCCTCCAGCAAGACTAGCTGTTCCTGTGCTGAGAATGCTCACCCAGAGTATTCAAGGGCTGGAGTGCTTCACTCTGCCACATTTTAACTATTAGAAATGCAAACTTCTCGGTTTTTATCGATTTGTTCCAGGAGTGTGGATGTGTGGAAACACAGCACCATTTATTACCCATCACCAAGTGCTCCTGAACCGAGGGGTTATGAGTTAACCACTTAGGTGTCACGCTCCGGCTGTGCCGGGTAAGAAGAGCAGATTTCCTCTCTGGACATCACTAATGTACCAGGTGGGTTTGTATAACAGCTCAGTGGCATTACCGTCACTGTCAATGATATTAATTCAAAAACCAATGGATCCTGATGAAAGACCTCAGCTTGAAAAGTCAACTCCATAGATACTGCCTAACCCCTCTGAGTTCCTCCAGTATTTTGTGCGTATTGTTCTGATTTCCAGCATCTGCAGAATCTCTTATGGTAAAAATCAATATTTATTTATTTTGTTGAACTTAAGTTCCCAAGCTGCCACCGTAGGATATGAACTCGTAGCTCAAGCTCAATGTTGCAGAGGTCTGGCTGCCAATCCAGTAATTTGACCATGAGGCTACTGTCCTCTGGAATCTATTACCAAGTTTAGTTTCACTACTCGAGGGGCTTAGTTTTTCAAAGGTACAGTCCTGTTGACACAGGCTGACTATAATATTCCAGTGGAATCAGGATATCTGGTTTTGAGTGATCAGAAGATCCTTGTTAATAAATTGCATGCTGTTAAAGAACAAATATCATTCCATCCCAATTTTAACATGTTAAATGCTTCACCTACCATCCAGGATGAAGGATGAAGCAGCCTGCTTGATAAGAGCCCTATTATAGGTCTATGTCTGGAGACCGATCCATGTTGGGCTGAACAGCCTGCAACAGTGCTGCACACTTTTACCTGAGAGAATGGACAGTCAATGGCCAAGACATCCACACTGACTGTTTAACCCCTAGAGTACCAGAAACACCATAATTGAAGGAAAACTACATTAAAAAATAGACCATCAAGAGCCAACAGGATAAGTAATCCCTTCAGAATTTCCCACCTAAGCATAAAATATGCCCAATTTTCAATGAAATGCACAAAGAGTTAAAGACCAGATCCTCAACAGCGGTTAATGCTGTTTCATGGCGGCCAAGTACAGGCCTTGGGCCTCCTGTTGCCATGGTGATGGAGGCTCCTTCACAGCAGTAGTGGGTAGTCTCTGGGCCTTCTGTTTGGTTTGAACTGGTCTTCTGGATACACGTAGAGCATTACCACTCCGCTTGGGTTGATAGTGACAGTGAACTTGGTGTCAAGCTGCAGGCCGTGCTGGACGCGACCTGTGTACACGTCCTGTGCCTAAACATGGAGGAGACAAAACACGACAGATCAGGGCAACACAAACTGGAGGCGGTGCTTAAAGCTGTTCATTAGGCCCTGCTGAGGGAAAGAAATGTTTTCTAAAAACAGAAATAAAGTCTTGCATCAGTATTTTTAATCAAATGTCCCAAAGCAGCAGAGATACCCAGGTTCGATCCTGACCTCTGGCACAGTCTGTCTGGAGTTTACACAATCACCCTGGGTTCCCCTAGGTGCTATGGTTTTATCCCACACCCCAAAGATGTGAGGGTTGATAAGGTAATCAGCCACTGTAAGCTGCCCCGTGTGTAGGTGAGGGGAAGAATCTGGGGGAATGTGAGGAGCAGACAGGGCTAGTGCAAGTCAGGGGTTCCCAACTTTTTTTAATGCCATGGAGGCTTACTGTTAATGGAGAAGTCCATGGTCCCCAGGCTGGGAATCACATGTAAATGGTGATTGATAGTGGGCCACAAGGCCTGTTTCCAGCCATTCAATGACAGGTTAAGATTGATGAAGTATTTAAGAATGTAGTGAATGAATCTAACAAGATCAATGACTTGGAACATTTTATTAATCAATGCCTTCCTTACCACCAACTCAAACTACAAGTTAACCTTTCGGAAATCCTGCACTAGGGCCCCCAAATACCCTGCACCTCTGAATTTTAAATTCACTCCCCTTTTAGAAATAGTTTATGCCTTTATTCCTTCATTCGAAGTGCTGGACCATACACTTCCCCACTCTGTATTTGATCTGCCAAGTCTACGCCCATTTTCCTTATCTATCCAAGTTCCTCCGTAACCGTTTCCTCAATACTACCTGCCAATCACTGAAGTCAAGCTAACTGGCTTATAATTTTCTGTTTTTGCCTCCCTCCCAGAGTGGAGTGACATTTGGCATTCCTCCAGAATCATTTTACAATCTAGTGATTCTTGAATGATCAGTACTAATGCTGCCACAATCTCTTCAGCTACCTCAGTGGGGTGTAGTACATCTGGTTCAGGTGACATATCTACTGTCAGACCTTTCAGCTTTCCAAGCACTTTCTTCTTAGTAACAGTACCTACACTCACTTCTGACTCCTGACATTCTTGAATTTCTGACATGCTACTGGTGTCTTTCGCATTGCAGACTGATGCAAAATACTTAATTCAGCTCATCCACCATTTCTTTGTCCCTCATCGCTGTCTCTCCAGCAACATCTTCCAATGGTCCAATGTCCATTCTTGTGTCTCTTTCACTTATCAGAGAAAAAAAACTTTTGGTATCATCTTTTATATTTGGCTAGCTTACCTTTACCTTTCACCTGTTTTCATCATTTCTCTCCTTATTGCTTTTTAGCTGTTTTCTGCTGGTTTTAAAATGCTTCCCAATCTTATATCTTCCTAGTTGTATCATATGCTACACGCACAACACGCTGGAGGAGCTCAGCAGTTCGGGCAGCATCCGTGGAAACGCATAGTCAATGGTTCGGGCTGAGACGTTGACTGTTCATTTCCACGGATGCTGCCCGACCTGCTGAGTTCCTCCAGCGTGTTGCTTTGACCCCAGCATCTGCAGAATGTTTTGTGTTTATGTATCATATGCTCTCTCTTTTGCTTCTGTGCTGTCTTGTCAGCCACGTTTGTCTCATGTTCTCTTTAGAATGCTAATTCTTTGGGAAGAACTGATCCTCTGTCTTCTAAATTACTCCCGGAAACTCCAGCCATCGCTGCTATACTGTCATTCCTGTCAAGTGTCCCCTTCCAATCAACTTTGGCCGGCTCCTCTCTCATGCTTCTGTGCTTCCCTTTACTCTACTGTCAGACCAATACATCTGATTTTAGCTTCTCCCTCTCAAACCGTTGAGTGAATTCCCAAACAAACTTCATCCCATTCTTGAGCACCGGAGGTGGTGTGGTACAGCATCCAAGCTGGTGTCGGTGCTGCCCCCCGGTGTTCATGTGGCAGAAGACTGCAGATTTCTGCAGTGTTCATAGATTCAGGGTCTCAGGCTATATATATTTTTCGTGTGGCTGCATTTTACTGATATTTTATGTATCTTATATGTGCTATACGTGTCTTAGGCTGTGTGTGACTGTTACTGTGTTTTGTACCTTGGCCCTGGAGTAAATTGTTTTGTTTGGCTGCATTCATGGGTATTCATGTATGGTTGAGTGACTATTAAACTTGACTGTCTATATATTTCAGGTTAATAAAAAGGATTTAGAAAAGGTCAAGCTACATCATATGAAAGTGTTGAATAAATGGCCTCCAAGTCTCTTCAAATTTAACCAAAGGATCAAAAGTGACACTTCTGATTTTTTCTAAATTTAAACAAGATATAGTTTGGGAAAACCATTGAAATATAGTAGGGGGATTGATCTCTTTCCACTGCAATAAAATGGATCTTCTAGCCATTAATGTAACAAATGCAATCATCCAACGAGCTGAAGAGGTTAATTAACTATGTTCCGTCATTGGTAAACCAAAAATTGTGGTAATAGGATGAGGTTGTAAATCAATACACAAAATTGTTGAAATAATATCAAAGATATCTTTCCAAAATTTTTTCAAAAGAGGGCAAGACCAAAGCATATGAGTCAAAGAAGCTAATTCAGAATGATATCTGACACAAACAGGATTTATATGAGAGTAAAAACGAGCTGGTTTATCTTTAGACACGTGGGCCCTCTGTACCACCTTTTCCGAATCCCTTTTATTAACCTAAAATATATGGACAGAGGAGCGGAGTTAATGACATTAATGATTGTATTCAATGTAATATAATACATTTGCTTTGTTTAGTTCGGTTTTTGGTTCAGTTTAGTTTAGTTTCTTTTATTTTGGGTTTTTTTTCTTGATATTTTTTCATTTTTCTTTTTATCATGTTTAATTATATTAAGAGTTTGGGAGGCCCAATATACTTGTATTATCTGTAATTTTTACTTGCATATGTCAATTACCAATAATGTAACCCCAATCTCTTTGTATTAGTATTGTTGCTATGTTTATGAATTTGAAAATTAATAAAAAGATTAACAGAGTGGGTGACGTAGTAGCGGACGACAGAGTAGGGAGGCTTTGGCTCGAGAGGCTTCGGCGAGCAGAGGCTGAGGACGAGCCTGCTCCCAGTGAGGCAAGGCCAGGTAAGTTCTTTTATTTACTCTAATTAACTTAGGGAAGGAGGGAAAAGAGGAGAGCAGTAGTGATAGGGGATTCGATAGTTAGGGGGACAGATAAGAGGTTCTGTGGGAGAGATCAAGAATCCCGGATAGTCTGTTGCCTCCCTGGTGCCAGGGTCCGTGATATCTCAGATCAGGTTCTCAGTATTCTCAGGAAGGAGGGTGAGCAGCCAGATGTCGTGGTCCATGTGGGGACCAATGACATGGATAGGAAGAAGGAGGAGGTCCTGCAAAGAGAATTTAGGGAGTTAGGTGCAAAGTTGAAGGACAGGACCTCCAGGGTTGCAATCTCAGGATTGCTACCCATGCCACGTGCTAGTGAGGCTAGAAATAGGAAGATAATGCAGCTAAATATGTGGCTAAGGAGTTGGTGCAGGAGGGAGGGCTTCATTTTCTGGACAATTGGGCCTTGTTCCAGGGAAGGTGGGACCTGTTCCAACGGGACGGGTTGCACCTGAACTGGAGGGGGACTAACATCCTTGCGGGAAAGTTTCCTAGTGCTGCTCCGAGGGGTTTAAACTAGATTTGCAGGGGGAGGGGAACCAGAGTGTTAGAGCAGATAGTGAGATGGAGGAGGATAAAGGTCATGAGAGAACTGCAAGTATAGTGCATGGAGTAAAGCCAGATCTAACATATAAAGAGGCTTTGAGGAAAGGGAAACAGAATAAAGGGTGTAAAGGTAGTAAGGTAGAAGGGCTAGAGTGCGTGTACTTCAATGCAAGAAGCATCAAGAACAAGGTGATGAACTGAGAGCTTGGATACATACATGGAATTATGATGTAGTGGCCATTACAGAGACTTGGCTGACACCAGGGCAGGAATGGATTCACAATATTCCTGGATTTCAGTGCTTTAAAAGGGATAGAGAGGGAGGAAAAAGGGGAGGAGGGGTGGCATTACTGGTCAGGGATACTATTACAGCTACAGAAAGGGTGGGTAATGTAGCAGGATCCTCTTTTGAGTCAGTATGGGTGGAAGTCAGGAACAGGAAGGGAGCAGTTACTCTATTGGGAGTATTCTATAGGCACCCTGGTAGCAGCAGAGATACAGAGGAGCAGATTGGAAGGCAGATTTTGGAAAAGTGCAAAAATAACAGGGTTGTTATCATGAGTGACTTTAACTTCCCTAATATTGATTGGCACCTGATTAGTTCCAATGGTTTAGACGGGACAGAGTTTGTTAAGTGTGTCCAGGACGGATTCCTGTCACAGTATGTTGACAGGAAAACTAGCAGGAATGCCATACTAGATCTAGTATTAGGTAACGAACCAGGTCAGGTCACAGATCTCTCAGTGGGTGAGCATCTGGGGACAGTGACCACCGCTCCCTGGCCTTTTCCATTAACATGGAAAAGGACAGAGTCAGAGAGGACGGGACAATTTTTAATTGGGGAAGGGCAAATTATGAGGCTGTAAGGCTAGAACTTGCAGGTGTGAATTGGGACAATGTTTTTGCAGGGAAATGTATTAAGGACATGTGGTCGATGTTTAGGGATCTCTTGCAGGATGTTAGGGATAAATTTGTCCTGGTGAATGTAGCCTCCACGGCCACCCTCAGGGTCGCTCGGCTTGCTGTCGTCTAGGGAAACAGCCTCGGCCCCGGCAAACTGGGTAATTCGTTTGTGTGGATGCTGTGGGAGGTACCCACCCTGCCCAGCACCTCGTCCATCCTCTGTCTCACTCTCCCGCCTTCTGCTCCAAAACCCCGCGCATACAGTATCTTCAAATACACCAAAACCATAACTATCCCAATTGGTTAATAGCACTCTTATCACACTCAAACAAAAACAAGCCGCTAGTGCAAACTTTCACAACGTTTAACACAACAAAGCCGCATTCCCCAGATTAACATAACAAAGACGCCATTTTAATTAGCCTCCGCAGTAACATAAAAGTCGAAACCCCCTTACACTCTCCCCCCACCAAATAAAGTCATGTCCCTCATGACTTCTAAGTAACTCGCCAACCAGTCCCGCAGACACACAACACACACATACACAGATACACACAGTGACAGTGCTCCCCAAACAGTGGACCTTACTCCCGTCCCATGGGCGCTACATAGGCCAACCTATCTGGGAGCTTCTTAACCCTCCGAGACCTCCGTGCCCCCTCACCTAAACCCAAAAGGCTCAGACACTACTAGGGATACCTCGGGCCTGCTTGCCAATTCCTCTCTCACTCAGGCCACCACTACAGCTCGGAGCCCCCTGTTCCGTGTCCAGGGCCCCGCTTCTCCTCCTTCCTGATCCTGCCGTAACTCAGACTGCCCACAGCTAGCCCTCCCCACTACACCTGACTCAGTGGGAGAAGGGCCAAAGGTCTCTTCCCCAATCATGGAGAAGTTAGCAAAAGGCAGCATGTACCACATGTGCAGCACATCATCCTTTGAATCCATATCCTTCCTCATTCCCTCGATTGGTAGCTGCTGTTTGAGTTTCTCCAAACTGAAACATTTAGCCGGGGCTACCCCTTTAGCCTCCTGTAGTCGAGACGTCAGCTTCTTCAGGGACTCCTTCAACTCTCGCCACAGTCTCAGCAGTTCTGACTCACGCTTCTTGGTCATCTCAATCTGGGACACAGTTACCCCACCAGCTTCTTCCACCCTGACCTGAAAAGCAGCAGTTAAAGAATGTTCAGCCTCCGGTTGTTTCTTCCTGAGGGCATCTCCCAGGTCAACTTTCAGTTTTTCCATTTCATTTAAACTTGCAATAGTCACCTTCAGGTTCCTTTCAAACATCCGCCTCCCTTTTCCCAGATCTGTCCTCCATTTCTTTACCTCCTCGGGAGTGTAGTCAAACTCCCCTCCCTGGGCTCTCGGTTTTCTGTTGATCTTAGTCAGAACACTTCCTTGATCTTCCCCAACTTGCAAGTCTTCCAATCTGTTCTGAATCGACGTCTTGAGTTTCTGTTGATCCCTTCGAAGGTGGGTCATTGTTTCTTCTCGCTGGATTAATTCATCAGTACATGACCGCAGTGCGGTGCAAATCCCCTCTCTTCCCTGTGTCTCATTCAGGTTGATGACCTGGGTTTCCATCCCCAGGTCCACCACCATCTGTCCCAACACCAGGAAGTTCAACTGGTATGTCAGGTCATTTTCCTCACATTGCACCAAACTCCTCCGGCCAAAAACTCCTCCACATTTGACACTTCGCTTCAGTCGCCCGGGCTCAGCCACTCGCCTCGCCTCATAGTCCCCCCAGGCGAATCCAAGCTCTAGGCGGTCATCCACATACGTCAAAACTCCACACACCTTCACTTCCCCCATGGTCTTCCTCATGCCCCGCGGGAAGGATGCAGGGGCTCCGGATATGCCCTTGGGCATCTTTTCGGATCGGAAGAATCCTAGGGAACTAGTAACGGCCATCTTCAGCTCAACAGCTGCACTCCTCGGGATCTGGCAACATCCACCCCTCAGATGCAGCACATTAAACCACATCGCATAATCCACACACACGCTGCCTTCATCTTCCACGCCGCTAGGGTCCAGTTGCCGCGACCTCTCTCTCACTGAGGTGTCTTCAGCGGTCAACTCCCCTCCCTCGTGGTAGTTCGGAGCATCTACTAAGAGGGTCTCACCCTCAGCTACTTTCCCCAAGCCCTACCACCGCTGGGTCTCGTTTAAATTCGGTACCGGCTCAAGGCTGCTACACACGTCCTCAGAAGCAACTCGACAGGCTGGGTGCCCAGACGATGCCCCCATGAACTCCAGGGTCATTAACCAATCATCGTCTTCTGGATAACTACTGCCACTAGTACCCAAAGTCTCCGGTGCCTTTGCGGTTGTCAAGGATAAATGCTTCAGACACCGGTTGTAAAACGAACTGTACAACAACTTGATCTGTGCCCCGGGGTCAAGGATAGCTTTAGCATCGCTTCCCTCTATCCATAACGACACCCTGGGGCGTGGCCCCTCTAAGCCTTCAGGAATAGAGTCTTCTTTCGGAAGTACATTGGTACATTGCTGGGAACGTGCTTCCCCAGAGACCCCAAGCCGTTCCCCCACTGGGCCTCCACTAAGTTTCCTGACACCTCTCTGATCAGCTGAACCACTGAAGGAGGGGCTGATCCCCTGAAATGATCCCCCTGGCACTGCAAGCAATTTAGCCGCCCTCCTAGCCAGAGAAGACACACTGAAAACTTTCCCCCCTCTTTCAAATAACTGACAGCTGTCACTACGGTGTAAGTGAACCTGACAGCTCTAACACTGTCACCAGCCTGCCTACTCAAACCTTCAACCAATCCCTGTCGCTCTCCCTCAACTGAGCCTGCCACTCATCTAACAACTGAAAGATCCGCTCCACCCACGTCTCGCACGTCTCCACCCCTCTTGGGGTGGACACTATCCCAAGTGCCAGGCGGAGCCTGCCAGAGCTAGAACATTTATTCGCAGACCCTACCTCCAAATCAGACCACTCTTCCCTCTCTCTCCCAACCGCATGGGCAGCCCCAAGTGCCACCTCCAACTCGTCAATGCCAGCCTGAACTCGAACAAAGACCTCACCCACCACGCATACAGCAATCACCAGCAAATAACCCACAGAGACACACATTACAGATTTAAACAGGGCACCCACACAGCATACCAGCAGACTCAATCCCGGACGAGCCCCCACAATGTAGACCCCCTGGCCACCCTCAGGGTCGCTCGGCTTGCTGTCGTTAGGGAAACAGCCTCAGCCCCGGCAAACTGGGTAATTCGTTTGTGTGGATGCTGTGTGAGGTACCCCACCCCGCCCAGCACCTCGTCCATCCTCTGTCTCGCTCCCCCGCCTTCTGCCCCAAAACCCCGCACATACAGTATCTTCAAATACACCAAAACCATAACAACTATCCCAATTGGTTAATAGCACTCTCTTATCACACTCTAAAGCAAAAACAAGCTCCTAGCGCAAACTTTCTCAGCGTTTAACACAACAAAGCCGCATTCCCCAGATTAACATAACAAAGACGTCATTTTAATTAGCTTCCGCAGTAACATAAAAGTCGAAACCCCCTTACATGAGGAAGATGAGGAATGGTAGGGTGACAAGTGCGGTGGAGAATCTAGTCAGGTGGAAGAAGGCAGCATACATGAGGATTAGTGAGCAAGGATCAGATGGGTCTATTGAGGAATATAGGGTAGCAAGAAAGAAGCTTAAGAAGGGGCTGAGAAGAGCAAGAAGGGGGCATGAGAAAGCCTTGGCGAGTAGGGTAAAGGAAAATCCCAAGGCATTCTTCAATTATGTGAAGAACAAAAGGATGACAGGAGTGAAGATAGGGCTGTTTAGAGATAAAGATGGGAAGATGTGCCTGGAGGCTGGAAGTGAGCGAGGTCCTCAATGAATACTTCTCTTCGGTATTCACCAATCAGAGGGAACTTGATGATGGTGAGGACAATATGAGTGAAGTTGATGTTCTGGAACATGTTGATTTTAAGGGAGAGGAGGTGTTGGAGTTGTTAAAATATATTAGAACAGATAAGTCCCCGGGGCCTGACGGAATATTCCCCAGGCTGCTCCACGAGGTGAGGGAAGAGATTGCTGAGCCTCTGGCTAGGATCTTTATGTCCTTGTTGTCCATGGGAATGGTACCGGAGAATTGTAGGGAGGCGAATGTTGTCCCTTTGTTCAAAAAAGGTAGTAGGGATAGTCCGGGTAATTATAGATCAGTGAGCCTTACATCTGTGGTGGGAAAGCTGTTGGAAAAGATTCTTAGAGATAGGATCTATAGGCATTTAGAGAATCATGGTCTGATCAGGGATAGTCAGCATGGCTTTATGAAGGGCAGATCATGTCTAACAAGCCTGATAGAGTTCTTTGAGGAGGTGACCAGGCATATAGATGTGGGTAGTGCAATGGATGTGATCGACATGGATTTTAGTAAGGCATTTGACAAGGTTCCACACGGTAGGCTTATTCAGAAAGTCAGAAGGCATGGGATCCAGGGAAGTTTGACCAGGTGGATTCATAATTGGCTTGCCTGCAGAAGGCAGAGGGTCATGGTGGATGGAGTACATTCAGATTGGAGGGATGTGACTAGTGGTGTCCCACAGGGATCGGTTCTGGGACCTCTACTTTTCATGATTTTTATTAACGACCTGGATGTGGGGTAGAAGGGTGGGTTGGCAAGTTTGCAGATGACACAGAGGTTGGTGGTGTTGTGGATAGAGTAGAGGATTGCAGAAGAGACATTGATATGATGCAGAAATACCTAACAGTTCAGCATCCAATATGTAAAGAAAATTACGTAAATATTTTTGTAAGAAATATCTAAGTTGGAGATATTGTAAAAAGTGTGAGTATGAAAGAGAATATCTATCAACTAATTGTTCAAAGGACATCAGTCTACCTTCTTTAAATAAATCCAAAAAAGAATTAATACCTTTATTTTTCCAAAGTAAAAAAATTGGATCACTCAAAGAAGGCTTTAAAAAGTAGTTTCGATAAATTAAACTACAAAGCTTAAACTTTTTAGGATTAAAAAAATTGCAGAACGGAAGCCAAGTTTGTAAAGAATGCTTAATCACAGGATACAAGTTTAAATTAGCAACTTTAGTTAATTGTATAGGCAAAGCAGCTCCCAATAAAAAAGGCATCCGTTAGTCCTGAGAGACCATGGATCTGCGCCTGGAAAGTCTTCACTCTCCAGGGCGCAGGCCTGGGCAAGGTTGTATGGAAGACCAGCAGTTGCCCATGCTGCAAGTCTCCCCTCTCCATGACACCAATGTTGTCCAAGGGAAGGGCATTAGGACCCATACAGCTTGGCACCATGTCATCGCAGAGCAATGTGTGATTAAGTGCCTTGCTCAAGGACACAACACGTTCCCTCGGCTGGGGCTCGAACTCACAACCTTCAGGTCACTAGTCTAATGCCTTAGCTACTTGGCCACGTGACGAAGTTAAATAAAGCTGTTTCACAGCTTTCAATTCCAAATCTACCCAGATAGGCCGATCCTTCTTATCAACCCAATATAACCAAAAGGACATGTATCACACATTAACAGCCCAGTAATACATTCTTAAATTAGGCAAAGCGAGACCTCCATCCTTTTTCAATTTTTGTAAATGACATTTACTAATTCTTGGTCTTTTATTTTTCCAGATAAAAGATAAAATAATAGAATCAATCCGGTCAAAAAACTTCTTAGTCAAAAAAACAGGGATATTCTGAAATAGATATTTACAACAGAAGATTGGACGCGGATTCTGAAGCTGGTTAATTCTTCTTCTGTCTGTGCTAGTCATTCACTGATTCAATTTAAAATTGTATATCGTTACCATTTGACGAAGGAGAGATTGTCTAAAATATTTCCTAATGTTGATAGTTATTGTGATAGATGTAAAACTGAGACAGCTACACTGACACACATGTTTTGGTCTTGCTCTATACTGGAACAGTTCTGGAAGTCAGTTTTTTCGACAATTTCTAAAGCACTTAAAATTAATTTACAACCTAACAAATTTACTGTGTTTTTTGAATAATTCCTCACAATATCCATGGTATCTCTGTGTCTGACCAACATGTTATTGCATTTGTTACATTGATAGCTAGGAGGGCCATTTTGTTGAAGTGGAAGGATACATCAGCTCCCACTTTGTCACAATGGTTCTCTCAAGTGATGCTATGTCTTAGTTTGGAGAAAATTAAAAGTCGAACCTTTGAACCTATGTTTGATTTTGAGAAAAGACGGGGTTCATTTGCTCATTATTATCATTTGAGTTAATTGATGGATTCTCCACGATCTAATTGTAAATTTTTTTTGGTACTGTTTTTTTGCTGGCAGTTTGATGTTTATCTTTAGAAGCTTTATGTACGACGCATGGCTCTGGGGTTGAACACCTAATGGGATTTTTCTTTTTCCCCCACTTTTCTTGCTTAGTAGGGTTTTTTTCCCCATCACAAAATTTTTTCAATCTTTATATAATGTTTTCTTTTCTTGAGACATTGTAAGTGTTGTTTACTTCGATGTACTCGTGTTTATTTTGGAAAAAAATAAGAAGATTTGAAAAGAAAGAAGATAAGATGCAGAAGTGGGCTGAGAAGTGGCAGTTGGAGTTCAACCTGGAGAAGTGTGAGGTCGTAAACTTTGGAAGGACAAACTCCAAGGCAGAGTACAAAGTAAATGGCAGGATACTTGGAAGTGTGGAGGAGCAGAGGGATCTGGGGGTACATGTCCACAGATCCCTGAAAGTTGCCTCACAGGTGGATATGGTAGTTAAGAAAGCTTATGGGGTGTTAGCTTTCATAAGTCGAGGGATAGAGTTTAAGAATCGCGAGGTAATGTTGCAGCTCTATAAAACTCTGGTTAGGCCAATTTGGAGTACTGTGTCCAGTTCTGGTCGCCTCACTATAGGAAGGATGTGGAAGCATTGGAAAGGGTACAGAGGAGATTTACCAGGATGCTGTCTGGTTTAGAGAGTATGGATTATGATCAGAGATTAAGGGAGCTAGGGCTTTACTCTTTGGAGAGAAGGAGGAGAAAGGAGACATGATAGAGGTATACCAGATATTAAGAGGAATAGATAAGAGTAGATAGCCAGCGCCTCTTCCCCAGGGCACCACTGCTCAATACAAGAGGACATGGCTTTAAGGTAAGGGGTATGAAGTTCAAGGGGGATATTAGAGGAAGGTTTTTTACTCAGAGAGTGGTTGGTGCGTGGAATGCACTGCCTGCGTCAGTGGTGGAGGCAGATACATTAGTGAAATTTAAGAGAGTACTAGACAGGTATATAGAGGAATTTAAGGTGGGGGGGTTATATGGAAGGCAGGGTTTAAGGGTCGGCACAACATTGTGGGCCAAAGGGCCTGTACTGTGCTGTACTATTCTATGTTCTATTAAAAAAAGACTATTAAACTTGAACCTCCCATTCCTTTCTCCCTTACATTTATCCAGCTTCCCCTTTCATGTACCAATTGCACTCTGTCTCAATTAATTCACATGCTAGAAAGACTCAAATGGGGAAGGAAAAAAATGGGGAATTTCACCAGAATTCCCCATTGGATTTAATAGTTTAGTAGTTCCAGTTAATATTGGAGAATGTATACAATAAATAACCTGAAATTCTTGTTCTTCGCAGACATCCACAAAAAACAGAAGAGTACCCCCCAAAGAATGACAATAAGTTAGAACCCCAAAGTCCTCCTTCTCTCCCGTCCCACGCACAAGCAGCAGCAAAGTATTGACCCTCTCTCCCCCCCAATTCAGCAAAAAGCATCAGCATCCTCCACCCACCAAGCAAACAAAAGCACAGCCCCCAAGAAAGACCATGATTTGCAGTTCAACTAAAGCTAATCGTTCAGCCAGCAATTTGACAAGCCACAGGCCATCTTCAGTTATCAACTCTAGTTTTGGACTATTCCGTACATCACACCAATCAAATTTTCAGAAAGCATTAAGTCACCTCAGCCCCCTCTTTCTGGAAAGTGCTCCTGTTTGTGGGATCTTCCACAGCACCCCCTCGAATGTGAGCTGACCATTTGAACTTTAATTTGCACCTATCTCCTTCGCCGAATCATTTTCAGCCTACAGAGAGGTAGCCCCCACTCACCGAGAACACCTTTGGGGCCGTGACGTTGAGCTGGATCAGAGACGTGGTATACCGGTAAGGCATGTCAGTGCGCTGGCTGAAGAAAGCGAACGCCATGGTTGAGGAGGACAACACTCGCATCCAGACTTGAATACTATTCTTCTCCTGGCGCAGAAAGTGTGGGAAATATAACACAGACATTAAAAACACAGCAAGTTGATACTTGCTGAAATAGACAGACATGCTAATGATACATTATTAGCCAAATCAACTTCAGGCTGATTACAAAACTCACTTATTGTTGGATGTCAAGCCAACCCTTTCTTAGTTTCACATAAACTGTGTCTCCTCTTCCCTCAGTCTGCCCAATAGTTACAGAAGTTTCTGGATTTCCACATCAATTCACCACAAGGCTTTGAATAGGGCAAATAACCAATCTTGTATGGTAATTGTTACTGCAGAGAGGTTATCTTCCCTGACCCAAAAAAAAGATAATCATTGAAGCAGCAGAGTTCCCTAACTTTAGGCTGACTGTCTCAACAGAGTTTTAAATATGGAAGTGAGAGGGGCCCTTCTCATCAAATCCTTCCTGTATAGTCAGAGTCTCTCCCAACACATGCAGCCTTTGAGGAAATGAATATCCAGCTCGTTGTGGACTTGTGTTTGCGAAGGTCTGGAAAAGGTTCGCAAGGGTTGTCAAAGTTTACCCTGAGCAGCTGCGTAACAGGGGACTCTGTGATCCAAGGTGGGGGATGTTTCCTGAGGCAAACATCAAAAGTGCTGCTGGAAACTCAGTGAAAGACACATTTTGGTCTGCTCTAAGCTTGCTGGTCTTCCAGTGCAAACTGATACTGCCGACTGGCACAAACCAGGGAGCAGGAGTGTGTGCTGAGGGACACAGTGAAGCTCGCTGCAGTCACCATCGAGGCTCTGTGAAGGAGCACCTACAGTCACTGGTCACTGAGGGGCCAGGCCCTGCATTTACCGTACATATTCTTGAAGAAAAATGTTCACTATTGTTTTAGGTTTGGCTCATACTCAATGGATGAATTTATCAAAACATATGAAATTGTGGAAGGAAGTTGGTAAAGTAGATGTTGACAGAATTTCTCCCCTGATAAGGATAGTGGACAGACTGTATGCCAAGCTCTTGCACCTATTTCTTTTAAGTTTATGCAAGAATAGAGCAATGGCCGGAAGTTTATTTAGTTGTAGTGAGAAAAGATTCAAGCAATTTGAGTTTCCTCAGCAGGTTCATAAAGCCGTTGGAGATGAAAGTCATCCCAACAAGTTATTGTAATCGTGCAAAACCCACAAACCCACTGTCCTGTGACGCACATAAACATGATCACATGATGTACAAACACATGCCCCTCATTACAAACACAGGCCTCCACCCCCTACCCTTGCTGCAGCACACACACACTTCCACAGCCTCTAACCAATCACAGACATTGACCTGTGATTTTTCAATCCATGTAGTTTAATAGCACCTGGACTTCACATATTTTGGTTGCCTGGAGGGCCCCAATCTTACATTGTCTACTTTGGTACTGAGTCCAAACCCCACTACCCTTCGTATGTTCATATTTCCTTGCAAAGACCATTGAATCAACGTCAGCTCGCATTCCCCCACTAACCTCTCCATTAACTATTTTCTCTCCTATGCCTGTCACCAGTCTTACCCTTTACTCCATTGATTACCTGCATTATCATACGGCCCTGAATTCCCAGTGGATCTTGACTAATCTTGATCAGCAGCTTGTTCTGTAGGATCTCAACATCTGACCTGGAGATTGTCCGCAGGTCATTAGACATGAAGAGGGGAGCTGCAAGAATGGCCCAAAGGGCCATCTGTGACTTGGACTCCTCAATGCTCAGGCCAAAGTCGCCAATGATTAACTGGAGAGAGGATTAAATAAAACAAGAGGATGAGATTAGTGCACTACTATGACAATCAACCTGCATTCTTTTAAATAGGCTTTACTTGTCACCTGTACATCGAAATATCAAAGCATTCAGTGAAAGTGTCATTTGTGTCAATGACCAACAAAGTCCAATAATAAAATCTTCCCATGATGCTGCCCAAAATATATGGACTCAGGCAATCCCAATATGCAGAAGGTAAAATATTTCAAAAGGGGTAGAAAGAAATAGGGAGTTTTGCAGAGGAAATCTCAATTGGTGTCCAGACAGTTCACCAATTATGGGAGATGGAAAAGCCTGAGCTGGAAGAACACAGAAATATCAGGAAGGGATGAGAGAGGTAGCAAGGGAAAGGTCAAGGAGGGATCTGAAAACAAGAATGAGAATTTAAATTTAAGTTGCTGAGGGACTGCGAAACGGGTACATTGGTAACTGCAGGAATGATAGGCAATAGGGACAGTTGCAGGAAAGCAACATCCATCAACAGGGGCCCCCACCACCCAGGTCATGCTCTCTTCTCGCTGCTGCCATCAGGAAGGTGTGCAGGAGCCTCAGGAACCTCACCACAAGGTTCAGGAACAGTTATTACCTCTCAACCATCAGGCTCTTGAACCAAAGGGGATAACTTCACTTGCCCCATCATTGAACTGTTCCCATATCCTATGGACTCACTTTCAAGGACTCCTCATCTCATGTTCTAATATTTACTACTTGCTTATTTATTATTATTCCTTTCTTTTTGTATTTGCACGGTTTGATGTCTTGTGCACACTGGCTGAATGCCCAAGCTGGTGCGGTCTTTCATTGATTCTGTTATGGTTATTATTCTATTGTGGATTTATTGAATAGGCCCACAAGAAAATGAATCTCAAGATTGTATATGGTGACATATATGTACTGTGATAATAAATTTACTTTGAACTTTGATAGGACACAAGTTTTGATTTAGCTCAACTGAAAGGACACTATAAATTGGAAGATCAATGAGTTCATTGGAATAACCAACACCAGAGTAACAAGAAAAGTTTCAGAAGTTGGGCTTGAGCAGAGACTATGCTAGAATATTTCATAGAAAATGCTGGGATCTTTTTGATCAATAGAATACACGGTCAGGAGCTTTGCATAGAGTCCGAGACTCTGCAGCAAAGTCAGAACAGTTTGGCTCAGACTCGGGCTATGATATCAGAAGGAGACCAAGGGTGTGATTGGGACCAAATGAACATTTACTGATTGAACGTTCCTTGAGATACCCCATGCAAGAAAGCACAAAAGACAATAGTCCAAATGAATAATGTTTCTGTTAGAAATGTTGCCCCGTTGATGTTTCATCTTATTAGTCAAGTTTCCCAGATTCCTTGGGGAAACGTCTTAACCTCCTGCTGACGTTCAGAAGAACCAGCAAGGAGATTTTCAATATTTCCACTGTGTGTTCCATTAATTATTAGCCCCCTGCTACCCCCTCCGCCATGTCTCACCTGTACTCACTTCTCCTATTTCATATCCAAAATTTGCTTTTAGATGCTAGTGGGACTTGGTCAATTTTGGCTCATCTACCCATATCAGGCCTTGAAGGTGGTGCTGAGTTGCCATAGAGAACTACTGAAGTGACAGATGCTGCAGAAACGGAATCCCATCACCTGCTGGCTATAGGACTATGTAGTCAACAGCTGGCACATGCATGTCGGTATAAGGCAGCAGTTCCCAATACCATTAACGGGTCTATGGACCCCAAGTTAGGAACCCCTGGTATAAGGGCACAAAGAAGCTCATGCTAAGGCAAAGTGTACTTCTTAAAATCTAATTTCACAACTTCAAGACAACTCTAGGAAGCCTATCGTCTCAACTTCGAAACTGCAGCAATGAGATACCGCATAATACAACAGCCAAGCACTTGATTTACTGCCCCTCATACAAGCCATATTCCTGGCAACGCAACACTGCCTTAGAACTGGAATGAGACGTCAGCCCACAATTTTGTGAAGGGAAGTCAGCAGTTCCCATTAAAGTTATGGATTCAGAACTGTCCAAGGAAAATATAACAAAGGGTGTGGAAACTGTAAAGTGCCTGTAGCCCATAAACCTGAATCTTTTAATCTGAAGGGCAGATTGGCCCCATGAGGGGAAGGCGCAGAGCGATGAAGCAGTGTCCACATACCATGTCTGGGTCGTTCCATCTCCCTGGGCCGGCCGCCGGCTGCAGGACATCTTGGTGCTTCCCGTACCAGTTGATGATGCTCTGAACGCTCTCCCATGAATCGCTGATGTCGTAATAGTTCCTCCAGAGATTGCAGATCTCCCCCAGCAGAGTGTAGTTCACCTGCAGGAAACCGATTCGGATAAAGAGTCAGAAGTGAAGTCCCAGCCGCCAGTGACAGCTCTTCATTCTACAGAAATAGATCCACTAAAACCTGAATCATAGTGCAAAATGGTGGTGGGGGGGCGGTCGGAGTATACAGAAAGGATTTTATATAAGCATCCGTTACTCTCGTGAGACCATGGATTTGCACCTTGGAAGGTTTCCAGGGCGCAGGCCTGGGCAAGGTTGTATGGAAGACCGGCAGTTGCCCATGCTGCAAGTCTCCCCTCTCCACGCCACCGATGTTGTCCAAGGGAAGGGCACTAGGGCCAATACAGCTTGGCACCGGTGTCATCGCAGAGCAATGTGTGGTTAAGTGCCTTGCTCAAGGACACAACACGCTGCCTCAGCCAAGGCTCGAACTAGTGACCTTCAGATCACTAGACAAATGCCTTAACCACTTGGCCATGCGCCAACACGTGAAGAAAGGATATGACAACAGTAAAAAGGAGCACAAGTGTGCATTGTGTATTTAATATTTAAGTAATAGTTGAGTAACCTTGTAAAAATATTGTTCAAGCATTCTTGTTCACTTAAATAATTTATTACAGATTATATCTACAAATACGTGAATTGCATATGCCATCAGGCTACCACATGATACGTGCGCTTGAAGTAAACTCGAAGTTAGACCCGTAACTCGGACCCCCGTGTCTTCCTTTGAATTAGTTTAATGTTTTGAAGTTAGCAAACATAACAGTGCACAGTGTCGTTCAGAATATGCCAAAGTGCTTTTAAGCCCCAGATGTGCCTCTTGAAGGGTTATCAAACCAGACTCCCGTCCATGGACTCTGTCTGCGCTTCTTGCTGCCACCTTCAGGGAGGGTGGGGTCCTTAACTAATCAAGCACCTCACCCATCCCAGACACTGTCTTCCCCAAACCCCCCACCCCATCGGCCAAAAGATACAAAAGTCTGTCAATGCATGCTACCATGCACAAGGAAAGTTTCTATCCCGTTGTTATAATACTATTGAATAGCCACTTAGTACAATAGGATGGACTCGTGACCTCACAGCCTGCCTCCGCGTGGACTTGTATTTTATTGTCTGCCTACATAGCACTTAGCTTTTCTGAAATGGACTCTTCCTACCTTAGACCATGAACTTATCAATCACCCCTCGTAAATCCTTTAATATAACGAGCAACAACAGAGCAGTGCTATCATTTCCATTCTTTATTTACCTGGAGCACTGCAAATTATTCTCTCCCACACTACCCTTCAATTTCCCTTTGATTCTTTTTGCATTTAACTACACCAAGGAATAATTTACAATACCTAATTAACCTACCAGCACATCTTTGGGTTTTAGGAAGAAACATGTACAATCACAGTGCGAATAATAATGATGAACTGGTAAAAATTGGCAAAATAGTGGCAGGTAGGTAGAATTTAATCCTGAAAAAATGGGAGGCGTTACATTTAGGAAAGAGACTAGGATATACACAATAGTAGGACCCTAGAACTACTGAGAACCCTGTTGTCCATGTCCAAGGGAGGCAGCAGCACAGGTGGATAAGGCAGTTAAGAAGGCACATGGGACGGTTGCCTTCTTTAAGCCAAGGCAGAGAATAAATGATCAAATGAACAATATATAAAACATCTGGAATACTGGCTGTTCTGGCTGGCACACCACAAAAGCATGTTCAAAGTAAATTTATTATCAGAGTACATATACTGTGTGTAACCATATACAACCCTGAGATTCATTTTCAATAAGAGTAATAACCATAACAAAATCAATGAAAGACCAAACTAACTTGGGCATTCAACCACTGTGCAAAAGACAAAAAACTGTGCAAACACAAAAATAAAGAAGTAATAAATAATAATAAATAAACAACAATTATCGAGAGCATGAGATTAAGAGTCCTTGAAAGTGAGTCCATAGATTATAGGAATATTTCAATGATGGAGCAAGTGAAGTTATCCCTTTTGGTTCAAGAGCTTAATGGTTGAGGATTAATAACTGTTCCTGAACCTGGTGGTGAGAATCCTGAGGATCCTGTACTTTCTTCCCGAGGGCAACAGTGAGAACAGAGCATGTAACACCTCTCACTTTTCAGGATTAAATTCTATCTGTTACTGCTTTGCCAATTTATCCCTGATGAATGGATACTGCTTTCCTCAGGGTGCAGAGGAGACTCAGCATGTTGTTGTTTGGGAATGGTGCATTTGAATTATGAAGTAAGATGGGACAGGTTCGGTGTGTTTTTCTTGGAACGGAGAAGGTCAAGGTGGAATCTGATTGTGTTACACAAACTTGGGTGTGGCGTAGATAGGGTAGATAGTAAGAAACTTTTCCCCTTAGCAGAAGTAGCAGTAGATTTAAGGTATGGGATAGGAGATTTAGAGAGTATTTGAAGTAAGATTCTTTCACCTAGGGGGTGACTGAAATCTGGAACATATTGCTTGAAGGGGGCAGAGGAGGCAGAATACTCCAGTAAAATGTGTGCAGACACTAGCCTGCAGAGTGAGGTTGAACACATAAGAAAATAGTAGACAACCAGGCCCCTCAAGCCTGCCCTGCAGACAGTAGGCATTCAGTCCAACTGAATTCTCTTCCCCTTAATTGCATAAACCCGGAACCTACCAGCCTTCTCCTTCCCACCCTCTCCCCACCTTCCTTATAGGGCCTCTGCCCCTTCCCTCTACAGTCCTGACGAAGGGTTCCGGCCCGAAACGTCGACTCATCGTTTCCTCGGATGCTGCCCGACCTGCTGAGTTCCTCCAGTATGTTGTGAGTGTTGCTTAAACTAAACCACTCTACAGATTTTAAACCACAGCCCAGGCTTCCTATTGGGGTTGGCTTCCATTTATTCATTTTCAGGTTGGGGGTGTCACTGGTAACATCAGCATTTACACCCCATTCCCAGGTGCTCTTGAGAAGGGTGAGGTGAGTCACTTTCTTGCATGCCTTCTGCTCCCACAATGCTTTTGGGTAGGGAGCTTCAGGATTTAGACTCAGTGATGAAGAAGGAACAGTGAGATATTTTCAAGGCAGAGGGGATTAAGAACAGATGCAATAGAGGTACATTAAATTATAAGGGTATAGCTAGGGTAGATTGCAGGAACATTTCCCATATCAGAGGGAGATGAAACTGGAGGATGTAAGTTTAGGGTACGGATGAAAAGATTGAGAGAGGTTTTGAGGGATCCTTCTTAAATCAGAGAGTGTGAATATTTGGAACGCACTGCCTGAGGAACCGGTTGAAACTGAATCATTGACAGCATTTAAGTGTTTACCTGAATTGCTGAGTGATGGAATAAATGTGGAAGTGATTATTCAGTCCATACTGTCAGCACGGACAATTGGACCAAATGGCCTGTTTCCATGTTGTACAATTCTATGAAAATAGCAGAGTAGCAGAACCATCAATCTCTCAGGTAAGAGAATCTTATTGCTGTCATTGTCAAATTTTGCACCCTGCAGCGACATTCTACCAAAGGCTACTTTCGTGTCACATCTGCAAGTCACTCAAGGCTGCTTAAAGTTAGAAAATAACTACAGAATCTCATTGAGCATTGACGTTTGGACCCTGACAGTATACATATTCAGGCTTAACATGCAAGTCTCTTCTCCCTACAGGACAAGAGGTTAAGGAGCAATGTAAAGGAGCACTTGAAAATTACAAGAGGGAAAATTAAAGAAACATTTCCACTTATGGCTGATCCAAAACAAGAGATCACAAGGGATGGTAGCACAACACTTTATAGTACAGGCAAACAGGGTCCAATTCCCGCCGCTGCTTGCAAGGAGTTTGTACGTTCCCCCCGTGACCGCGTGGGTTTCCTCCGGGTGCTCTGGTCTCCTCCCACAGTCCAAAGACGTACTGGTTGGTAGGTTAGTTGGTCGTTGTAAATTGTCCCATGATTAGGCTAGGATTAAAATGGGGGATTGCTGGGCATTGTGGCTCAAAGGGCCTATTCTACACTCTATCGCAATTAAAAAATAATACAAGAGGGGAAAATTGTCCAGTTCACAAAGAGTATCCCATCAGTCTCAACCTCTAAAAATGTCACTGAATAGGGGTGGGTGATAAACACCAAAGGGTTAGGTTGAGGGAACTGGATGGAAGGAGGAGTATAAATGCCAGCCAGGACAAATGGTCATATTCTCTGTGATAAACTCTTTGGCCACAAGAATCAAGATATCTGTTGAACCACTCATCTTGAATTTCTGTTCTTTTTCTATCCCAAGTGAGCTGAGGATGCTGTGACATTACCCGAGGTGGTAAACCTCCTTCGTACGCTGGCCAGCTACAGGAGAAGGCAATCGGACGCCCTGTGGCATTCAGCGCCTTTGACATCAGTGGGTAACCTAGAAAAGGAAGAGCGACAGAATTTTAAAAAGGAATCATCCCTCATCCTTCTCCATTCCTTCAGCTCCTCTAAACACTCCTGATTCCCAATTGCTGACACAAGTAGCAGGACGCAGATTGTCATCACCATTGCTTTGAGAACTGGGTCTTTGGTGTAGTTCATGTTATGTGTGTTTCTGGTCACTCCCTTTTTATTTGCTACTTTGTGCCATTTTGATTAGGGTGTACTGGTTCTGTAGCCTGCAGTCAATGAATAACACAGCACTAAATTGAAATTGACTGAACTAAACAACATTCCTAGGCTGTTTCAATGACTCTGTGTTTGACATTTAATATTCTGTTTTTCGCTCTTTCTTTTGTTGTTTGCTCGATTTGTTCTTTTTTTGCGCATTGAGTGTTTGTTGTTTCTTTTGAAAAGGTTCTCAGTGTTTCTTTGTTTAGTGGCTGTCTGTGGGAAGATGAAACTCAGGGCTGTATACTGCGTAAGTCGATAATAAATGTACTTTGAACTTTGGCCTGGACAGGGAATCCATAAAAGCTCATTAACTGCCTGCCTCTGCGTGTGGAGGGATCTCATCTTGAATCGCATCAGGGTTTATTAATCAGCACTACTGCAGCACCTTCACAATTTCAGCCAATGAATACTTTGGAAATGTAGTCATTGTTGTTAAAGAAGGAAGTGCAACAGTGATTCAATCCCACTAGCCACAACTCTGAAAGTAACTAGGTATTGTATTTTTGGCAATTCTGGCCAAGGGGTAAACACGACAGGACACCAGAGACAACACTACTATTATTGTGTCAGAAACCTGGATTCAATCCTAACCTCCTGTGCTTTGTGTGGTGTTTGCACATTCTTTGTGACTGTATAGATTTCTTCCAGGTGATCTTGTTGCTTCCCACAATCCAAACACTGGCCACTGTAAATTTCCTTTAGCTTGTAGGTGAGTGATACCATGTGGGAGAAGCTGCTGAGGATGCAGGGGGAAGGAGAAGATGGCGGCATGACGCAGCGCGCGCGGCCTCTCCGGTGATGAATATCTGTAATCTATCAAGTAGGAGGCTGTGCACAATTCTGATTTGATGGAGGCCGACGTAAGGGCACAGAGGAATACCTGGTGAAATTTCTGAAATGCCTGCTTTGCTGCCGCTGCTACTGTGTGATCCGAAATCTCCGGAGGGGAAGACCCTGAGACCTCGGCTTTGTCTGTTGCTCGGCGGCCGGGACAGGGTCAAAGCGCTCGGCAGAGATGGTGCTCGGTGCTCGGTGTCGGAGGGCTGGACAGAGGCTCCAAGTTTTCGGACAGACTGAGAGTCGGACTGTGGTCGGGTGCTTCCAGGATGCTGCATCGGCAAGTTTGCGGCGCTGGAAGCTCACGGCAGGGAGAGTTTCTTCCTTCTACCATCTGCGTGAGATGTTGGGGCTATCAGGACTTTGAGACTTTTTTTTTTACCATGCCCATGGTCTGCTCTTTATCAAATTACGGTATTGCTTTGCACTGTTGTAACTATAGCTTATAATTATGTGGTTTTTGTCAGTTTTAGTCTTGGTCTGTCTTGTGTTTCTGTGATATCATACCGGAAGAACATTGTATCATTTTATAATGCATGCATTTCTAAACGACAATAAATGAGGACTGAGTGTCCTCATAATCTAATCTAAAATAAAAAGTGGACTAACACAGGATTAATGGAAATGGGTGGTGCTAGTTGTTGGCTGCTGGAAACCCAGTGAGCCAAAGGACCTATTTCCGTGCTGTATCTCTCCAAGACTCTACAATTCCCTTCCGAACACAGAGCTACAGACATTGGCATGCTGGAGCTGACCAATCAATACCTTTCCTAAGAACAGCTTAAATATCCATCATACATTGGCTTACAAATCAAGTGCGAGTCAGACAGTTAGATTTCTGATGCTTGGAGAACATTTCATTGAAACTCTCAAGAAAATAAATGAGTTGCAGACTGGTTATTCATAAATAATGATGGAAGTAGTAAAGAAAAAGCAACTGTTTCTAGTGATACGAGAGTCAAAGGGAAAAGGGTAATGAGAAAATGGGAAAAAAAATGAGGGAAGAAACAGGCAATGAGTAAGAACCCAGGTGAAGAAATGGGAATTATTTTATACTGTGAGTTAATGTGATCAAGAATGTACTTTGCAGTACAGAAAGGAGCAGATTCATGAACAGCTTTTTTCCTACAGCCATCAGATTCTTGGAATGTCCAGTACTATTAAGATCTTAAGAGCAGAGTTAGCTATTTGGGCCATCATGTCTGCTCCACCATTCCATTATGGCTGATTTTTCTCCCCCCTCAAGCCCATTCTCCTGCCTTCCTTCTGTAACACCTACCTCCTTACTCATCAAGAACCTATCAATTTCTGCCTTAAATACTCCCAGTGACTTGGCCTCCACAGCCTTCTGTGGCAAAGAATTCCACAGGTTCCCCACCCTCTGGCTGAAGAAATTGCTCCGTATCTCAGATTTGAAGGAATATCTCCTCACTGAGGCTGTGCTCTCAGACCCTAGGCGCTCCTATGAATGTAAATATTCTCTCCACATCCACTCTATTTGGACCTTTCAATATTAAGTAGTTTTAGGCTGGGGTATCTACCTCCACAACAGAACACTACGACAACTTCTTGCATTACACTGGACATGTTTTTGATTATGTCTATTCCTGCACTAATGGTTTGCTTTGCAGATTTATATCACATCATTGAAGTACAATTTATAGGAGTATACAATTAGAAGGTATACAATTTATACCTTATGTTTCATCTGGGTAACCTCCAATCTGATGGTATTAATATCAATTTCTCCTTCTGGTGAACAAATTCAAGCCCCCCTTCCTCTAATCCCCACTCTGACCTTTCACTTCTCACCTGTCTATTACATCCTGTCAGGTCCCCTCCTCCTTCCCTTTCTCTTATTATCCACTCTCCTCTCCTACCAAATTCTTTCTTCTCCAGCCTTTGACCTATCCCACCCACCTGTCCTCACCTATCACCTTCCAGCTAGCCTCTTTCCCCTCCCCCAACCTTTTCACTGAGGCATCTTCCATCTTCCCCCCGCCCCCCTTCTCAGTCCTGAAGAAGGGTCTCGGCCCGAAACGTTGATTCTTTACTCTTTTCCATAGACACTGCCTGACCTGCTGAGTTCCTCCAGCATTTTGTGTGAGTTGCTCTGGATTTCCGGCATCTGCAGACCTTCTCGTGTTTGTTATATTGTGTGTTGTTCGGACCTTTGTGCCAGTGATGATACTGCAAGTTCTTCATCGTGCACATGACATTAAACTTGACTGAACTTGACTTGAACTTTCAAAGAGGTATCGGCAAATACTTAGAGGAAAATATTTGCAGGGAAAGAGTAGAAAAATGGGTTCACACGAGGAAATCTGCAGATGCTGGAAATTCAAGCAACACACATCAAAGTTCCTGGTGAATGCAGCAGGCCAGGCAGCATCTCTAGGAAGAGGTACAGTCGACGTTTTGGGCCGAGACCCTTCGTCAGGACTAAATGAAAGAAGAGCTAGTAAGAGATTTGAAAGTGGGAGGGGGGAGGGGGAGATCCAAAATGATAGAAGACAGGAGGGGGAGGGATGGAGCCAAGAGCTGGACAGTTGATTGGCAAAAGGGATATGAGAGGATCATGGGACAGGAGGCCCAGGGAGAAGGAAAAGGGGGGGGGGGAACCCAGAGGATGGGCAAGGGGTATAGTGAGAGGGACAGAGGGAGAAAAAGGAAAGAAAGAGAGAAAGAATGTGTGTATATAAATAAATAAATAACAAATGGGGTACGAGGGGGAGGTGGGGCACTAGCAAAAGTTTGAGAAGTCAATGTTCATGCCATCAGGCTGGAGGCTACCCAGACGGAATATAAGGTGTTGTTCCTCCAACCTGAGTGTGGCTTCATCTTTACAGTAGAGGAGGCCGTGGATAGACATATCAGAATGGGAATGGGATGTGGAATTAAAATGTGTGGCCACTGGGAGATCCTGCTTTCTCTGGCAGACAGAGCATAGGTGTTCAGCGAAACGATCTCCCAGTCTGCGTTGGGTCTCGTTAATATATAGAAGGCCACATCGGGAGCACCGGACACAGTATATCACCCCAGCCGACTCACAGGTGAAGTGTCGCCTTACCTGGAAGGACTGTCTGGGGCCCTGAATGGTGGTAAGGGAGGAAGTGTAAGGGCATGGGTTCTATTGTTTTGTTTTACAAAGAGCCAGTACAAGTTCTAGTCATACTGTCAATCACCAGTTTTATAATCACATACATCCAGTTGGGAAATACAACTTCCAAACTAAACAGTCTTGCTGGGCCTTGTCACTTCCCTCAGAGAAGCCGCTGGGTCCCGATGCTCTCAGAGGTGTTATCGAAATTCTGAGATTTATGGATAGTACTGTAGTCCACATTGGCCTCTTTCAGTTTAATGTTTTTTATTCGTGTTCTCACCCATTCCTTCTTGACGCCAATTGGCTGGCTGGGGGTCTGGGTGATCTGTTAGTTCTTGTGCAAGGGAGGGGTTGGGGGTGTTTTTATTTCTTTTTCTTTTCATGCGGGGGGGGGGATTGATGTCTTTCTTTCAACTACGTCTGTGGTTTTCTGTATTCTGTGGCTATCTGGAGAAGACACATCTCAGAGTTGTATTCTGTATACATACTTTAATAAAAAGAACCTTTGAACCTTTAATTCCTCAGTTGATTGAATCAATGGCCTCTTTGAGGTCAGGATGGAAATTCAGTGAATTCTATAGCTTTGAATATTCATTCTCTTCACCAAACAAAGCAGCAAGCAGCCAACCAGCTGCTCCAAGCCTTACCCACAGCCTTGTCGGAAGAGTTTGAGTAGCAGCCGTCCAGCTTCAGCATGTCCACTCCCCAGGAGGCAAAGGTATGGGCATCCAACTCAACCTTGTCCACTGTGGTGCCTGGGTAGCCACCACACGTGTACTTGCCTAGGTCCGCGTAAATGCCAAGTTTCAGACCTTTAGAATGGACCTTTAACAAGACAAATGCTTGATTTATTTTAAGACATCTAAAAACTGCCGAAATCTAAAATTAAAAAACAGAAAATGTTGGAAACACTTCACAGGTCTTCAACCTCCTCTGCTATTCCAATAAGGCTAGACAGCAGCTCATGAGACACACTTTGTCTTCCAACCAGGCAGATCACAACCTTCCACACTCAATACCAAATGTCCTGTCTTTTGTTGGTGCAGACTCTGTGGGCTAAAAGGCCTGTGTCCATGCTACACCTCTCTCTGACTCTAAATTGCTGATTTATTTTCAAGCAACCACCCATGATTTCAGATGGTCCACGAGATGCAACAGCCTCTCCAGACCCACCCCTCAGGACCCTTACACATTTCAATCAAGTCCACTCTTTATAAAATCCTGCAGATACACGCCCAGCCTGTTCCATCCTCTCCTCATAAGCCCACCTGCCCTTTTCAAGCAAGTATTAATTCAACAAATCCTCTCTGAATAACTTCTAATACTAATGTCTGGCAACAGACTCCAGGAAGAATGTCAAACACTTGGAGAGGGTACCTCAAAATGAAACCAGGGATGAGTGGCATCTAGACTAGAGTGGTTGGGGATGATCTTATTATAGTTGAGTATGTTGTGGAGGCGGGCGGGGGGGGGGAGGTCCTTACTTAAATATATTGTATTGAACTGACAACATAAAATCAGCAAAACAACAAGATGAAAAGAATCTCATAGAATCAAATTAGTCAGTTGGCCTATCGGGTTTATGCCTTGGAGGAGCAATCCTGTCAGTCTCATTTCTCCATGGCTCTGCAAATTATCCTTCGTCTTTCCAATTTCCTTTCGAAGTTCTGATTTATCCTTTCCACTACATTTAGGCAACAAATTCCAGGATTCATATTCTTTACATCACAGGAGGCAGCCAGTTGCCCATGAACCCAATGCTGGCTCTCAGACTTACTTACTGTCCATTATGACACTGATGTTTAGGGCAGCAATGAAGTCCTCCATCTCCATTTCTTCACTGTAGTCGCAGCTTCCACTTTCCTCAGTTTTCACTACTCTTGGTCATGCAAGTCCTGGGTGGAAACTCAGGAATACCGTCACATTCAAATGTACAAGGATTCTTCATTGCCGTTTCCGTAACAATTTTGTTTTGCCAGTCAATGTTGTTAGCCCTGAGCTGAACCCCCAAATCTGGAGGACCAGTGGCTACCTTTAGACTGTCCTCTATCCTTTGATTTGTCTGGCTAAAGAAATTTCTTATCTCTGTTCTAAAAGAACGCCTCTCTATTCTGAGACTGTCCTCTGGTCTTAGACTCTGCCACCATAAGAAACATCTTCTCCACATCCACTCTATCAAGGCCTTTCACCATTCGATAGGTTTCAATTAGGTCACCCCTCATTCTTCTGAATTCCAGTGAATACAAGCCCAGACCCATCAAACACTCTTCATATGACAAACCATTCAATCCTGGGATCATTTTCGTGAACCTTTGTTGAACCCTCTCCAGTTTCAGCACATCCTTTCTAAGATAAGGGGCTCAAAACTGCTCACAATACTCCAAGTGAGGCCTCACCAGTGCTTTATGAAATCTCAACATTACATCCTTGCTTTTATATTCTAGTCCTCTTGAAAGGAATGCTAACATCGTATCTGCCATCCTCACCACAGACTCAACCTGCACATTAACCTTTAGGGAATCCTACACAAGAACTCCCAAGTCCCTCCGTGCCTCAGATTTTCATATTTTCTCTCCATTTAGAAAATAGTCAACCCATTCATTTCTTCTACCAATATGCATGACCATACACTTTCTGACACTGTATTCCATCTGCCACTTGTTTGTCCCTTCTCCTAATCTAGGTCCTTCTGTAGCCTCTCTACTTCCTCAAAACTACCTGCCCGTCCACGTATCTTCATATCATCTGCAAACATTACAACAAAGCCACCATTCTAACATCCAAATCATTGACACATAACATAAAAAGAATCGGTCCCAACACAGACCCCTGTGGAACACCAGCCGTCACTGGCAGCCAACCAGAAAAGGCTCCCTTTATTCCCACTCTTTGCCTCCTGCCAGTAAGCCACTACTTTATCCATGCTAAAATCTTTTCTGTAATACCATGAGCTCGTAACTTGTTAAGCAACCCCACGTGTGGTACGTTGTCAAAGGCCTTCTGAAAATCCAAATATACAACATCAACCGATTCTGCTTTGTCTATCCTGCTTGTTGTTATTTCTTCAAAGAATTCCAATTGTCAGGCAAGATTTTCCCCTGAGGAAACCATGCTAACTATGGCTTATTTTATCATGTGCCCCCAAGTACACCGAGGCCACACTCTTAACAATCAACTCCAACATCTTCTCAACCACTGAGGTCAGACTAACTACCTATAATTTTCTTTCTACTGCCCCTCTCCCTTCTTGAAAAGTGGAGTAACATTTGCAATTTTTCAGTTTTCAGGAACCATTCCAGAATCTAGTGATTCTTGAAAGATCACTACTAATGCCTCCACAATCCTTCAACCACCCCTTCCAGAACCATGGGGTGTACACCATCTGGTCCATGTGACTTAACCTCCTTCAGACCCTTCAGTTTCCCAAGAACCTTCTCTCTAGTAATGGTAACTTCACACACTTCATGACCCCTGACACCTGGAACTTCCACCATACTGCTCATATCTTCCACAGTGAAGACTGACGCAAAATACTTATTTAGTTCATCTGACATTTCCTTGTCTCCCATTACTACTTCACCAGCATCATTTTCCAGCAGTCAGTATCCATTCTTGCCTTCCTTTTACACTTCATGTATCTAAAGAAACGTTTGCTATCCTCTTTAATATTTTTGGGTAACTGACTTCTGTATTCCATTTTTACCTTCTTAATGACTTTTTTTTAATTGCCTTCTGTTGGTATTTTAAAGCTTCCCCAACCTTGTTGTAGTTTGGAGACTTCCGTGCCTCAATGACCCGGAGGGCTATGTTGTCTGGAGTCAGGGCTTTACGCTTTGGCTCTTGGTAGGGTCACCCATGCCAAACAGGTCAAAGGGTAGAGGACAGACTCAAGAGTAGCCCCCAGATCTCCAGTTTCTGGGGTTCAGCTCAGGACCAACAGCCCTGACTGGTCAAACAAAATTGTTACAGAAACAGCAATGTTCTCAGTCCAACATCTGAGTGTTACAGTGTTCCTGAGTCCACAACTGGGACTTGCATGAGAGCCAGGAGTGACAACCAGGAGAAAGCTACTGACATGATGAAGGAAGCTCTGAACACCACCAGTGATGGAAGACCTTCATCGCTGCCCTAAATGCCAGGGGCGTAACAGAAAGTGGCGAATATACAATTTGAACTTGATATTCTAGTCTCAGTAGCAGTGGTCTTGAAGACACCAGACTGCTGCAAAATCTCCTCTGGTTCACTAACAATTGTCAGGGGGAAAAAAATCTGCCACACTTACTCAAGATTATCCTCTACGTGACTTCCAAGTACCGATTTGGTTGCCTTTTATCTGTCTGGTTAAGAGCAACAAAAGAAGTTCTAACCAGCACTGCCCATAATACAGCAACAGATGCAGAAGGAATCCTACTTCTGCAGAAACCAGAACCTGACACTGCAGAAGGAAATCAACACTGCGACCAATTCCCACCGCATTCTGACTCATTCACCACACAAATCAGTCATGGGGCTAGTAGTTACACGACCAAGCACAACTGCAACACTATGCTTACCGTCTTGCAACACCCCCCTGCACAAACCCTCACCTCTTCAGGGTTTGACCGGTATAGTCATTGCCACATACGGCACTGGAGAATCAGGATAGAAAGAAGGAGTTAACATATAGACTCACGTATTGTGCCAAAGCTTTAATTCCACTGGGGAATCGATCAGGATCAGGAACCAGCCGTCCCTGAGAGTCCCTCTTCTTTGCCGCCCAGCAATCATCGATGTTCACGTACTCGTAGCCAAGCTCCTTCCAGCCATCTTCTGCCAACCGATCGGCCATGTCCATGAACAAGCTCTCACTGTTCACAGAGGGCACAGGGTTAAAACTTAGAATACTGTGTACTGATCTGGTCTTAGAAGGAGTTCAACAAAGGTTCTACAGATTGATTTCTGGAATGGAGGAGGGGAGGGAGATGAGTCCCATAAGGAGAGAGTAAACAAACGAAGCCTATTCTCTGGAGAGATGAAGAATGAAAGGTGATATCATTGATATAGTAGGTGATCTTTTTTTAATGTATTGCACTGCCCTGCTGCTGCAAAACAACAAATTTCATGATATACTGTATAAACCTGATTCTGAAAGGTGCACAGTTCTTATAGAACTTGATAGGATAGATACAACCCCGTTTGGATGGTTATAATTGGGGTTCATGTTTGAGCAAGGAATCTCTAGAATCAAGAACATTGGGAACATTTGAAATAAGGTCAACTTAAGTGCCATACAAATTAGAATGGATTGATGGGAAAAAAGGCCAATAACACTAATGAAATGTCATGGCCCAAAACGCTGATTGTCCAAAAATGCTGCCTGGCCTGTTGAGTTCCTCCAGCATTTTGTACGTGTTGCAGTGGAACAGAAACAGGCTACTATTAAGAGCAGGGAAATGTTTTGATTAAAAGGCATAGCTGGCTGGATCAGAGATAAATAAATGGGAGGCTGGAATATATCTTAATTAAAGGAGACAAGCCAAGACACCATAAAAGGGCAAAAAGGGCAAGACCATAAATCACAGCACCTTGTGGGGGGGGGGAGGAGGGAGGCACAGTTGCTGTTTGGCAAAGGAACTTCCATTTGTCAAACAGTTAAGTGACAACCCCTGAAGAAATGAAACAAAGATCAAATAGCACAAATTAAAGTGGGTTACTGATGAGATTGTAAATTCTGTATGAAACTATTGTAACACAAATACTATAAATTGTTGGAATTTTTTTTTAAGAATCAGTATTGAACTCTCACTAGAAGAGCTCCCCAGTATACACTGTAATCGGGTCTGAATAAATTTGTTTGAGAAACTCAACGCTGTTTTACAAGAGATTTCCTTTGTGTGCTGTCCTGATCTAAGCTGTAATTAAGAGGCAACTGGGCACCGTGTGAAAGTCAGATTCAGGGTCAAGGTTTAGTTGAGATGGGAAGAAACCACCTTACCGTAAGGATGGTGAGTCTTAGGAATTCTTTACAAAGTGGGCTGCGGTGGCTCAGTCATTGAATACTCTCAAAACACAGGTCTAAGTTTTTTGAGTATTAAAGGAATAAAGACATATAGGATCAGTGCAGGACAGTGGTGCTGGGTGACATCAGATGGCAGGTGCGACATGGACATCAAAAGAAGAATAGGGATGGCAAAAGACACCTTTACGAGAATGTGGTTTTTGAGGAGGATGCAAAGAATATCATGAACGAAACGAATATCTAATGAAGACGTCATGAGCAGAGCAAACACAAAAAGAGAAATAAAGTATGAGATCATGAAAAGGCAACGTAACTTCATTGGACATGTGATTAGGAAAGAGGAGTTAGAATGCACAGTAATTATGGGAAAGATTGAAGGGAAGAAAGCAAGAGGAAGACAAAGACAAATGATGATGAAGACAGCAGCCAGAGAACTGGAAATGAATACCAATGAATTGATCCACTTGACCCGAAACAGGAGTGTGTGGGCCATGGCAGTCAAAGCCATGGGCACGGCACCTGATGATGATGATGATGATTCAAATGGCCCAGTCCTGCCTCTGTTTCAGAAGCTCTTTTCTTCTTAAGTTACCAAGTTTCATCAGAGCATGACCTCAGAAGCTCTGAGGTCACAAAATCCATTCCCCAACACGAGTCAATGCCACTGGGAATAGGACCCTGAGAAGAGCCAAGGATCCACCCACCATCAGGAACCTGGCGAGAGATAATATCCACACACACAAAAAAAAGGTCCCTTTGTGAAAGGGAATGTCAGCAAGTAAGGATGCGGCTGACTGTCAGTGCTCCAGTGCTCCAGACCAGGAGAGCTTGGTGAGCACTCACCTCCCTGGAGATGGGAGTTTGGCAACAGCTGGCATCACCAACAAAGGGATCTTGACTACAGTCAGCACCCTCAGTGAACTGTCCATCCACCAGGACCCCACAGGCATCTATTCTCCTGGTAATGGGACGGTGTACAAGACCTTGTCATGAACCTCAGTGGTGAAGAATTTCCACATTCATCCAGCGAATCCTACTCAACTCCTCACTGAGATTTCCTGTGACACGTCTCAGTGCCTGGGAGTAACTGGCCTCACCTGATGCAGTTTTTGGGGTCCGTGGCGCAGTCAATGTTGCAGCGAAACCGTTCCCATGCCAGCCAGCCCATGGGAGGGGTCCTCATGAGGCCATTGTCCAGGGATAGAGCGAAATGGGCAAGCAGCACAAGAGGGAAAACCAGCAGCTCCATCACTCACAGCCTTCAGCAACCTGTATAGTTAACAGAAAGAGAATGATGTAGCAGTGAGGCACGGAGCTCTGTCCCTCAGCTAACTCTGATGAGGACCTTTGCAAACTAGTCCTATGTGTCTGCAACTCATCTCCCATCTTCCCTATCCAATTTCCTTTTGAAAGTTTTTATTGCATCTTTCCTCCCCCAATGTTCTTTTAGACAGCCCACTTCAGAACGCACCTCCCTGCACAAAACCTTTCTCAGCTCAGCCCTGGTTCATATACCAACTGTCCAAAATCAGTCCCTACTTATTACTAACTGTCAGTCCATGGCCTCCTCTACTGCCGCGATGAGGCCACATTCAGGTTGGAGGAGCAACACTTTATATTCCGTCTGGGTATCCTCCAACCTGATGGCATGAACATTGACTTCTCAATCTTCCGGTAATGCGCCCCCACCCCCCACTTCACCATTCCCCATTCCTGTTTCCCTATCTCGCCTCATCTGGTACTCCTCCTCCTTCCTTATTTCTCCACAGTCTTCTGTCCTCTCCTATCAGACTCCCCCTTCTCCAGTCCTGTATCTCTTTCACCAATCAACTTCCCAGCTCTTTACTTCACCCCTCCCCCTCTCCCAGTTTCACCTCTCACCTTGGACTTTTTCTTCCTCTTCCCCCCCTCCCCCACCTTCTTACTCTGACTCCTCTTCTTTTTTTCCCAGTCCTGAAGAAGGGTCTCAGCCAGAAATGTCGATTGTTTACTCTTTTCCACAGATGCTGCCTGGCCTGCTGAGTTGCTCCAGCTTTTTTGTGCGTCCTGCTAGTGAAACAGTTTCTCCTCATTTACTTCACATAAAGCACTCAAAATCTCAGGTACAAAATTGAGGAGGATTGCTGTTATGAAACAGCTGCGTTACAAGAAACGATTGAGCATACACTCTCTGAAGAGTTTAAGAATGGACGATGATCACACCGAAATATTCAGGACCCTGCGTCTGGAGGGCTTAGGAGACAGGGGCAGAGGATGGTGATCCACAGGGTGGGTGCTATGAGGATGTCTACCTTGGTAAGTGAGCATAAGGGGTCAATTGATAACGAGGAGGAGTTTGTCCTCTCCAAACAAAAAGAAGCAAAACTTTGGAATTCTCTGCAAGTAAATGCAGATAATTAAAGGCCCTCAACCCTAATGCCAGGTAGAAAAAGCCAAACTATAGGTTGCATTTCAAACTTTTTGGGAAGCAATCAGAGTTCCCCTCCCCACACCATCCTTTCCATCCGGCCTATTGTACTTCCTGATCGCCAGTTCCTAAAATCAACCCAACAGGAAATAGCCTTACTTGTTGGAAGAAGGAAGATGAAACTGGGCTATATCCCTACTCCTACTCCTCAGATAGGTACATTTACCCATTCCTCAGATCGAGATCCACAACATTCTTCAGTGGGAGGGAGAGCAGCCAGAGGTCACGGTCCACGCTCATGCCAATGACCTGAATAAGGTGGGTGGTAGGTCCTGGAAAGTGAGTTCAGGGAGTTAGGTGCTAAGTTAAAGGACAGGACCACCAGGGTTGTGATCTCAGCTTTGCTACTTGTGCCACGTGCCACTGAGACCAGAAATAGGAAGATTATACAGTTGAACACATGGATAATGAGTTGGTGCAGGAGGGAGGGCTTCAGATTTTTGGATCATTGAGGTCTCTTTCAGGGAAGGTGATAACTGTGCAGAAAGGACGACTAGCACCAGAACTGGAGGGGGGACTAATATTCTATTTGGAAGGTTTGCTACTGCTGCACTGGGGGTGGGGGGGGGGGGGCTCATTTAAATCAGAGTTACAGGAGGATGGGAACAGAGCACCAGAACAGGTAGTGGACTGGTTGTGGAGAAAGATGTTGTTAAGCCTACCTAAAGTTGAGCAGATATTCTGAGCTCTGTATATTTCAATGCAATGTAAGAAAGGCAGACAAGCTTAGGGCATGGATCAGCATGTAGAATTATGACAACGATTGTAGCCGTTAGTGAGACCTGGTTACAGAAGGGGCAGGACTGGCAGCTCAACATTCCGGGGTTCTGTCAGGACAGACTGGAGAGCTTGAATAGTGACGCTTTAAGGGCAGAACTGAGGAATAAGAAAGGTATGACCACGTTAATGTGATTATATTATAGACCACCCAACAGTCCACGGGACTTAGAGGAGCAAATTTGTAGAGAGATCGCAGACTGTTGCAAGAACTATACGTTATGTTAGTAGGTGATTTTAACTTTCCACATAATGACTGGGACTCCCAATCTGTAAAAGAGCTGGATAGGAAAGAATTTGTCGAATGTATTCAGAAAAGTTTCCTTAATCTGTATAGAAGTCCCAACTAGAAAGAATGCAATACTAGATCTCCTATTAGGAAATGAGACGGGGCAGGTGGTAGAAGTTTGTGTAGGAGAACACTTTGCACCTAGTAATCAAAATGTCGTTAGTTCCAAGGTAATTTTGGAAAAGGATTGGACTGGTCCATGGGTTGGCATTCTAAATTGGAGAAAGGCCAATTTTGATGTTATCAGAAAGAATCTGGTGAGTATGAATTGGGACAGGCTGTGTTCTGGCAAAGGTATACTTGGTAAGTGGGAGGCCTTCAAGTGAAATTTTGAGAGTACGGAGCTTATATGTTCTGGTCAAAGTAAATTTCATGCTACAGATGATCTGTGAACGAACCATCCAGGTACAAAAAGACATCTACCTATGTTTCATTGACTATACAAAGGCTTTTGACACTGTCAGACAGCAAGATCTTCTGGAAATGCTTCAAGACCTTGACATGGATGGGAAAGATATACGTTTCTTAAGAAACTTGTACTGGGACCAGACAGCATCCATCAGAATAGAAGGAGAAGTGAGTGAGTATGTGAATATCATGAGAGGAGTCAGGCAAGGTTGTGTCTTTTCGCCAGACTTATTCAACCTGTAGAGTGAAAATATCTTGAGAAGTATCAAAGATATCAAAGAATTTGCAATTGGAGGCCGTAATATACATAACATCAGATATGCTGATGACATCGTACTAATAGCTGACTCAGAAACAAAACTTCAAGAACTACTCACTATAGTGGCAGCAGAAAGTAATCGCAGAAGCCTCTCAATCAACACCAAGACGACAGAAAGCATGGTCATCTCCAGAAAGACAAACATCCCACAAAGTGTGATCAAGATCGGAAATACAAACATCAAACAAGTCAACAAATTCAAATATCTTGGCAGCCTGATAACAAGTGACGGCAGGTGCAACACAGATATCAAATACAGAATAGCAATGGCGAAAGAAGCTTTCCAAAAAATGAAGATCATATTAACAGACAGAAAGATGAGCACGTACACTAAAAACAGAATACTGCAGTGCTACATTTATTCTATCCTGACTTATGGAAGTGAATGCTGGACCATTTCTCCAGCAATGGAAAAGAGACAAGAAACAGCTGAATTATGGTTCAATAGGAGAATGTTAAAAATATCATGGACCACACACACATCAAATGAAGAAGTTCTCAGAAGAACCCAAGCAGTTCGATCACTCATACCAACAATAAGAGAAAGACAACTCAGATTCCTAGGATACATCATGCGGAAAGATGAACTAGAAAATCTCATACTCTCTGGAAAGATTGAGGGGAGCAAACCTAGAGGAAGACCTCGGCTTATGTACGTCAAAAGCCTAGCCAGGTGGCTACACATCGAGGAAATGGAAGTCATCCAAAAAACGAAGGATAGATCTATATGGAAAACCATGGTCAACAAAGTCCGCATCGGACACGGTACCTAGACAGACAGTCAAAGTAAAAGTCAAGAATAACAGATTTATGAAACCTTGGTTTTCAAGAGAGATTGAGGCCCTGGTTATGAAAGGAGAGGTGCATTGCAGTGAGAGGCAGGCAGAAACAAATGAGGTATTTGAGTATAAAAATGCAAGAGGACACATCAGAAGGAAATCAGGAGGGCTAAAAGAGGTTGCTCTAGCAGTCAAACTGTAGAAGAATCCCAAAGGCTTCTACCAATATACAATTGGCCCTCCTTATCCGCGGGTTCCGCATGCGCAGATTCAACCAACCGCGGATCGGGAAAACCCGGAAGTTTTCTCTCCAGCACTCGTTGTTTGAGCACATACAGACTATTTTTTCTTGTCATTATTCCCTAAACAACATCGTATAACAACTATTTACATAGCATTTACATCGTATTAGGTATAAGTAATCTAGAGATGATTTAAAAGTACAGGCAGTCCCCGGGTTATGAACGAGTTCCATTCCTGAGTCCGCCTTTAAGTCAGAACAGGTACATCCGGTATTATTTAGCATGAGTTAGTCAAATGTTTGCCTAAGTATATAGTATATATTTTACCTTTCTATGCATATAAAACACTTAAGAAACGTACGTATTTCAATAATTAAACCACAGCGTTGCTTAGTAATAATTGTAGCTTTCATCGGGCAGGGCCTTTCACATGTGCCATTAAAATTGTTCCGATCGTTGACCGACTGTAGCCTAACGCTTTTCCAATGACCGATGGCGTTTCACCTCTTTCCGATCGCTTTATTATTTCCACTTTATTTTCAATCGTGATCGTGATTATTTTCGTGAACAGAAACACTGCGGATTCAGAGCTCCGCCGCCGGGTCCTAATGTCCACCGCACCAAGACTGGTTAAATAAGGTCCAAGGTTCTGCTGGGTCCTAAAGACCACCGCACTGGGCAGGTTGAATAAGGGACTTGAGCATCCGCGTTTTTTGGTATCCGCGAGGGGTCCCAGAACCAATCCCCCGCGGATAAGGAGGGCCGACTGTATTAAGCGCAAAAGGATTGCAAAGGACAAAATTAGTCCTCCAGAAGATCAGATTGGTAATCTATGCATGGAGCCAAAAGAGATGGGGGAGATCTTAAAACTGATTTTTTTTTTGCATCTGTATTTACTCAGGAGACGGACACAGAGTCTATAGATGCGAGGCAATGCAGCAGCAAGGACATGGACCCTGTACAGATTACAGAGGAGGAGGTGTTTGCTGTCTTGAGGCAAATTACGATAGATAAATCCCCAGGAGCTGACAAGGTGTTCCCTCGGACCTTATTGGGGGGGGGGGGAGAAGGCTAGTGCACAAATTGCAGGGGCTTTGGCAAAGATATTTAAAACATCACTAGTCATGGGTGAGACACCATAGGATTGGAGGATGGATAATGTTGTTCCATTGTTTAAGAGAGGCTCTAAGAATAAGCCAGGAAATTATAGGCCGGTGAATTTGACAGCAGTAGTGGGAAAGTATTCTAAGGGACAGGATATATATAAGTATCTGGATAGACAGGGACTGATTAGAGATAGTGAAAAACATGGCTTTGTGCATGGTAATTTGTGTCTAACCAACCTTATAGAGTTTTTCAAGGAAAACGTGGCCAAGTGGTTAAGGCATTCATCTAGTGATCTGAAGGTTGCTAGTTCGAGCCTCAGCTGTGGCAGCATGTTTGTGTCCTTGAGCAAGGCACTTAACCACACATTGCTCTAGTGTGTGTGTGTGAGGAGTGGCGCCCCACACAGACTTCCAATCTGCGCCTTGTAAGGCACGAAAATTTCCGACACAGGCCTCTCATGGTCTGAGTTGACGTTCCCCTCCCCGCCCCCCCCCCAAGGAAGATACCAGGAAAGCTGATGAAGGCAAAGCAGTGGATGTTGTCTACATGGACTTTAGGAAGGACTTTGACAAGGTCCCACATGGGAGGTTAGTCAAAAAGGTTCAATCTCTTGACATTCAAGATGAGGTAGTAAATTGGATTAGACAATGGCTTCAAGAGAGCTAGAAAGTGGTTGTAGTTGGTTGCCTCTGTGAGTGGAGGCCTGTGACTAGTGGTGTGCTGCAGGGATCGGAGCTGGATATGTTGTTGTTTGTCATCTATATCAATGATCTGGATAATAACGTGGTAAACTGGATCAGCAAATCGATGATTGAGGGGTATAGTGGACAGTGAGGAAGACTGTCAAAGCTCGCAGAGGGTTCTGGACCAGCTCAAAAAATGGGCAGATGGAATTTAATGCCGACAAATTTTGCACTTTGGGAGGACCAACCAGGGTAGGTCTTCCACAGTGAGTGGTAGGCCACTGAGGAATGTGGTAGAGCAGAGGGATCTGGGAATACAGACCAATAATTCATTGAAAGTGGCGTCACAAGTAGATAGGATCGTAAAGAAAGCTTTTGGAACATTGACCTTCATAAATCAATGTGCTGAGTACAGGAGTTGGGATGTTATGTCGAAGTTGCATAAGACATTGGTGAGGTCAAAGTTGGTCACCTGCCTACAGAAAAGATGTAAGTAAGATTGAAAGAGTGCAGAGAAAATTTACAAGGATGCTGCCGGGACTTGAGGACCTGAGTTATAGGGAACAGCTGAATAGGTTAGTACTTTATTCCCTAGAACATAGTAGAAGATTGAGGGCAGATTTGATAGAGACATACAAAATTATGAGGGGTACAGACAGGGTAAATGCAAGCAGGCTTTTTCCACTGAGGTTGGGTGAGACTAGAACTAGAGGTCATAGGTTAAGGGTAAAAGGTGAAATGTTTAAGGGGAACATGAGGGGAAACGTCTTCACTCAGAGTGTGGAATGAGCTGCCATTGCAAGTGGTGGATGTGAGGTCAGCTTCAACATTTAAGAGAAGTTTGGATAGGTACATGGATGGGAGGGGTATGGAGGGGTCCAGGTGCAAGTTGATAGGACTAGGCAGATTAATGGTTCGGCATGGACTCGACGGACCGAATGACCTGTTTCTGTGCTGTCATGTTCTATGACTATATTTCATATCATACCTAGTCTCCCTGACCCTCGCCCCACTTACCAAGCTGGCCATACAATAGCTGGCAATGGGCTACACACGCCTCACCGTCACCCCAGCTGAGAGAAATTTATTTTCCTTCTTCCCAAACACCCCCATAGCCCGTCCACCAAAGCAACCGAGTTCCAAAGCTCAAACGAGCTCATACACTGTTCTAACCCAAACACACATCACAGCCACTGGCAAGAAGTTCTGCTATTGTTGCTAACGCTTCTTTGCCTTCCCGTTTGCCCATCTCTGCCACCATTCACTAACACTTAGTATCTATCTCTCTCTCCATCGCGATGTGCATGATCGTTCTACCGCCGCCCCCTTCCAATATTCTCTCCATTTCCCACCCTGCCTCCCTCTCTCCCATTGCTCGTGCTTCATTCATCATCCTCTCTTCCTCTGCCAACGATCCCTTCCTCCACTACCTCCTTTCCCCACCCCTCCTGTTTCCCTCTGCCACTTTTAGCAATCTCCCTCCCTCTTGCCCCCGTTGCCACTTACTTACCCACCACCGATCCTTGCTCAGTTGCAGTCCAGGAGTTAGAGTTGAAACCCCAGGATCAGCTGACTCGTGTCACCTGACAACAAACCTCAACCTTCGTTCGCACCTCCCATGTCACAGGCGCGCTCCCGGTAGTTCGCGCCAAGGTCGAGAGCGAGAGCAGCCAAAGCTCCCGCGACACTGCCACCTGCAGTTCGCCTCTGGCGTAACCTCTTCCGTGCCACATCGACTGCCCCCACACCCAGTCCGGGCCTTGTTTAAGTATAAATTCGATATTTTATATATTCATCGTTTACATTACAGGAGGTGCAGTGCCGACCTAACGAGTGATTGCGATTCCCATCTCCCATGGATACGTAGGCACGAAATAGAAACGTGAACATTTATGAAGGGAAATTACTTAATTTACAAATAATGAGAAAAATGGATCATTTTAAAGCAAGGATTGAAAACTGTCGTGCATCTGCGTTCGATTACCCATATCCTTAGTTTTGACTCATGCAATGTCATTCATAATTCAAATAATTTCAGATCAGAAATAACTTAGAATCATCGAATTAAAGTGCTAGGAGTCATTCTGGCCATCGATGTCATATAAAACCCTGTAATACAGATCATTTATTCCCAATCCCACGTTCATTTCCTCAAGTACCTTTCCAATTCTCATGTGAAAGCATTGCTTCAATGATTTCAGCAACATTATAGGCAGCAAGTATTAGATTATTACCGAACAAAAGATTTGTCCTGAGGAAGGGTCTCGGCCCAAAACCTCAGATGCACTCCTTGCCATATACAAACAACAAAAAACCTGCAGATGCTGGAAATCCAGCAGTTTGTATGTCTTGCTACTTTCCATAGATGCTGCCTGGCCTGCAGAGTTCCTCCAGCATTGTGTGCGTGCGTGCGTGTGTGTTGCAAAAGATTTCCTCTTGCATTGCATCTGCTTCTTTTGCCCTTCAGTTTGAATCCGTGCTCCTTGCCTTTGAATCATTTGTTAATTAGACCACTTTCCTTCTGATTACCTCTCTTTCTGTCACCCTCCTCCCTTCGTCTGATTTTCCAGCCTAACAGTCCCGGAGCTATTCCAATAAATCTCAAAAGAATTTGCAACTAATTAAGTCTTTTTTAAAGTGTAATCAGTGACAATAGGGTTTGTGTGCAATCCATCTGTTGTGGGAGTAAACCACTTGGCCCTTCGATTTAGATCTTAACACTATCGTTCACTTTTGTTCTACACATTCCAGTTGCCTTTTTAAGTAAATATCGATCACCAACTATTACCGACCCTTTAACGCAGTTTGGTTTGGAGGTCCCTACTGTGTTGATTCCGGCGCCATAGCAACCAGTTGCCATGAGAACCCAGTCAAAGGCGGGGAGATGCCTTTAAAAAATGCGTGACGTCAGCAGTGAGCAACGTCCGCTTTCCTTCCACAGACATGGCGGCTTTTGGGCGGTCTCTGTTCGGTCTCAGAAACACCCTAAGGGTCGGGGTAACCCGGGGCTTGTTGAACCCCCAGATCAAACCTGGGAGGCAGCTGGATTCGGCCCGAAACATGCTGGTGACAAAATCGGGAGCCATTTTACCCAAACCTGAAAAGGTAAGGTCGGCTCTTAGGCCGGTGAATGGCAGACATTTTATTGACGGCGCTCTGCACCAATCAGCGGGCAGAGTGCGATGATTGACATGTGCCTTGCCCATTGACGAACAAGGAGGGCAGACACGGAATGCTGGAATCTATGGAGGGGCATAAACTGTGAACGTGTCGGGCCGAGTATGCTGCCCGACCCGCTGAGTGTTCCAGCATTTTCTGTTCATATTTTATTTCAGTATTTCAATGAATGACTGCTGGCTTTGAAGACCGATTTAATTATCCTGTTCTGATCCATATTTTAAGTTGTCAGCTTCATGGGAACATGGAGTCAGGATTTGGCTGTGCGCTTCCTGGGACTGTTGGGTGCATTCAGCGAAATCAGGGCTGACCCGATCTCCTCTTCTTCTCCCGTGTCCTATCTGCTTTTAAAGCTTTTTTTAAAAAACTCCCAACAATACTCTCAGCTTGCCTTTCAACAAATGCTGCCTAACCCGCTGAGTGGTTCCAGAAGTTTCTATTTTTATTTGAGATGTTCACCAACTGCAGGTCTTATTTTCTTATCTGTTTTCCATTACCCTTGACTCCGTTTATAGTCCAGAAATCCATCCTTTATCTTGAATCTACTTAATGACATTTATTTCTTCATGGGATGTGAATGCTGTGTTTCCTGGGAGGGTGTGATATGATGCTGTGGCTTTCTGAGACCAGATATGGCTGGCTGTGTGAACATCAGATGAGGGAGACTGTGCAGGTTTGGGTCGTGAACATCACCTCGCGGGCTGATGCTGGCATGCAGAGCTGGTAGAAGTGGATGAATATTAAAATAAAGTTTTACTTTCCTTCCTGCAGATTTCCTTTGGTCTTTTGAAAGTCTTCATTGTGGTTATTCCTTTTCTATACATGGGCACGTTGATCAGCAAGAACTTTGCCTCGCTGCTGGAGGAACATGATATCTTTGTCCCAGCTGATGACGACGATGATGATTGACTCAGGGTAAAGGAGCATGCAAGTACATATGTGTCACCACACATGACAGAAGTGTTCAAAATCATTAAGGTCTAAAGTAAGGTGAATGCCAGCTGCTACTTCAAAATTAATCCATCTATGAGGACACAGGGCCATAGGTGGAGATCAGTTTCAGGAAACATTTCTTTACGCAGCCAGTTGTGGACACATGGAACAATCTACCTATTTTTGTAGTTAAGAGTAGTACCTTAGAGACTTCTAAATCTAAACTCCATATAACCATATAACAATTACAGCATGGAAACAGACCATCTTGGCCCTTCTAGTCCGTGCCGAACACTTACTCTCTCCTAGTCCCACCGACCTGCACTCAGCTCATAACCCTCCATTCCTTTCTTGTCCATATAACTATCCAATTTTTTTAACTTAATAGTTATTTCAACACACTATGTGAGTAGGAACTTTGCAAGTTTTGATGGGCCAAATGGCTTGTTCTTGTCAAAAACTTCCTGATGTTCGAGTTAAATATATGTCCCTGAGGTTCATTTTCTAGCAGGCATTCACAGTAAATACAAAGAAACACAATGGAATCAATGAAAAACCACACACAAGACAGACAACTAATGTGCAAATACAAAAAGAAAATAATAATTAATAAATATCGATCATATTAGACAAAGAGACCTTGAAAGTGAGTCCATAGGTTATGGAAACAGTTGAGTGATGGGGTGAGTGCAGTTACCCTCTTTGTTTCAAGAGCCTGATGGTTGAGGGGGAGTAACTGTTCCTGAACCTGGTGGTGGGGCAAGTGTTCGGTCTGCAGCTGAGTAGTGTATTCTGGATCCCACTGATACGGAGACATTTCATGGCTGCTTCTGTGAAGCCTCTTGAGATGTTCTTGTGTGTGACTGGTATAAAGATCCACACCATGGCCTCTCCTGATTGTAGGTGTTGACAGGAAACAGGAGTGAACTGTAGTATCTCAAAGTTACTCCAGGCACCCACGCTGGAGAATAAAGGCTGACTGGCAGCTCACTGCTAGGGAGTTTTGTAACTCTTGTCCACGTGGAATCCAGCTGTCATGAGGATGACTTGCAGGGCTATCTAAAGAAAGAACTGCTGTCCTTGAAAACTGTTCCCTGTCACTGCCGGGAGGGAGCCACCAATGTGGAAAGGCAAAATTTTACCATGTATCTTGGCAAATTGAAGTTACCGGCTCAGTGGGTAGTGCTCCTGCCTCTAAATCAGAAGGTGGTGGGTTCAAATCCCACTCATTATTTCCTGTCAGTGCTGACGAGTTACGCACAAAACTTTTAAACCATGGTTCGGCCTGACCGCGATGGAAAACGTTTCATGACCTATGTGAAGAGAAGCAAGAACATTTTTCTCCCTGAAGCACTAGCTAATATTTATCTAGTATCACTAGATTTTAAAAATAAGTTTATTATTTGGGATTTGTGGGAGTTTGCTGTGCAGATCCAATTGGAACTGTTGTTCCTCTGGGTTCTGAGAGCATACTTTAGTAGATATAGTGCAAGACCAAATTGTTTGCCATTTTGGAAGGTGGGTGGGGGTAGAGCTGCACAGGGGACACACTGATTAAGAACATCAAGTCTTCTTCCCTTCCTGACGAAGGGTTCCGGCCCGAAACATTGACTGATCGTTTCCACGGATGCTGCCCGACCTGCTGAGTTCCTCCAGCGTGTTGTGAGAGTTGCTTTGACCCCAGCATCTGCAGAGTATTTTGTGTTTATAAGTCTTCTTCCCTGAATAGCATTAATGAGCAAGTTGGATTTTACAACCCATCTGCCTTCCAATTCTAAATCTGCTCCTGATTCTGGGTGGTTCTTCCGGGGATGATCTTGGTTCTGAATAGAGGGATGTGAACACAACGTCAGTGTGTTTGGTGACTGATAACAATCGGCTGCAGATGCTCCAGTATTAGTCTGCTCCCAAACCTCCATGCCCCTAAGACTGCAGGGGGAATTAAACACTCAGCAGAAAGAGGCAGTGAAGATGGTGTCATCTTTCTCCCTTCTTGTTTTTCAGGTTTCAGTTCTGTGCACAAGCTGGTCTCGTTTGATTGAAATCCATGGGAGCCATTAGCTGTACATATTGTTCCTGTAACTAAATCGATCGCCCAAATCTCTCGGACTGAAGAGACAACTTCGCTGAAGAGAGGAGCAATCAAACATGACCATATTTTGCATGTGTTGCACATAGTATGTGTGTGGGGTGGGGTTTGGATCAAGTGGGTATAGGGGAGACAATTAACACTCATTAGAATTCGGATCACTCTCAGAAAACTTAGTTAGATTAACACTTATTTAGACAAGGACTTCTTATGTTTGAATTGTATTTCTACTTCCAACAGTACAAAACCCAGGCTGGACTTCAGCATATGTAAATGTCCTGTTGCACTAAAACTGTTGGTTTTGCTTCAGAACTAGAATTGGATGGTGTTGGTGCTCTGTGGATGCCTTTGAATTATAGTTTCACCATAAATAGGAAGGCATGCTAAATGCCTGCTATATGTTGGTTGAAGTAACCCAACAGTTGTCAGCAGTGGGTCAGGGATTAAACACATCTTACTGGTTGTTCAAACTTATAATTTGCAGTTTGGAATCAGCAACAGGGCCATTGGTGGTTTGGAACAGAGGGCTTGAACTCTATATTGGTTAAGGGATGTATAATTTCCACAACTAATCAAACAAGAAAAGGTACTTCCTTGAAACAAGTAACTGAAATTTAGAAACATAGAGCAGAGTGAAACATGATCAGTAGTGAATTATTTGGCCCAGAACTAAGATCATTGCGACCAGTAACACAGAGAAATTAATGTAAAGGAAAATGGAACGAGATTCAGGCTGGTTGTGTGCATCTGGACTTTCGCATTGGTTGGGAATGTGTGATATGCTGCCGGTGGGTGTGCACATCTGGTGTGTAACTGGCTGCCTGCTGTTTGCTTTATTTTGTGCATGATGTGTGGGATTAAATGCTTCAGCCACATTACCTCTGGTTTAAAGATTTGCCGGTGTCTTTGATGGAATGTGTTTCTGTCACCCACAGCAATAAAACTGGTTAAATCTGACCAAACAACTTGTGTTTTTCTGCATATTACTGGGTGAGCTTCATTTTGACAAATGGTTTAGCAGATTTATATATTGTGTGGCCTTAATATCTATTTCTCCCAACGCTAGGACGTTGAGCTCGATACAGGCTAACATGAATGCTTATTGTGAACGTTGGCGCACTCTCCCAAATACAGCAGGCTTTTGTTTGTGGTTTTTTTACCTGTGCAGGTTCCTCCATTCATCTTGTTAAATCCCATTTTTCTTTCTCAATACCAGTCCTATGATCTGTGTGAGTAGGTAGCTGATTCTGAAAACTTGCTTGGACAGTAGATTTGTCCACAAAATTGCTCAGAAACATCCCTTTCCATTGTTACCAAGAGCTTTTTTATTCTTTCCCACTCTGCCCCTGCCCCCTTTAATACTGTCAAATGTGGACCTTCCCTCTATAGATGCTTTATTCAGGAACTGAAGAGTTTGTATAATACAGAGTCATCGAAAGCTACACCACAGAAGCAGGCCCTTCATCCCATCCAGTCCGTGCTGAACCACTTAAACTGCCTAGTCCCACTGACTTTACACGCAGACCACAGCCTTCCATACCACTCCCATCCATGTACTTATCCAAACTTACTTTTTGTTATATACAGCATGCTATAGGCCCTTCCAGCTCTTTGAGCCACGCAACCCAGCAAAACCCCCGATTCAATCCAAGCCTAACCACGGGACAATTTACAATGATAGATAGATAGACATACTTTATTGATCCTGAGGGAAATTGGGTTTCATTACAGTTGCACCAACCAAGAATAGAGTATAAATATAACAATATAAAACCATAAATAATTAAATAATAATATGTAAATTGTGCCAGATGGAAATAAGTCCAGGAGCAGCCTATTGGCTCAGGGTGTCTGACCCTCCAAGGGAGGGGTTGTAAAGTTTGATGGCCACAGGACAATTAACCTACCAACCAGTACATCTTTGGACTGTGGGAGGAAACTGGAGCACCCGGAGGAAACCCATGTGGTCACGGGGAGAACATACCAACTCCTTACAGGTAGTGGTGGGAATTAAACCCAGGTCACCTGTACTGTAAAGCGTTGTGCTAACCACTATACAGTAGTAAATCAAAATTGCATCCTGCACTTGTGCTGGCAGTCCGTACCACACTCTGAGTGAAGAAGTTTCCTCTCGTATCGAGAAGTAGCTGAGAACACAGGATACAGCAATGGTTACAGGAGCAGACAACTTCCCATCCGTACCACTGAAGACCTGAACACCACAAATACTCATGCCTGTTCCAGTGCAGTTACAGGTTTCTGTCAGATAATTGTCCCACAATCTCGTGGACACAAGCTGTCGGACAAATCCAATAATGACTGCCCAAACAGTCAAAATCATTAAAGCGATGGAAGCCAGTTGTAAACACAAAATACTCTGCAGCTGCTGGGGTCAAAGCAACACTCACAACACACTGGAGGAACTCAGCAGGTTGGGCAGCATCCGTGGAAATGATCAGTCAACATTTTTGTCCGGACTGAAGAGGGAAGGGGCAGAGGCCCTATAAAGGTGGGGGGAGGTTCCGCCTCCTTCTACTACCCATTGTGTTTTCCCCTATTCCTTCTTCACCTTTCCTGCCTATCACCTCCCCCACCCCTTTATCTTTCCCCTTACTGGTTTTTCACCTGGAACCTACCAGCCTTCTCCTTCCCACCCTCCCCCCACCTTCTTTATAGGGCCTCTGCCCCTTCCCTCTACAGTCCTGGCAAAGGGTTCCGGCCCAAAACGTTGACTGCTGGTTTCCACGGAAGCTGTCCGACCTGCCGAGTTGCTCCAGCGTGTTGTGGGTGTAGCATGGAAGCCAGTTAACAGTGCTCTCACATGCCACTTAGGCAATGGCCAGATTAGGTTTGGTTTAATATTATTACTGTCACACGTACTGCGGTAGAGTGAAAAGCTTTCATCTATGTACCATCCTTACGGAACACATTACACTGAGGTAGTAAAGGAGAAGCGATGCAGAATATAGTGTGCAGTTAGAAAGAGCAGTGCAGCCAGGCAAGGTGATGGTGAGCTAGATTGGAAGATCAAGAGTTCATCCTTTAGCATGTGAGAGGACAATTCAAGAATCATAACAGCAGGAGAGAAGCTGTCCTTGAGTCTGATGGTTTGTGATCTCAGGCTTCTGTATCTTCTGCCCGACACACCAGTCCTCAGAGGAGGAAAGAGTGAGCAGCTTCAAGTTCCTGGGTGTCAATATCTCTGAGGATCTAACCTGGACCCAACATATTGATGCAGCTACAAAGAAGACACAACAGTGGCTATATTTCATCAGGAATTTGAGCAGATTTGGTATGTCGCCTGAAACACACAAATTTCTGCAGATGTAGCGTAGAGAGCATTGTAACTGGTTGTATTACCATCTGGTTCGGGGATGGGGGCGGGGGCTACTGCACAGGATCAAATTAAGCTACAGAGAGTTGTAAACGTAAAAAGCTCCATCATGGGCACTATCCTACATAGTAACCAGGACGTGTTCAAGGAGCGATGCCTCAGAAAGGCGGCATCCATCATTAAGGACCCTCTTCACCTAGGGGATGCCTTCTTCTCATTGCTATCACCGGGAAGGAGGTGTAGAAGCCTGAAGGCATAAACCCAACAATTAATCATTCAGCTTTTTCCCTTCTGCCATCCGATTTCTGAATGAACATTAAACTCATGAACACTACCTCACTACTTATTTATTTCTATTTTTGCACTATTTAATATATATACTTACTGTAGTTCAGTATTTTTCCCTGTTAGTATGCCTTGCATTATACTGCTGTCGCAAAGTTAACAAATCTCACGACATATGCCGGTAATATTAGACCCTGATTCTGACAGGAGAGAGGAGAGGAGAGAATGACTGGGGTGAGAGGGGGTCCTTGATCCAACTGGCTGTTTTCTCGAGGCAGTGGGAAGTGTAGACGGAGTCAAGAGGGAAGGTTTGTTTGTATGGTGGTCTAGCCTGCGTCCACTACTCTGCATTTCTCAAAGTTGCTGGTGAACGCAGCAGGCCAAGCAGCATCTATAGGAAGAGGCGCAGTCGACGTTTCAGGCCGAGACCCTTCGTCAGGACTAACTGAAGGAAGAGTGAGTAAGGGATTTGAAAGCTGGAGGGGGAGGGGGAGATGCAAAATGATAGGAGAAGACAGGAGGGGGAGGGATAGAGCCGAGAGCTGGACAGGTGATAGGCAAAAGGGGATATGAGAGGATCATGGGACAGGAGGTCCGGGAAGAAAGACGGTGGGGGGGAGGGGGTGACCCAGAGGATGGGCAAGAGGTATATTCAGAGGGACAGAGGGAGAAAAAGGAGAGTGAGAGAAAGAATGTGTGCATAAAAATGAGTCACAGCTGGGGTACGAGGGGGAGGTGGGGCCTAGCGGAAGTTAGAGAAGTCAATGTTCATGCCATCAGGTCTATAGTCGAGGGATAGAGTTTAAGAGTCGCAAGGTAATGATGCAGCTCTATAAAACTCTGGTTAGGCCACACTTGGAGTACTGTGTCCAGTTCTGGTCGCTTCACTATAGGAAGGATGTGGAAGCATTGGAAAGGGTACAGAGGAGATTTACCAGGATGCTGCCTGGTTTAGAGAGTATGCATTATGATCAGAGATTAAGGGATCTAGGGCTTTACTCTTTGGAGAGGTGGATGAGAGGAGGCATGATAGAGGTACACAAGATATTCAGAGGAATAGAGTGGATAGCCAGTGCCTCTTCCCCACAGCACCACTGCTCAATACAAGAGGACATGGCTTTAAGGTAAAGGGTGGGAAGTTCAAGGGCGATATTAGAGGAAGGATTTTTATTCAAGAGAGTGGTTGGTATGTGGAATGCACTGCCTGAGTCAGTGGTGGAGGCAGATACGCTAGTGAAATTTAAGACACTACTGGACAGGTATATGAAGGAATTTGAGGTGGGGGGGTATATGGGAGGCAGGGTTTGAGGGTCGGCACAACATTGTGGGCCGAAGGGTCTGTACCGTGATGTACTATTCTATGTTCTATGTTAATTGTCGTTTAAGCATCAGAATTAGGTTTATGTAGTGAAACTTGTTTCATGCTGGCAGTACAGCACAAGACAATGAAATTACTGTAAGTTGCAACAAGAAATAAAATATAAAGAAGGAATAGTGAGATCATGTTCATGGGCCATTCAGAAATCTGATGGTGGAGGGGAAAAAACTGTCTTTGAAGTACTGAGTATGCATCTTCAGGCTACTGTACCTCTTCCCTGATGACGGTTAAAAGAAGGACATGTCCTGGATGGTGAGGGTCCTTTGTGATTGATACCATCTCTCTGAGACAGTGCCTCTTGAAGATGTGCTCGCTGATAGGAAGGCTTGTGCCTGAGATGGACCTGTCTGAGTCTACAACTCTCTTTCGATGATCTGCATTTACCCTCCAGAGTTTAATTTCAAGATCAAGGGTCTCCCATTTCAGAATGGGGTGAGGAGGGTTGTGAATACTTGGAATATTCTACTCCTGAGAGCCATGGGAATAGAGTCACTGAGTATATTGAAGGCAGAGATCGATTTTGGGGCTAAATGGTGGTGAAAACGAAGAGTGAAGCTGACACTAAAGATCAGATCAGCCGTGGGCTTACTGAAGGCAGGGCTATCTAAGTGCACTTGTAATGTGAACAAGGCACTGGAGAGACAAGCTAGTGGATATAGAAATTTATTCAGCACAACAAGCAGCTATTTGAGACACTCTCAGAAGAGGAGGACTGCTTGACACAATATTAAATTACATTTTATATGCTAAAGATCAAAGGTAACAGGACAATTCTACCGTTAAAATGTATCTACAATGCTTCCTTTGAACTACATATAGTTTTCAAACACATCCTCCTTCATACTCACACTGACACCCAAAATGAATGTTAATCCCCACTGACATCAAGTGAATGGGTAGTTTGTAATCAACCCCAATCTGCAGCACCAGGGAGGCTCTTGTTCAGAGCTGCATTTTAAATTCAATCTATGATCCACATTCAAATCTGAAGATTGGTTGCTACCGAAATTAATACCAGCTATATACCCTTACTCCAGAATACACCCTAACAGGGCAGAGTCCTGCTCTTATGAAATATGTCCTTGTGAGAAAAACAGATGTTTGAGGGACAACAGATGCAGCAGGTTTAAAATGAGATTAGGAATGGAGAGAAGAGTTGATCTAAGATACTCTGGTGTGAAGTACCACGAAATTGTGAACCAACCTTTTGGAAGCCAGACTCAGACCCAGATTAATGGGGAATTACCTGGGGATACATGAGCTCACTGGCTGGAAAACAATGAATTTGTGTCCAAATAACAACATGAGACACCTCTAGGGAAAGAGACTAAACCCATCAGATTTATTACTTTTGAATATCTTTATTTTACAATAGACACACTGCCTCATTATTTACACATCGTGGCCCGCATAGAATCTAGATAGGAAATCGGTAGGTCGAGGAGTCTCTGTCTCATGGAAGTAACGCATGATGTGTGTCCGCTGCTTCCAAACTTTTATCGTTTCTTCAAGATCCATTTTACCCTGGAAATGGAAAAACCAACAGGGCAAGAAATTAGGGGAGTATGAACGACCAAAGATGGGGTGATAAAGTAAATGGAACTGTGACTAAATCAGAAGTGTGGACAATGCAAAAGTCACTTGCAAGTTCTGATACAACAGCAGAAAACTCTGAAAATATTTAGGTCAGGCAAAGGAAAAAGCAGAGTCAGCATTTTAGGTTGCTAACCTCTCTTCAAAACTGACAGGAGTTAGAAATCAAACATGTTTAACCTCCAGAGAATTTGGAGAGGATATGGGGAACGTCTGTGATCAAGCACAGATGGGAAACCCCTCAACCTGAAACATCAGCTGTTTCTTTTTCCACAGATTCTGCCTGAGCTGCACTTTGTTGTTATTTCTATAGAAGTTTAACTTACCTGCTTCAGAATTCTGTTATTCCAGCTATAAATTCCACTGCTTGGTTTCTGTTTACTATTAACCTACAGTTTTACTTTTAATGATATATGAATCTACCCTAAAGGTCTCTATGGGATTTTGCTTCATTATCTCATTTTCCACTTTATTGGCATGCATATTTATAAAAGAAATAAGCCTCACAAAACCATATTAATTTATTCACAATCTCGGCAAAATATTGGCTGATTAGCTAATTGGACAGCAGCTGCTAATAAAAGGAAGGCGAGTGCAAGTGGGATGGCTGAGTGTAGGGGTGGGATTTTAAGGCTCTGGCTTGAGAGGCTTCGGCAAGAAGCCTTTTTAAACTACTCAGATGGACTAATTGCTGAGTAATTGAGACTTAAGCAAGGTTACTGAAAACGTGGCTGACAATAAAACTACAACTAATTAAATAAAGTAAGGATGCAGTTGAGGTTGCACGTGGGAGCTGGTGGACCCCAATGTAGTTCCTGTTTACAATGTCTACAGCTTGAGGAACTCAAGCTCTAAATTGATCACCTGGAATCTGAGCTTCAAACACTGTGACACACCATGGAAGGGTAGAGTTACCTGGATACTGTGTTTCAGGGGGCAGTCATACTGTGTATGTTTCAAATTCTGACTAAGGTCAACATCAAGAGGGTGTGACTGTGAGTGAGGCAGGTAGGGGAATTCAAGAGGTAGTACTGGAGGAGCCTCAGCCCTTGAGCTAGACTAACAGGATTCTTACTTCCTGTGTGGGTGAGAGCGGGGGCTACAGGAAGGATGAGCAACCTAATGGTAGCCTGTGATTCAGGGAGCCATTTGAAAGGGGAGAGAGAAGAGAAATATAGTTGTACTTGGGTATCATATCGTCAAGGTAATTGTCTATTGCAAGGATCAAGAATCCTGACAACTGTGCTGTCTGCCTGGTGTCCATCTGCAGCAGATCTCACATGAATCTGACCTACAGAGGAATTTCCAGTGGGAGGAGAATGAGCCAGTTGTCATGGTTTATGTGGGTACCAGGAAGAACAAGCAAAGAGGTTCTGCTAATGAAATTTGAACAGCCATGGACTATGTTAAAAAGCAGAACCAAAGAGATACTAATCTCTAGATTGCTACCCGAGCCATGTGGTTCATTTAGATTAGAGAGTTAAATGTGGTGGCTCAAAGACTGGTGTGGGAGAAGTGGATTTGAACTCATGAGACATTGGCACCACTACTGGGAGAGGGAACTGTTCCGATAAGGTGGGCTCCACCTGAACCAGGGTCCTGGCAGAATCACAATACTAGGGCCGTGAATAGGGTTTTAAACTAAATAGTAGGGGAGTGGATTCAACAGATTGGAAATTATGGATAAACTAAAAGGGAAGGAGAGCATAGGAGAGGTTATTAAAGTCTCCAGAATAAAAAATAGTTTAGAATGGGTTAAGAACTATCAGGCAACTTGGAGAAGAGGGGAGTTGAATACAGGACAGAAGGTGTTGTATTTGAATGCACGCTGTATATGAAACAAGATGCAAGAGCTTATAGCACAGTTAGAAATTAGCAGATACAACATTGTGGGCATCACAGTCACAGCTGAAAGAAGATCACAGTTGGGAGCTAAACATCCAAGGATACGTATCCTAACAACAAGACAGACGGGGGCCGATGGGATGGGGTGGGGTAGCCTTGTTGGTTAAAGAATTAAATCAAAACAAATTCATAGCAAGAAGTGTCATAGGACCCAAAGAGCTAGGATCCTCGTAGGTAGAGTTAAGAAATCGCAAGAGTAACAAGAAGTAGAATAGGCATGTAAGAAAGGTATTGCTGCAGTGGTCATGGGGGCACTTCAATATACAGGTAGACTGGGAAGTTCAAGAGAAATAACTTGCAGAAGGTCTATCAGAATGCTTTTTGGAGCAGCATGTGGTGGATCCCATGAACAGAAAGGCAATTCTGGGTTTAATATTATGCTCTGAAACAAATTGATTAGGGAACTCAAGGTAAAGGAATCTTTAAGAGGCAGTGATCATAGCAGGATGAATTTCCTCCTGCAGTTTGAGAGGGAGAAGCTAAAATTGGTATTACAGTTGAGTAAAATGAACTACAAAGGCATGAGAGAGGAGTTGGCCAAAGAAGATCCTAGCAAGAATGATGGTAGAGCAGCAATGCATGATAAGAGATTCTGGGAGTAATCTGGAAGACAAGATCATTTCATCACAAAGAAACAGCAGTGTTCTAAAGGGAGGATGAGGCAACCATGGCTGACAAGGAAAGTCACAGACAGCCTGAAAAAAGAGTGCATACGATATTGCAAAAGTTAGTAGGAAGCATGAGGATTGGGAAGCTTTTAAAAACCAAAGAAGGTGACTAAAAAAGCAATGAAGGGAAAAAAGATGAAAAATGAAGATCAGCTAGTAACGAGGATACAAAAACTTTCTCAGGTATATAAAGAGTAAAAGAGAGACAAGTGGACATCGGACTACTGGAAAAGTAGTAACGGAGAATAAAGAAATGGCAGTTAAACTGAATAAGCATTTTGCATCAGTCTTCACTGAGAAAGACACCAGCAACATGCCATAAATTTGAGAATATCAGGGGCAAAAGTGAGCGTAGTCGCTATCACTAAGTGGAAGGTGCTTTGGAAGTTAAGGTCTGAAGGTGAATAAGCCACCAGGACTGGACAGACTACACGTCAGGGTTCTGAAGAGATTGTGGAGACGTCAGTAGTGATCTTTCAATAATTATTTGAGTCAGGAAAATTACAAATGTACTCCATACTTTAAAAAGGGAAGGAGGCAAAAGCCAGGAAATTACAGATGATTTTTGAAATGAGGAGAGAATTCAGAAATCTGAGGTGCAGGACTAAAGGTTAACTTGCAGACCGAGTGAGTAGTAAGGAAGTCAAGTGCAATGTTAGCATTTATACTCTAGTTCTCTTGAAATTAAAGTAATATGGTAATGTTGTGGATTGATAATGATTGGTCAGACCACACTGGGATATAACAAGCAGTTCTGGGCCCCATATCTGAGGAAGGATGGAAGGAAAGGGTTCCCAACCCTTTCTATCCCATGGACCCCTACCATTAACCGAAGGGTCCATGGACCCCAGTCCAAAGGATGTTTTTGAGAATGATCCTGGGGATGAAAGGAGCTTTTGCTGTCTCTGGGCCTGTACTGAATGTAGTTTAGAAGGATGGCTGGTGGAGTGTGATGGACGGGGGTGGAATCTCATTGAAACCTACTAAATATTGAAAGGCATGAATATAATGGACATGGAGAGGATATTTCCAGTAGCAGAAAGGTAAAGGACAAGATAGCACAGCCTCAGAAAAAAGGCATGTGTCTTTACAACAAATGAGGAGCAATTTCTTTAGCTAGAGGATGGCAGACAGCCGTGGAGGCCAAGCCATTGGAGATATTTAAAGCAGAGGTTAATAGATCCTTGATTAGTAAAGGTGCTAAAGGTTACAGACAGAAAGCAGGAGAATGGGGCTGAGGGAAAAATAAATCAGCCATGACTGAATGCCAGAGAATACTCGAAGGGCAGAATGGCCTATTTCTACCCCTAAGGCTATGTCTTATGGTCTTGTATTGTCTAAGTGTTCCTCAATATCAACATACACCCCAACTGAAATTTGTATTCTTATGCCAAATCCAAGTCACTATATGTAATTAGATCGTGTTAACCTCAGCACTGATCCCTGTGGGCATTGTTAACTATTTTAACCTTAAGCATAAAATGAGGAGTAAAGTAGTAGGCAAAACTAAAGGCGAGTGAGCATTTGTCTGACCTGAACCTGGACAGAAATAGTTCAGAGTGAAAAGCTAAAAACAGCGGAGCTTCATCTGACTCAAAAGAAATTGGTTGCTCTTCTATTAATCGCCAAATTCCTGTACCTTAATCACCAGAATGTCGATAACCCTGGGGTCGGTGACGTGGGCGTTTCTCATAAACATCTCCCGCACTTTATCGCGTCCTTGTTTGACTGTGATATCGAGATGGAACTTCTGTACTGCAGAGGAGACACAATACCAACCATCAAGCAGTGATCAAACGTTGCTGGGTTCCACCTCACTCTCACAAGGCACAGAAATGTCATTTGGCCCAACTGATTAAAGTCGGAATATACAGTTTTCAAAAGATTCTTCCTATCCTAACACAACCTGAACAGCTATTATCCTTTTTTCTGGGACTTGTGGCTTAACATAACTCAGCATATTGAGCAACAGTTCCAGCTTGGTTATTGGTCAATCAGCTCATGACAACTGTAGAGAAAAAATGTCATCCCATGGTTCAAATGTGTCAGTACCAGGCTGTCCTCACACTTGCAAAGAGTATCTGGCTCTCTCTCCCCACAGATCTTGCTTTCAGACGTCAAGCACAGGCTGCCTCGAGAAAAAGCGTGCTAGGACTGCAGTTCCACTGTATTACAATTCTGCAAGAATATGTCACTGGATGCAAGATGATCTGAGACATTGTAAAACTCTGAAAACTGCAACAGAAACCCCAATTAACATCAGCCAAAGCTCGGCAGGCAGCATTGCCAACCATCTTCGTACCGTTAAGTTTAGGATCTATCCCAGGGACTGAGGCACACAATTCAAAGTTCAAGGTAAATTTATTATTCAAGTACATATGTCACCATATGCAACCCTGAGATTCATTTTCTTGCAGGCATACTCAATAAATCCATAAAATGATACCCATAATAGAATCAATGAAAGACCACACCAACTTTGGCATTCTACCAGACTGCAAAAGACAACAAACTGTGCCAATGCGAAAGTAATAATAATAATAAGAAGAAGAAGAAGAAGAAGCAATAAATATCAAGAACATGAGATAAAGAGTTCTTGAAAGTGAGTCTATAGGTTGTGAGAACAGTTCAGTGATGAGGCAAGTGAAGTTGAGTGCTTATCCTCTTTAAGAGACTGACGGTTGAGAGGTCATAACAGTTCCTGAACCTGGTGGTGAGTCCTGAGGCTCCTGTACCTTCTTCCTGATGGCAGCAAAGAGAGAGCATAGCCTGGGTAGTGGAGTCCCTGTTGATGGATGCTGCTTTCCTGCGACAACACTCCATGTAGATGTCCACAATGGTGGAGAGGGTTTTTACCTGTGATGGACTGGGCCGTATCCACTACTTTTTGTAGGATTTTCCTTTTAAGAGCATTAGCTGTGATGAAAACAGTCAATATACTCTCCACCATACATCTACAGAAGTTTATCAAAGTTTTAGGTGTCATGCCAAATCTTTGCAAATTCCAAACATAGTAGAGGCGCAGCATGCTTTCTTCATAATTGCACTTACATGCTGGACGCAGGACAGGTCCTGTAAAATAATGACAGAGGAATTATAGGACACCGACCCCCTCCACCTCTGATACTCCAATGAGGACCGGTTCATGGACCTCCAGTTCCCTCCTCCTGAAGTCCATAATCATCTCCTTGGTCTTGGTCAAACTGACCCATCAGTAAATTAATGAGGAAGTGAGAGAGCCACATGTTAAACCAACAATCACCTTCCTTTCCAAGTGAATTCAAGATACACCGGGTCGAAGAACAAATGAGTTCAGACAAAGTCCTGGTTCCTCAGGCAACACCTTGCGCCAGATTATTTGGTGATTATATAATTGCTGTTTGAGATCTTGCTGTGCAAAAACTGGCCTCTACATTTTCTTCGTTAAGATGCAATACAAATGGAAATGTGTAAGTGTGATATGAGAAGCAGGGGGAAGAAGAAGATTTCATGAAAATGTAATCTATCTGTGTGCCTGCAGCCCAAGAAAGGAAACCTCTGGATCTAATCCTGGGCAACAAAGCAGGAAACTTAATGGAAACAACGATATTATCTGACATAAAGTGGAAAAGGAAATGGAAGCACAAATACACTCGACTGGGAGGGGGATCTGGCCAGACACTGGAATCAAAATATATTGTGCTTCAAGTATTAAACAGTGGAAGCTCAGCTGTTCTGAGGGGCAGAATAACCTCCTGCAGGGGGCTGAGGTAGATAAGATAAAATTAGTTTTATATGTCCCAGGTACATTAAAACATACAGTGAAATGCGTTGTTTGTGTCAAATCGAATCAGTAAGGATTGTCCTGGGCAGCCGCTTTGGGCGCCAAATAGCGTGCCAAGTACGTAGCATAGGGAGCTGCATCGATGTTTCCAGCGCTTTAGCTCTGGAATGACTGAAGATAGAGAATAAAATGATAAGAAAAAGGTTGATGGTAATTTGTTCCACGATAGTGCAGAAAGCCCCGAGGTTATCAGGCAGGGAAGTCAGATAGATCAGGGGTCCCCAACCTTTTTTGCACTGTGGACCGGTTTAATATTGACAATATTCTTGTGGACCGGCCAACCGGGGGGGGGGTTGTTCAAGTAGGGTTAAACTCACCTCAACATGTCTTTCACAGTTCGGGTTGCCAATTTTCTCACTCCCAAATAAGGGACAAAAGTAGCCGTCAAATCCCGGGACACTTTACCCCCGGAAAGACTACCATGACCATGAAGCCTTGTGCGGGCACCCGTGTGCGCATGTGTGGCATGTGCTTTTGATGTGCACATGCGCGTACGTGCTGACTTTTCCCCCCACAAATCGATTTTGCCTTCATCTTCCCGACTATACTGTACATACATTATTTCTACTTCATATAGGCTGTGTATTTATCATATCATTCCTGCTTTTACTATGTTAGTGTTATTTATTTTCAGTTTTATGTGTTATTTGATATGATTTCTTAGGTTATTTTTTCGGTCTGGGAACGCTCAAAAAATTTTCCCATATAAATTAATGGTAATTGCTTCTTCGCTTCACGCCATTCTGGCTTACCAACGGTTTCATAGGAACGCTCTACCTCAGTGGGGGAAAATACAGGACAAGGGCGGTCCCGTATTGGACAAACCAATTTAGCCCAATATACAGGATGTCCCGGCTAATACGGGACAGTTGGCAACCCTATGTTCAAGTTCAACAGTGCGTGACAGGGAAAGAGGAAAGGTGCAGCTGACTCATATCATTTCCTCACGGCCCAGTAGCACACGCTTTGTGGCCCGGTGGTTGGGGACCATTGAGATAGATCATGATTCAGTTGAATGGCAGAGTAGGCTGGATGGGTTGTACAATTAGCTACTGCAGCTAGATGTTAAGTATTTAAAAATGTGTATGTGTGCACCCAAGAATGAGATCAATGCTGTAAATGGTCGGTCTAACAATTTATGTCCTGAGGGGAAGGTGCATTTCGACGGCACCGCTGTCGCACAGAGGGGGAGATGCGTTTTGGACAGTACTTTGTGGTGGTATTCTGAGTGGCAGAGCTCTAGCAAATCCCCACCGTCTGTCTGTGCTCTTGCAGCAATGAACCACGCACACAGCTCTGAGAAGAGGCTGCCCGTGAGGGTGGAGGTCAGGGGTGCACGTGGACAATCAGTGCAGGCCGTTGCAGGGGACCAACAGCACTTGCTCCACAGGTGGATAGGTTACCCGGAGCCTACAGCCTTTCCGTCAGACACGGCGGAAGCCAGGTGCTCCCTGCTCTGTTTGGCCGCACACCTCTCCTCACCCCAAACGGGCAGCACAGCAACTGCCTCACCGCTCCAGCCGCTTGGATTCAGTCCCAACCTCCGGTTCTGTCTGTGGTGAGTTCGCATGCTTCTCCAGCTTCCAGCTTCCCAGCTCCCCAGCTCCAGGGATGGGGTTCCTCTTGTCTGAGGAGTAGATTGAAGAGGTGGTGGGAGGGGAGAGAGAACCACAAGGTGGTAGGTGAAACCTGAACAGGGAGGGATGAAGTAAAGAGCCAGGAAGTTGACTGGTGGAAGAGATACAAGGATGGAGAAGGGGGAAGTCTGGTAGAAGTGGACAGAAGACCATGGAAGAAAGAAAAGGAGGAGGAGCACCAGAGGGAGGTGATGGGCAGGCAAGCATTATACTGTTCACTTTATAACTTGCATAGTACATACACATCACCTGTTACTTTATTTGAGGCATTATTACTTTATGTGTGAATGATATGCACTGTGTTGTACACCTCGGCCTGAAGGAACGTTGTTTCATTTGGTGGTATACGTGTAAATGGTTGAATGACAATAAACTGATCTTGAACTTGAGTCTGAAGAGGATTTAACACAGTAGAGATACCTTGCTCCAACTTTATGGGGTACTCCAGCGATCACATCTGGAACATCCTGACCCAGCTTACAAACACCCATCTATTGTACAGCTTATACTGATAAACAATCAGACAGCAGCTGCTACAGGAAACCACGTGGGAACTCTCCACTCATGGCAGCACTTCCGATTTGTGAACCGGTTAGGTTATGAGCAGTTCAAATGAACAAAATCCTGCAGAAACCTGGAGAGGGCCTGTATACTCCTATACTGCACAGGAGTACAATAACCCTCAGGATCAATTCTTACAATGACCATAAGACACAGGAGTAACAGGTTTGTTATACAATGAGAATGAACCTACAGATACTAAACCCTTAAGGCCTGACAGGGGATAGAGTTTCTGCCAGCTGAGCTGTCTAGAACCAGACTCTAAACCAGAGGTTAGCCTTTCAGGACTGGGATGAGAGGAAATTTCTTCCCCAGCATCTAGCAATCTTCTGAAATCTCTGCCCAAGAAAACTCAGTGATCGTACATTCAATTCAGACTTTGTTTTACAAAGAGATTATTGGAATTAGGATATCACCAACACCCTATATAACAGTAGCATAACCTCCTGATTGACAAACAGTTTGCTGGAAGAAGTCAGTGAGTCCAGCAGTATCTGAGGGAGGAAAGGAATTGTCAATGATTTGGGTCTAAATCCTGCAGAAGGAATTAAATTCCTTTCTGCCCATTCAATGCCCCCAACAGATTGTTCATTGCTCCAAATTCCAGTATCCACAGTCTCCTGTGTCTGCATAACCTCTCTGGTTTTGCACTGAATCACACCATAAGATATGGGAGCAGTTTTGGGTTTCCTATCTATTGAGTCTGTTCCACCATTTGGTCATGTTTGCTTATTTTAAAAGTCCATTCTCTCACCTTAACCCCCTTACCAATCATAAACCTATCCAATTTCTACCTTAAGTGCACCCAACAATTTTGCCTACAAAGCTTCTCCACCCTCTGGCTAAAGAAATTCATCCTCATTCAGTTTTATCCAGTTGCCTCTCTCCAAGTCCATTCTACTTAACCAGTATTCAATTAAATCCCCATAATACACATAAAAGTTGCTGGTGAACGCAGCAGGCCAGACAGCATCTGTAGGAAGAGGTACAGTCGACGTTTCAGGCCGAAACCCTTCGTCACTGAAGGAAGAGTTAGTAAGAGATTTGAAAGTGGGAGGGGGAGGGGGAGATCCAAAATGATAGGAGAAGACAGGAGGGGGAGGGATGGAGCCAAGAGCTGGACAGGTGATAGACAAAGGGGATATGAGAGGATCATGGGACAGGAGGTCCAGGAAGAAAGACAAGGGGGGGGGGGAACCAGAGGATGGGCAAGGGGTATAGTGAGAGGGACAGAGGAAGGAAAAGGAGAGAGAGAAAAAGAATGTGTGTATATATATATAAATAAATAAATAACGGACGGGGTACAAGGGGGAGGTGGGGCATTAACGGAAGTTAGAGAAGTCAACATTCATGCCATCAGGTTGGCGGCTACCTAGACGGAATATAAGGTGTTGTTCCTCCAACCTGAGTGTGGCTTCATCTTTACAGCAGAGGAGGCCGTGGATAGATATCAGAATGGGAATGGGATATGGAATTAAAATGTGTGGCCACTGGGAGATCCTGCTTTCTCTGGCGGACAGAGCGTCAGTGTTCAGCGAAACGATCTCCCAGTCTGCGTCAGGTCGCGCCAATATATAGAAGGCCGCATCGGGAGCACTGGATGCAGTATATCACCCCAGCTGACTCACAGGTGAAGTGTCGCCTCACCTGGAAGGACTGTCTGGGGCCCTGAATGGTGGTGAGGGAGGAAGTGTAAGGGCATGTGTAGCACTTGTTCCGCTTACAAGGGTAAGTGCCAGGAGGGAGGTGGATGGGGAGGGATGGGGGGGAGGGATGGGGGGGAGGGATGGGGGGGAGGGATGGGGGGGAGGGATGGGGGGGAGGGATGGGGGGGGATGGGGGGGGAGGGATGGGGGGGGATGGGGGGGAGGGATGGGGGGGGATGGGGGGGGAGGGATGGGGGGGGATGGGGGGGAGGGATGGGGGGGATGGGGGGGGAGGGATGGGGGGGATGGGGGGGGAGGGATGGGGGGGATGACCAATGCAACTTTTATGTGTGTTGCTTGAAATTCCAGCATCTGCAAATTTCCTCGTGTTTGCGTTCAATTAAATCCCCTTCATTTTTCTGAACTTCGTCGAGTACAGGCCCAGAGACTAAAAGCTAAAAGAAGTGTTAATACTCCGTTAATTTTCTTTCCCTCGTTACTCGCTGTGCCATAGACTTGCTTCCAGCTTATATTTTTATGCTTAGATCCCAGGACATCGCTAGCCAGTGTTAACCTGCCCCGGGGCATCTCCTACCAAAAGACCGGGTGGTCAGTGACCACACTGGGGCTCGGAATCTCATTCTCGCCCACAATCTCTCCCAGATCCCGGCGATGGAGCCAGGCAGTCTAGGCCGAGGTTCCCTGGACTCGCAGCCAGGCAACCGGCCGCTCGCCGACCTTGACCCGACCCCCGTGCAAACTGCACCGCCGCTCCTTACCGGTGTTGGGCACCTCTCGGTACCATGCCCGGTACAACTCCCGCACCCGCCGCTTGGCTTCGCTCTGGTCCCGGGACAGGAACGGCTTCACCACCTTCCCCGAAGCCGCAACGGCGCGCCCGGCCGCCGCCATTATTTCCACTCAATCGCAACGCCCGCCTCCGGAGGGAGGCCACTGGAAGGTTATTGGTGCGTACCTTATGACAATGAGGGGATAACTCCGTGACGTTTTCCCATCTTTGTACTGATTGGTGAACATTAACATCAATCAGTCATCATCTGCACCCTTCTTTGCACTAATTGGTGAATATTTGACCTCCGCTGCAGAAATTGTCATTTCCCCTTCATTTATTGGTTAATATTTACATCAATCACAAGCGCCGGAGTTAACTGGGTCATTATTCAGAGGTGCAGTGCAGGCGGGTGAAGCAATAAAAATAGACTAAACTACATGGATGAATAAATATGTACATATAATTTATTGAAGAAAAGATATATTTAAGAATACAGAAAATATAGTAATGACGTTAGCCGTAGAGCATATGAAAATATGGGAACTGTAATCAAGAGGAAAATTCACATTGCGAGAAGGCAGGTTGAGAAGGATATTGCTGATAATGCTAAGATTGACCCCAAGAGAGTCTTTTCAATACTTTAGTAGTAAAAGAAAAGTCAGGAAGGAGGTTAAGTGCATTAAGAATAATAGTGGCATGTTACATTATGCAGAGAAGGACATAATGGACACTCCTAGCTCATATTTTGCTGAAGTATTCACCTGTGAATATGTTAGCAATATGCTAGGAAGTGTAGAGAAAAATTAGGTTGCTTTAAGTGACTTAGAGATCTTAGAAAGTGAGGTCCTGCTTCAGGTGAAAAGGCTGAAAGTTAATAAGTCTCCAGGGCCAGACAACATATATCTAAGGGTACTTAAAGATGCCCGTGATTACAGTGCCTATAAAGAGTATTCACCCCCTCCCGCGCCCCCCTCGGAAGTTTTCATGTTTTATTGTTTGACAATTTTGAACCACAGTGGATTTAATTTGGTATTTTTGACACTGATCAATGGAAAAAGACTCTTTTGTGTCAACGTGAAAACAGATCTCTACAAAGTGATCTGAATTCATCACAAATATAAAACACAAAATAATTGATTACATAAGTATTCACCCTCTTCAAGTCACTACTTGGTAGATGTACCTTTGGCAGCAATTACAGCCTTAAGTCTGTGTGGATAGGTCTCTATCAGCTTTGCACATCTGGACACTGCAATTTTTCCCCATTCTTCTTTACAAAGCTGCTCAAACTCTGTGAAATTGCATGGGGACCATGAGTGATCTGCTCTTTTCAAGTCCAGCCACAAATTCTCAATTAGCTTCAGGTCTGGACTCTGACTTGGCCTCTCCAGGACATTAACTTAGTTGTTTTTAAGCCATTCCTGTGTAGCTTTGGCTTTATGCTTGGGGTCATTGTCTTGCTGGAAAACAAATCTTCCAAGTTGCAGTCCTCTTGCAGAATGCATCGGGTTTTCCTCCAGGGCTCAAATCTCAGAGACTCCTCCTACAAGTCTCTTCAACTGTTTAAAATGATCTTGAAAAGATTTCTTTTTGATAAAGAAATGCTGACTTTGAGTCAGTTGAAATGTTCTGTCTGTTGCCTTGATTGCCACATGCCTTGGGACAGTCAGGATTACCAGCAACACAGCCGACTCTGTACAAAGGTCTGTGGGTGCTGTGATCAGAGAGGAACTCCCAGTCTGATCACCCACTTCCCACTCCAGCTTCTCCCCCCCCACACACACACACAACATATCCAGAACATGAGAGAGCAGAGCAGGTATGGAACCCATATCCCACCTGCCCAGAGATCAGGCTCACTCACCTCCCCCTCCCACAGGACTGGGCCTCACCCACACTGACATTAATTTGCAGATGATGTGCTGCCTGTCCTGGACACTCACAATTGGTTCCTCAACACTAATTCTCCCCAAGTTACAAAGTTATTGAAACTGCACCCCAATCTGGACCATCAAAGTAATTGGCGACAAACTGAAGTACTCTCCAAACCTTCCGCCAGCCCAAATATCCAGGCGGTACAGTGGCGTAGGGGCTAGCGTAACACTTTACAGTGCTAGCTTTGGGACGTCTGTGACGTCTCTCCGTGACCATATGGGTTTCCTCTGGGTGCTCCGCTCTCCTTCCATATTCCAAAGAAGCACGGGTTGGGAAGTTGAGGGCATGCTGTGTTGGCAAGATGAGACTTGTGGACTGCCCCCAGCTCATCCTCTTACTGTGTTGGTCACTGACATCAACAACATATGTGGTTGGTATGTCTGTCTCGAAGGACAATGGGTGCTGACCATCATCGACACAAGCCTGGGCGGAAGGTATGGAGATCCTGAGATGCCCAGTCGTCAAGATCCCCCTCTCGGCCTCACCACTGTAGTCCAAAGGAAAGCTTATGAAGCAATTCATTTGGCACCAGCTTGGCGCAGGAGCTGCTGGACGGGTGTTCGGGGCTCCACTCCGGTTTATGCCCGTAGCCTTCATCTCTCCGAGGCTGCCTTCAAGGCGGAGGGGCCAATTACCCATAGCTGGGGATCTGGTTCATGAGCACCAGGGCGTGTCCACACACCGGTGGACCTGCATGCTACATGTGCAGGGCCAGATCTCCTCCCCGTCCTCTGTAGTTCAGCCTGAGTCTGAAAGGAGTTCAGTTTCCGTGTGTCACTATTTGTACATGTGACAAGTAAAGCTATCTTTTCTCTTCTAAGAGATCTTAAAGCCAGGCTCCTGATTTCTGATCTGCACCCAGTGAGCTGGTCAACTGGACACATCCCGTGCCCCAGTGCCCTCGTGCCCTCAGAGTCAAAGTCAAAGTCAAGTTTACCGTCATCTGCATAAATCCTTGTGTGCACAGGTGCAATGGAAAGCTGACTTGCAGCAGCATCACAGACACATGGCATCAGAGACACCACATTCGCAAGAAAAGCTTAAATTAAATACAAACCTACCCTACATAAAGTGATCCTGATCGAAGACAGGAGCACAAAGACATTACGGAGCCAGATTTCCTCTGGCTTTTTAGAGGATGCAAGACTGCAGATTTGTATAGAAAAATATGACACAGTACAGGCCCTTCAGCCCAGATATTGTGCCTTCCTTTTAACTTATTCAAGATCAATGTAAGCATTCTCTCCCACATTGCCCTTGGAATTGGAAATTCATTCCACATCCCTCCCCCGGTACTTAAAATATTCATAAGCAGCTAGCCAGCAACTTTACAAATATGGTTGTTCAGTATTAAAAATATCAAGGCCATCATCTGCTGTCAAATTTATTGGATAAACTAATGGCGACATCTTGCAGACAGCTTACAAAACTACTAGATACTCTCCTCTAAATATACTTGTTCTGAAATGCGATTGAATGCAGTCTATAATTTCCCTTTTAAGAATATTCACGAGGATGATTCCAGGAATGAAGGGGTTAACATATGAGGAGTGTTTGGCAGCTTTGGGCCTGTACTCACTGGAATTTAGAAGAATGCGGTTGTGGGGGGGGATCTCATTGAAACCTACCGAACATTGGAAGGACTAGATAGGGTGGATGTGGAGAGGACGTTTCCTGTGGTGGGGTTATCCAGAACCAGAGGGCTCAGCCTCAGAATTGTGGGGTGACCCTTTAGAACAGAGGTGAGGAAATTTTTTAGCCAGAGAAATAGTAAACCTGTGGAATGCTCTGCCGCAGATTGCGGGTATATTGAGGGTAGAAGTTGATCATTTCCTGATCAGTCAGGGCATCAAAGGGTATGGCGAGAAGGCAGGTGTATGAGGTTGAGTCGGATCCAGGGTCATCCATGATGGAATGGTGGAGCAGATTCAATGGGCTGAATGGCCTAATTCTGCTCCTATGCCTTACGGTCTTAAAATATTTTTGGGCCGATTGAACAATCTGGCACTGCTGCGATCTCCCGGGGGATGAGGCATGGTCGAGATTCTCTATCGATCCCTAACGGCGGAACATGAACCTACGGTCGGCTGCATTGCTCCGAGCCAATTAAAGTATCAGGCAAGATTGAAATTGTTGAGGACGAGCGGTAAACAAACACCGTTCAGCACCGTCTGCCTGGGTTTGACCGGTCTCTCTTGCTTCTACCGGCAGGCAGAAGATGCAGAAATCTTGGGTCCCAAGCCGTCAAGTTCAGAAACAGCTGATGCCTGTGGAATTCTCTGCCCAATGAAGCAATGGAGGCTGCCTCAGTAAATATATTTAAGACAAGGTTGGATAGATTTTTGCATAGTAGGGGAATTAAGGGTTATGGGGAAGAGGCAGGTAGATGGTCAGATCAGCCATGATCTTATTGAAGGAGGCTCAACGGGCCAGATGGCCGACTCCTGCTCCTATTTCTCATGTTCTTATGCAACCATTGGGCTTCAGGACTGGCTCACCTCAGCACAGAACGCACTCCGCGATTGTGGACTCACTCTGGGGTCTCTGCAGTTCATGTTCCTTGTGCTTTTTGTTAACTATTTCTTCCTTCACCATTTGCGTGAGTTGGTCTGAACTGACCGTGCAGTTGTGGCCTGTGGCCATCGGCACAGTGCTGAGGACTCACTTTTGGAAACTCTACGGTCAATGCCACTTGTTGACTTGTTATTGCTCGCGCGATGTGTTCAGTTTTTTCCCCACACGCACTGGCTATTTGATGCTCTTGTTGTGTGGGGTTTTTTTCTGAATGGGCTCTATCGTGCTTCTTTGTTTCGTGACTGCCTGCAAGAAGACAAATCTCAAGGTTGTACACTGTAAGCATACTTTGAACTTCTGTGCAGAGCAGTGCAAAAGCAGTCTAAAAACATGGCCTATAAAAGACAACCAAGTACACTGTACCTGTTACCTCTGGGCCAGGGATTATGGAGCAGCTTAACTGCGGAACAGCACTTGCCGTTTCAAAGCCCCTTTCACCTCAACAGAACTCTGTCGGAAAAGTGACAATCACTCCAGGCACAGGAAGATCCCACCCACTGCAACACAGTAGATACTTTATTGTCGCCAAACAATTGATACTAGAACGTACAATCATCGCAGCGATATTTGATTCTGCGCTTCCCACTCCCTGGATTACAAATACTAAATATTAAAAATAGTAAAAATTAGTAAATATTAAACATTTAAATTATAAATCATAAATAGAAAATAGAAAAATGGAAAGTAAGGTAGTACAAAAAAAAAACCGAAAGGCAGGTCTGGATATTTGGAGGGTACGGCCCAGATCCGGGTCAGGATCTGTTCAGCAGTCTTATCACAGTTGGAAGGAAGCTGTTCCCAAATCTGCCCGTGCGAATCTTCAAGCTCCTGAGCCTTCTCCCAGAGGGAAGAGGGACGAAAAGTGTGTTGGCTGGGTGGGTCGTGACCAGATAACCTGTTGTTACTGGTGCCAGTTGAGAGTTGAGTTGTCAGATTGAGAAGCAGTGAGAGCACAAATCCCCAAACACATACACACACACACACACCCCCTACCCTCCCACCCAACTTACAAACTCTGTCGCTGGACTGTCAACTCTGTCTGAGAAAGCAGATGATGTGCCCCTTTGTATGAACATACCAGCCCCTTGGTATGAACATTGAATTCTCCAACTTCTGGTAATTCCCTCCCCCTCCCTTGCCCTATCTCTATTTCACTCTGCCCCCTCCCCCAGCTGCCTATCACCTCCCTCATGGTTCCACCTCCTTCTGCTACCCATTGTGTTTTCCCCTATTCCTTCTTCACCTTTCATAGAAACATAGAAAATAGGTGCAGGAATAGGCCATTCGGCCCTTCGAGCCTGCACCGCCATTTATTATGATCATGGCTGATCATCCAACTCAGAACCCCGCCCCAGCCTTCCCTCCATAACCCCTGACCCCCGTAGCCACAAGGGCCACATCTAACTCCCTCTTAAATATAGCCAATGAACTGGCCTCAACTGTTTCCTGTGGCAGAGAATTCCACAGATTCACCACTCTGTGTGTGAAGAAGTTTTTCCTAATCTCGGTCCTAAAAGGCTTCCCCTCTATCCTCAAACTGTGGCCCCTCGTTCTGGACTTCCCCAACATCAGGAACAATCTTTCTGCATCTAGCCTGTCCAATCCCTTTAGGATTTTATATGTTTCAATCAGATCCCCCCTCAATCTTCTAAATTCCAACGAGTACAAGCCCAGTTCATCCAGTCTTTCTTCATATGAAAGTCCTGCCATCCCAGGAATCAATCTGGTGAACCTTCTTTGTACTCCCTCTATGGCAAGGATGTCTTTCCTCAGATTAGGGGACCAAAACTGCACACAATACTCCAGGTGTGGTCTCACCAAGGCCTTGTATAACTGCAGTAGTACCTCCCTGCTCCTGTACTCGAATCCTCTCGCTATAAATGCCAGCATACCATTTGCCTTTTTCACCACCTGCTGTACCTGCATGCCCACTTTCAATGACTGGTGTATAATGACACCCAGGTCTCGTTGCACCTCCCCTTCTCCTAATCAGCCACCATTCAGATAATAATCTGTTTTCCTATTTTTGCCACCAAAGTGGATAACTTCACATTTATCCACATTAAATTGCATCTGCCATGAATTTGCCCACTCACCCAACCTATCCAAGTCACCCTGCATCCTCTTAGCATCCTCCTCACAGCTAACACTGCCACCCAGCTTCGTGTCATCCGCAAACTTGGAGATGCTGCATTTAATTCCCTCATCCAAGTCATTAATATATATTGTAAACAACTGGGGTCCCAGCACTGAGCCTTGCGGTACCCCACTAGTCACCGCCTGCCATTCTGAAAAGGTCCTGTTTATTCCCACTCTTTGCTTCCTGTCTGCTAACCAATTCTCCATCCACACCAATACCTTACCCCCAATACCGTGTGCTTTAAGTTTGCACACTAATCTCCTGTGTGGGACCTTGTCAAAAGCCTTTTGAAAATCCAAATATACCACATCCACCGGTTCTCCCCTATCCACTCTACTAGTTACATCCTCAAAAAATTCTATGAGATTCGTCAGACATGATTTTCCTTTCACAAATCCATGCTGACTTTGCCCGATGATTTCACCGCTTTCCAAATGTGCTGTTATCACATCCTTGATAACTGACTCCAGCAGTTTCCCCACCACCGACGTTAGGCTAACCGGTCTATAATTCCCCGGTTTCTCTCTCCCTCCTTTTTTAAAAAGTGGAGTTACATTAGCCACCCTCCAATCCTCAGGAACTAGTCCAGAATCTAACGAGTTTTGAAAAATTATCACTAATGCATCCACTATTTCTTGGGCTACTTCCTTAAGCACTCTAGGATGCAGACCATCTGGCCCTGGGGATTTATCTGCCTTCAATCCCTTCAATTTACCTAACACCACTTCCCTACTAACACGTATTTCGCTCAGTTCCTCCATCTCACTGGACCCTCTGTCCCCTACTATTTCTGGAAGATTATTTATGTCCTCCTTAGTGAAGACAGAACCAAAGTAATTATTCAATTGGTCTGCCATGTCCTTGCTCCCCATAATCAATTCACCTGTTTCTGTCTGCAGGGGACCTACATTTGTCTTTACCAGTCTTTTCCTTTTTACATATCTATAAAAGCTTTTACAGTCTGTTTTTATGTTCCCTGCCGGTTTTCTCTCATAATCTTTTTTCCCCTTCCTAATTAAGCCCTTTGTTCTCCTCTGCTGAACTCTGAATTTCTCCCAGTCCTCAGGCGAGCCACTTTCTCTGGCTAATTTGTATGCTTCTTCTTTGGAATTGATACTATCCCTAATTTCTCATGTCAGCCACGGGTGCACTACCTTCCTTGATTTATTCTTTTGCCAAACTGGGATGAACAATTGTTGTAGTTCATCCATGCAACCTTTAAATGCTTGCCCATCACCTCCCTGCTTCCCCTCCCCCACCCCTTTATCTTTCCCCTTACTGGTTTTCCACCTGGAACCTACCAGCCTTCTCCTTCCCACCCTCCCCCCACCTTCTTTATAGGGCCTCTGCTCCTTCCCTCTACAGTCCTGACGAAAGGTTCCGGCCCAAAACGTTGACTGATCGTTTCCACGGATGCTGCCCGACCTGCTGAGTTCCTCCAGCATGTTGTGAGTGTTGCAGATAATGTGAACATCTCTTCCCAGGGCAGTGCATCCATTTGGTGCCACATCTGAACGTTATATGAAACCTCCATTCCACAAACATAACTTTTAACAATTGTCGCCGTTTTGACTGAAATACCATTTTCAACAAGGCCTGCACAGGGATAACTCCCCAAAACCCATTTTGTCTGCAGCCTAAGAAACCACTGGGCTATTAAAACAAATTGTCAACTTATCTTTCTCTGAATGCTTTTATTTATTATTTATAAGAATCTTGGAGGTGTGACAAAAGGCTAATCGAGCAGAGAGCCTGGGCTGGAGGTTTCCTGTGTAAAACTCTGCATCGGGTTATTCTTCAGCTCCTCATTCAGTCGCTTCTCTTCCTCAATGAGGAGTCTCCAGATCTTCTTCAGATCGTCCAGTGCTTGGAGGTTTTTGGCCAGCTCTCCCTCCTGAATTATGATCCTGCAATAAACAGCAGTCCCTGATAGTCTTGGCTGTAAAAGCAGCCACTCTCCTCTCCCCAATCACACCAGTAAAGCCCCCAAAACACTCCCCAATGTCCCTCCATGGAAATGCAGCATTAGGACCAGTGGGGATTGATTGACCAGGTCAAGTTTACATCAGCAGAGGGATATTCAGCCAAACCCAATTTACTCCTACTCTCAGCCATCCATATACATCCTAGTCTGGGACATAAAGTAAAGGCATCCGTTAGTCTTGCAAGACCATGAATCTGCGCCCAGAAAGTCTTCGCTCTCCAGGGCACAGGCCTGGGCAAGGTTGTTTGGAAAACCAGCAGTTGCAAGTCTCCCCTCTCCACAACACCAATGTTGTCCAAGGGAAGGGCATCAGGACCCATACAGCTTGGCACCAGTGTCGTCGCAGAGCAATGTGTGATTAAGTGTCTTGCTCAAGGACACAACACATTCCCCCGGCTGGGGTTTGAACTCACGACCTTCAGGTAGCTAGTCCAATGCCTTAACCACTTGGCCACGTGCCCACTCACACTCAGAGGTCAACATACACAGCTATTAACAGCATATGGGTAGGAATCAGAATAGTGTTTAATCTGATTGTGTCTCTATTATCACAATGAGTCCACACTCAGGTTGGAGGAACACCACCTTATATTCTGTCTGGGTAGCCTCAAACCCGATGGCATGAACATCGATTTCTCAAATTTCTGGTAAATCCCCCCTCCCCCACTTTACCATTCCCATTCCCCTTTCCCTCTCTCACCTTATCTCCTTGCCTGTCCATTGTCTCCCTCTGGTGCTCCTCCTCCACTTTTCCTTCTGCCATGGCCTTCAGTTCTCTCCTAACAGATTCCCCCTTCTCCAGCCCTGTATCTCTCTCACCAATCAACTTCCCAGCTCTTTACTTCACCCTTCCTCCTCCCATGGTTTCACCTGTCACCTACCACCTTGTGCTTCTTCCTCCCCTCCCCCCACCTTCTTGCTCTGACCTCTCATCTTTTTCTCCCCCAGTCCTGATGAAGGGTCTCGGCCCGAAATGCCAACCATTTTACCCTTTTCCATCAACGCTGCCCGGCCTGCTGAGTTCCTCCAGCATTGTGTGTGTGTGTGTGTGTGTGTGTTGCTTAGGTATAACATGAGCCTGGGTCAAGGGTTAAGGACAAGAGCCTTGGGTCATTGCGAGAGGACTCAGACAGCCCCAGCTCATCCTGGGTTTCACTGACCCCCACACACAGCTGGGAGTGCTTTGTCTTTGCCCACCAGCTGGATGTGAGGGTCTCCGCTCCTGTATCCTGCTGTGGCAGTAGGTGACAGGGGGTGGAGTGGGGTGGTGGTTTGTGATGAATGCCTCACCACAACAGCAAGGATGATCGCTTTATAACTGCCCCAGCAGCGAGCCAGACACTGTGTACCTCTGTTTGTCTGCAGATTGGTTGGCCCACTCCAGCACGTCGAGGAGATGATTGCGGTACTTCCTGAGGGTCATGGCGGCCGCTAGATCCTGCCTCAGGCGGGTGCTTGGGTCCCAGTTAAGTGGCAGCATCTGATTCTGCAGGCTCTGATAGTAGCTATACCTTTTCCTAAACACAGAGCGGAGGGCTGAGCGGTGGGTGGCACAGAGGACAGTGAGGAAGGAGGGGGTTGGATTGGGGAGGAGAGGAGCTACAGAGGAGTGGGGACAGCAGGAGGGGCGAAGGGCTTGGGGAAGAGGGGGTGGTAGATATCCTCATAACATTTTGGCTCTAATCCAAGCACCTCCAGCATCCCACCCACTCTCCCTAATACAACACTGGCCTTATAGCATCACCTGGCCCTTCTCCAACGTCACCCCACTATCTTACCAACAGCCCATCAACATCCCCCTGCTCTTAGGAGCAGAATTAGGCCATTCAGTCCATCGAGTATGCATGACCATTCAATCATGGCTGATTTATTTTTCCTTATCTTTCCATTCACCCTGTGACTCTTTGATACCCTTTTCCATTTCTCTGTAACCGGCTCAGTCAACAATCCTCCCCAGTAACTCTTCTCTATTTCTCGCCTCACTGAGCTATCCCTCGACCCTTATAAGGCCCCAGTTCCACCTTGTGATTAATCTCCCTCCCTCTTCCCCCGACCAAGCTTATAGTAATCTCCCAATATCTCTTTGTGTTGCTGCCATTTTTCAGTTGGCATTTTTGACTACGTTAAAAAATGACTTTTTTTAAAGTTCCTCTCAGTTAGAGGGAAAGAGAGCAAACTTCCTACCAACAGTGGGGTTATAAAAAGAAGCCAGCTTGTTTTGGTGCTACGGGTTGAGGGTCTGGGACTCCCGGCCTTCTCACAAGTAGCATTGCAGGACCTTTGCGTGAAAGAAGGCACCTCTGCCTTGGTCTGGGCAATCGGCTCTTTGACCCATAAAACCTCGCCCTGCCCTTTTGTCCGTTACCTGTTCATCTCCAGGACTCCCAGCGGCATTTTCAGATCCAGTTGTGCTATGGCTTCAAACTCTGCCATCCATTCGTTGAGCCAGTTGGTTGCCCAGCCCCAGTAAGCCACCAGTGTCCTGAAGCACAGCACCCTCCCCAGGAAGGCCGACAAGCTGCAGCCACACTTCAACAGCAGCCGGACAGAGGGAATGGCCCTCAGCCTCTCACAGCTCCTGACAGTCCACGAATAAAACGCCTCCTCCACTGCCAGGCCTAGCTGGTCGATCTTCTGAAGCTGCTCCAGCATCTTGCCCCATCCCACCACGCCGGGGGCAGCCTCTGCTCTGGTTCCACCGAGTCCCGCCTGCCCCCTTCCCCTTGTGCCCACACTCAGCCGCTGTACACACCACCCAAAGGTGCCAACAGGAGCCAGCTGGCACTTACAGCTGCCTTCATCCAAGTCAGTACACACTGTTTGCTTTCAAAACAGAAGATTCTAGAATGGAATGGTACAAATATAGAAAGCAGAGGTTCTAGAGAAGCAGAGTGGTACTCCAGAACTGAAAGGGGCAGGCTGTGCATGGGCACCTGGCAATTCTTCCAAGGGCTGCAACAACAGCAGGAGATAGAGGGTTCAATACCAGAATGGCCATCACCTGCTTAGTACACATCATAGAAACCTTCATGGACTCTGTCTATGTTTCTTTCTGCCTCAGTAAAGCAGCCAGCATAATTGAGAAACCAACCAACCTGGACATTCTCTCTTCTCCCATCCAGCAGAAGATACAAACGCCTGAAAGCACGTAACACCAGGATCAAGGACAGATTCTATGCTGCCGTTATCAGACTCTCAATTGAATGGATCTCTTGTACAATAAGATGGGCTCTCGACCTCACAATCAACCTCGTTATAATCTTGCGCTTGCTTTACTGCACTGCACTTTCACTGTGGCCTGTACACTTGATTGTTATTGTTTTACCTTCTTCTACCCCACTGCATCGTGATCTGTATGAACAGTCCACAAGATAAGCTTTTCACTATCTCAGTACATGTAACAATAATAAACCAATGCCAATGTGGAGCAGGAAGGGTTAATGGGAACAGCACGTGGGCAAAGAAATATATTTCAGTAGCAGCACAGTACCTCACAAAAGGTACAATTTAATGTCAGAGTAATGTATACAATATACATCTCGAAATGTTTTTTCTTCCCAACCATCCACGAAAACAGAGTGCCCCAAGAATAGGCAACAGTTAAATGTTAGAACCCCAAGGTCCCCCTCCCGCGCGTAAGCGGCAGTGAGCGACAATCCCCCCTCCCCCCACTGGCAAAAAAAAGCTTCTGTACCGCCATCGAGCATTCAGGCGCCAGCAAGGGAACAGCAAAGACACAGACTTGCAGTCACCCCAAAGACTACAGTGTTCACCCGGCATTCGACATAACACAGGCTCTCTCTCTCTCCCTAATAAGGGAGAGCGAAGTATCTCCATTTTCACGTAGACTAATTAACCCTTTCCAGAATACAAAACACAGGAGAATTAGGCGATTGGGTCTGCTCTGCCATTCCATCATTCCTCTCAACTCCATTCTCCTGTCTTCTCCCATAACCTTTGACGTCCTGACTAATCAAGAACCTATCAACCTCCACTTGAAATATACTCAATGACTTGGCCCCTACAACAGTCTGTGGCAATGAATTCCTGATTCATTGCTCTCTGGCTAAAGATATTTCTCATCTCTGTTCTAAATAGACATCACTCTATTCTGAGGCTGTGTCCCTCTGGTCCATGGACTCACCCACTAAAGGAAACATTCTCTGCAGATCCACTCTATCTTGGCCTTTCAATATTTAACGGGTTTCAATAAGAATCCCTAACACGCCATTCTTCTTAAATTACAGCAAGTACAGGCCCAGAGCCATCAAATGCTCTGCATACATTTACCCTATCATTCCCAGAATCTGCTCTGGACCCTCTCCAATGCCAGCAGTTTTCTCAGGTAAACAGCTCACAATACTCCAAGTGTGGTCTGACCAATGCCTTATCAAGCCTCAGCACTACACCCTTGGTCTTGTATTCTAGCCCTTCGAATTGAATGCTAACATTGCATTTGCCTCCTTTACCACCGACTCAACCTACAAGTTAACCTTTTAAAGAATCCCGCACGAAGACTCCCAAGTCCTTTTGTACCTTTGATTTTTGAAATTACTCCCGATTTAAAAAAATAGTCTACATTTTTATCCCTTCTACCGAAGAACATGACCATTCACTTCCCTACACTATATTCCATCTGCCACATTTTTGCTTATTCTCCCAGTCTATCCAAAACCTTCAGCAGACTCCTTACTGCCTGCCCCTCCATCTTTGTGTCATCCACAAAGTCATAAATTCCATCATCCTAATCATTAAATTTTTTAAATTTATAATTGACATATAACATGAAAAGAAGCGATCCCAATACCAAGCCAGAACACTACTTGTTACCCGCAGTCAACCAGAAAAGACCTCTTTTACTTCCACGTTGGCTGACTGGCAGGAGACAATCTTCGATTCATGCTAGTATCTTTCCTGTAATACCATGGGCTCTGATCTTTTTAAGCATCCTCATGTGCGGCACCTTGTCAAAGGTCTTCTGGAAATCCAAATAAATGACATCCACTGACTCTTCTTTCTCTATCCTGCCTAATATTTCCTCAAAGAATTTCAACAGCTTTTCCCCAAGGAAACCATGCTGTAAAAAGCCTCAGCCCAAAATGCCAACTGTTTACTCTTTTCCATCGATGCTGCCTGACCTCCTGAGTTCCTCCAGCATTTTATGTGTTGCTTAGATTTCCAGCATCTGCAGATTTTCTCATGTTTGTCATGCTAACTTTGACCTATTTTAACATGAGCCTCAAAGTACCCCAAAACCCCCTCCTTAATAATGGTCCCCAACATCTTCCCAACCACTGAAGTCAGGCTAATTGATATATTATTTCCTTTCTTCTTAAAGATTGGAGTGACAGTTTCAATTTTCCAATTCTCCAGAATCTAGATTCTTGGAAAATTATTACTAATGCCTCCACAATATTATCAGCTACCTCTTTTAGAACCTTGAGTTGCAGTCCATCTGACCTATCTGTCTTCAGACCTTTCAGCTTCCAAGCACCTTCTCCCTAGTAATAGCAACTACTCAGTGTAAACCAGCTCAAAATACTTATAAAGTTTGTCTGCCATTTCTTTGTGCCCCATTACTACCTCTCCAGTGTCATAATATCCACTTACCTCTCTTTTATACTATGTATCTGGAAAAAATTATGTATCTTTTAATATTATTGGCAAGCTTACCTTCATATTTCACCTTTTCTCACATGGCTAGTTGCATTCTGTTGATTTTTAAGAAGCTTCCCAATCATCCATCTTCCCACTAATTTTTCTATATTATATGCTCTCTTTTGCTTTTATGCTTTGACTTCCCTTGTCAAGCCACTGTTATCTCATCCTCCCTTTAGAATACTTCACGTTTGAGGTGTATCTATCCTGCGCCTTCTGAATTGACCCCAGAAACTTCAGCCATTGATGTTCTGCCATCATCCCTAATAGTGTCCCCTTCAAATCAACTTTGGCCAGCTTCTCTTTCATGCCTCTGTAATTCCTTTACATCACTTTAATACATTAGCTTCCCTCTCTCAAACTGCACAGTAAATCCTATCTATTGCATCCTTAAGGGTTCCTTTACCTTAAGCTCCCTAATCAAATATAGTTCATTACACTACATCAAATCCAGAATTGCCTTTCCCCTAGTGGGCTCAACCACAAACTGCTCTAAAAAGTTGTATAATAGGCCTTCTACAAGTTCTCTTTTGAGATCCAGCACCAATCTAATTTGCCAGATCTACCTGCATATTGGAATCTCTCGTGACTCATAATATTACCTCTTCAATCTCCTGTTGTAATTTATAGCCTACATCCTGGTTAATGTTCAGAATATACAACTTCCATCGGTTTTCTTACCCTTGCAGTTTCTTAACTCTTACCCACAGGAATTCTACACCTTCCGTTCTTATGTCACCACTTCCTAAGGATTTGATGTTAAGCTATCAGTTATGATCTTTCAGCCACAACTCAGAGATGCCCACATCGTACCTGCCGGTCTCTAACTACGCTACAAGACCATCTACTTTATTCCAGATACTGCACGCGTTCAAATACAGCACCTCCAGTCCTGTATTCATCACCGTTTTCTATTTTGCCCCAATGCCCATCCTTCCTTACAGTCTCACTACACAATGCATTGATTTGTATATAAACTGCCCTCTCTCTGGTTCCCGCCCCACTGCACAAGTTAGTTTAAGCCTTCCCCAACATCGTGAGCAAAACTGCCCACAAAGATATGGGTCCTCCTCCGGTTCAGGTGTAACCCGTCCTTTTTTGTACAGGTCACATCTCCCCCAGAGGAGATCCCAATGATCCAGAAATCTGAAACCTTGCCCCCCTGCACCAGTTCCTCAGCTACTCCTTCACCTGTGCTATCATTCTGTTCCTGCCCTGACTAGCACACAGTACTGAGAGTAACCCAGGACTACTACCTTCACATTCCTGTACTTCAACCTCTTCTCTATCCCCTTGTACTCACTGCACAGAACCTTTTCCCCCTTTCCGTCCACGTCACCGGTGTCAATGTGCACCACAAACTCTGGCTACTCACCCTCCCTCTTGAGAACATTCTGCAGCCATTCTTGATCCTATCATCTAGGAGGGAACACATCATCCCGGTCTCTTTCCCAGCCACAGAACCTCCTTTCCCTAGCGTTCTACCTGACCTTACCCTTCCCTGTTGAGCCTCACAGCCCTGACAGGTCACCCCTCTCCCCAGCAGTATCCACTGATGGGAAGCCTACACCAACTGATTACTCCCCTCACTACTCCTGGTGGTCACTCATCTACTATCTGAAGCTTGCACCCTTCCCACACACCAGCAGACACTCACAATCACGAGCTGCGATGCCTCGGAAGAAAATGGAAGTCAGTGTGACGAATCTGAAGGGATCTGGGTGCAGCGACAGTCCAGGGGAAGGGAGGGCATCAATGGGAGCGGGGAATATATACCCATGATGGGTCGTCGATTTGCTACTGCTTATGCGTGGGAGGGGGGCTTTGGGGTTCTAACATTTAACTGTCATTTATTCATTCGGGCACTCAGTTTTCGTGGATGTTTGCGAAGAAAAAGAATTTCAGGATGTATATTGTATACATTTGTCTGACATGAAATGTACCCATTGAAACCTATTGAGAACATAGGAACACAATTCATTCTGACAAGCAACTTTATTGGGGAATAACAAAAGCAGTTGTGTTGTGTAACAAACTTCTTTCTTTATCAAAATCAAGGTAGGTAAAAATACAGCCCGGATGAAGTGTGTTCAGAGCTGGGACATGGTTTATTGTCCGGTTTGACTCCCAGTGACCTGGCTGGGATGGGAGACCGGAAAGACAAGGGGTGAGCACCATCAGACAGGGGCACCCATATCTGCCACTCATGCAGGAGTCACCTCCTCTTTCTTGGGCCGGGCAGCAGCCATCACTTGATACGGTAAAGCACCTTGCGCTGCATGCGATGCTGGATCTCCCCCCGACGCATCATCAGCTGAAGGACCTTGTAGATGGCGTGCTCTGGGTATTTCTGTGAGGAGTAAAAAGAACAGACGACACTCAATGTGAGGGCGCGAGAGTGAGCACTGGGCGGGAAAGCGCTCCGCATCGCGCGGTCCTTTGCCCTCTTTCCTGGGGCCCAGATAAGGCCAAGTCCTTCAATGAGTGCAGCCACCCTTTTCCTGTCAAGGCACAGCTCATGAACAATGGGTGTGTGATGGGGCAGGGTTTCTGTGATGGTGCACGCCTCACCACTTAACACAGCACGCGCGGAGGGAATACTGACTTCACAAGCCTGGGCTTGCACTGACCCTCTGGGCTGGGCGTCCTGCTCTAACAAGAAGTTAGATATCACCAGCACCGTGACCCAATGAACACCCTAGTCCAGACAGAGATCTCACCACCAACAGAGCCTGGAACATCAGCTGAGCAGCAGGTGACTCAGGTCGGACGGATCTGCCAGCTCCCCTGCTCAACTAGGACTTCCCTCACCTCATCCAGGGCTTGCCGACAGATACACCACCATGACAGATGAATGACCCCGGCGCATCTCATGGCTGCCCTGTGGCATCTATGGGCTCCCCACCACTCGGTACCCTGCTGTCCTGGCTCCGGTGAGATCTCAGCCCAACCTCAAACTCCTGGGAAAGGGGGTCAGTCAACACTGCCAGTTGAACTGCACCCCACCAGGCCTCGGCAACAACAGTCCCTGGCCTCCTTGGTCAATGGCCTGCCAGCGCTGACACCACCATCTTCCATTGCTCCCAGCACGACCGGCAGAAAGAGGGAGGTCATTCGGCCCCACAACCCAGAGATGTGGCTCCACACAGAGGCACCCACCTGCTTCAGGAAATCCTGGACGATGCTGTGCTCAGACACCTGCGACCCGATGGCAAAGCGACGCTTCAGTTGCTTCTCGATACGGGACAGCATCTCCTGGTCCTCGGCCGTGGTGAAGCCCTCCACTCCTGTGAACAACAGGCCATGTTGGGGCAGAGTCCGACACACCACTGACACCTCACCTCCCAAGCACCAAACTGTCCCTCAACCCCTTCCGAACCATAGAGCTACAGTTTAATCCACTAACTCACTGTGAGACCCAATACTTGCAGAACCCTGTGATCCCAGGGATCAGTGCTGAGACTTCTGTGATACAAATGACTAATAAAAATGTAGATGGGCGTATTAGTAAATTTGTAGATAACACAAAAATTGGCAGTGAAGTTTGTCAAAAGATTAAGATATGGCAGATGTACAGCTGCAAGGAAAAGATGTGAACACTTTGCAATTATCTAGTTTTCTGTGTTAATTACTCATAAAATGTGATCTGATCTTTATTTAAGCCACAATAATAGACAAACACAATCTGCCTAAACTAATAACACACAAACAATTGTACTTCTTTTCATCAATACGGAGAACGGCATCTAAACAATCACAGTCCAAGTTCAAAAAAAGTATGTGAACCTCTGGGGTAATGTCTTCTACAAAAGCTATTTGGAGTCAAGTGATCCAATAAATGAGATGAGATTGGAGGTGTGGGTTGTAGAGATGCCCTGCCCTATAAAAAAGACACAAAGTCAGGTTACTGACAAAGCCTGCTCTTCTCAAGAAAGATTTGTTTATGTGCACTATGCCTCAGTCAAAACAATTTTCAGAAGACCCGTGAAGAAGAATTGTAGAGATGCATGAAGCTGAAAAAGGGTACAAAAGCATTTCCAAAGACCTGACTGTTCATCAGTTCACAGTAAGAGAGATAGTCCACAAACGGAGGAAAGTCAGTATTGTTGCCACTCTCCCTAGGAACGGGCATCCTGCAAAGATCACACCAAGGGCGCAATGTGCAATGCTGAAGGAGGTGAAAAAGAACCCTCTAGAAATCTCTAGAATTTACCGAAGTCTCTGTTCATGTGTCAACTATAAGAATGATACTGTTCATGGAAGGACACTACAGAGGAAAGCATTACTCTTCAAAAAAAAACATTGCTACACATTTCAAGTTTGCAAAGGACCACCTGGTGGTTCCACAACGCTTCTGGGACAATGTTATGCGGACAGATGAGACAAAAGCTAAACTTTTGGGCAGAAATGCACACCACTATGTTTGGAGGATAAAGGGCATTGCACATCAACACAAAATCTCATCCCTAACCGTGAAGCATGGTGGAAGGAGCATCATGGTGCCTCAGGAACTGGACAGCTTGCAATCGCTGAAGGAACAATGAATTCAAAATTGTATCAATACATTTTAAAAGGAAATGTCAGGCTAGCAGTCCGTCACCTGGAACTGAATAGAAGTTGGACAATGCAACAAGACAATGATACGAAACACAAGAGTAAACCAACAGCTGAATAGTTTAAAAATAAGAAAACTCATGTTTTGGAATGGCTGAGTCAGAGTCCAGACCTTAACCCAATTGAGATGCTGTGGTCATGACCCAATATCCCAGAAATATTGATGAACTAAAAGCTTTGTATGGAGCAATGGTCTAAAATTCCTCCTTGCTGTAGTCTGATCAGTAGCTACAGGAAACGTTTGGTGGAGGTTATTGCTGCTAAAGGAGGTTCTACCAGTTATTAATTACAAGGATTCACATACTTTTTCCAGCCTGGACTATGAATGATTAAATGTGTTCAATAAAGACATGAAAAGTATAAGTGTTTGTGTGTTATTAGTTTGTGGCAGATTGTGTTTGTCTATTATTGCGACTTACACGAAAATCAGACCACATTTTATGAGTAATTAACACAGAAAACCAGGTAATTGCAAAGGGTTTACAAACTTTTACTAGGAACTGGAGTTTAATCTGTGCAAGTGTGAGGGTTTGCACTTTGAGAGATCAAAAGAGAAAGTATATTGTTAACAGCAGCAACAGTATTGATAGACAGAGGAACGTTGGGCAACAAGTCTATAATTCACAAAGTGGCCACACAAGTATTAAAGGTGGTAAAGAAGGCATATGGCATGCTAGCCTTCATTGCTTGGGACACTGAGTACAAGAGTCAGGATAACAGTACAGTTATATAAAATCTGAGTAGTTGGCATTTGGAGCACTGTGAGCAATTCCAGGTTACAAGTACAGACAAGGTTTTCCATGATGTTGCCTACTCTAGAGTTAAAAGGAGAGGTTTGGCAACTTGGATTAGTTTCTTTGAAGCGTCAGAGGCTGCAGTGAGAACTGACAGAAATTCATAAAACTGAAAACCATAGATAGGGTAGAGTCAGAATCATTCCCCCCCCCCCCAGGCAGAGATGTCAAATACTAGAGGTAAAGTGAAAGCTGCAAAATTTAAGAGATGCGTGAGGCAGGATTTTATTATTTGAGAAAAGTGATAGTGCCTGCAGCAGGCTGCCAGGGACGAGAGTATTTTTATTTATTGAGATACAGTGTGGAACAGGCCCTTCGAGCTACACCGCCTAGCAATCTCCCGATTTAATCCTAGCCTAATTACAGGCAATTTACATTGATCAAATAACTTACCAACCGGTACGTCTTTGGACTGTGGGAGGAAACTGAAGCACCTAGAGAAAACCGATGTGGATATGGGGAGAATGTACAAACGCCTACAGACAGCGTTGGGAATTGAACCTGGGTCGCTGGTACCGCAAGGCCCTGTGCTAACCACACTAGGGTGTTGCCTCTAGGAGCAGATACGATAGCGATGTTTAAGAGGCTTTTAGGCAGAGTCATGAATAAGCTGCAGACATTGTGGGCCAGATGGCCTGTGCTGTGCTGTTCTCTGTGGTCCCCAGTTATCTCCCCCTCCTACCAACCCCATCCAGACAAGGGCACCGAAGCACCAGTCTCACTTTGGCTGGCTCCCACTCACCAGCCAGAGTGCCAGACAGCGCCGCGTCCAGCGTGGAAACCTGGAAAAGCCGCAGCGCCTCCTCCACGTCCCGCTCCGTAGCGAACGGCTGCAGCTTCATCTTCGCCAGCGATTCTGAGATGCGAACAACGGCCTCCAGCTGCCTGGGGCGGGCAAGAGGGAGAGGAAGGTGAGCGCGGGAAGAGTGGAGTGAGCACACAGAGCGTCTAGACACACCTCACCCCCCACCCCCCCGGCCGGAGCAGACCCCCGTCCCGCTGCTGACCTGACTGTGATGGGGATGCTGCTGGTGCGGTCGCTCTCTCGCTCGTGTTCCCGCGCCCCGCTGCGCATCAGGATGTACTTATTCTTCAGCTTCTCCGCAGCCTCGGCCGAGAGCCTCGGGCCACACTTCCTGTTGGAGAGAGAGCAGATTCAGGCACCACCGAACCTCACTGGCACTTTCTCCCGATCGGCTCCATTCTAGCGACTGGACCCACACGCCTGGGCAGGCATCAGCACCAAGCCACCTGCCCACAAAGGACATCACGTTCAGGATGATCCATGGCATCATGGGGGCATTCAGAGGAGACCCCAGCATTAAGTCACTTCAGTGGGAACCAAACTCTACAAGACTTAAGATATTGGAGCAGAATTAGACCATTATGGCCGTCTGCACTGCCATTCAGTCATGGCTGATTCTTTTCCAACCCCATTCTCTTGGCTTCTTCCCATAACCCTTTACCTTATTACCAATTAAGAACTTATCAGTCTCTGCCTTAAATACATATGACTTGGCCTTCACAGTCTTCTATGATAACAAATCCCACAGATTTGCCACCCTATGGATGAAGGGATTCATGATCTGATTTAAAGGGAGGTCCCTTCATTTTGAAGCTTTGCCCTCTGGTCCTAAACTCTTCTCTAATGGAAACCTCCCCTCCCATCCCCTCCTCCTTCTGAACTCCAGTGAGTGCATCAAATGCTCCTCATAATTTAAGCCTTTTTCCCAGGATTTTCTTGTAAACCTCCCTCTGGATCCTCTCAAGCCCCAGCACACCATTCCTCAAATGTTCCCTTTCAGAGGCGTGCCGATCGGTGCGACCGTGTAAGCACGGCACGGGGCGCAAATGGTACAACAGCAGCTGCTCACTCACGTGCGGCAGTAGGCGATGTACTTCTTTAGCTTGTTGAGCTCGATCTCTCCCTCCACGGCGTGTGTCTGCGTCAGGGCGCTCAAGTGCACGTTCATGACGTGCTTGGCCAGAACCTGGGCGAGGGGACGGAGGACAAGGTGAGGCAGAGGCACCGTAAGGAAGCAAAAGCCAGACCCATCAGCCCACCGCGGGAGCATTCTAAAGGCTGATTTATACATCTGCGTCAACGCGACGCCTTAAGTACAGCGTCGCTGCAAACCCTACACAAAGCCGACGCGGATCCCTACGCCAGAACCTGCGTTGCTGCGACGCGCACCTCTCCCAAAATGTAACTGCGCGTTGCGGCAATGCAGACTGCAACAGCTGTGATTGATCCGCTTGGTAGCATCGCATTTCCTCCTACGCTGCAATAGCTTCCCACTGGGCGACTGAAGGGCAGGGAAGGAACTCTGGCTGCAATGCTTTCCATAAAGCTTTACAGACCTCCGAAATTATGGAGGTCTCGTTTCGCTTTTACGAAAAAAGACGCTTGCTTCTTGTTTACCCCGAGTAAAGACTACCATGACCATGAAGCCTTGCGTGGGCAGGTGAGTGCGCATGCGTGACGTGCGCGAATTGCAGAGCAGCGCAGACACACCAACGCAGAAGTATAAATGCTCACAACGTGTGTAGGTTACGGCGTCCAGTTAATGCAGAAGTATAAATCAGGCTTAACTGGTCGCCGGGTATGGAATGCACAGGGTTGTAGACTCAACCTGCCCCAGCACGGGCACTAACCTCCCCACCGAGGGCATTCTGACTCCGGCCAGGCGGGCATCGCCAAGCACAGCACCAGATTTTGCTGCTGCCCAGGAGTTACTGGAAGACAATGAAAGGAATTGGCAGCAATAACTTTCAGTTGGGCAAGTGGAGGCAAACATAAAAGGGCCACGATATATTACAGGGGGAACAAAATGAAAAGGGCCAAATATCTTGCTCCCATTTTGAAAAGGATCAAAAATGAAACTTTTCAGATTCCACACTCCCCACCCCAAACTCAAGATTCTTTCCTCATTCCCTGACACTCACCACATCTCTCTCCTCATTGTGCTCATCCTTCACGATGAAGATCATGTCGAACCTGGACAAGATAGTTGGCATGAAATCGATGTTCTCCTCTCCCTTGGTGTCATCCCATCGGCCGAAGACAGAGTTCGCTGCGGCCAGCACGGAGCAACGGGAGTTCAGGGTGGTTGTGATCCCAGCCTGCACAGGGAAGACATTTCCCGTCAATTCCCCAGCAACAGATTTTCCTAAGAAACCCTGGCCAACTCCAGGTGTTCACAGTACGGCTCCCAGGACACATCAATCTCCTCTGCAGGAATGCCCCTGGCAAAGATCTCCACAGCGTACAGTCACCATGAGATGACCACTGTAAGCCACTCCATGACCTACAGTAACCATGGCAACCCTTGCCCTGAAAACCAGACAAACCTTTCCAGGAATACTGAACCAGTTGCTCTTCCCCTGTCCACGACTAGAATGGCAACCCACACCTTACACCAGCCTGTCAACTGCACAAAACAAAAATCCACCCAACTATCTTCTATTATACACTCTAACCCAGCAACCAATCAGTTAAACGCTTTGAATTAATGTTGGAACTTCAAATTTGGAAAACAGATATTATGCCTTCCTCATCTTACACACTGGCACACAATTCCTAACCGTCCTCCTTTGTTAATTTTTATTTCCCTCACCCTTAACTCCTCCCTGCAAAAACCCTGTCTTCAAAACCTTCACTCCTGCCTCCTCCCCTCTTTACTTCCCCTGACCAAGCTGTTCCCCTTTACCTTTCCTCATAACTACCCTACACTTTGAACAAAAACCATAAATTCCTCCTTAAGGCCACCTTTCCGAATTTAGTTTGTGCTGTCGATATGAAAACTGAGCACTCTCCTCCCACCCAAGCACCGTGTTACCTTTGTTACATGCTTTCTTTAACAATCATCAGTCTGGCTGCATCACACAATAGTTGGCCCAGGTATCACTCCCACAAGAAATCTATTCTCCCTTCAACACTCCAACCCACATTTAGCTCTGTGATCCACACGGGATCCCGCGCCTGTGGCCCACGTGGCCTCCATTCCACCCTGTCTACGAACTATCTCTATCCACTCTCCAGTTAGCACCTTCTCTCTGGCATGTGTATAATACGGATTTCCTGTTGAGGACACCATCTCGCGGTCCTTGCCCGACTCTATTTCCATAACCGTACACCAGTTCCTAGGTGCTCTGGACTGACCCCTTTCCTCACCTTGGCAATGGAGATAGTTTGCTGCTCCATGGCTTCGTGAATCGCCACTCGGTCGTCTTCTCGCATCTGGGGAGACAGAACGAAACTGGTCAGCGAAACAGGCAATGAACTAGGAACCAGAACCAGTGCGCCCAGCAAATCTCATTTTCCACTCCTGGGATGCGTGCACAAGTAAACCCCAGGACTTTCTGACCCTTCCCACACCCAACAGGCCACATGGGAAGGATTCTTTTATACTCAGAATAGTGGGTGCCTGGAAGGCACTGCGAGGGGTGGTAGTGGAGGCACGAGGTGGTGGCGGTGTGTAGATTTTCACAAATTCTATTTTTTCCCCCCAATGTCCTTGAAGGGAAAATCCTACAAAAGGTAGTAGATCACAGGTAAATCTCTCCCAACCATTGAGCACAGCTACATGAAGTACCGCTGCAGAAAAGCCGCATTCATCATCAGAGGTCCTCACCACTCAGACCATGCTGTTTTCTCACTGCTGCCATCAGCTGGAAGGTACAAGAACCTCAGGACTTGCACCACCAAGTTCAAGAAAAGTTACTACCTCAACAATCAGACCCTTGAACAAAGGGGTTAACTACACTCACTTGCCCATCCACTGAAATGTTCCCACAACCAATGATCTCACTTTAAGGACCATCTTGTTAGTTCATGTTCTCATTATTTATCGCTATTTATTTATATTTGCATTTGCACAGTTTGTTGTCTTCTGCCCTCTGGCTGGCCTTTCATCGATCCTGTTTACAGTTACTATTCTTTTTTTTATTTTATTTTTATTTGGATAAGGAATTCACAAGTATCATGTACTTTTTTCACATGTATAACCTTTTCCATTTTTTTATATATGTATAAAACTATAATTATTTATACACTCTTAAGTACACATTGAGATGATATAAAAAGAAATTAGACACTTAGATAATTATGTACAGTGGAAATTCTAATCTATTAGGCTAAGTAATGGTGTTAATTGTTAAGGAAAGTAGTAATAATAGTGGATTAGTAATAGTTTCCATACATCTCTTCTGGAACATTTCTTCTGGTCCAAAATGTTGTATGTAAGCCTATGTAACAACCATTGTAGGTGTTTATATCCTAACTTGTTCATACTTGCTCCTGCCCCCAAACATAATTATCCAATCCCTATGTACTTATTTACCCCTTACCCAAATCTTTTCCTTTACTTGTATTAATTCTCTATTTTCCAAAAAAAAATAAAAACAGTAAACATTTAGACTAGGGGTGCTTACGTTAGCAATATTACTGTGTTGATCAGAAGAGCAGTATAAGTCATTAGGAGAGTCATCTAAAGTCTGCTCGCATTGGGGTTATATATTCAATCCATTTATTCCAGATTTGATAAAATTTTTCTTTTTGAATTCTCAGGGAGTAAGTCAACTTTTCCATTTTAAATATTTCCAAGATAATTTCGTGCCAATCTTCTAATGTAGGTGGTTTTAGATTTAGCCACTTTCTAGTGATTGATTTCTTACTTGCCGCTAAAAAGGCCTGCAGCAACTTTATATCTTCTTTCTGTTCAAGAAACAATACATGCCCCAAATAGAGCGTCTCAAAGTTCAGAGGTATCTGGGTCCTAAGTACCTTAACTAATGTTCTATGAATACCTTCCCAATATAGACTTAATTTAGGACAATCCCAGAAAATATGGAAATGATTTGCCTCCTTGGAGCCGCACCTTCTCCAACACATCACGTTTGTATCTTTATATTTTTTACAGTTACTATGCTATAGATTGCTGAGAATGCCCGCAGGAAAATGAACCTCAGGGTTGTATATGGTGACATGTATGTACTCTGATAATAATCCCTCCAAAGGTGCTGCCTGACCTGCTGAATTCCTCCAGCATTGTTTTTTGGGCGCGCTGATCCGGATTCTCGACATCAACAGTCTCTCTTGTGCCTCGTACCCTCAGAGGAATAGCAACAGTTCATGGGCAAGCAATTCCTTCAATAGCTCAAGGGCATCATAAGGGAAAATAGGAAAAGGCAAAAGCTGGCAGTCTTGCTCGCTATCCATGATCTGAACACTGAATAAATAGAAGGGCCCAAATCAGTAGCTGGCCTTGGTCCAGACAACTCTGGTCTACAGTAAAGTTTGCTATCCATCCCAAGAACATCACGCAGACCATCATCTCATCACAACTATCTCTTAGTGCAGCACTGATGGCATCCTTACCTTGTCAAATTCATCAATGCAGACAACACCTCCATCAGCCAGAACCATGGCGCCACCCTCCATGATGAAATTCCGAGAGGATGGATCACGCATGACAGAAGCGGTCAGTCCAGCTGCACTGCTCCCCTTCCCGGAGGTGTACACCTGCACCAGGACACAGAATTCCATCAGCAGAGAAACAGCCATGGCAACCGTTCAGAATTCCCCCTCCCACCCCTCGAGGCAACAAGCAATCACGAGATACAGCAATGCAGCCACAGCTGCCCCTGGCGTCCAAGGGCTAACCAGGGGCCGACGGAGCTGTGCAGAGGTCCCAGCGGGCAGGGGCTGCAAGCTAGAGAGACAGAGGTGATATTAACTTTAACAGTGTGGTCTGTAACTGGTCTTTCCACTCTGACAGAGGGAATACAGTGAAAGTTCACCAGTTTAACCCCTGGGATGGGAATTCAAGATTCTTTGATGTCATTTCCAGTACACAAGTGTAAAGGAGAACAAATTAATTGTTACTCCAGATCCAAAGCCACACAAAACTAAGACAGTAAGATAGTCAACACAATAGTAAAACAATTTAAATAGAAATACATAATGTAGTTTATATACATCAATATAAATATAACTGTATATATATATATACACACATACATTGACTGACAGGAAATGATAAAGTAGTGCTGGTGGGGTGGGGATTGGGGGTGATGATTAGCCTTTCTCCTTGGGGAAAGTAACTATTTTTGAGTCTGGAGTTCCTGGCGTGGATACTACGTAGCCTCCTCCCTTTTGGGAGTGGAACAAACAATCCACAAGCAGGGTGGGTGGGCGAGATCCCTCACGTTACTGGCACCTTCCCGTATACACGTCCTCAACGGCGAGATCACCCAATCGATGAGTTTTGCCGTAGCGGAGCAGAATGTGCAAAGAGGAGAGCTGCTGCCTCACCGCTCCAGTGACACGGCTTCAATTCTAACATCAGGCGCTGTCTGTGTGCAGTTGGCACGTTCTCCCTGTGACCTCGTGGGTTCTCCTGGATGCTCCAGCTCCCCACCACAAAAACTTGCTCTCGAATAGGCTGACCATCCACTGTAAATCGCCCGTGTGTGTGTTTGAGTGGCAGAATCTGGGGGAATGTGGGGAGAATGTGTTCACAGGGAAAATTAGTAGATACCAGGGTTTTTCTATGAGCTGGCATACTCCAACTGATGTAACAAAACATGGAAATGAAGCAGTTAAGCACACAGACCCAGTACTCTCAAGTTTATTAGAATGAAAGGTGATCTGACTGAACCATACAACAGGATGTCACATGACGGATATGGAATTAATACTTTCCCCAGACCAGGTGTACATTAAAAGAGGTTGGCTGTTTGTGACAAAAATCCAAAGAAGCTTCTTCTCTTGGAGGATGACTAATCTGCAGAATTTTTCACCTAAGAGGGATATGGGACCTCAACGGCCAAAAATATTCAAGATAGATGGATAGATTCTTGGATAATAACGCAATTGAGGGACATTGGCGGGAGGTGAAGATGGCGGCACGCCTGCGTGTGCGTAGCTCTCCGGTGAAAAATGATATCATATCTGTTAAATAGGGACCGTGGACAATTCTGATTTGATGGAGAATGGACGTGAAAGCACAGAGGAACATCTGGAGAAATTTCTGAAACGCCCGTTCGCTGCTGTCATTACTATGTGGTCAGGAATCTTTCAGAGGGTAGGCCTCAAAATCCCTGGCCTTGCCTGCTTTTGGCGACCGAGAAGGAGGTTGAATCGTTCGGACAGAGATGGCGCTCAGTACTCGGTGTCGGACAGCTGATCAGAGCTCGAAGTTTTCGGGTGACTCAGAGTCGGACCGTGGTCGGCATGGCAGGGAGAGTTTTATTGTGCTCACGGACTTCTTCATCAGGTTATGGTATTGTTACACTGTTTGTAACTATATGTTATAATTATGTGGTTTTGTCAGTTTTTTCAGTCTTGGTCTGTCCTGTGTTTTGTGATATCACACTGGAGGAAATAATGTATCATTTCTTAATGCATGCATTACTAAATGACAATAAAAGAGGACTGCATGTCTTCATAATCATATCATATAATCACATATTGGGTCAGTGCAAGAACTAATGGGCTAGTGTTTCTTTTCTGCTCTGACTGGGCTGTCACTTGCCTCTCCATATCTGGATCAGGTACAACACCAAATCAACCACCTGTGGGTTTGCACAGATCTGGCAAGGCAGCATGTTCATAGTGGGTGAAAGTGACAGAGACTTAATACAGAACCATTCACTTCAGCCGGGTACTCGGAAGCCATTTACATCCTTCCCAGTTCAGAAATCTACAGAGCAGGTCCGTTCAGGTATCCAACTTCATACCTTGTCCATTCTCCTGCCTGGTGTCCATATCCAAAAAATGTTTAAGTGACCATTTAGCTGCGTCACAGTCTTGAGCATACTCAATCACTGAGCTCTGTTAAAAATTGAAAAACCTTGTCTGCAGACAAATTTCTCGTCTTAGTCCTCAGCGGCGCCGCCCCCAGGAGTGCCGCTTGTTTCCAGATGTCAGTTTCACAATCTAACCCTTTCCAAAATCTTTCAATCAGGTCACATCTCACTCTTCTGAAGTCTACTAAAGGCTTAACCAATGTCATCCCAATCAACAGCACCACCACAGTAGGAATCATTTGAGCGAACCTGTCTTGCATCTCCTACACAGCAAATACGTCTTTTCTTAGGATCCAAGATCACAGCTGGTAAGGTATCACTAATAACCCATGCTCAATTCCCTTTAGTACTCCATCCCTTTGCAATAGAGCAAGGGTTCCCAACTTGGGAGTCCATGGACCCCTGGGTTAATGGTAGGGGTCTAGGGCCTAAAAAGTTGGAAAGCCCTGCAAGAGCCTATTGCAGAGTTTGTCCTCTGAATTCTTGTTGTACTTTCAGTTTGCAGAAAAGGGAGCAGTCCGACCCCTCTGTACACATTCACTACATAATACCACCACTTTGAGAAGTTGGAGCTCTCTACTTTCAACAGCTCTCCAAGCTCCCAGAAACAAACAAACACACACACACTTTAGGGAGATCACCATACACCCTTGTAAACTGTAGGCTAGGTGTGTTTAACCTCTGTATTTCCAGGTTTCCTTACATCAGTTCATCCAGTTTCTGCTGGCTCAGAACAACTCTCATTCCCCACTAACTTCTCTGTAAATCTGTTCTCCCCACATTCCCCCAGCACCACTACACACTGGAGGCAACGCACAGCAGACAATTCACCGACTCACAATGGACTCGGAATGGGAGGCAATAAATGGATCGGGCGAAGATCCAGAAGCTCCTCCTGCCCGACCCCGTCACTTACCCCAATGGGTGAACACCTCTCCACGAACTTCAGCAGCTGCGACTTGGCAGTGCCGGGATCGCCGAGCATCAGCAGGTTGATGTCGCCCCTCCTTGTCAGACCGTCGGGCAACCTGAAGTGGGCAGGACAAACCCAAAGACCAAGTCAGAACGCGTGCAGTACTGCGCACAATCCTGTTCTCTGTGGAAGTCCACCCTGTGTATCACATACACAGCAATGCATAGTTCATATTAAAAAAAAGGAAATACTATAAACACTGGACACATCAGGGTAACACTGGGCAGTTATTAGTGACACAAGGAAATATTCTCAGATTTAAGGGAAAACACTAAATGCCTCCTGGAAACAATAAGAAACAAAACCTGGAGATGGGGTGGGGGGGGGGGTGTACAAAATGAAAGGAATTTACAGGAACATCGTCACGAAGGAACCAAGCAAACTAGTGGGTCACTACAGGCTGTCGATATTAAAAGCAGTTGCAGAGACACTGGATGTGGTGCTATGACCTTCCAAAACCTCACAGGTCCTGAATGTGATGCAGCAGACGGGGAAGTACAAATGTAAGCTCTCTTTTCAAGAAAGGAAGGACACAGAAACTAGGAGACTTCAGGCCCAGCATTTGTTATTGCAGACAATGCTAGAACCCATTCTGAAAACAGATTTAGAAAATCATAGATCAACCAAGCCAAATCAACAGAGGGAAACAGTGATTCACTAATGCTTTTGAATTCAGTGGACAGCACAGAAATAGCCCCTTCATCTCTGATGTTCCCACCCACTCTGTCCATCTATACTAACCCTATTTACCTACGATAAGGGAGTACCCTTCATGCCTTGGCAATTCTTTGGGAATATAACAAGCTGGTGGACAAAGGGGAAGTTGTAGATACAGTGTATCTGGATTTCCAAAAGGCATTTGATAAAGTACCTAAAAAGTTCCTGAATACAAGAGCTCTAAATATTGGTATAATGTACAAGCATGAACATAGGACTGGTTAACTAACTAACCACCATGATATTTTCATCTTGGTAAGCCATAGAGGGAGGGACCTAGTGTATTGTAACTCAGTTACTCAGCTAGGCTACTCCAACCATAACCCTTAAACACGCGCCCACTCCCACAGAGGAGGACAAGACCAGTAGATGAACGGGAAATACAGTGACATGCAAGGTTTCCTCCAAGCCGCCACAAGAGAGTATCTTCACTCCAAGGAATGATATAGTAGTTGAAGATGTCATCTGCTACCACTTCTCAAGTGTGATTAGGGGCTCAGTATAAATGGAGGTCTTGCCAGTAATACACATTAAAAAATAAGGATGTCCCATGCCCCCACGGCTTCACATGACCCTGATTTTGTGGGGGGAGAGGGGCAAACAGGTGCAACACTGCCCAAGGTTGACCTGCAGGCTAGAGGAGGGAAGGAGCACCTTACACTTCCTTTGGTAGAGATGTGGCCTTACCCTCATTATACCTTTACTCATTATAGAAACACTCAGGTCAAACAAGAATGGTCACCTGCCCTGCTGAATGATTCCGGCAATTTCTGATGACAGGAGTGTGCATGGTCCTGTTTCAATTGAACTGAACATTCCCAGACTGTTTCAATGACTGTGGTTTGATAGATAATATTCTGTGTATTCACTTTTATTTTGCCATTGCGCAATTTGCTCCTCCTTTGCACTTCTCAGCCCAGAGACCCCGCAAAGCCTTACAGACATTAACCTCCTTGTACTGGAGAATGTTATTAGATGATCTTTAATGCAGACAGAATTTTCCTGAGCAGATGTGGACAAACTATTTTTTTTTAGCAGAAGCTTCAGCGAGAACAGAGATACAAGGCAATTAGCAATAAAACCAATGGGAAAGTGTTTTGTAGATACAGCACACTCTTATGGCATTGGAGATTCAAAAGCAAATTTTAATCAGGACTTTAGAAAAATACTCAAAAGGGATATTTTGCCAAGGAATGGGTAAAGACCAGAGGAGAGCGGACTAACGGAGATCTTTTCAAATAGATAGCACCAACACAATGGTCAGAATACTCTGCTGGGCTCAGTCTGGGACAAAACCCAGGCCGGCCCGAGTTCCATGCGGTCTGTAACCACCCCCACTCGACACTCACCGCTTCCTGGAGCCTCCGAACAACAGGCAACTGATGGCCTTCTTGATGTCGGCACTGCCGTAAATGGAGGGAGCGATGCTCTTCGAAATGACGTCATAGATGTTGGGCATGGCGGCCAGCTGGCGGAATTCCTGCTCGTCCTGCGGTGACGTGGTCCCAGGCAGGCCGTGACCTGGAGCGAAAAGCAAGGAACTGAGCTCATTAGAAACTATCGCCAGAGATATCCTCCCAATTCCCTACAGACCAGGGGCAGGGGAAAAACAATTGTGTTGATGCAGTTATTGTCACCTCTACTCAGATGGTTAGGTAACAATAAAAACTTAACCAAGGGACAGATTCATACATCCCAGACAATGCCTCAGCATGAACCTCAGTCAGCGTCCCCTACAGTCAACTCCAGCAAATCCCTCACCCCACCATCCCCTTTCAAGCAAAGCCTACAGAAAGCACGCACATTGTACAACTGAAGCACACCTCACTCAAGCAGAAACCTCACATTTACAAAGTAGCCTTCAAGACAGTGATCTCCCTAAGAGTAAAGGCATCTGTACATGCAGTTGGCTAACACAAAGCTATCAATGTAATGATAGCCAGATAGTTTACTGTAATGATGCTGGATTAGCCGGGCTGTTGAAGAGAAATCACCCCACACTTCTCCACATTGTACACCCGCCCTAGTCCCACCCACACCGTAGTGCTCTCTGAACACCGGAATCGGATTTGATCTTCTAACCAAAGTTCAGAATCAGGTTCAATATCGCCACTTATGTTAACTTTGGGGCAGCAGTACAATGAAATGGACAAAAATGAATTAAAGTATATACATCGTTGAATTAAAAGTAGTGCAAAAACAGATTAAAAAATAAAGTAGTGAGGTAGTGTTCATGGGGTCAGTTTCCATTTAGGAATCGGACGGTGGAGTGGAAGATGCTGTACTTGAATCACTGAGTGTGTGCCTTCAGGCTTCAGTACCAACTTCCTGTTGGCAACAATGAGAAGAGGGCATGTCCTGGGTGGTGGGCATCTGTAATTATGTAATATTATCTAACAGTACACTTGTCACCACATACAATCCTGAGATTATTTTTTTCTGTGGGCATACTCAGCAAATCTATAGAATAGTAACTGTACACGGGATCAGTGAAAGAACAGGTAGAGCAGAGATGACAACAAATGTGCAAATGCAAATATAAAACAGTAACAAGAACATGAAATAACAAGATAAAGAGTCCTTAATGCAAGATCATTAGTTGTGGAAACATCTCAATAAGATGAGCCCTTTGTTCATTTTAATACTGTTACCGATTTAATTGGAAGATACTTAATTGTCACTGCTCTGTTATCTGGTCAAAAGGTGGCTTTGGTGTGTGAAAATGCACCTAATATAAATAGTCCTGAATCTTTTAAGAAGCTATTTTCTGTATTGCCGAATTTAAATGAATATAAGTTGATTATGGGCGGTGACTTTAACTGTTGTCTCAATCTGTCGATTGACAGATCGTCCACTAATCCGTCGCTTCGTAATAAAGCCGCGACTTGTATGAACTCTTTTTTATTAGAATACGGTCTGGTCGACATCTGGAGATCCAGTAAGATGAGTGTAGTTATCCTCTTTTGTTCAAGAGCCTGATGCTTGGGGAGTAATTAACTGTTCTTCAACCCAGTGGCTCGAAGCCCGAGGCTTTAGTATCTTCTGCCTGATGGCAGCAGCGAGAAAAGAGCATGGCCTGGGTGGTGAGGATCTTTGATGATGGATGCTGCTTTCCTTGTAGGATCGCCCACTGGTAGCCAAGCCTTGGCACAACAAACAATTGAGATCGACCTCTGATACAGCAGTCTTGCCATGTGATCGTCAATCTTATTTTCCAGTCACTGCACCTTCGCCAACAAGATGATGGATAGAGGAGGCCCCATTCCTCAGCGTTCCAGCCTGGCTTGGATCCGCACTCTCCTTCCAAGCTTACGGCCATGGTGACGACCCTTAAAGGGTGTCACGCTTAACCGCCCCATATTCTTCTATCAATCGTGAGATCTGAGGATCGTTGATGTCGTTTTAAAGAGGCAAGAACGTGAATAATTAACATGACTGTGCGGTGCTGCATTTTACCTCAGATACAGGATCTATAGACACCTAGTACACATGCCAGCCGGCAATAGCAGGAATAAGGCAGCAAAGAGTGCCACAGTTGGACAGGACAGTCCTAAGGAAAGAGAACATACCCGTGCCCTCAGTGTCCACTTGGATTCCAACCACCCGGATGTACGAGCCCCGGATTCCCACACCCACGCGGTCTCGACCTTTGTTGGCGGTCCTGCCCGACTTTTTGATCGAGTAGATGCCCATGATAGTGACCCTGTTGCCAGGGACGACCTTGTCGCACAGGTACCTGCGGGTGGAGAGAGGAGTCAAGGTGGAGTGCAGTCACCGAGAGGCCAGAGCATATTTGGGGTCAACCCCGAACATCTGGCTCACACCTCCAGCACCATCCACTGGAAAGCGTTTCCATCGTCCAGCAAGAAGCTCACAGCCTCCCCCTTACCAGCCCAGCCCCACTCCCAGCAGGCAGAGACTTCTAATCCCAGTCAACAGGCGCAGAGTCTGGCGAAACCTCCTCCTACCGCCCACCTACACCCCGTTGGTGGGGGAACGGCAAAAACGATCAAACCACCCTCCCCTCCCCAAAACCCGTACCTGTCACAATAGAGCTGCAAGTGCCGGGGCATCTCTCCGTGCGGTACGGCGTCCGGGGACTCCTGCAGCTTCAGCGTCTGGAAATCCACGCACTTGCACTTGTCGGGGATGATGAAGTACGGGTCGACGGGACACTTGGGCCGACCTGCCTGTTCCCTACAACATGTGCACACAGCTGTCGTTAGGCAAACATCACACCCAGAGGGTAGCCCCCGCTCCCCGGCACCGGGAAAACGCCACCCTCCCCCCAGCAGCTCCACACCCTAGGCCAATGTTTTGTACCCTGCCCAGGAATCTCTCGCTTTGCTGGAATGGCGCCTCACAATTCTATGGATATTTTTACAGTATGTCAGGGTTAAAAAAAAGTACCTTCACACAGCATGTTGCACAGGCTCCTGTACGATAAGATGGACCACTGGCCTCACAATCTACCTCGTTGTGATTTTGCATTTTGTTTACCTGCACTGCACTCTTTTGGTAGTTTTTACACTTCATTCTGCATGGTAATTGTCTAACCTTATTCTAGCCCAACACTTTGTAATGATTCGATCTGTATAACAGTATGAAAGACAAGCTTTTCACTGTAGCTTGGTACAATTATTTATTTATTGAGATACAGAGCAGGATAGGCCCTTTGAACCAAGCCACCCAGCAATCCCCCATTTTAATCCTAGTATAATCACAGGACAGTTTGCAATGACCCATCTTTGGACTGTGGGAGGAAACCAGAGCACCCAGAGGAAACCCACGTGGTCACAGGGAGGATGTACAAACTTCTTACAGGCAGCGGTAGGAATTGAACCTGTGTCGCCTGTACTGTAAATGTTGTGCTGACTGTTACGTTACCGCGCCGCCCCACAACCATAATGAACCAGGGTCAGGGCAATGAGTCGAGCACCATGTGGATTATGTTCCGTACTCTGGCGAATCTTATACAGTCCATGAATCTGCACACACATATCCACGTGTTGTGACGTGGCTGGAGGAGGCAACGGTGGCACTGGATGCTGACTCAAGGAGACAGGACATCAGACGAGCATCTGACACTGAGGTAATGGTATCTTGCAACACAAGGACATGCCAGCCCTACCAAGTGAAAGGGCAAAGGATTAAGCACCTCTAACCGGCCTTTCCTCACATTGGTATACCCAAAGCTTTTTCCATCGGAGCACGCAGCAACTACTGAGCCACAATTGCAACAAGGCAAGGTCTAAGATAACGTCCAGCAAAGGATACTTCACAGATAGTATGCAGTCAGCCGGGTCAATGAAGGTCTTGAAAAATATTGCTTCCTTTTGCACAGGGGGGCAATGGAGCCATTTGGTATACCAAGACACAGTAAAAATGCAAAGAAAAGATTCTAGGGTGACACTTACAGTTGGTCAATTTGGAAGCATTATTGGCTTTGAATGTGCATATTCTTTTGGCCATCAATACATGTATTACTGCAGTGTGATTGGTGATTATACAAATAAGGAATATGAACATCCACCAAGTTACCAATTGGTCATTTCTAGGTTCAAAATTCAGTATGGTTTAGTAACAGAAATCATGATGCTCTCTTTAGACGCAAGTAAATAGCGTGATTGAGGAATGAGTGCAAGATCTGAGTCCAGCTAGTCAGCGGCAGTGGGAATGTCCACAAAACATGTCAGTAACGGATGCAGTTTCACACTGGCCCCTACAGCTACAGACAATAGACAATAGGTGCAGGAGTAGGCCATTCAGTCCTTCGAGCCAGCACCGCCATTCACTATGATCATGGCTGATCATCCACAATCAGTATCCTTTTCCTGCCTTCTCCCCATATCCCTTCACTCCACCATCTTTAAGAGCTCAATCTAACCCTTTCTTGAAAGAATCCAGAGAATTGGCCTCCACTGGCTTCTGAGGCAGAGCATTCCACAGAACCACAACCCTCTGTGTGAAAAAGTTTTAATCAAGGTACTAGTAGGAAGTACTCAACATTCTCTGTTAATTGTCAGGACCAGAGGGTCTGTGAGCACCCCTGTCTCCCCACTGGCGTCACACTCACGTGTTACATTTACGAGGCAAAGCGTATCCTTCCAGACCAGGCCGGACGGCAATGTTGCTCATCACGTTGCGACAGCCGCGACACTCTATGGCAATCTTGGTGGCCTTGGCACGCACGGTGCTCGCTGAGATCACAATTCCTGGGATCTTCACCAACCGAGACATCTGGTCTGACTGAAGCAGCAAGAGTGAGGGTCAATCTGTAAGCTCATACATTAATAAACGTTGCCTTCAAAACCAGAGATAGCTATCCATCTATCAACATGATGAATGATCCTTCTATTCTGAAGGTTAATCGATCCTTAAATGCTCTGAAAACACTGAGTGCAAATCATTATTTGGTTAAGTTCAATCGCCTCTTCCCTTTTAAAAAAAAGATGATTAGACTAGAACCTTTGACTTTCAAAACACCAGGCTTGACATTTCTGGTAGTGCATGCACGGAGAGAATGTATTTTGCAGCTCTACATTTCTCTCAGTACAGTACTGACCAAAACTATATGGGCTTATCTGGCAGTTAACGTCCTGGCAGCACTGACTTCACCAGCCGTACCCTCATGCAAGATCAAAGCTTCAACCCTAATCGCCAAAAGATAGAAAAAAGATAAACTTTTGTGTTGGTCTTTTCAGATTCAGATGCCTCTCAATCTTATCAAAACCAGGAATATCACAAATGATACTTTAAAAATCTTGGGAGTTATACAATCTATTTAAATAAATTTCACTGCCGAGCAATCAATGCAGTAACACTGACTTTATTAATTTATCAATGTTGTGTATTTAATATTTCAGTAGTATTTGAGTAATATTGCTTGATTCAACATTGCTTTTTGTTTAAATTAGCGGTTCCCAACCTTTAATATGCCTATTAAGAAAGGGGTCGGTTGACCCCAGTTTAAGAATGCCTGGTTTAAATAATTTATTATGGTTATACGTAAAAAAATAAATAACTTTCATATGTCATGATGTGATACATGTGCACCCGACTTAAATGTATTTAAGATACAGTGTAGAATAAGCCTTCTGACCCTTTAAGCCACACTGCCCAACAATCCCCCAATTTAACCCTAGCCTAGTCGTGGGACAGTTTGCAATGACCAATTGACCTACCAACCAGAAGGTCTTTGGACTGTGAGAGGAAGCTGGAGCACCCGGAGGAAACCCACACGGTCACGTGGAGAACGTACAAACGCCTTCCAGACAGTGGCAGGTACTGAACCCAGATTGCTGGTGCGCTAAAACACAATGCTAACCACTACGCTACCATGCCACCCCAAACTAAGACTCGCTTCTCTTGGGCTCCCGTCTTTTCCTTCAGATTAATTTTGTGTTTAGGATTAACAAAACATAACAAGCAAGGAGTTCTATGTTCCACATCAGCTTTACACGCACTTTTGGACGCAGCATCAGAAGTTCTCTTCAATGCCATCTTGCACAAAGACAGAGTTGTAAGCAAGAGCTGCCAGTCCAGCCACTGTTCTCCAGCGCACTGCGTAATATGAAGCAGGGCAGAGACACAGACGCGCCCCCGGACCACATCCAGCAAACCCTGCCTGGCACAGAGGGCACACGCTGGGCACGCTCGGGTAAAGGCTTTGCTTCTAAATAATGCGGAGCAGCCCCACCCCTCCGAGGGCACAGCTGATTCAGTCGAGTTACCTTCAAGCTGCGAATGCTGGCACAGTTGGCGTCGGAGTGCAGCATGACCTGGATCTCCTGTAGGATCTCCTCACCCGCCGGGCGGGGACGGGTCACTTCATCTGCCACCTCCTGCGCTGCCTCTTCCAGCTACAGGAACAGAGGAAACAAAAGCAACTGTGAAAGTCTGGAAGGCCCACCAACCAGGGTAAACAGTAACCCATCCTCCCACTCACTTCCCTATGACCTATTCTCTCTCACAAGCCTGCCAATCCCAGTTTAATTCTCCCATCATCTACCCAGACCAGGAGTAATTTTCAGTTATCAACCGTCACAGGTTTGAGCACCCAGGGGAATGCCATGGAGCCACAGGGAGAGCATGCAAGCTCCACACACACACTGTGCCAAGGCCAGGATTATATCTGGGTCATGGGAGCCACGGATTAGCAGCACCACCAGCCTTTACATCATGCAAACCACATTTACGTCTGGATGCAACGTGTGAGATTATGCAGAAACTCGCACGGATAAGAGCGTTTTGAAGTGTAAACCAAACTGCAAACAACGTACGGCATAATTTTAAAAACTCACCACCCCAGATGGGACCCACAATCCCTGGTTTAGGAAGCCAGTACCTTATCTATTAGGCTACTGGGGCTGAGTAACATGCAGCATCCTGACATTGGCCATGAAACTAGTTTTACCTCCTGATTCAATGTTTAGGCAGGCTTGGTTTTACCCGAAATCACAATTATTATATTCCTACTGGATTAGTTCCTGGATTGCTCTCACAACACAGGTGACCAGATCCAGGGATTTTGATAGTACTGAGAAAAATGTCTCTAATAACACAAGATCCGGTGACCAGAGAAGAGAGACAAGGGAAAAGACGGTGGAACTGGAGGCAAGGTGAAACCAGTGAATTGCAAACAGTGTCTGAAATATGTTGTAAAACCATATTGAAATATGCTTCTTGCGTCTTTTGATCTTTTTTGGTTGCCATTAGTGCAATTTTTATTTGCTTGTGGGTATGAGGACGGTTTGATTACTTTTCTCTGAACAGGTTGGTTCCACGTTTCTCTGTTTTACGACTATCTGTGGGAAGACAAATCTGAGGGTTGTATACTGCATTCACTTTGAACTTTAAACTGAAGCTCCTGACCTGAAAGGACAGGGCAAGAGAATAAAAAGCTTGAAAGGAAGCTCTGGAGTGGGACCAGTCGGGCATCTCGTCGCTGACCTGGCCCAAGAATGATGGATGGGCTGAGTGGCATCCTCCTGCTCCATAATTCTACCTTCACAGTCTAAATGCTGACAAGACACCAGCCAGGGGAAAAAGCAACTGCAAACAATGGAAGGCATTATTAAAACCTCACCACCCCAGATGGGACACACAATCCCCTAGTTTACCCATGAGGCCACTGGGGCCAAATAATACGGGCTTCTTGCCAACTATTATTGTCAAAACAAATCTCCTACCTCATTCCAAATATTAATTCTTCTCAAATGGCCCGTTAACACTAGATTATCCATCTGTTGGGTGACTGAAGAGCTTAAACCGGAAGAGGTCTGATCGAGTCACCTCGCAACCCCTTGACCAACAGCATGCAGACTAGCACTGGACAAGCTCCATCGGGAAAACACACAAAATGCTGGGGGAACTCAGCAGGTCAGGTAGCATCCAAGGTAATTAACAGTCGACGTTTTGGGCCAACACCCTTCACGAGGACTGGAAAGGAAAGGAATACACAGGTGGAGGACAAGCTAGAAGGTGACAGGTGAACCCAGGTGGGTGGGAAAGGTAACTGGCTGGAGGAAGGAATCTGATAGAAAAGCCTTGCTGCTGCCTGGGCATGGAAGTGGGGGCGCATTGGGGCTCTAACGTTTAACTGTCATTCATTCTTTGGGGCACTCCTCTGTTTTTGTGGATGTTTGCCAAGAAGAAGAATTTCAAGATGTATATTGTATACATTTCTCTGACATTAAGAGTGGACCACGTGAGAAAAGGAAGAAAGAGGGACTCCAGGGAGGTGATAGGCAGATGAGAAGAGTTAAGCCCATCAATGCCGAGGCTGTGTGGAGTACACAAGCCACCCAACGCCACAGTAGACATAGCGCACTCGAACTTTACCAGCGGCAGGTGTTCAGACGGCTGCTTCAACAGGAGGTCCGCCAGGTCCTCATCGAAACTGCTGAGGTCCTCCAGAGACACCTCAATCCAATAGTCACCCAGGTTGTAGTGGCGTTTAAGTTCATCCCTACAGTGGGGTAAGGAGGATAACAAGAGGATTGTAAAGACATTTAAACATCTGAACTTCCTAGTTAAAACAAAACCAATGTGGGAAAGCTAGGATTGAAACTGCCGACTCCAAAAGGATGGTGAGGAAGAGGTCAGCAATTACACAGCATCCTTAACAACCTCAGTACCTTCAGAGCAATACTCAGCCAAGGAGGTACTGCTTGAAGTACTTTTCCTCTCCCAGTGTGCAAATGCACAGACAGATCAACAGCAACTGACCATTGATGTCAGCCACAACACAAGCTCTGGCCGGAGACTCTTCCACACTGGAATTTGCATGAAACTAAATCTGACTGCCTGACGTGGTGAAGAAAGAAAGCAAAGCCAGTCGAGGAAGGAGGATGGACAACAGTGAAGGGGCTGGGGCAAGAGGCAGATGTGGGGTAAGGGCCAGGTTGAATACTGGGATCAATCTTTGGGGGGGGGGTAAGGGGAGCAGGGACGAGCCCAGAGAGATAAAGGAGTAAGGAAGCGGGAGGGTTTGATTCCCAATGGCAAAGGGGGCAGGAATGGGGGGGGGAGGTGCGATCTCGGCGGGGGAGGGGTTGTTGAGAAGCGGCGATCTCTGGGGGCGGGGGAGGTTGTATTGAGGGACGGGCGTTTGATTAACTAAAACCTCCTCCCGCTCTCCCTGTGTCCGCACCGACCTGTATTTGAAGGTGAAGCCGGTGCGGTCGCTGCCCACCCGGTACTGGCGCAGGAACTCCCGCATCCGCTTTTTGACCTGAGAGCGGCGGAGCTGCCCCTCGTCGCCCTGCGGGTCGGGCCCGAAGCTGTCGCTGTAGAACACGCCGGGATCATCGAAACCGGACATGGCGGAGCCGGCACCGGAGACAAGCCTGAGGACTGGTAACGGGGAGGGGGAGAGGACACAACAACCCGACGGCTCTCTCCCGCTTCCGGCTACTCGCTCCGCGCGAACCGGTGCTTCGCGCCAAAACGGAGCAACCGGCTCCACCCACTCGGCTCGGATTGGCCGCCGGCCTGAGACCGATGAGTTATTGGTCAGTGTCAGCCATGGGCCCGCCCCCTCAGTGAAACCATGGCGCGAAACAGGAGCGGACGTGACGTAGAGGGAGGTGGGGTTCTGTGGAACAGCGTTTCCCTGGGCGACCAATCGAGACGTTGCTTTGGGTTCCGTCGGCATCCCGGAAGTGGGATTATAAAGTGAAGTTCGGTAATTTCCACCGTACTAAGGTTCGGCCCAGCCTGCACAGAGCTTTATTGGAGGGCGACTGCGGGCCATGGTCATCCTGTCACTGGACACCGAGGAGCTGGGCCCCGTGGACAGGTCTGTCAAATGCCACATGGGGAAATCTGCAGATGCTGGAATTTCAAACAACGCGCATAAAAGTTGCTGGTCGCACATGGGTCGCAGTTGGTGCTGCCTACACAGAATACTAACACTGCTAATGTGTTGAACCTGTAACTGAACGCAGCAACATTGCAGATGTTGAAATTTAGCCAGGCAGACACAAAGAAAAACCCTGCAGATAACTGGTATTTTAGTGTTCCTTATATTTATGAATAAGAAAAGGTACATTGCATCCGGAGTTTCTCCGGTTTGCAGATGATTCCCCTCCACGCCTGTCTGACGAGGCAAGTTACAGCAGTGGTTTGCCATTGCCTTCTGCCAGGTGAGTTTCCAAGGAGAACACCAGCTCGACACTCAACTCAGCACAGATGGAAAGTGTGCAGGGGAGCCGGCTGGATTCGAACTCAGGACCTTTCATAGACATAGACATTGACATACTTTATTGATCCTGAGGGAAATTGAGTTTTGTTACAGCTGCACCAACCAAGAATAGAGCATAAATATAGAAATACAAAAATGACAAACAATCAAACAGCAAGATGCAAACTACGCATGTTCGTCCCGAAGTCCGGCACTGATGCCACTACGCCACCAGCCGGGTCACCTTTATGAATAAACTTTTATTTTGAAATAAACAAACAAATCTTCCATGTAGTGAATTCCAGCTCAAAGCATTTCAAAGTTCGATTATGTACATGCCACCACATACCACCAAGGTGCTTTTTTCCTGTGGGCATACTGTGACTGTAAACAGGATCAATGAACAACAAATGGTGCAAGTGCAAAAATCAGTAATCCTCAATGAATAACCATATAACAATTACAGCACGGAAACAGGCCATCTCGCCTCTTCTAGTCCATGCCGAACTCTTACTCTCACCTAGTCCCACCGACCTGCACTCAGCCCATAACCCTCTATTCTTTTCCGGTTCACATACGAGAGCTTGAAATCTCTTCGCCACAGTGGAAGAGTATTTCACTCAACCTGCCGCCCTCTCCCCAGCACCCCACCCTTTTCGAACAGAATTAGGTCATTTGGAAGATCACATTTGCTTTATTCATGGTTGATCTTGTTAAGCCCCATTCTTGTTTCTCCCCTTGCCCCCTTAATTTTCAAAGATCTATCACTCTTTTAACTTAAAAGCACCCAACATCTTGGCCCTCTGTGACAATAGAGAAAATAGTCTGCATCTTTATACTTACTACCAAAGTGTATGACCATACACTTCCCTAAGTTTCCATCTGCCACTTCTTTACCCACTCTTAAAACCCGTACACGGCCTGCAGATTCATGCCACTGTGACACTGTCTCTCCATCTATCTTTCTATCATCTGCAAACTTGGCCACAATGCCATTCTAGTAGGAAGTGATAAGTTGCAGTCCCAACACTGACCACTGCAGAAAACCACTAGTTGCTGGCATCATCCTGAAAAGGAAGCCTTTATCTCCCCTCTGTAACAGTCAACCGATCTTCTTTCCATGATAGTAGCTTGGCTCTCGTTATCTTGTTTAGCAGTCTTGTGTGCCCCACCTTGTCAAAGCTACTCTAAAAATCCAGGTAATCAGAAGTAGGTTTGCTAACATCAGCTATCATCATTGGATGCATCAGCACGGGAGATGAGGCTGAGTACAGGGCTACAGTAGGACACTTTGTCACAAGGTGTGAGCAGAATTATCTGCAGCTTAATGTGAAAAAGACTAAGGAGTTGGTGGTAGACCTGAGGAGAGCTAAGGTACCGGTGACCCCTGTTTCCATCCAGGGGGTCAGTGTGGACAAATACCTGGGGATATGAATTGACAATAAACTGGACTGGTCAAAGAACACTGAGGCTGTCTACAAGAAGGGTCAGAGCTGTCTCTATTTCCTGAGGAGACTGAGGTCCTTCAACATCTGCCGGACGATGCTGAGGATGTTCTACGAGTCTGTGGTGGCCAGTGCTATCATGTTTGCTGTTGTGTGCTGGGGCAGCAGGCTAAGGGTAGCAGACACCAACAGAATCAACAGACTCATTCGTAAGGCCAGTGATGTTGTGGGGATGGAACTGGACTCTCTGACGGTGGTGTCTGAAAAGAGGATGCTGTCCAAGTTGCATGCCATCTTGGGCAATGTCTCCCATCCATTACATAATGTACTGGTTGGGCACAGGAGTACATTCAGCCAGAGACTCATTCCACCGAGACGCAACACAGAGCGTCATAGGAAGTCATTCCTGCCTGTGGCCATCAAACTTTACAACTCCTCCACTGGAGGGTCAGACACCCTGAGGCAATAGGCTGGTCCTGGACTTATTTCATAATTTACCGGTGTAATTTACATATTACTATTTAACTATTTATGGTTCTATTACTATTTATTATTTATGGTGCAACTGTAACGAAAAACAATTTCTCCCGGGATCAATAAAGTATGACTAACTAACTAACACTGACACATGTCATGAAATCTGTTGTTTTGCCGCATCAGTGCAATCTATAGAAGTTACAAAAAATAAATAAAGAGTGTGAAAGAGGAATAATGAGGTGGTGTTCATGGTTTCACGGAGCATTCAGAAAGAAACACTGAAGAAACTTCTCCTAAAACGTTGAGTGTGGTTTTTTTGGACCCCTGTACCTCCTCCGCAAAGTAACACAAAAAAGGGCATGTCTGTGATGGCGATGGTCCTTAATGATGGATGCTGAATTTTGAGTCTTGTCCTGGATGGTGTGGAGGGAGGTCTGTGTCCATAATAGAACTGGCTGAGTCTACAACATCCTGCAGCTTCTTCCTGATCCTGTGCATTGGAGGCTCCTTACCAGGTGGTGATGCAGCCAGTCAGAATGCTCTCTATCGTGCATCTGTAGAAAATTACAAGAGTCTTTGGTGACATACCAAATCTCCTAAACACAGTAGGGCCATTGGTGTGTCTTCTTCCCGACTGCATTGATATGTTGGGGTCCCAAATAGATCCTTTAAGATGTTGATACCCAGGAGCTTGAACCTGTTCACTCCTTCCCCAGCTGACCCCTGAACGAGGACTATTGTGTATTCTCCAGACATGCCCTTCTCGAAGTCCACCACCACCAGTTCCTAGGTCTTGCTGACGTTCAGTGCGGGATCGTTGTTGCGACACTACTGAACCTTGAGGTGCACCTGCGTTTATAGCCAGCAAGGAGGAGACGTTATGCATACAGACTCGTTTCTCAATGAGGAAGTCAAGGATCCCGTAGCAGAGGGAGGTCTGGAGGCCCAGGTTTTAAAGCTTGTGGAATCGTACTACTGGGCTGATGGTGCTGAATGCCGAGCTGTAATTGATAAACAGCAGCCTGACCTTTGTGTTGCTGTTGTCTAGGTGCTCCAAGGTCAAGCAGAGGTGGTGAGGTTGTGTCTGCTGTAGACCTGTTGCAAATTGTAGCGATCCAAGTCCTTGCTCTTGACCAAACTCTCAAAGCACTTCATCACAGCAGTGTTGACCGTTCTTCAACAGAACGAGGTTAGGAAATTCACTACTCAACTCGTAATTAATCGAAGCTCGCAGTTTATTGTCTCTGTACAAACAACAACATATTATGCTGACCCTGGGCCAACAACTTGGAACATAAATTCTTCTGTGCCCTCTGTACCAATACGCACTCAGACCATTTGTCCGATTTATAACAGGTGATCGATCCTTTCTTCGCCCAGCCACTGGCATCGGGGTTCTTCCTTGTGATGGTGGGTCTCTTGAGAGAGTTATCGCTGAAAACACCTGCGAAGTGTCCACTTTTATACTTGTTCCTTACCAAGTCAAACATTGCATTCCAGTGTCATTGCCTGTCGGTCATCTGATTGACCTGAAACAAGTTTTATTGGCTGTGTTCCAGGCCAGCATCCATTTATTCCGCTCTTCCCAGCATGTGACAGTCGGTGATTTATGGCTCTTTGTTCTCTTCAGTAACCAGCTTGAATCACTTCAGGCAGGTACCAACCCCAACATTCACAAACGTGCACGTTATGTTAAATCAAAAAAACACCTCACAAGTAACTTCTTAATTGGAAGTGAACTCCAGCACAGCAGATTACCTGAAACCTGTGTCTGCTTTAAAACACAGAAAGCAAAGCAACTCCATCTCACAAAATGGAGGATGTAAAACAGTTCCACAAGATGGTAGCCTCCACCTCCAAGCACATGGCAGGAACAAAGACAATTGATCCGTCTGCTTCCACCATCCTTGACCCATTCAAGTTCAATGTTTCCTTCCATATTTTAAATCCACCATGGCCAACAGTAGACGTATGTGCTGTCAGGTTGGTAATTGTGAGGCACACCATCCTGCTCTTGGGCACTGGTATGATTGATGTCTCTGATCTTATGAAAGGTTGACACCCAGCAACTTGAAGCTGCTCTGAAGCCCCAGCTCCTTCTAAGTTTCCCAAAATTAGACACGATGTGGAAGTCTGGTTGGCAGTGAAGGTGTACTACACCTCCTGTGCATTAGTTGCTGTTGGTAAGGAATCACAGGCATCTTTATGACAGCCTCTTTAACCCATCCTGACGATATTAAATTAACATGCAGACTACAGGGAACTGAAATAGAAACAGAAAATGCTGACGTATTTGGTAAGTCAGACTTCAGTTCAAAGAACTTTCATCAGAACTAGGAAGACGAACAATCAAACATTTTAAATTGAGAGGGATTTTTATACTGAAAATCTCTTGACTCTGGGAACTGCAGCGCTTTTTGTTAAATGTAATCTTGTATTTGGCCATTTAACCAGCTTACCAACTTATATTTACTATTATTTTTCATATTGAGTACAAATTTTGAAATTACTACCATTGCATTGCAGAAAATGTGCAATGAAAAAAACATTAATTCAGCCCAGTTGATCCATGCTGCCATGTCACACAGGAGCCTCCACCTTTTATATAGTTCTGGCAGATTATTAATCCCTCACAGCCCTCAGTTAAAAAAAATGAATGTTTAATACAGACCTTATTGCCTGACTTTGCTCCTGCATTAAATTATTATTCTGATCCTTTAAGCTTGACTAGCCTTTCAACTATTTACAGTGAAACTATGATAACACCATTCAATTACTTGGAAACCCTGACAGCCTGTCATTTGGGTCACTTATTAATCCAGATGTGAGTCAGGGTCCAAAGTGCAAGTAGGGTGTATAGCCTGGGCTGGGCTCTTTCTTGATTGGGGACCAGCCGTACGTCCAGGACGATGGGTGAGTCCTGTAGCCGGTGCTACAGAAGAAGCAGCACCCTGGGCCTTTGCTACACCACCATCAAGAGCACTGACCGTGTGATTCCACACCCACGCTTTGGAAAGTCTGATCACCTGGCTGAACCTCAACTCCCTAAGGCAGAGACTAAAGCCTGCAGCACCAGTAGTGAGGACCAAGGGTGCAGATGCTTGTATAGTTCCTGCTCCCTTTAAACTCACCGTGCTCATACTACTGTGTGACATGTTGGGGAGGGGAATAAATGAAGGAGGTCAGCTTCCTTTGTCACGCATACGTGGAAACGTTCTGTCTTTTGCATGGAAAATATGATGAGGGCAGTTCGCTAGTGTCACCAACATAGCATGCCCACATCTTTGCATGCTGTCCTAACCCGTGCATCTTTGGAATGTGAGAGGAAGCTGGAGCACCCAGAGGAAATCAACGGGAGCCACAGGGAGAACCTATGAACTTACAGGCGGCGGTGGGAATCGAACTCCTCTCGCTGCTGACGCTGTAAAGCGATGTGCTAACCACTGCGCTACCGCGCCGTCCTAGTGAAAGTGAAATAAGAGTGCGTTTGGGTATTAAGTATGTTTGGCCGAGGGTTGATCTTGAAAGAAGCTGGGCAACCTTGGCGACTGAAAAATCCCGATCGGCTTGTCCCATTAACAGATCGAGCAACAGCATCTCTCTCAATAGCCGCGCTCATTTGTGAAGGGCATGAAACATAGCAAACTATTCCAGGGCATTTCACACTGACGCTCTCAAAAACATTTTGATATCGAGTCACATCAGCTGGCACTTGGGCTGCTAGCTAGTGAGTTTCATATACTTCATACTTTATTGTCGCCAAACAATTGATACTAGAACGTACAATCATCACAGCAATATTTGATTCTGCGCTTCCCGCTCCCTGGAGTACAAATCAATAGTAAATATTAAAAATTTAAATTATAAATCATAAATAGAAAAATGGAAAGTAAGGTAGTGCAAAAAAACCGAGAGGCAGGTCCAGTTATTTGGAGGGTACGGCCCAGATCCGGGTCAGGATCTGTTCAGCAGTCTTATCACAGTTGGAAAGAAGCTGTTCCCAAATCTGGCCGTACGAGTCTTCAAGCTCCTGAGCCTTCTCCCGGAGGGAAGAGGGACAAAAAGTGTGTTGGCTGGGTGGGTCGTGTCCTTGATTATCCTGGCAGCACTGCTCCGACAGCATGCGGTGTAAAGTGAGTCCAAGGACGGAAGATTGGTTTGTGTGATGTGCTGCGCCGTGTTCACGATCTTCTGCAGCTTCTTCCGGTCTTGGACAGGACGACTTCCATACCAGGTTGTGATGCACCCTAGAAGAATGCTTTCTACGGTGCATCTATAAAAATTAGTGAGGGTTTTAGGGGACAGGCCAAAGTTCTTTAGTTTCCTCAGGAAGTAAAGGCGCTGGTGGGCCTTCTTGGCAGTGAACTCTGCTTGGTTGGACCAAGTCAGGTCATTAGATTAGAGAGCTTTGGAGTGGAAATACTGCAGCTCGGTTTAAATCATAAGCTGAGCCACAATTGCCAGTGGTGAAAGAAGAAATTTGGTTTGTGGTAAGTGTCAGTAATTGGAGAGGTGCAGCAATCTCATTGGGTGGTAAGGATACAGAAATTGCTATATCTTGCCACTCATCTTTTTGCTAAAGGTAGTGGTTTTAAGCATGCCACCTACTATCGATGATTATGAATCGCATGGCAATTAAACCTGAGTGATTTGGGGAAATTTAAAATCAGGCCAGCAGCTGAGCAGAACGTTGCAAGAGTCCTCCTGACGTATCGGGTGTTCCCGGACGGGCTGCAACCAAGATCAAAAATCGCAACAAAATGCTGCAAAATCTCAGCAGGTCAGGCTGGGGTTTTCAAGCACTTTCTGTTTTTATTTCAGTTTTTTCCCTCATCTGCAGTCTTTCTTTTGACGTATTTTCTAACCATGTCCAATGCTTCCTGGCTAGAGTCTGTCTCTATGATGGAATGGTTAAGTCACAGAGCATGGAAATAAGGCCATCAGCCCAACTCATCCATGCCAACTATGTGGCCCAGCAAGCTGGTCCAATCTGGCTCACAGCCCACAATCTCTCCTATCCACGTACTGCTCCAGATAGCTTCTAATATGGCTATCTCAACCACTATTTCTGGCAGTTCAGTTCAAATACTCACCACTCTTTGCATGAAGAAATCTATGCCCCTTTGTTTTTAGTGCCCTCTCCCTGGCGAAAAAAGACTCTGCTTTTTAACCAGTCCATGTACCACATGATCTTATGTACCTCTGTCAGGTCACCCCTCAATCTTCTGTGTTCCAGGGAACAAAGACCTTAAGATATAGGAGCAGAATTAAGTCAATCGTCCCATCAAGTCTGCTCCGCCATTTCTTCATGGTTGATCCACTTCCCTCTTCTTGTACTAGTGTTGGCGCATGGCCAAGCGGTTAAGGCATCGGTCTAGTGATCTGAAGGTCACTAGTTCGAGCCTCAGCTGAGGCAGCGTGTTGTGTCCTTGAGTAAGGCACTTAACCACACTTTGCTCTGCGATGACACCGGTGCCAAGCTCTATGGGTCCTAATGCCCTTGGAGAACATCAGTGGCGTGGAGAGGGGAGACTTGCAGCATGGGCAACTGCCTGTCTTCCATACAGCCCTGCCCAGGCCAACAGTCAACATCGAAATCAATGGACAACCGAAGAAGAAGTAGACTAGTCTACAATACCTCTCAGGCCCCCAATGCCAGGCAACATCCAGGTAAATCTTCGTTTAACTTCTGGGTCACTTTCAGGGTGGACTCGATACGGCACAGCTCGATAGATACAATTAAATATTCCCATTTCAGCCTGCTACAGCGGAGAGTCACAATTGCATCCAAGGTCTATACAGTTAATAAAGATGTTTTAATGCGATCAGACAATGTATCGCTGCTAAAACTGACGGAAATAATACCAACTGTAGCTGTAATATCCTTACTTCTCATCGGAAGTGTGGTTGCCGCACTGGGCTACAAGTGTGTTTTTAAAAAAAGAGGTTATCGACTCCCAGTACTGACTATATTGTTGCTGGCAAATATATGTATCCTGGTAAATAAAACTGACAATCTCAGAGGTAGTTACCCAACTGGACCAAATTAAAGGCCATCCACCTGCAGGAAGGCAATGAAGGCACTCCATTATCTGCACCAGGTGTCGCCACTGATATTGTTCACTTACTGTCAATCAAAAGAACACGGCAGTGTATACTCAATGAATTCCTCCATTGATAACTATTATGATGGTAATAATCAATAAGTATTGGTAGTGTTCAATTTAGTATTTTATTTAAATACATACGTAAGCAGGAGAAGATGGCGGTGCACGGCCACTTCGGTGATGATATCTGTTATCTGTCAAGTAGGGGACCGTGCACAATTCTGATTTGATGGAGACGGACGTGAGAGCATGGAGGAACATCTGGAAAACTTCTGAAATGCCTGCTTCGCTGTCGCTGCTACTGTGTGGTAACCGGAATCTCCGGAGCTGAAGGCCCCAAAATCCTTGGCTTTGCGTGTTTCAGCGGCCGGGGCGAGGTTGAAGGCGCTCGGCAGAGGATGACGCTCAGGAGGCTGTATTGGAGGAGGCTGGTCGGAAGCTCGAAGTTTTCGGATGGATGGATTCAGTGTTGGCTGTGGTCGGCTGCTTCCAAGGCATCGGCAAGTTGATGGTGCCTGGAGGTTTATGGCAGGTTTATGGGATCGACTCGCGGACTTTGAGACTTTTGTTTACTGTGCCCATGGTCTGTTCTTCATCAAATTATGGTATTGCTTTGCACTGCTGTTAACTATATGTTATAATTATGTGGTTCTGTCAGTGTTAGTCTTTGGTTTGTCCTGTTTTCTGTGATATCACTCCAGAGAAACATTGTATCATTTCTTAAGGCATGTATGCTTTTCTAAATGACAATAAAAAGAGGACTGAGTGTTCTCATAATCTAATCTAATCTAATTTGTTACTCAGTTAATTGGTAGTTTGTCTTCTTATTTGGATGAAACTTCAGCTAATTGGGGCAGCTGCTTAACTGGGCCAAAATGTTCTGGTCCCGATGTGTCCCATTTAACCAGAAGCCACCGTATGTGTAACACATTATTGTTTCATCAAACAACTGGGTCAAAGCAGTTGAGCACAGGTTGTTTTTGACAATTTTTTCAGGGTTTCATAGACTGTATTTTTCCATGTAGAAATTATTTTTACATTTTTGCATATTGTATTGAGGGGTTTTTCCACAACTGATGGTAAACCCATCAAACCAGCTTTAACAAGCAGTGTTGTGGCACGAGTCACAATGCTTTACTGTACCAGCGACCTGGGTTCAATTCTTCCCGCTGCCTTTAAGGAGTTGGTACGTTCTCCCCTTAATCACGTGGGTTTCCTCCGGGTGCTCCAGATTCGTCCCAAAATCTGGTGGTAGGTTAATTGGTTGTTGTAAATTGTCCCGTGATCAGGCTAGGATTAAATCAGGGGTTGCTGAGCTGTATCTCAATAAATAGGTAAACAAGTCATAGAGTGACTGAGTGATAGTGTATAGAAATCAGGCCCTTCAGCCCATCATCCTCTGCTAGTCCCATTTTTCATTCTCCCACATCCTTATGAATTCCCTCAGATTCTATTAATATAAAAATTGAATTTGAAATAAAATCATGAAAAGTCTTGAATTTTTTTTTTGGGGGGGAGCTTAAGTCCAGAGCTGTACTATTTCCACTACCACCGCTGCTGGCACTTCCTATCGAGTCATTCTGACTGATGACTCCCTGCAGTTCCAACAGCAGACCGGATTATCATCTCCAGAGTCCTTGTGAGACGGAAAGACAGCAAGCTTTGCAATGTCTTCAGCAACCCTGCAGGTGGAGCACAACAACAGTTTTCCTGGTCGAGACCAAAACGGTTCAGATAGACTTCCTCCTTGTCTTTCAAGCACTTGCTGTCTGATGCGCCAGTGGCTCTGACCACTGCTTCCTTCTGGCTGACTGTTGCCTACAGAAGTACCTCAGGGCTGACCGGAGAACATTGAAGTCGGATATCAAGTTGCTGACCCAGATATTATTGAGAAACCTAAGAGGTATTAAATGGTGGAGAGACCATGAAGCCACTCTTTGGCTCCCTGAATGTCTAGTAGGGAGAATTGAAGGACATCAATGGGAATTCATCAGTGCATTCAGAAAGCAAGACTGCCACAGGGAAATTGGACAAACTCTAAAAGACATGTCGAATCTGCTCCTGCTGCAAACAATGGGATGGATGTAGAGGAGGAACTCTGAGCGGAAAGTGCCAGCGGGCCTTGATGTTTGCCTTGGTGTCCACTAAGATCGTCTTCCGATCCGGAGACTTCTTAGTGGAGTATGTGGAGAAGGTGTGGCCCGTATCTCACTGCTGTCTGTAGCAGCCAACCAACCCATCTTTAGACTCAGCTGGAGGTTTTGAATGGGGTCCAGAGAAAGGGGTCCCAACGTTGCCCCGTTCTCAACGGCCACCTTTTTATGTGCCTGCATCAAGCTTTGTGTACACAAACATCTAGTGCGGCTAACTCTCTCCCCCACCCACCCTTTTGCAAAGGAGGATCCTGACCTTGGTGCCATTCAATATTACACTCTGTTGGACCTAACTGCATTAAAGGTCCTTCATGGAAAAGTTTCAGCAGTTAAAAAAACATTTTTGACAGCATCCATCAGGCAGGTGTCAGCACAGAATGAACTGGAAGCTCTGCAGAAGAAGATGGTGGATCTAGTGGGGTGGTTTCCAATGCAAACTGTTCAAGTAATTCGGCAGAGTCCTCATCGCCAAACCCCTCCCAACTGTCGTGAGAGGGACCCTCCCCATCGGATTCTTCCCACACAGCCGGAAAATCACTCTGGCTGCATACTGCCCTTGAGGGGGCTGAGGTGCGGGTAAGAAAATCATCTTCCACCTCATGGACTGCGTGTTTGACAAGAAGATCTGGAAACGGATGGGAAGAACCTTGTCGAGATCTCACAAAAACAATTTTTATTAGAACCAGCAGCATTATAATGGAGACAACATGGTGTTACATAAGGAAACCCAATAATGCTGTTCAGATGCCTCTCGATCTCAATCTATTTCATCACGGCTCTTTCACCTTATTGATTATCTGCACGGCACTTTCTCACTAATTTTGCATATTGTTATTGCCTTTCCCTTTGTACTATCTTGGAAATATCAGTATGGGTGATGTGCAAAACAAATGTCTCACTGTATCTCGGTACATGTGACAAAAATAAACCAATTACCGACTGAAAATCATAATTTTATGGGTTTCACGTCATGGCTTTTGTTTTGGACAGCTCAATACTCCTTCAACATAACACCTATTTTAACATTAAATCCCATGGCTCACAGGCCTCTCCTAGTCTACATCCTCGGTTTCTGGTTCTTTCGTTGAAGGCCATTTCTCATGTGTCCCCAATGTCCCATTGAAGGTGTTTTGTTGAAGATGCATCATTGAAATGTTCCCACAGCCAATAGACTCACTTTCAGAGACTCTTCATCTCATGTTCTTGATATTTATTGTTTGTTTATTTATTATTTCTTCTTTTTGTATTTACATTGTTTGTTGTCTTCTGCACTCTGGTTGAATGCCCTAGTTGGGTAAAATTTTATTGATTCTGTAATGGTTGTTATTCTATGCCCACAAGAAAATGATAATAACATTTACTTTGAAAACCCTTGCTGTCCCAGAGTTGTAACCCTCTCCCTCCAGTCCAGTTTTGTGAAAACACTCCCCTTACTTTATGTTGCAACCCAGAGACCATCTGCACATTCTCCACAGGATATTTTTAAAGCTGCAGTTTCGCAGTGAGTGTGCCCACTGGTTTCTGTGTATTTTAAAAACATTCGTGCCTCTAAGGTATTTCACCCAATTATCCAATGCTCTTTAAATACAAGTGGCATTACATCCAAAGCTATTTCTGGTGTACAGCTGCTTGCATTGGTTATCATGGCAGGAGCAAGAATGTGAGTGAATTTCTCCCCACATTACCCGTTCCCCTTACTGACAAAGTTCCTCTATTAGTGGTTCTGTGATCAGTTATCTTGTGACTGTACTAATTGAGATCAGTACAGATCCAGAGTCCAAAAGGGGCTTTGTGTATCTCACCATTGAGTTAACCCATCAAATTCTCAGACTGTTATTTCATCTATTTCCACAATCACTGAGCGACATAATGCAATATATAATTGATGCAAATTTTATTTCAAAAGCAGTAGTTTAGATTAACATGATTGCAAAATAATTTGTACAAATATTTATATACAGAACATCAAAAAATAGAAAAAGGTCTATAACTTTAAAAAACTTCACATACCAAGGGACAATCAGACAAAATTTAATGCCAGGTTAATAGGACCGCTGACCAAAGACTTGGTCTGAGGAGGGAGATCTGGGGTAGGGAAATTAGAAGGTGGGGAGTACACAGTTCATGGGCTGGGCAGCTAAAAGGTACATTGCTGATTGCAACACAAAGGTGGATCCAACTGTTAATTGTACTCTTAGCATTTACAACAGTTCATGTTTGAAAGCAAACCAAAAGGAATTTTATTTTAAGAAAATATGCAAACATTTCGTATTTCTCATTGTCTGATGCAGTTTGTTGAAAGGCAGGACACAGACCTGGATTTTCCCCAGGAGCTGTAGATAGTGGAGATCAATTATTATCTTTAAATACTGAGACCGATAGACTTCTGTTTGGCAAGAATATAGATAGATTTTGAGTAAAGCTGGCGAATGGTGCAGTTCAGCTTTGATTTAATTGAATCATGGATCCAATTCAAGGATCTAAGTGCTTCCTGTTCCTGTGCTCCTTCCTGATCCTGTATTTTCTTCCCTGAGCTCTTTCTTCCAGTACCTGATACAGTGCAGGACCAAGATCAGGCAAGGACCTGAGTAACTGGACACTGGCCCCAGTCTTCCAGTGCATGGGTCTGGAGCACCATTTCTGCATGGGCAGAGCACCACAGGGCTTCAGAGAAGATTGACAAAACTTCTTTTTCCAAGAGCACCCAAAATACTTAAAAACCCTGAGAATCTCACTAACCATGGTGCAGTACTGTCCAAATGATCCATTTTAATGTGAGTTGCCTCAGAGCCAAATATTGCTGGCACTACAAGAATTTAGAACTCTGCTCTAACTTTGCTCTTGAATTCTCAAATAGGCTGCTGGGATCTTAATTTAACATTTTGTCCAAAGCATAGCATCTCTGTCAGTAGGGCACTGCACAGGGATAATCAGCCTAGATCAAGTGTTCTAGTCACTGGAGCAGGACTTGGACCCACACCCCTCAGACTACAAGGTGAGAGTACAACCCACTTAGCCACCGCTGACATATGATACAATTCAGTTAGTGCTGCAGATACAGACATGTCAGAGAAGAGGTCCATTTGGGTTGAAATCCTGTGCTTCGTGTCCAACGGGCTCACAGCAGATACCATCCAAAGCCAAGTGACACTACCACTAAGCCAAAAAAGAGAGCGAATCGCAGGCTGGAACTGTCCGTCAGTAAGTCGCGTGGTTGTGAAGGCTGATACAGAGTGTCTCTTTTGTGCGCTGCCCGTTCTGTGAAGAAAGCAGATTACTGTCATTGGCCAATTATAACCAGCCAGTGGTTGTAAGTAACACACAAATATGCTGGAGGAACTTGGCAAGTCAGGCAGCATCTAGGGAGGGAAATAAGCAGTTGATGTTTCAGGCCGACTGTTCATTCCCCTCCATAGATACTGCCCAACTTGGAGTTCCTGCAGTATTTTGTGTGCATTGTCTAAGATTTCCAAAATTTGCAGAATTCCCTATGTCAGTGGTTGCAAGAATTATTGTGTTTACATTAAAACGGAATATTCTTTTATCCTCGTGCAAGCCTTTGTGTTCTATTTGTTTCTACCTCCTCCTTTTGCAGGAGGCTACAGATGTTATTTGACTCCTAGGCAAGGCTAGGGTTACCCAACACCAGCTTAGTAACCCATCCCATTTCCACCCACTAACCCGCTCTTTTAGAGTTCTCCTTTCTGGGCATCCACTAGAATCAACACCCCCCCCCCCACCTCCCGGAGTCTTCCATACGCAGTTATGCCCCTCTCACATTTATTTCCCTTACCCTGAACAACCGTACGTTTTCGGATCTCACTGTCATGTACAGGGCCGTTTCTCTCTGACCCAGAGCTCAGTCTCTGGAGTTCACTGAAAACCTGCAAAGAGAAATGAAGAGATGTTTTTATTCCAAAGGATGCACAGCAGCTGCCACTTGGGGGGGGGGGGTGGTTAAAGGAAAGGTGGGAAGGAACTCAATCGATGTGAGATAGTCCGAAAAGGCTGGGCTCCAATCCCCAAAGAGGTTTGGAGCAGCTGATCTTTAAAATAAGTAAAAGGAATACAATTGACCATTATTCTTCAAATTGGCAGGAAATATTCCATCACCTGACTGCCGGGAAGCTATGGTTAAATATCTTGATGGCTGGGCTCATGCAAGCCTGGTCACTGGAGTGAACCTTTAGCTGGGTGGCAGCTTTCCTACCTCTGAATCCAAGTTGCAGTGGTGGAACTCCCTTCTGGAAGGTCTTAGTGAGAGGAGTACTGAGCTGGATGTCTTGGTGAATGGAGGAATGAGTTGGAGTTCTGGACTAGCTAATTGGACACTTTGGCTTGATAAGTTGACTTGAGCTGGGTAGCAGCATACACACCTCTGAATGAAAGGAGCAGTGGTGGAACTCCCTTCTGGAAGGTCTTAGCAAGTGGAGGATGGGTAGGACTTCTGGACCAGCTAAATGGATACAATGGTTTGATAAATTCACTGCATCCTCTCTGCACTGTATGTGAGAGACCACACAACATCTTCCCATACCATCAAAAAAAAAGTTTAAATAATAACAAAAACTGAAAAAGAAACTCAGTAGGTCAGTCAAATCTTCATGTCTGTGACTCTTTCCCAGAAATGTTGATATTTCAGATTTCCACCATCTGTAGTTTTTTTTTGCATCTGTAATTATTTTCAGAATAACTTAGTTGTCGGTTAGAATGGAGGTGGTGCAGAGAGGATTTGTGACATGTTCCATCACTGTATTAGTCAGATTGAGGTTACATCCTCTGCAGGGTTTGAAAAAAAGTAGAACATACGGATATGAACAGAACCACCACTGCACACTGCCAGTCTTAAATGATTTGCTGACCCACAAAGCGTACAAATTTAACCAGAAACTGTGGTTACTGGTTTTGTAGCATTCAGCATGTCTTACCTCCACGTTCAGCTGAAAGGCCCGATTTGCCTCTTCCAGGATCCTTTGCTGCGTCTCTCCGACGGCTTCCAGCGTGTTCATGCGCGAGCGGTACAGCTGCTTGAACTTGTTTGCGCTGGTGATGCGGTCAAAGGTGAAGAAGGCGCTCCCCTCGCCCGTGCTCGGCAGCTGCAAAGCTTTCTGGGCCACCTTCTTCAGCACCTGCCCCCCCGACAGGTCACCCAGGTACCTGATGTAGGCGTGAGCGACCAGCAGCTCGGGCTCCTCGCGCCCCACGTGCTGGATCCGCCTCACGTATTTCTCAGTGGCCTTCGGACACTTAATGTGGCTCCTCCACTCCGGCCCATGGAAGCATTCCAGGTCCTTCTCCAAGGCTTCCTTCCGATTCAGTTCAGAGGGAAAGTAGACGGGGGCGAAGGCCGGGTGGTCCTTGTTCCGCTCGCTCTCCTCTTCCAGGGCAGTGTAGATGAAGTACAGAGAGTCCAGTAACAGCTGGAGTGGGGAGGGAAGCAAATGGCTGGTGAGCAAGGTTTATCTCATGACTGGAGCATCAACACAGGAGGGGACGGAGGGAGAGGGTAGAGCAGACATTGGCTCGTCTCAGTGAGCTTGTCAGCAAGATGATGATACTGAAGGGGAAGGTAGAAAAAGAACTCCCATGGTTCTGAGTGCATTGGAGAGATACGAGAGCCAGGTTTCCAACCTACATTGAAAGAGCGCTCGTTCGAGGAGCATTTGTCTTACCACCCAAGGCAAGAAAGCAGCAAGACCAACTGAACTCCCCGCTTCCAGCTTGGTAACGATAGGGAAGAGAGATGTGGGAAGGATGGAAAAGAGGAGGGATGGGCCAAGTGCAGGCCAAATAATGAAGAAAATATGAAACAGGATATTCAATTACAGTCCAACTTCAAACTGAAAGGATGGTACATTCTTGCATCCTTACCGTAAATTGATCTTTGGTGACCTGGCCCTTCTGGAAGTTCCTCATAAACTGAGAGTTCTCGGCCAATTCATGGGACTCCTTTGTGGCCAGCTTCAGGGCTTCTGACAGGTCACTGGGCACGCTGAAGGAAGAAGTCAAAAGGGAATTAGTTTGGACGAGTCCAGTGTTAGTTCAGTCTCCACAGACCAACTCCTCGGTTCAAACAGACCCATCTCCAAAATACATGCACAATTCCTGATTAGTTCTTTCAACCAAGAGCTTTATGGAGGGAAATAGAAACTCTTTCAGCTGTGAAAAGCAAGCCCTTCCCCAGTGTACACTTCAGGTTCACTGCTCAGTGTTTTCAAGCCCAGAGTTCAATTACGCCTCTGGTTCAACCCAGGGCAATCTGGTGTCTCGTGCTATACTATCCTCCCCAGTCCATGACAGGGAATTAATTCCCTCTGCCTATCCCAACCCAGAGCAGTGCGGGCACCCACCTTCCCTGTCAGCTCGCTCTCCAACCCAGGATATTGTATTAGATTATAACCCCTACCCACTTCCTCTCCAACTCACATTGCAGTAGCTCAGTCACCTGCTGCTTGGCCACCTCGCTACCAGGAAATGCTGGGTTTACCAACATTAAACCCCAAAGTGTGGCTAGTGTGGAATGGGGATGGACTGCTGTATAGCAGATATCAATTTGAGGACGGCAATCTGATCCATGGGGCCTGCAATGCATGAAGAGCACTTTGATCTAAATCTGTATCGGGACATTTTTAAGTGACTAATTTGGGTTTGGATTGAGGAAGCTCTTCCTCATCCATCTTGTGTGCTTCCCGAGTCCAACAGGTTTGTTGTCATTGTGCTCCAGTTGGCCAAAGGACAGAGAACGAGTGATATTTGTACAGTACTATGCAAAAGTCTTGGGCATATATAGGTAAAGTACCCAAAACTTTTGCACAGTACTGTGGTAATTTTATGTATTGCACTGTACTGCTGCTGTAGACAAAGAGAAAATAAATTTCATGACATCTGAGTGATGATAAACCCAACTTTGATATGGGTCTCTGTGGCGGACTGAGAGTGGGAAGGGGGCAGGGAGAGGGGAAATCATGGTTGGGAAAAGGGGAAGGGAGCAGGAAGCACCAGAGAGACATTCTGTAATGATCAATAAACCAATTGTTTGGAATCAATTAAGCTTGCCAGATGTCTCGGGGTTGGGCGTGTCTGGACTTGTGCCAACCTCTGTCCCCGGCACTCCTTCTCCACCACCTGCCCACAACCCTTCCGTGGCACTCCACCCTCGCCATTCCCATCATCCCTTGCTCCCACCAGATATACAAACTTGCTCTCCGCTCCAGGTTGACAAATCTAGTACTGTGCAAAAGTCTTTGGCATCCGAGCTAAGACTTTTGTACAGAACCATACTTATCAGCTCAGTTGTTAAACTGTCTTTATGGTATCCTGTTCACTTTCCTTTTTGTTTTTGGCGCGTGCATGCGTGTGCGATGTTGGTGAGATGATGTCTTTTTCATGCCTTTACAAGGCGCGGAGCAAGAGAGAGACTGTGTGGATGGCCACTCCTCACACAGACATTTCGCAGTATTTTTCCCTTTATCTTACGAGGTCGAGTTGCGATCCCGACACTCAACCCGGCACGGATGGAAAGTGTACTCGGGAGCGGCCCTGACCGGGTTCGAACCCGGGATCCTCCGTTCCAGAGTCCAGCGCTGATGTCATTGCGCCACCAGCCGGCCCCTGCCCACTTTCTCAACTAATCACATCCATCACATGTTCCCCAACCCAATATTCTGCTGGGTCACTAACTGTAACACCCCCCCCAATTAAATACTGAAGGAGTGGCACATTTTTTGGCTTAGGAAGCTGGAGCATCTCTCTGCATGTAACTGTGTTACAAACTGCAAGTGTCTTACCTGCCATTCAGGAGGTTGCTGTTCTTCTGGTCTTGAGCTCCCAGCTGCAGCAACTCGTCGAAAACCTGCAGTGTGGAAATAAATTGAGGTAGTTTGAGACCAAGACTGAAGTACAGACAAGCCTCAAGGACCAGGCCAAACATAAACCCTCAGTATGAAGCTAGTGAGCTATTCGTACCAAGGACGAACAACTTTCCTACTAAGGCTGAAGATGCAGCAGAAACAAATCCAAACAACCTTTGATAATATTAAAAACACCCAGTGAAATACTCGACCAGGACCTCTCCCTTACCTCCACATTCAGCTGAAAGGCCCGATTTGCCTCTTCCAGGATCCTTTGCTGTGTCTCTCCGACGGCTTCCAGCGTGTTCATGCGCGAGCGGTACAGCTGCTTGAACTTGTTCGCGCTGGTGATGCGGTCAAAGGTGAAGAAGGCGCTCCCCTCGCCCGTGCTCGGTAGCTGCAAAGCTTTCTGGGCCACCTTCTTCAGCACCTGCCCCCCCGACAGGTCACCCAGGTACCTGATGTAGGCGTGAGCGACCAGCAGCTCGGGCTCCTCGCGCCCCACGTGCTGGATCCGCCTCACGTATTTCTCAGTGGCCTTCGGACACTTAATGTGGCTCCTCCACTCCGGCCCATGGAAGTATTCCAGGTCCTTCTCCAAGGCTTCCTTCCGATCCAGTTCGGAGGGAAAGTAGACGGGGGCGAAGGCCGGGTGGTCCTTGTTCCGCTCGCTCTCCTCTTCCAGGGCAGTGTAGATGAAGTACAGAGAGTCCAGTAACAGCTGGAGTGGGGAGAGAAGTGAAAGTCTGATAAGCAAGCTTGACTCACTATTGAAACAATGAGGCACATGGGGAGAGAGAATGAGGGTGGATGAATAAGATGACTCAGGGTGAGGAGGTATGGGAACTGACTGTAGGGAGCATAATATTAAAGAGGGCACAGGGACAAAGAAGGGTGGGGTCAGCGAGTTCTTAGATATCAGATTCTGCCTTCTTTCCAAGCTTTACAAAGGAAACACTACATTATCTCAGTTGAAATAGAATCCATACAGTTTCCATGGGAACCTGGCCCAATATTTGTTGCTCAATCAACATCACAAGGATAGAAAATCTTATCTATGACGTGGATCATGCCTCTGTCAAATTGGCTGCCTTTTTTCCCCACATTACTACAGACTCCATATCAGAAGTGTCTCTGCAGTGAGGGACTGGGTTGAGAGAACAGGTTACACAAATTGGGCGTATTTGCTGAAGGCAGGAGATTGGGAGATCACACCGTAGTACTTCGAAGAAAGTAAAGCAGTGTTGGCCCTGACCAGATCTTTCACCTTGTCCTTAGAAGCTGACTGAAAGGTTATGGCCTACATTTGAAGGGAGACCGTCAAAACTAGTAGGAATAACACTGAGCAGAGGACTATCCACATTTGGGGTTCTACTGACCTGGTGCCTGGATTCTGAAGAACACTTTGGAGATTGGTTGGAGTGGTTAATAAAGAACTCTGTTACTGTGTGTGATTGCCTCAGAAAGCAAGTTTGGTGGATCTTAATCTTTCCTGCACTCCCTTTTAAAACGCTCTAAATATGTTGATTCCCTCATTGATTACGAAGCTTGAGATAAACTCTGGAAACAGAGGTAAAGTGTGACACATAGAAACGATTAAAAGAAAGATTCACATTATCAGTTGGAGGTACAGAAGAGTAGGGTTTCAATTACTGGATTGGTAGTCAAAGGTCTGAACCACGACTTAGATTCCCAGCAGAACAACTAGCAAGTTTAAACTCAAACAATTAAACTCAAAATAAAAAAAAACTATGCTGATGATCAGAATCGGGTTTAATGTCACCAGCACATGTCGTGAAATTTGTTGTCATTGCAGCAGCAGTACAATGCAATATATAATGGGAAAAAATAATTGAAGTAAATATGTATACATTTTTATTGATATAAATTAGTTACATTAAATAAGTAGTGCAACAATAGAAGTAAAATTGTAGTGAAGTGGTGTTCATGGGTTTGATGGCTATTCAGAAATTGGATGGCAGAGGGGAAGAAGCAGTTTCTGAATTGTTGAGTATGTGCCTTCAGGCTCCTGTACCTGGTAGCAATGAGAACAAGGCATGCTGATCAATCCACCAGGGTCATGCTGTCCTTTAGGGACAGAAACCTGCCTTCTTTACTCTATCTAGCCTACATGTGACTCCAGACCCCTCAACGTAATCTCACACCTCCTGAAACAGCCTAACAAGCATTCAAGTTGAGGGAGATCAGTTATGCCAATGATTTCTGAATTTAGAAAACCAATTAAAACAACAGTAATTTCTTGTAAAGATTGACCATGGTGAGCTGGGTAATGTCCTCATTTCAAATGATTGGAGTGCTCCACAATCAAGTGCACAATATGTTCCTTAATTGCTGATAAGATTTGCCAGGCTCTTTAAAGCCATAAAATCTCCTCCCCTTCAGCACAGACTGAGGTTGCCCAGTATAACACCTGTTGTTTTGTAGGTGCCCGACTCCCGATTGGGAAACTCAATGTTGTGACCAGTGTTGTGCAACTGAGCAAAACTGACAGGGCAGCTGTAAAACAACACACTTCACGTTATCCAAGTCAGCAATTGTAAATCTGATTCTGAAATTCTGTAATCTGTCAGGTTCCAGACTTGTTGCAGTAGATGAGACTGGGCTGGCTAACTCATCCGTAGGTGAGACAAATGAAGACTTGTCTTTTTCAAGTCTGTGTGAAGAATTATCTCAAGATTCAATTTTATTAAAGGGCAGTGGGTTTCTCCATGGAACCCATAGCTATATTTATAAACACAAGAGTCTGCACTAAATGCTGGAGGAACTCAGCAGGTCAGGCAGCATCTATGGAAAAAGAGTAAACAGCTGACATATTGGGCTGAGACCCTTCACCAGGACTGAGAAGAAAGGGGCAAGATGTCTGAATTAAAGTGTGGAGGGGGAGAGGAGAAAGAGGCTAGCTGGAAGGTGATAGGTGAAGGGCTGGAGAAGAAAGAATCTCATAGGAGGGTGGAATGTACTTCAGCACTAACAAGCTATTTGCTGTGCACAAGTATTTCCTACATAATAAACGTAACTATCTTTCACCTAGTGCTTAACAGCCAACTAAATGCTATGGAGGTTGTGAAAGAAGCAGTAAAAGTGATCCTTCCTTACATGTGCAGATGTATGGCTCTGGCCTGATGTCTATACCCAAAGCCTTGCCTATCTCACAGGTTCCAGGTCTCACTGCCTCCCACCAATTCCCTAATCACCATCTTCCCCAAGGCCATGGTCAGTGAACTTCATCTACTTGTGGAGACACAGTGTGGAACAGGCCCTTTCAGCTTCGCTGCCAGCAATCCCCGATTTAACCCTCGCCTGATCACGGGACAACTTACAATGACCAACTAACCTGCCAACCGGTTCGTCTTTGGACTGTGGGAGGAAACCGGAGCACCCGGAGGAAACCCCACGAGGTCACGAGGAGAATGTACAAACTCCTTATGGACAGTGGCAGGATTGTACCTCATTTTGTAAGCCACCTCAAAGATTATAATCTTCTGGTACATTGCAGTATGACAACAGGGAATCTGTGCTCATTCCTCTTAGATTGGGAAGGTTAAGGGGAAATTTAACAGGGGTATTCGTAAATGAGTTTAAACAGACTCGAGGTTGGTAACCAATGGACACAGATGGAGGATAATTGATAAAACAGCAGAGGAGATGAATTCAGTTCAGATATATAATGAAAGACATTATTAATAACTGTGATAACTATTCGAAGAGAAAACATTTATAGGGCTTGGAAGAAGAAAATGATGGAATCTAACTGGATAGCTCCTTTGAAGAGCCAACATGGACATGAAGGACCAAAAGATCTCCTTCAGCAGTGAAAGATCCACGATTTTATTGCTGGGACAACTATTGAAATATGGATAAGTAGCGCAAAGATAGATGATTTCGAGAAGTTCTCAAGCATAGTTCCATCCCACTTAACCCCCATGTATACTAGGTTGACCAAATTGTCAAAGGTAGATGCTTACTGTAAACTGATCCCTTGTGACTTGACCCTTCTGGAAGTTTCTCATAAATTCGGAGTTTTCAGCAAGTTCGTGTGACTCCTTTGTGGCCAACTTCAGAGCCTCTGATAAGTCGGTGGGCATGCTAGGACAAAGAGGTCAAATTGGGTCAAGTACAGCAGTACACAGGGAGTTTTCCGAGTTAAACACATCCTGGGGCAGGACAGGAGGAGTTAATCAGGTTGAATACGTGCCCCATTCCTGTTCTAACTCCTGGGTTGCCTCACATCTGGTTCCCAACCCCCACTCTAACTCCCAGTTTCAATCCCATCCCCATGCTCTAACACCGGGGTTTCCCCCATTCCTGGGCTCACACACTCCTTCTGTAACTCCTGGCTTCCACCCCCCACACTCCATCTCCTGGGTTAACCCCCCTCCTCACTGTTCCATTCTCTGGGTTACCCCCCATCACCACCATTCCATCCCCTGGGTCAACCCCCATCACCCCCTCACTCCATCTCCTGGGTCACCCTCATCACCAAAACTCCACCCCCTGGGTCACCCCCCATCACCCCCTCACTCCATCCCCTGGGTCACCCCCCCATCACCAAAACTCAATGCCCTGGGTCACCTCCCATCACCATCACTCCATCCCCTGGGTCACCCCCCATCACCAAAACTTCATCCCCTGGGTCACCCCCCCATCACCATCACTCCATCCCCTGGGTCACCCCCCCATCACCAAAACTCCATCCACTGGGTCACCCCCCCCCCATCAACATCACTCCATCTCCTGGGTTAACCCCTCCTCACTGTTCCATTCTCTGGGTTACCCCCCATCACTGCCACTCCATCCCCTGGGTCACCCTCCCCATCAACATCACTCCATCCCCTGGGTCACCCCCCCCATCACCCCCTCACTCCATCCCCTGGGTCACCCCCCCATCACCACCACTCCATCCCCTGGGTCACCCCCCCCATCACCACCACTCCATCCCCTGGGTCACCCTCCCCATCAACATCAGTCCATCCCCTGGGTCACCCCCCCATCACCCCCTCACTCCATCCCCTGGGTCACCCCCCCCATCACCACCACCCCATCACCATCACTCCATCCCCGGGGTCACCCCCCCCATTACCACCACTCCATCCCCTGGGTCACCCCCCCCATCACCCCCTCACTCCATCTCCTGGGTTAACACCCTCCTCACTGTTCCATTCTCTGGGTGACCCCCCCCCCCCGTGCTCCATCTCCTAGGTTAATTCCCCCCCCCAACCACTACGATTCCTGGGTCCCCCCTCCCCACAACAAATCTTCGGCTACTACTCCCGGTTCCAACCCTCTGCTCTAACTCCTGGCTCTGCCCAGTTCCCCATCTGCTCGGAAGCTCGGATCACTTTTCCCTCTAACTCTTCACGCCCCCAATTCCAGCTTCAGTCTTGGGTCGTGCTGCTCTCTCCTACCTTTCAGTATCCATGGGGAGCGCCTTCTCCTCTTGATCTTTTCCCCCCTCGATGCTTCTGATTTTCGGACTGCTGGAAGCGGGCAGCTTCACTCTCTTTTATCTCTCGTTCGGGTTCAGTGACGTGCCGAGGGGTTGTCTTTGTGGCCAGGTCCCTCCCACCATTCACATGACGGTGCCCGCACAATGAGGCCGCCCTGCAAGCCGGTTGACTCCATTTCCTCACGGACTGTCCGCTGCTCCCCACTACTGCTCCTCTGTGGCTCTAAGTGAGCCGCCCAACTCAGGCAGGCTGGGGTAGTGCAAACAACAGAGTCAGCATCGGCAGAACTCTGCCCGGGGTTTAACCCCTTGGTTGCTGTTTACAGAGCATCAAGATGAGGAGTCTGTGGAAAGTCACGCTGGGGCTCAGGAAGCAAGATGGAGCTTGCAGTTATATCAGGACGTGAGACATTTCACGCCCACTGAGGTTTTCTTGCAGTGCAGTCAATCTACGAGCGGCCAAATTCCTCATGGAGCAAGTACTTTTGTGATACTGATTACAAGCTGGTGCGCAGAGAACTCTCCTTTCTCTGAAACAGTCCCCCAAGACCTTTTGCACACAGAAAATGCCTGGGACCTGTTTCCCATCAACAAATGGCACCTCTGATAGTGACACAAGCCCTCGGGCAGAAAAGTTGTCTGCAGAGTAAAGCCCAATTTATACTTCTGCGTCAAATATACGCGTACCCTATGCCATACCCTACGCCGTAGGGTGACGTGCACCTCCCCAAAAATGTAACACACGTCGTGGCGACACAGACCGCAACAACTGTGATTGGTTCGCTTGGTAGCGTCGCATTTCCCGTTGCTGTTCTCCGCCATGTCCGTACACTGATGCGAAATAAATGGTTGGAGACGATGAACCAAATCGTCAAATCTACCTGCTGACATCCGAAAATATTTGAAATGCATTTCCCTGTCCATGTCTCTCACGAAGAAACTCAACACAGTGGCATAGCAACCCCACCGCCAACTAGCGTTTTGGCGGTGAATTGCAGAGCGACGCATGCTTGCTACGGCGTAGCCCGTACGCACAAGTATAAATCAGCCTGAACCGTGTAGGTGGAAGAGTCCAATGTTCCTATGCTGGTCATTTTCTCTAAAGGAACGTAGTCGGTAAACGGGACCTCTCAGAACAGTGTAGAGACACTCTCCTCCCTCACCTCCTCCTCCTCTCCCAATCTTTGTCCCCTGTCGTTCTTGTTGTCACTCCCCACAAACCTAATTGCTGTCTCTCCCGGCAAACTCATCCCCATGACAAACCCTTCTGCTTATTATCCCATCCCCTTCATTTCATGCACCCTCCTTCCTCTCACTCTGCATTTCCCTCCATCATTCCTTCTCGCTCTCCTGTCACACTCCCCCACTCTTTCCCTCCCAGTGACATGCTCTGTCCACACTATCCCTTCTTGTTGTTTCATTTCTCCATAATCCCTCAGTCCCGCTCCCCTCAATTCCGTCTTCCCCACTCTCCCAACATACCTGTATTTTTCTTTAGTGCAGCTTCTCCCCGCCCCCCAGTCTCCATAAACAATGAACTTTGAACGTTGAATTGCATTAATCTTTAGTCGAAGAGCCACAAAGTAATACAGCATGGAAAAATGGGCCCTTTGTCCCATCCCGTCCACGCTGAACAAGGTGCTAGCCCCTGCTTGCCTGCATTTGGCCCATATTCTTCTAAATCTTTCCAGTCCCCGTACTTGTACAAATGTCTTCCGAAGCCTATGGACCCTCTGCCTTTAGTTACTCGTGGATTATTTCCTAACACATGGCCTGGTTCCGAGGATCGCACAGCAGGAACTGACAGGATGCCCAGTCCCTCCACCTTCCTGCTAATCCCTCCACATAAACCCTCACTGCCCCTGCATCAAAATAGAAACATTAGGCAATAAAATGGGAAGGAAATGAAGATTCTCATTTTCCACCCCCAGCTGGTCATCCCAGCCTTGGGTCACCTGGTCAGTAGCTTCTTGGCATCCTCCTCCTCCTCCTCACTGAGTAGGCCTTCTGTGAGGTCCTTTCTGCATTGGCTGTCTGATCGGTGGTCCCCTCAGTTCCGATGCTCCTTTCTTTGGTGGGCTCGCCTTCCTGACCTTTCAGCTCCTTGAGCCGGCTTTTGATCCAACTCACGCTGAAAGGAGCCCCACCTATCCTTCCACCTTCCATCCCATCATTGACTCTTGCACAATTAAAGTACACAGAGAAGCAAAATAATGCTGATACTAGAAATGTTATTTTTATTATAGAGAGATACAACACAATAACAGGACCTTCCAGCCCAATAAGCCTGCGCCACCCGATGACACTCATGTGACCAATTAACCCACTAATCGTACGTCTTTCTGGAATGTGGGAGGAAACTGGAGTACTTGGAGGAAACCTACATGGTCACAGGGAGAATGTACAAGTAGACATCCCCCCCCCTGCAAAAACTCATTTCAGGGAGGTAGCACCATCAAATTGCGGGAGACTCCCGGAACTTTCAGGAGAGGTGGGATGTCTGTACAAGCCCCTTACAGACAGTGGAGGAGTTGAACCCGGTAGCTGGTGCTACATGACTGTGCTGCCCTAAACTGAAACAAAGGGGAATTGGAAGGGCTCTTGAGAGAGTGAGGAGGGAGAGGCATTAATGGGAGAGAAGGGATGGGCAGTTGAAGCTAGCAGGGCTACAGGGACAGAGCTGGAAAAGAGATGATGAGTTTGCCTAAATAGGGCCAGCACAGCCTTAAGTAGCATCTTCTCTACTGTTAACCATTCTTTGCCAGAAACACTCAGCAGGTAGGCAATATCTGTAGAAAGAGAGGCATGGGTGATGCTTCAACTCAATAATCTGACATCATTATTGGAAAAGAGAAAGGATATCACCTCAGAAAAGAAGGATGCCCCTCTAGAACGGTGATGAGGGGGAATTTCTTCGCCAGAGGGTAGTGGATTTGTGAAATTCATTGCACAGGTGGCTGTGGAGGCCAAGTCATTGGGTACGTGTAAAGCAGAGGTTGATAGGTTCTTGATTAGTAAGGGTATCAAAGGTGTGAGAGAGAAAGCAGGAGAATAGGGTTTAGAATGATAATAAATCAGTCATAATGGAAAGGTAGAGCAGACTCAATGGGCTGAATGGCCTAATTCTGGTCATAAAACAGACGTTAAGCTGCATAGTGAGAAGGCAAGGAGACTACAAAAGGGATTTTTTTTAGCATATTGGAAGATATGACAAAAACAACTGTAAGGAAAAAAAAGCAAATTAAAAAAAGATAAAGGATCTATTTACCAGATAGGTAAATGTGTGAACCCGAATCACTGTCTAAAATTAGCACAGGAAATCACTGTTGACACCATAAGTTAGAAGAGAAACACTCAGTTTTCAGAAGTCAAGGTTATAATATGCCTAATCATAAAATGAGAACTGTTCCTTGAACTCGGTTGTGCTTTGTAGAGGAAGAGGATGGAGTGGGAGGCAGGAAGAGATTCAAAGTGAGAGTGGATCAAAAGTTAAGGGTTACTGTTCAGCCTGAATAGTGGTGTTTTGTGAAATGGTCACCAAGTCTGCACTTGTTCTCCCCGGAAGGGAGGGAACTACATTTTGAGCAGCAAACCTAAATGCTGAGTTAGAAGTTCAAATTATTTACTAATCGTGTGGAAAGGCTTGTAGAAGCATGGAAGGGAGTGGGTAAAAGAGAAAGGGGGCAAGTACGGGAAGAGAGAACCCGAACTCCCTGATGCTGAAAGGTAATGCCGGATGGAAGACGTATCTCAAGGAGAGCTACAGAAGGAAGCTATGGAATCAGAACAGATGTGACATAACCACTGGAAGCAGGGTGGGAGGCAGTGTGACCCTGATAGCTGTGGGAGTTGGTGGGCTGCGGAGAACACAGGACGATGGCTTATTGTCAACACACATCAGAGATGGACCAAAGTTGAAGAGTGGCAGCGAAGATGAAGATATTTTCTGGTTCAGAGCAAGAGTGGGAGGTTTCACTCATATAGTGAAAAATAAAGTGGGAAAAGGGATCTGAATAGGGCTGAATAGAAAAAACAAGTTCCTCAAATTCCACCAACGGTAGGAGTTGGCAAAGCCTAAATAGATTCATGCAGATCAGATCAGCAGACTAGGCAGCATCTGTGTGGCAAGATTTGAACTAAAATATAATTACAATTTGCTCTTTTTTTTACCAGAAATGGCCAGTTATGACCCAGGCTAGAAAGGATACTATCTGAAGTCGTTGAGTCCTGATGTGTGTATGGTGATTAGTTGAGGTGCTGTTGCTCAAACTTTCCTTGGGTATGTTTGGAACAATAGAGTGTTCAGAGTGACAGTAGGATGGATAATAAAAGTAATAAGCAATTGAAAGCTCAGGATTACCCTTGCAGCTTGAACTGAACAGTCCTACAATGGTCGCCTATTCTTCATTTGGTTTCTCCCTTGTAGAAGAGACTACATTGTGAGCACCTACTGCATTGGAAGAATTTTACTGTGTCATAATGTGATCTCTTCAAAAACATCGTCTAGATTTGTGTTTGGCTTCCTGTATGGTGACAAAGGAAGAGGTATAAGGGCAGGCATTGTATCTGCTGTGGGATGGAGTATGGATATTGGGGTTGGTAGAACACTGAATTAAGGAGTACCTTTAGATGTTGAAAAGGGAAGGAAAGATGTGTTCCATAGTAGCATCTCATTGAGGAATGGAGACAGGTGAGGATAATATTAGAATCAGTGTAGTTGAGATCTCAGTCAGATATAGTGGAGGGAAGCTACAGTGTGGGGCGGGGAAGGAAGACGTCAAAAGGACTGGTACAGTAAGAACATATTATCATTGTGAAAGATGCTGGAGAAACTGGCTGTGTGAAATGAAGTTTTTATAGGAAACAGGGTGGGAGGAGTTATGTGGGCTTGTCATGTATATTAGCCTCGAACTGATTTTCTAAGATAGAGGTGGAGACGTCAAGAAAGGGGAGGAAAGAGTTAAGGATGGATGATGTGAAAGCGAGAGGAAGGTGAAATATAGCAGCAAACCAAGATAGCAAATAGCAGTCCTGAAGAGGGGTCTTGGCCCAAAACGTCAACTGTTTACTCATTTCCATAGATGCTGCCTGACCTGTTGAGTTCCTCCAGCATTTTGTTGGTGTTGCTGGTTGACACGACAGGAGTGCCCTGGTGTAACCTTGTCCTCATCACTAGAGATGTAAATGTCAAAAAAGGCAAAGGCTATTCAACCCCTCAGGCCTGTTATACAGTTTAAATAGATTAGGTCTGATTGGAATTCATATATAATCAGAGAGACGTAAGAGACTGCAGATGCTGGAATCTAAAACAAAAGCAAACCACTGGAGAAGATGGACTCCTGACCTCACAGCCTACCTCATTATGGCCTTTCACCTCATTGTCTGCCTGCACTGTGCTTCCTCTATAACTGTAACACTTTATTCTGTATTCTGCTATCACCTTTCTCTTGTACTACTTCAGCATACTGATATGATGAAATGATCTGTATGGATGGCTTGGAAAATAATGTTTTTCATGCGCCTCAGTACAGGTGGCAATAATAATCCAATTTACCAAGTTGGTCTTTGCTTTTTCCAGAGCAATATCATCAGAACTGCAGGGCAATAGAGGTCACTCAGCCCCTTAAAACTATTCCAGTCACCACCTCCTTATATTGAACTCTTAACCTCTCGAAATGCTTTTGAATTAGGAGGACATTTGAATATTTCATGATCAGCAATGGAGATCCAATTGCAAGGACTGTCATTCCCCATTCCTGACCAAGAACACTTGAGGAAAGAGCTCCAAATTTCTAATCATTTCAGTGTGAAGCACTTCCTGAACAGCCTACTGTAACTTTGTTATAACTTTTTGTTCTGGACTCGTCCATCATGGTCTCTTTCCATTAACCATACTACTTCTCTGAACAACTTAATTAGATCACCCGGTAATCAAAAAGCCTGTTTCAACCTCTAAGCCTCCTGCTGCTAGGATCTAGGGTTAGCACAGCACTGGCCAGCAACTTTGTGCCCAGGTCTAACACCAGTAAGTTGCTAGCCAAGCCACAAAGAGCTGAGGGGAATCCCACCCTCCATCCAAACCCCAGGGCGGCGGCAGAGTCCCAAATAGCATTTCTGTTATATCTTTATTCAACTTCTGAATAATAGGACTAACTGTGATCACATGTCGTGGACAGTGAGATCAGGGTAGCAGACTGATGGACAGTGCAATCAAGCGGAAAAGTCATAAGTGTTTTAAACAGAGAAAGTGGAGAATTCTACAGCTGGGTGGTTTGAAAGAGCAATCAAATTTGGGGAGCATCAGAGGACTAAGTTAGGGTATGGCTGCTTGGTAAAATCAAAGCAGAAACGTAGTTTGAAATGTTCAGGTGAAGGATGGGAATTGCAGGGCAGTAGCTCAAGGGGAAATGATTCAAGGAGTTGCCAAGGGCAACAGAAAAAATGGGTGGGTTCAAGGAATGTGCTCAGGAAGTTCTGGATCATTAGCCCATCCAAGAAACCTCCACAGCTTCTTAGATTGTCTGAAGCAGCAAAATGAGAGACATTTTGTGCACAGGGGCTCCCAGTAAGATGAGCAGTGAGGTAATAGCCTCATTGCCACAACCAGTTTGGCAGAGTGGGCATCCAGTCACCACAAGCTGGTGGACAAGGCATGCTCGTCCTAAGGCAGCAATGTGGCACTCACAATTTTGGGTAAGGCTTCTCTGTTGACGTCCGGCTGAGAACAAACGAGGTGGGATGCTGGTGGGACTGGAGCCAGACCCAGCAAGAAGAGAGGCTCCCTGTTGTTTCATTGCCACCCTCTCTCCCGAGATGCAGGTCTGAGGGCGGGCTATTTTGTTGCACACAAACAAACGAATTGCGAAACATTTTTATCGATTCTGCAGATCAGGAGTGGGAAACAAAATATTGTGACATAATATGGAGAGACGTGCAGGCTGTTCTTTCTACAGAAGAAGACAGCTTTAATTGAGGTTATGAAAATATTTTGAGTAAATAGGGAGTAAATATTCTTACATCCATATGCCAAGCTAACAGACTCCAAACATCCCTATTGTATCAGTCTCTATTGCCAATCCCAGCAATGTATTTCAGGTACCTACCTCTCTCTATAAAAGAAAAACCTACCTCTGACATTCCCCAAACTTTTCTCCACTCACCTTGAATGGATATCTTTGGGTGTTGGTCTTTGCCACCCTGGGGTAAAGGGACTGTCTGCCCACTCTATCTATGCCTCTCATATTGTTATCAAGTCACCTCTCAGCCCCCTTTGCTCTAAAGAGAAAGGGTAGCATCCTGGTAAATCTCCTTTCACCCTCCCCAAAGCTTCCACATCCTTCCTATACTGAAGTCACCAGAACTGAGCACAATACTCTTAAGTGTGGTCTAACCTGAGTTTTATAGAGTTGCAACGTTATCTCACAGCTCTTGAACGCGATCTCCCAACTAATGAAGGTCAATACACCTGCTTAACCACCCTATCAACTTGCACAGCAAATTTGAGGGGTCTATGGACGTGGACCCCAAGGTCCCTCTGTTTCTCCACACTGCCAAGAACACCACCCTTAACCTTGTACTGCATCTTTAAGTTCAATCTTCCAGGGACTATTACTCCACACTTTTCTGGATTGAACTCCATCTGCCACTTTTCTGCCCAGCTCCGCACCCTGTCTATATCCCGCTGTAGCCTCCCACCCAAATGCCTTTTAAATGTTTCTGACTCTGCCACCTCATGTGGCAGCTCATTCCATCTATTCACCACCCTTGTGTGAAAAATATCTTGCTCAGGTCTCCTTTAAATTTTTCCTGTGTCACCTTAACTCTATGCCCTTTAGCTAGTTGCTCAGCTCTTAAAGGTACACTCCAGCTTTAAGTTCCTTGGCATAAACATCACCGAGGATCTCACGTAGTCTGTACATACTGGCTGTGTGGTGAAAAAGCACAACAGTGGGCACGTGGCCAAGTGGTTAAGGCATTGGACTAGCTACCTGAAGGTCATGAGTTTGAGCCCCAGTCGAGGGGACGTGTTGTGTCCTTGAGCAAAGCACTTAATCACACAGTGTTCTGCGACGACACCGGTGCCAAGCTGTATGGGTCCTAATGCCCTTCCCTTGGACAACATCGGTGTCGTGGAGAGGGGAGACTTGCAGCATGGGCAATTGCTGGTCTTCCATACAACCTTGCCCAGGCCTGCGCCCTGGAGAGCGAAGACTTTCCAGGCGCAGATCCGTGGTCTCGCAAGACTAACGGATGCCTCTTTCACCTCAAACAGTTGAAGAAGTTTGGTATGAGCTCCCAAATCCTAAGAACTTTCCACAGGGGCACAATTGAGAGCATCCTGACTGTCTGCATCACTGCCTGGTATGGGAACTGTACCTCCCTCAATCGCAGGACTCTGCAGAGAGTGGTGCGGACAGCCCAGCACATCTGTAGATGTGAACTTCCCATGATTCAGGACATTTACAAAGACAGGTATGTAAAAAGGCCCTGAAGGATCTTTGGAGACCTGAGTCACCCCAACCGCAAACTGTTCCAGCTGCTACCATCCGGGAAACGGTACCACAGCATAAAAGCCAGGGCCAACAGGCTCCGGGAAGTTTCTTCCACCAGACCATCAGACTGATTAATTCATGCTGACATAACTGTATTTCTATGTTATATTGACTATCCTCTTATACATACTATTTATTATAAATTACTATAATTGCACATTGTACATTTAGACAGAGGTGTATTGTAAATATTTTTGCTGCTCATGTATATGAAGGATGCAAGTCATAAAGTCAATTCCACATGACAACTAGACACCATCCGTTACAACTGCCAGTCCAAGCTCCCCCAGGAGTCTGGAGGCCGCTGTCTCTTTGGAAGCTGTAAGGGCTCAACAACAATCCTGTCACGGAGCTGACTGGCTCAGGTGAGTGGCAGACAGAGCCTGCACTGCGTTGCATCCACCACACGAGCAGCTTGAAGCTCTTCAGGAGCAGTAACAAACCATCCGTGCCTCCCTTCACTCTGAATCCATTTGATTCAGTTCATTGCCCCTCATGCGCAGATTGCAGTCCCGTCTGGAAATTAGGATGCTATGTGTGACGGGAATGCTCCTCCCAGTACGTGCAGGGATAGAGCCCGTGAGTGCTCACTGTTCCCACACGCACACAAATTCATGTTAGCAGGACACAGATCCAGCGTGAGCAAACATGCCGGGTAACTCTCCTGCTCGATCAAAAATACAGCACCCAGTTTCTATTTCCATTTACATCACAGTGAATTATAATACATCAGAGTGACATATTCCCTTCCACCTCCATTCACACTTCTCTTCCTTGTGAGCGGTCATGCACAGATTGCTTGAGCTGTCTGTAGTGAGCAGAGTCACGCGTAGATTGCACGAGATGTCACTAGTGAGCAGAGTCACATGTAGATTGCACGCGACGTCTCTAGTGAGCAGAGTCATACGTAGATTGCACGAGCTGTGGCTATTGAGCAGAGTCACTCGTGGATTGCACGAGCTGTCTCTAGTGAGCAGAGTCACGCGTAGATTGCACGAGCTGTCTCTAGTGAGCAGAGTCATGCGTAGATTGCACGAGCTGTCTCTAGTGAGCAGAGTCACGCGTAGATTGCACGAGCTGTCTCTAGTGAGCAGAGTCATGCGTAGATTGCACGAGATGTCTCTAGTGAGCAGAGTCATGCGTAGATTGCACGAGATGTCTCTAGAAGGAACCGTCGAGATAGCAGGATCCAGATGAAGGGTCATGCCAAAAAAAGTTGACTGCCCACCTCCCTCCATAGGTGACAGCATCTTGAGCCTCTTGTGTCTCCAGGGACCAGACAGATACCTGTCAGGTGTCTCAGCTCTGGATGGTGAAACATCAGTAGGGCAGTGTGAGTGCCAACAGGATTGTCATCCAATGCCCAATGGAGTCACTTGGTGTCCAGGTTCAGGACCTCGATGCATCCTCCTTGAGGGCACCATTTCACCTCCCACAGCTCTTGAGCAGCACCCTTGCCCATGCCTCACATCCAGACACACAAAGTTTCTCCTTCAGTTGGCCCAGGGCAGCTATCTGAGGCTGTCAAGGTTTTGTGGGTCATCGCGGATATCTGCTAGGACACAAAGTGAATGGAAAGAGCCAGACTGCAGGGGACCCTGGGATTCGGACATCAAAACCACAATTAAGGTCGTGAAGTGGAGTTAATGTTTTGGATAAATGCCAGTATTTTCCATTTTTATGTATTCCAACATCGAGGGAACAGGCCTGGGTTCTATTTCTGTGCTGTAATGTTGCAATAGTTGTTCTATAGCTGTGTTACTAGGGCTAGGGCAGTTGAACTGATCTAACTGTGGGACGACCATCTCTTTGAATTTACCACTGCAGCAGATGGAAGTGGGGAAAAGTTGGCTCTGCAACTGCAGTTTTTATCAGATGCAGACAACAGTTGGGCAAAGGGCTCAATTGATTGATTGCCTAGTTACTGGTGTGTGGGTAGTAAGCACGTCAGCTTGCTTGAAGTCAACAAGGCAGATTAGTCTAGGTAGGAAGCCAAGGGCAATTCTCATAAATTGTAACGAGAAACCTTTATTTTCTCCAACACATTTATTGGGAAGGAATAGATTACTGAATATGTTCACTACTAATTAAAGTTACCCCAATTTAACCCTAGCCTAGTGACCAATTAGCTTATCAACTGCTACGGCTTCGGACTGCAGGAGGAAACCAGAGCACCTGGAGGAAACACTCGTGTTTAAGGGGAGAACCTGCAAACTCCTTACCAACAGCATTGGGAGTGCGGCTGGGTTCAAATCCCTCCATGCTCTCGCACCTCCATCGTCCACCATCAAACCTCGTCACCACCAATGTTCCCTCTGAGGTGTGCGCGTGGGCGCGTGCACACCCCTTTTGCTGGCAGCGCACAACGGAATTTAAACTGCGCACAAAAGTTTGTCACCCTCTACCTCATCGGCACGTTAAGTATATTTCATAATCGTACACAATCACATTTCCGTTCCCTGATGCGTACGGTGTTGACAACGTGGAGTTTGTGATGAATTGTCTGCAGATTTTAGAACTGGCTTATTTACACTGTTTTTATTGAAGAAATTTTTCAGTGTGTACAAAAAATTGCACAGCAGAAGATTTTGTGCTCCTGCATCAGGCTCCTGAACTAAAGGGGCTAACTATACTCATTAAAGGACTCAAACAACAGGAATTCTGCAGATGCTGGAAATTCGAGCAACACACATCAAAGTTGCTGGTGAATGCAGCAGGCCAGGCAGCATCTGTAGGAAGAGGTACAGTTGATGTTTCAGGCCGAGTTCACCAGCAACTTTGATGTGTGTTGTTTCATTAAAGGACTATTTATTTTGTTATTTCATGCTCGTTATTTATTGCTATTTATTTAAATCTGCATTGGCACAGCTTGTTGTTCATTGATCCTGTTTACAGTTACTGCTCTGTAAATTTGCTAAGTATGCCCGCAGGAAGAAGAATCTCAGGGTTTTACGTACAGTATGTAGTTTGATAATAAATATTATTTTGATCTTTTGAACTTTGAACCACACTGAAGCTGCCTACATATCCAGATCTTTGCATCTCCCCTTCTCCAGCCTTTTGGGGATTCCTGATTTTCCTAATTGGGCCTTAAGATCTGGATTCTTAAATGCCTTCTACCTTTTATATCTCTGCCCTTTTTTATGAACTTGTTTTTTTTCTTTCTTTTTAAATCTTTTTATTAATTATTATTGAAAATCAACAACAGAAAAGAATACATCAAAATAAGCAAGATAACATATCCATATGTAGAGTAAAAGTTAAACTATCAACCAGGTTAAATACAGACATCCCACCTCTCCTGGAACTTCCCGGACTCTCCCGCATATTAATAGTGGCTCCCTGATGGCCGCAAATTATATACAATATCACGGAAATCAATTTTTTTGACAGCGAGCGAGTGAAAAGCAAGCGAGAGCGCGCGAGTGACCACGAGAGAGAGAGAAAGAGAGCACGCCATGGCAGAGCTGTTCCAAAAAAAATATAAAACGTACGTCACCCCAGACTACCCTAAAGTGTACTCCTGCCTAATATGGGTCAAAATAATGACAGTGTTGCTCACTGCACTGTTTGCAACACTGACTTTTCTATTGCCCATGGTGGGTTAAGACTGTAAAAGACATGTTGAGGTGAGTTTAACAGGTGTCATTCGTTCATTAGTATAGCTAACGTCATTTAATCTAGCTGGTCAGCTGCTAAGGAGCTACTCTATTGCAGACATCCCACCTCTCCCGGGAGTCTCCCGCAAATTGATGGTGCTACCTCCCTGAAATGAGTTTTTGCAGGGTGGGATGTCTGTAAACAGTATATCAATAATAATCAAAAAACAAAGTATTAAAGCTTTTTTTTTATGGAAAAAAGGAAAGAAGGAAAAAAAAGAACCCCTACTAACTAAAACAGAGAAAAACCCCTAAAACCCCCTGTTTTTTTAACCCAGAATCTTGCTCCTGTGAGATGTTTCCGAGCAGCTTCCTATGTTAAGAACGTGATAGAATACTGCAAAGCTTGAGGTGAAATGTTGTGGAAAGTTACTGCAGTAACTCAACCCTCCAGAAATCTCTATTGACACTGGCTGCCTGCCAAAGCAGCTTGTGACTGGAACTGGAATAAAATCAGAACTGAAACAATGATTCAGCACAAAGTCAAAGCCAAAGGTTAGTCAGCAGTTTCCTGTTGACAGGACTTTGGTCCATCGTGACTCAGCAAAGTTTGCTCAGCTGCCATTGACTCAGCAGAGCAAGATTTTGATTAGTATCGTGTTCAGCAAAGAGTGACACAGCAAAAATAATGCCTAGTAATCTTTGTTAAATAAAGTTGCTTAAACAGTGAAGCAATCAGAGCATATCATATATGGGAGGGTTCTTGAACGTTGCATGCAAACATATTTGTGAGTGTATCTGTGAATGATGTGTGTGTGTGTACATGTCTGTTTCTCCCTTTGTATGTCGATGCCTAATTTTCACTGTGCGTCCTGTGTCCACATGTTTCTTCCTCCAGTTGTTTCTGTGTAAGTGAGGGATAAGGCAGGCCAAGTAATTGAAGTGGCAATTTAGGGAGTGGTGATCCAGTCACTACAATTCTGCTAGCTTTCAGTAAGTCCACAGGAACAGGGTGACCTTGAGGACATCAGACAGGATCTAGTTGGAGTGGACCGGATGACTCCATCTACTAATAACAATAATGACTTATTTATAGAGCACTTACCATACAGAAGATGCATTTCAAAGAGCTTTACAATGGGATAAACATAAAAACATGAAAAAAAATAAAAATTAACATGAAAATAAAAGGCAAGATGTTGGTTAAAAGCAAAGGCTAAATAATTAGGGTTTTGAGCTGGCATTTAAAAGTGTCAACTGAGTCTGCATCCTTTGTAATTTTAGGTATTGAATTCCACAGTTTAGGGGCGTCATTCAATAAAAGCTGACCTGCCAGTTATCTTTTAGGGGAGATTGTTTAAATTTAATAGACCAGCGAAGGAGATCTCAAGCAGGATTACAAAACAAAAATAATCCTGTGATGTACTCCTGTCCCAGACCATTAAGAGCTTTAAAAACAAGTGAGAGAACTTTAAAATCAATTCTAAAAGATACAAGAAGCCGATGCAGATCAGCTGGGACAGGATTGATATGTTCCCCCATCCTGGTTTGGGTTAAAAGTCTAGCAGTAGTGTTCTGAATGTGTTAAAGTTTGTCAGTAGTTTGCTTTGCAAGGCCAGTACAAAGTGCATTGCAGTAATCTAATCTATTTGATATACAGGCATAAATTAGCTTTTCAGTACTATTATGTGACAGAAACCGACGTACCTTTGCAATATTTCTTAAGTGTAGAAATCTGTTCTGGTCACTATCTTCATTGGGATTTAAAATTCAAATCTGAATCAAGGCTAACACCCAGGCTAATTACTTCTGATTTTTACAAGTGGAGCCAAATTCCGAAGTTTATCAAGTTTATCTCTTTTGGCTTTGGGGCCGACCAAAAGTATTTAAGTTTTATATTCATTTAGTTTAAGAAATTACTGCTCATGCATTTGTTTATTGCAGTCATTTCAGAAGTCAGAGAAGATAGAGTGTTATTATCATTAGGCTCAACTGAGATTTACAATTGTGTGTTATCTGAATGACTGTGAATCAAGTTTATGCTCTCTAAGGGGAACATGTATCAGGGCAAGTGCAGGGAACCAAGACAGCTTCCCTGAGCAACAGCACAAGGTATATCATATCTCTCAATAGATGAGTCACCAAGACGGATAAAAAATTTCTCTCTAAGATATGTGAGCAAAACCAATTAAAGGCACTACCAGAGACGCCAATCCAGTTCTCAATGCAGTCTAGAAGATTGTTGTGGTCAATTGTGTCGAAGTCAGCACTTAGAGCTAGAAGGATTAGAACTGAAGCAACACACATCAAAGTTGCCGGTGAACGCAGCAGACCAGGCAGCATCTCTAGGAAGAGGTACAGTCGACGTCTCGGCCCGAAACCTCGACTGTACCTCTTCCTAGAGATGCTGCCTGGCCTGCTGCGTTCACCAGCAACTTTGATGTGTGCTGCTTGAATTTCCAGCATCTGCAGAATTCCTCGTGTATACAGGATTAGAGCTGAGACTCTGTTGGCACCAGTGCTGAGCCCAAGGAAGCTGACAATTTTAGTAAGGGCTGTCTCCATGCTGTGGTTTGCTCTAAAACCTGACTGAAACTTCTCTGGAATATTGTTCTCATTCAGAAAGTTGTTGAGTTAGTTGAAAGTAACTTTCTCAAGAATCTTGCTCAGGAAAGGAAGATTTGATTAGCTAGTACCTCACTACAACACACATCAAAGTTGCTGGTGAACGCAGCAGGCCCAGGCAGCATCTTTAGGAAGAGGTACAGTTGACGTACCTCACTATCAAGGTTTGACTGCTGCAGTTTTGAAGGCGTCTGGAAAAACTCCAGTTTCAAGGGATAACAGAATTGAAAACACTTTGGAAAGAGTTCTTAAACAAGTGTGGTAGGGACAGGGTTGAGACAGTTTACTCTTTATTACAATCTTATAGAGTTCTTAATCAGAAATACTTGCAAATTTTGACATGTTTGCCATTTTTTATGAGGTTGGCTGTACAGGTCACTAGAATCTGTAGCTATACTCTCCCTAATGGAAGCAATTTTCTTGATATAGAAAATATTGCAAATTCCTCACATTTTGTGGCAGATGCTTGACTGAGGACATAATAGGTTGGGGCAGTTTCAAAAATAACAATATTCTTGAATCGCCTTTATTCCCTATAATAATCTTGGGAAAAAAAAGGGGGTTTTCTTGCACAGCATATTGCAATGTTGACGGAGGCTGGTTTTTCCTTGGAAATATACTTCTAGTCCAGCTTTTCTCCATTTTCTCTCAGCTACTCTGCATGATCTCATGAATTTGCAGACAGAATTGTTTAACTTTATTACTAAGTGATTCTTTTTAACCCTCAGTGAGGCCACTGTGCTTAACATATTTCTCAAGTCATTGTTGAAAGAATCAACTATTTCATTTACCGAGTAGTTTAAGTCACATGGGTCAGATAAACCAGCCAACTCAGAGAATTTAAGTTGTATGAAACAGTATCTTTTGTGGTCTTGGTTACAAGCAGGAGGGCATCAAAAAGTGCACAAAAATGAATCAGAGTTAGTGGTGTCATGCAGAGCGACATTAATAATACTTAACCCTTTAGTCATTACTAAGTCAAATGTATTTTCAAGTCAAAGGGTGGGCTCAGTGACATCCTGGGTAAGATCTAGGCTATCTAGTAAGCTCACAAATTAGCTGCCATAGAGTTCACAGTTGAGAAATCATTAATATGAATATTGAAATCGTCAGCAATGAAAATCCTGTCATAGTTCAACAAAATAGAAGATAAGAATTCCAAAAGAAAGCTGGCATTGGATTTAGAAGGGTGACAAATTATAACACAGAGGACCACAAATTTTAAACAAATGCACCTCAAAACTTGAAGAAAATAGTTGGCAGACAGTAGATTGCACCTAAAATGCTTTCTGAGCATAGTGGTAAGCCCACTACCTCATTTTCTAGGCCATGGCACACTGAAACTGTGAGGGGGGGAATACAGTTCAGATAACTGGCTGTATTCATTTGGCTACAACCAGGTCTCAGTTAAGATCATAAAATCAAAATCTGGAAAGGGAATAAAATCATTTACGATAAGTCTTATTTGAAAGGGATCGCACATTTAGAAGTAGCTTGGAGAGGAACAACAGATTTAAATTTAAGAGTAGAAGTTTATTTCTGTTAACACCTTTAATAGGATAGTTCAATCTGGGGACCCTTCCAGTGACAATGGTCTGAATAGGATGGGTAATGTTTACAGAACTGGTGGACGGTGAGGAGGAAGTCATTAGGGATTGATCGCACACTCTGTTGATAGTGAATAGTCAGTAATGTTAGTGTGCAGGGGAATATATCTGTAGACAGCATCCATGAGTCCAGTCTGTTTGGGTGAAGAACATCAGGTTTGAAAAATGTGGCATGTTCCTAAAATAGATTAAAATGGTCAATAAAGCCAAAGTTCAGCACCCTACATTGCGTCTGAAGCCAATCACGCAGACCGAGGAGCCTGCTAAACCCCCCAGAGCTGCAACCCAGTGTGGGAATTGGTCCGGAGGTTTAAAAAATGCCTTTGCCACAGATTTTTAGACATTCAAAGAGACCACTAAAGTTACTTTCCAGCAGCTCAGATTGCTGCTGAAACATGTCATTTGTACTAACGCAGACAACGATCCTTTTTACAGCGGGGTAGTCAGTTGCGGGCAAGGGAGTTTGTACATTATATCAGAGACTTTAGTGCTGGGAAAACAAAACAGTCACCCTTAGCTTTGACTCAGTTTTGACTTGCCCATGATGGAGCACTGGCCTCCGTAGTACCCAGGACATCTTCAAGGAGCGGTGCCTCAAAAAGGCAGCATCCATCATTAAGGACCCCCACCACCCAGGACGTGCCCTCTTCTCATTGATACCATCATGGAGGAGGTACAGGAGCCTGAAGGCACACACTCAACGATTCAGGAACAGCTTCTTTGCCTCTGCCATCCAATTTCTGAACGGACATTGAACTAATGAACACTCATCACTACATTTTTATTTCTGTTTTTGCACTACTTATTTAATTGAACTATATATTTTTTTTACTGTAATTCAGTTTTATCTATATTATCATGCATTGCATTGTACTGGTGCTGAGTTAACAAATTTCACAAGATATGCCGGTGATATTAAACCTGATTCTAATTCTGAGTTTCCTAATGATGGAGTTGCTAATTATCAGCAATGTTGGAGGCGGGGGAGAAGACTTCAAAGGCAGTGGAACAGCTGGCAAATGTGAGGCTTTTAAAAGGGTCCTATCAAGAGACTGGGGCAGTATGTTCCCGGGTGAAAGGAAGCTATACCAAGTTCACGGAACCCCTGGCTGATGGGAGATGTCAAAACTCTAGCAAGGAACAAGAAGGAAGCGTTCATCACGTCTAGCACAGGGTGCAAATGAATCCTTCAACAAATACTGTATAAAAGACCAGGCTTGAGGAAATCGGTGGGGGGGGGGGGAAGAAAAGGGGTGTGCAGTCAGGCAGGGTTAAAGATAATCCCAAGAGGCTGTTCAGTTACTTGAACAGTAAGTCGGGTGCCTAGGGAGAGACCAGATCCTCTTAATGACTATGAAGTCATGCATGAAAAATTGTTTGGAGTTTTTTGAAGCTGTATCTAAGGGAGCAGATGAAAGTAGGGCAGTGGATGTCGTCTATATGGACTTTACTGTGGCCTTTGACAAGGTCTAACATGGCAGGTTGATCTGGAGGTTAAGTCTCTTAAATAGGCTGAATGATAGGAAACAGAGGATGGTCGTTGAGGGTCAACTGAAAACCTGTGACAACTGAGGAGCCCCAGGGGTCGGTATTGGGACCTCTGTTATTCATGGGATTGGATGAGAATGTCCATGGCATGATGCGCAGTTTGCTGATGATACTAAATTAGGGGAACTTACTGACAGTGAAGCAGGTTACAATGAATTAAGAGTACAAAGTAAATTTATTCTCAAAGTAATATATGACACCTCATACGACCCAGAGATTCATTTTCTTGTGGGCATACACAGTAAGTATAAGAAACCACGATATAATCAATGGAAGACTGCACCCAGCAGGATGTGGGAACAGTTCGGTGATGGGGAAAGTGAAGCTGAGTGAAGTTATGCCCTCTGGTTCAAGAGCCTGATGGTTGAGGGGTAATAAATGTTCCTGAACCTGGTGATGTAGGTCCTGAGGCTCCTGTACCACCTTCTTGATGGCAGCAGCGAGAAAAGAAGATGGCCTGGATGGTGGAGGCCCTTGACGATGGATGCTGCTTTCCTGCGACGGCGTTCTTTGTAGATGTGCTCAAAGTTGGAGGGGGATATACCTGTGATGAACTGGGCCGTATCCACAACTGTTTGTAGGTTTTCCATTCGTGGGCATTGGTGATTCCATACCAGGCGTGATGCAACACCAATGCCCTTGAGCAGGAAGTCTACAAAAAGTAGTGGATACGGCCTAGTCTATGCTGGAATCATCGAATGTGATTAGTTAAGGAGATGTGCAAAGGAATGGCAAATGAATTTCAACTCAGATACGTGTGAGGTAACACTATGTGAATAGTCAAAGCAGGGGGTGGCTTATACAGTGAGTGGCAGGTCACTGGTAAGTGTTGTGGAATAGTTGTTTTACTGTGTACTCTACCAGCAGTTATGGTCGAAATGACAATAAAAAGTGACTTGACTTGACTTGAGAGCTGGGAGTACGTGCACAGTTCCCTGAAAGTGCCCACACATGTAGACAGGGCGGTGAAGAAGGCATTTGGCATTCTGGCCTTCATCAGTCAGGGTATCAAGTTTAGGAGTAGGGTTCATTAAGTTGCAGTCATATAGGAGATTTACACGGATACTGCCTGGGCTAGAGACCCTGAATTATAGGGAGAGGTTGGCCACGTTGTATCGTTATTCAGTTTAGAAGATTGAGAGGTGAACTCATAGCAGTTAAAAAAATTACAAGGGGATATAGATCAGTTGACAGTCAAAGCCTTTTCTGAAGAGTTGGGGAGTCCAAAACTAGAAGGCACAGATATAAGAAAGATTTAATAGAGACCTGAGAGGTAATTTCTTTACACAGTGGGTAGTGAGTTCCTGGAATAAGCTGCCAGGGGATGTGGTTGAGGTCGGTACTTCTTTGGAGGCCCTCCGTTTGTTGAGGTTGACCGTGGACGTTGTGCCCTAGCTGTCTACGTGATACACAAGCCAGGGCTGTACGACATGGAGAGTGAGCTGTTGCCCACGCAGCGGACTCCCCCTCCCCACACAGCTGATGAACCCAAAGGAACGGCCGAGACCGGTACAGTCTGGCACCAGCGGTGGCGCAGGAGTTGCCAGTCAGCGTTGAACCCAGGCCTTAGGCACTCCAGCTCCGGATCTTCCCTCGGGGTTTACTTCTGAATCCTTCGCCACGAGCGGCTAGAGCCGCAAGGCAGCCGAGGTTTGAGATTGGAGTTTCCCTTCTCCTAGATGAGCTGGCAACAACGGCGGATGAGCCCCATCTGCCCGAAGCGACTGGTTTAAGCACCAGTGACCGGCCTTTGCCCTTTCTGTCAGTAGAAATGATTCCTTGGGACTTGGTACACGCATGAAAGCCAGAAGCTGGACTTGTCGGCGGCTACTTGAGGCGCATGCCATTGGGAGCATTTAATAGCAAGGTGGATACGATTGCAACATTTAAGACACATTTGGATCAGGTACGTGGATGGAAAGGGCTTGAAGGGTTATGGGCTGAACATGGGCGACTGGGACTAGCAGGGAGGATGCTGTGGTCAGTATAGACCAGTCGGGCTGAAGGGCCTTTTCCATGCTATATGAGTCAGAGTACATCCACCTGGTTAGTCGTGAGTGTGTGTTGTGTGTGTGTGTGTGTGTGTGTGTGTGTGTGTGTTAGTGTGTCTGTGACTGTGAATGTGTCCACAGACTTTAGGTGTGTACAGTGTAAGGGTGTAAGTGAGAGTGCTGGCATATTCAAGTGCAATGTTTGTGTGATGTTAGTCACATTGGGCCTCAATCTGGGAAGATTTCTAGAGGGCAAGATTAGAATGCCCCCAAAAATGGGTGTGGGTATAGTGATGTATGATTAATTTACTCCAATTCACTCAACAAAACAAGTTCAGGCAGCCTGTTTCATTTACATGACTATTATCACAGACTATATATGGGATTTACATGTCGGCCATCACAAACTATAGTGGTATTGCAGCTAAAAACAAAAGAGCTGATTGTGGATTACAGGAGGAACAGAGACAGACTCACCCCGTTCAAAATCAATGGGTCTACAGTTGAGAGGGCGAGTAGTTTCAAGTACCTCGGTACCTCGCCTGGACTGGACACACCGGCTTTGTGGCAAAAAAAGCAGAACAGCCCCATGTCCAAGTTATTAATAAATATTAGGAGAAACAGTGGCCCTTCGTGTCAACCCCAGGAACTCCTCTGTAAAATTCCCTCCAGTCCGCAAAATTGTTCTGCACCATCCCTATTGTTTCTTTGTTAATTTTCTGCCTATGGTGTAAGAGGGACTTTCATCTCAAGGGCTTCAATCTTTATGACAAGCTTGTACTCACTAGCATTCAGAAGATTGAGGGGTGACCCCTATCAAATGTTGAAAGGCCTCGATAGAGTAGATGCGGAGAGGATGCTTCCTATGCTGGGAGAGTGTAGGACCAGAGGACACAGCCTCAGAATAAAGGGACATCCTTTTACAACAGAGATGAGGAGGAATTCCTAAAGCCAGAGAGAGGTGAATCTGTGGAATTTGATGCCACAGGCACAGGCAATGGGCATATTTAAGGCAGAGGTTGATGGATTCTTGACTAGTCAGGGCATGAAAGGATACGAGGAGAAGGCAGAAGAGTGGGGCTGAGAGGGAGAATGGATCAACCGTGATGAAATGGCGGAGCAGACAAAGGGCCAAATGGCCTGATACTCCTCCTACATCTTATAGTCTTATTGGGTGAAACCTTAGCAGATGCCTTTTGGAAGCTCATTAATGCCACATTGACCTCCCCTGTTACTCACCAACATATTCTAAAATTATTTAGACACCATTTACCTTTAATAACTCCATTCTGCTCTCCTCCAAACCTTCCATACGCGTCCGAGTATCAGCTGATTCGGTCCCTCATTGTTCCTTCACTATGTGGTTAAACTGATAAAGGCATCCGTCAGTCTTGCGAGACCATGGATCTGCGCCTGGAAAGTCTTCACTCTCCAGGGCGCAGGCCTGGGCAAGGTTGTATGGAAGACCAGCAATTGCCCATGCTGCAAGTCTCCCCTCTCCACGACACCAATGTTGTCCAAGGGAAGGGCATTAGGACCCATACAGCTTGGCACCAGTGTCGTCACAGAGCAATCTGTGATTAAGTGCCTTGCTCAAGGACACAACACGTTCCCTCGGCTGGGGCTCGAACTCACGACCTTCAGGTCGCTAGTCCAATGCCTTAACCACTTGGCCACGTGCCCACTCAAACTGATAAAATCGACCATTTAAAAAATATTAAAATAAGGACAAAAATTGTCAGGAACACTCAGCAGGTCAGGCAGCATCTGTGGAGAGGGGAATAGAGGTAACACTTCAGGTTGAAGACCCTACATCATAACTGTGAAATGAGAGGACAAGCTAGTTTCGAGTCAACCTCAATATTGCCTATCACTCGTCCCCAAAGTCACACGTTTCCACTCCTCAGCCGACTGAGCCCTTGGACATGGAATCATGAACTACCTCATTCTGGAAGCAATAGGCAGGGGCGTTAGTGAGCGTGTTGCAGCTTTTACGAAATACATCCCATGACTGATGCAAGCTGCACATGTGTGTACACAGTGAAATGTGGGTATGTGTAAGACTGTTGGAGAGACGGTGTGAGAGAGTGGATTTGGTACAGGTGGGACCTGTTGTTGTTTCTACTGACTTTGACCACAAGTTAGATCATTAAACTTAAGAGTAATACAGTAGTTTGACGGAGAGATTTAGCAGAGAAACAGGCACTATAGCACACAGAGTCTGAACCAGTCACCAAATGCCTTTTAACACCCATCCTATCCACTTTATTCTCCCCTTGTTCTCTCCAGATCAGGGGTTCCCAACCTTCTTTTATGCCGTGGACCCCTACTTTTAACCGAAAGGTCCTTGGACCTCAGTTTGGGATCCTCTGCTCCAGATCAACTTCCCCTAGATTTTCCCGCTCACCCGCCTTTTGGAGCAATAGAGCTGCCAGCCTACATGTTTTTTGGAAAGTGAGAGGAAATCGGAGCACCCAGGGGAAAGCCATGTGATCGTAGAGAGAGCTTGCAAACTCCACACAGACAGTGCCCAAGGTCAGGATTGAACCCAGGTTACTGGAGCAGTAAGGCAGCAGCTCTGCTCGCTATGCCATTGTACCGTCCTAAAATTCTTAGTGCACTGGGGTCAAGTTCCAAGAGCTTCTACTTCCCTGGTATAAACATCACCAACAGCCTGTCCTGATCGAACTGTATGGATGTTGTGGCCAAGAAAGCACACCAGCGCCTCTCCTTCCTCAGGAGGGTGAGAAAACTGGGCATGTCCTCCTCCACCCTCACCAATTTTTATTGATCGTTCGTTCATTATGTGCCGTGATACGGGCAATCGTGGTCTTTCCATGATCATGATTGTTCTTGGCAATTTTTTCGACAGAAATCGTTCGTTTTTTTTGTTCTGTCCTTCCAAGTAATTGGGTATTGCTCATTCCACACACCATTGGTCATAATCTAAAGTTTACAAATCTCATTAGATGGATTGTAACTACCGTTATCCAGCTTTTCCTTTTCCAAGATGTATTGGGATGCAACAGAGGTTAGCAGGAAAACAAGAACAATGGCTCACAGATTGTTATCCAGGTGGGCAGATAACTTGACCAGCTGGGAAGTAACACATGACCAGTCTGAACAGACGGGTGCCATATATTCAAACACCGCAAAATGTTGTGTAATCTGTATTACATGTAAACACTTTAAATGTGTGTTACTGAAGTGGCCTGTGGCAAGATGAAACTTTCTAGTACTTTTTACCATCCTGACTACTGAGCAAATTGAAACTACCCGTACCTGTTCCGTGTTTTGCTTCTTTTCTGTTCTACCTGATGCAGGCAGGTTGGTATTTTTATTATAGTTGAATGAAACTTTGATTTAAAATGTGAAAGAAAAAGAAATAGTTTGTTTTTCCTCCTCCTGGCCAGTGTCTTATACCAACAACTGCTCTGCCCAAGATCACAAGAAACTGTAGGGAGTTATGGACACAGCTCAGCGCACCACAAATAAAAAGTCTCCTTTCTGTCTTCACTTCTCACTGCCTTACTAAGGCAGCCAGTAATCAAAGACCCCTGCCATCCTGCACCCCTCATTTCTCCCCACCCCTTTGGGCAGCAGATACAATAGCCTAAAAGCTGGTACTACTAGGCTCAAGGACAGATCCTATCTCACAATTATAAGACTATTGGATGGGCCTCATACAATAAAATGACTCTTGACCTCACTCTTTACCTCAATGTGGCCTCACACTTTGTTATCTGCTCGCAGTGCACTTTTTCTGTAACTGTGGCACTTTAATTTGCAACACACACAAAATGCAGGAAAACCTCAGCAGTTCATTTGCATTCTGTTACTACTCTCCCCTTGCACTATCTCAATGTACTGATGCAATGAAATGGTCTGCATGGATGGTATGCAAAGTTTAATGCGTGTGACAATAACAAACCAATTACTTAGTGCAATGCGCACAAAATGCTGGAGGAACTCAGCAGGCCAGGTAGCACCTGTGGAAATGAATAAACGGTCGACGTTTCGGGCCAAGACCCTTCATCAGGACTGGAAAGGAAAGGGGAAGACACCACAATAAAAAGCTGGGGTGAGGGGAAGGAGGATGGCTAGAAGGTGACAGGTGAAGCCAGGTGGGTAGGAAAGATAAAGGGCTGGAGAGGAAGGAATCTGATAGGAGAGGAGAGTGGACCATATTATGGCCTTTAAGTACTTTCTCTGTCTTTAGACTGTTCCTGGATCTTCTGGAGTGAAGGTTCCTCCTCTGTCCACCAGAACCTTGAGGTCAGCATCCATGATTTATGCCTGTCCTACCAGAGGTTCTGCTAATCCCCACACTGCCCATGACTTCCAGTGCAAATCAGATTCACGGTTCTCATCTCTTTGGTGTGGAAGACTTCAGTCGCTCCTGGTCAGTTTTGGCAGCTGTGTAGGATCACGAGGTGACTTATGCTTCTGACACAGTCCTGGAAAAGGAATGGCAGTAGAAGACATTAGAAACATAGAAAACCTACAGCACAATACAGGCCCTTCGGCCCACAATGCTGTGCCAAACAAGTACTTACTTCAGAAATTACCTTGGGTTACCCATAGCCCTCTATTTTTCTGAGCTCCATGTACCTATCCAGGAGTCTCTTAAAAGACCCTATCGTATCCGTCTCCACCACCGTCGCCGGCAGCCCATTCCATGCACTCGCCATACTCTGCGTAAAAAACTTACCCCTGTCATCTCCTCTGTACCTCCTTCCAAGCACCTTAAAACTGTGCCCTCTCGTGTTAACCATTTCAGCCCTGGGAAAAAGCCTCTGATTGTCCACACGATCAATGCCTCTCATCATCTTATACACCTCTATCAGGTCACCTCTCATCCTCTGTCGCTCCAAGGAGAAAAGGCCGAGTTCACTCAACCTATTCTCATAAGGCACGCTCCCCAATCCAGGCAACATCCTTGTGAATCTCATCTGCACCCTTTCTACGGTTTCCATATCCTTCCTGTAGTGAGGTGAACAGAACTGAGCACTGTACTCTAAGTGGGGTCTGACCAGGGTCCTATATAGCTGTAACATTACCTCTCGGCTCTTAAACTCAATCCCATGATTGAATGTCCTATGCACTCAGACCCTAAGATCCCTCTGATCCTCCACACTGCCAAGAGTCTTACTATTAATACTATATTCTGCCATCATATTTGACCTACCAAAATGAACCACCTCACACTTACACGAGGAAATCTGCAGATACTGGAAATTCAAGCAACACACACAAAAAATGCTGGTGAATGCAGCAGGCCAGGCAACATCTATAGGAAGAGGTACAGTCGATGTTTTGGGCTGGGACCCTTCGTCAGGACTAACTGAAAGAAGAGATAGTAAGAGATTTGAAAGTGGGAGGGGGAGGGGGAGAACTGAAAGAAGAGATAGTAAGAGTCCCAGCAATGCCTGCCTTTTTGTCGGCTTTGTGGAACAATCCATGTTCCAAGCCTATACTGGTATCTGTCCCCCTCTTTTCCCTCGCTACATCGACAACTGCATTGGCGCTGCTTTCTGCACGCATGCTGAGCTCATTGACTTCACTAACTTTGCCTCAACTATCACCCTGCCCTCAAGTTTACCTGGTCCATTTCCAACACCTCCCTCCCCTTTCTAGATCTTTCTGTCTCTGTCTCTGAAGACAGCTTATCTACTGATGTCTATTATAAGCCTATGGACTCTCACAGCTACCTGGACTATTCCTCTTCCCACCCTGTCTTTTGCAAAAATGCCATCTCCTTCTCTCAATTCCTCCTTCTCCGCCGCATCTGCTCTCAAGATGAGGCTTTTCATTCCAGGACGAAGGAGATGTCTTCCTTTTTTAAAGAAAGAGGCTTCCCTTCTTCCACCATCAACTCTGCTCTCAAACGCATCTCTCCCATTTCACACACATCTGCTCTCACCCCATCCTCCCACCACCTCACTAGGAATAGGGTTCCCCTGGTCCTCACCTACCACCCCACCAACCTCCGGGTCCAACATATTATTCTCCGTAACTTCCGCCACCTCCAACGGGATCCCACAACTAAGCACATCTTACCGCCCACCCCCCCGCTTTCCGCAGGGATTGCTCCCTATGCGACTCCCTTGTCCATTCATTCCCCCCAATCCCTTCCCACCGAACTCCCTCCCGGCACTTATCCTTGTAAGCGGAACAAGTGCTACACATGCCCTTACACTTCCTCCCCCACCGCCATTCAGGGCCCCAGACAGTCCTTCCAGGTGAGGCGACACTTCACCTGTGAGTCGGCTGGGGTGATATACTGCGTCCGGTGCTCCCGATGTGGCCTTCTATATATTGGCGAGACCCGACGCAGACTGGGAGATCGTTTCGCTGAACACCTACGCTCTGTCCGCCAGAGAAAGCAGGATCTCCCAGTGGCCACACATTTTAATTCCATGTCCCATTCCCATTCTGATATGTCTATCCACGGCCTCCTCTACTGTCAAGATGAAGCCACACTCAGGTTGGAGGAACAACACCTTATATTCCGTCTGGGTAGCCTCCAACCTGATGGCATGAACATTGACTTCTCTAACTTCCGTTAATGCCCCACCTCCCCCTCGTACTCCATCCCTTATTTATTTATTTAATATATATTTTATATATTTTTGTTCCCCCCCCTTTTTTTCTCTTGCTCTCTCTTTTTTCTCCCTATGTCCCTCTCACTATAACTCTTTGCCTGCTCTCCACCCTCTGGGCTCCCCTCCCCCCTTCTCTTTTTCCCCAGGCTTCCCGTCCCATGATTCTTTCCCTTCTCCAGCCTGGTATCCCTTTTGCCAATCAACTGTCCAGCTCTTGGCTCCATCCCTCCCCCTCCTGTCTTCTCCTATCATTTTGGATCTCCCCTCCCCTTCCCACTTTCGAATCTCTTACTATCTCTTCTTTCAGTTAGTCCTGACGAAGGGTCCCGGTCCAAAATGTCGACTGTACCTCTTCCTATAGATGCTGCCTGGCCTGCTGCATTCACCAGCATTTTTTGTGTGTGTCACCTCACACTTATCTGGGTTGACCTCCATCTGCCACTTCTCAGCCCAGTTTTGCATCTTATCACTGTTCCGCTGTAACCTCTGACAGCCCTCCACACAATCCTCAACACCCCCAACCTTTGTGTCATCAGCAGATTTATTAACCTATCCCTCCACTTCCTCATCCAGGTCATTTATAAAAATCACAAAGAGTAAGGGTCCCAGGACAGATCCCTGAGGCACTCCACTGGTGACCGACCTCCATACAGAATATGACCTCTTCTACAACCACTCTTTGCCTCCTGTGGGCAAGCGAGTTCTGGATCCACAAAGCAATGTCCCCTCAGATCCCATGCCTCCTTACTTTCTCAATAAGCCTTGCATGGGGTACCTTACCAAATGCCTGCGTTATTCCTGAGGCACCTTTTGCCAAAACTCCCCATTTTACAACTGCTCGGTGAAAAGTGAAACCCAGCAGACTGTAAAACCTGCAGCTCTCTGGAATCCCTCCAGGCAGTGTTTGCTGTCCGAAACACTGGGAGAAGCTTCAACAGTTACTTCTGGTGGGAAGGTGGATAAGAATCAACCCAAAGAGATGAATAAACGCTTCTCGGGCTTCAGGCCAGCGTTTTGATGACAAACTCTGCCATCTTTTTAACTTGAAGCCAGAACTGGGTGAATTAGGCAGCTCGTTCAAAGAGATGTCCCAGGCAAGATGGTTCAATGTCTTCCTTCAGCGTTGGCTGAAGTTGTTGTACCCTTAGTTCTGAGCGAAAAAGTAGTTCAATCCCCACTCTCAGACCACAGGGTAGTCTGATGTTTCAGAGCAGTACGGAGGGATGTGCTGGCATTCAAATGAGACATTAAGTCAAGGCCACACCTTTTTCTCAGGTGGCAATAAAAGGGGAGGGATATTCTTTTTGGTGACCTGGCTAACATTTACTCCTATATTAACATCACTAAAACCTTATGATAGGCCATTGAACATCAAAGTCAAGTTTATAGTCATATGCACAAGTATAAAGAACATAGAACGGTACAGTATATGCCCGCTGGTCTATGATGTTGTGCCAATTTTTCAACCTACTTCAAGATCAACACACAGAAGCTGCTTGAGGAACTCAGCAGGTCAGGCAGCATCAATGGAAAAGAGTAAACATTTGACGTTTAGGGCCAAGACCTTTCTTCAGAACTGGAAAGGAAGGGGGAAGATGCCTGGGTGAAAATGTGGGGACAGGGGAAGGAGGCTAGCTAGTGACTCCAACCAACATTGCAATTGCCTCCCTGGGAAATGTGTGCACAGGCACAATTGCAGCAGCTCACATGCACAAAACATCAAGTACGCAGCATTCACAAGGAAACGTAACTTATATACAACTTTAACAAGAAAGAACACAATTAGAACAAACAAAAAGGCCACAGTAGGACATTAACTCTATTCATTATAAACACAAGAAATTCTGCAGATGCTGGAAATCCAAAGCAACACACAACAAAATGCTGGAGGAACTCGGCAAGTCAGGCAGCATCCTTAGAAATGAACAAGTAGTCAACATTTCGGGCCAAGACCCTTCACCCCTGAAGATGGTTCTCAGCCCAAGACATCGACTGTTTATTCATTTTCATGGATGCTGCCTGCTCTGCTGAGTTCCTCCAGCATTTTGTATGTGTTGCTTTGCATTTCCAATATCTTCTTTTGTTATGCCACTCAAAATAGATCATCTCATCATTGTCCTGTTGCTATTTCTGAAACGGTACTAAGTCCAAAACCAGCTGATATATATCCTGCGATGCAATAATCCTTCAAGAATAGTTTTCAACCTTGTATACCACCTACTTAACACCCTCATTTACTGTTGACACTCTTGCAAAAGTCGTCTTCCCAAGTAGCTCCCCAAAATCACTGGCGCTCTCCGCACCCGATTATGGACCCTTATATTGCACCACCCAAGTTACCCATCTTCCTCCATGCATAGACAATCCCCACACGCTCCAACCCATTCTCAACAAGACCTCTGCGGTAATGATGGGGGCGGCACTGTCAGGGAGGGGAGCCAGTCAGATGCAACACCAGCCTTGACTCTGTGCACGCCGGGAGCGTTCAGCAACCCAGTCTCCCCGTGTACCGTCCTGCAGAGCCGTCATCCTGTTCAGTAAAGAGGTGGCACTGGCTCTTGATTCTGCTTGAACCTTTCAAGATTGCTTAATGTCATTTCCAGATCATAAGTGTGTGGCGCGTGGCCAAGTTGTTAGGGCATTGGACTAGCGATCTGAAGATCGTGGGTTCGAGCCTCGGTGTGTGTCCTTGAGCAAGGCACTTAACTACAGAATGCTCCAGTCTCCCCACCCACTCACGCTCAATGGCTGAGTGATATTATGTCCTGTTTAGACCTTGAAAAGATGCGTTATTCACTTCTTAATTCGGACATAAAGTTTCATAAGGTGTGGGGAGCTTTTCTGGGGGTTAACTCCTCTTTAGGTTAAGTTGATCTTTTTTTTTTGTATGCTACAATCCCTTACTTTCAGCTTTTTTTCCCTGTAAGTTTTACAGTTTTTTGTTGTGAATTACATTATAGTTTTGGTAGTCAGCATTATATTTTCTTTTTTCTTATAAATATTTACAGCTCTGTGGGGTTGAATGCTCCGATTAATTTTTTTTCTTTTATACACAGAAATGGTTGGTCTGGGTTTTTTTTTAAGTGGGAGGTTGGGGTGGATTCTAATCTTACGTGATTTTATGTTAGGTGCTTTTTTTTATTGTTATGAATTGTATATTGGACATGTTTGTTTTGCACTGTAAAAATCTCCATTTTGTTGATGATTTTTTTTTCTGTAGCTCTATTGTAGAAATGCATAAAAAAAATTAATTTTTAAGAAAAACAGTGCTCCAGCTGAGAATGGGTACCGGCAAAAATGCTGGGGGTTAACCCCGTGATAGACTGGCGTCCTATCTTGGCGGGGGGGGGCTGGCGGGGGAGTTTCGTACTCTCAGTCTCTTCACTCCACGGAAACCGGCATAAACACCGGCCTGATGGGCCACAAGGCTCGTGACAGACTTTAATCTTAATCAGAACATAATTGTAAAGGAGAACAAAATAATTCTTACTCCAAAGCAGCACAAAAAAACATAGTGAAATTAAAAAATGCAATAATAAAAAACAGAATAAACATGAATTCAAAAGATAGCCTACTGTATATAGATAGATTGATTATATGCCCATAAAGTGACACTAGACACAGGAGCTTTTATACATAAGGTGACTCTGACAGGAAGTGATAAAGTCGTGGTGGTGAGGGGTGTGCTGGGGTGGGTTAGTGGGTGGAGGTACTGATCAGCTTTACTACTTGCCAGCCAATCAAAGCACTTCATGAAGATTGACGAGTGTGCCTCCCGGCGGTGGTCGCTTAGTTCTGAAGATGTAGATTTCTTTGGTACCGGGATGGTGGCGGCTGATTTGAAGCACGTGGGGACAGCAGCCTGGATGAGTGGAAGTGCTGAAGGTGTCCGTGAGCCGCTGTGTGTGGTAAACCATGTATATATGTTGTAACTGGGTAACCTGTCTGGACACGCCCCTCTGCTGACTGCTCCTGTGGTTCCTCCCACAGACCCCTGAATAAAGGCGATTGTGCCACTGCTCCTCCTCTCAGTCCAGGGCATGGACGAGGTCCCATTTTACTGTTAATAAAAGCCTTTCAGTATTTACTCTACTTCCAGTCTTTTAGAGTAATCGATAGTGCATCACTGTGCACACCGTCTTCTTCGTTTTCCTCTCCCTCCGTCATTCCAAAGGTCCAAAGCACTGAGTGAAGAGATTTCTCCTCTAGTCTGTGTAGAGATCTCTTCAGTCAGAGAGCAGTGAGTCTTTGGGGATATTCTGCACCCTGTTGGGCTGCGGAGGCTCAGTGATTAGGTTTCAGGAGATTAAAGGAATAGAGGGCTCAGGGGAAAGGGCAGGAAAGTGGTGTGGAGGTACAAAATCAGCCATGGTGAATTGATGTTGCAGAGTTGAACCTCCTCCCTCTCTTTTAATTGGTTTATTTATTGGCACGTGTACCAAGATATAGTGAAAAGCTTTGTTTTGAATGCCATCCAGACAGATCACTGTGAATAAAAGACAGCACAAAAGAACGTAAGAAATAGGATCAGGAGTCGGCCATCTGGCCCACTGGGCCTGCTCTGCTATTCGATAAGATCATGGTTGATCTGACCATCGACTCATCTCCACCTACCTGCCTTTTCCCCTACTCTGGGAAATTCCCTTACTATGCAAAAGTCTATCCAACTTTGTCTTAAATATATTTACTGAGGTACCCTCCACTGCTTCATTGGGCAGAGAATTCCACAGATTCACCCCTCTTTGGGAAAAGCAGTTTCTCCTTATCTCCATCCTTGTCATAGAGCAGTGGCTAGGAACGGACCCAAGTGCAAGACACAGACACTGAAGTACTAGGGACTGGACTAGGATACAGAGCGAGGGCAAGGTCATGGACACGAAAACTGGGAACCCGGAACAGGACTGGACAAGAGAGCTAGGAGCCCGGGCTTTTGGACTCTGAGCCAGAGACTGGACAAGGACCCAGAACCTGGGTCTTGCCTCTGGTTCAGACCCCAGAACCAGGCAAGGACGAGGCTGGAGTCTTCAGGCTTGAGGCTAGGCAGGAGGCTGGAGTCTTCAGGCTTCAGGCGAGGCTTGGCAGGAGGCTGGAAACGAGACGAGGCAAGGCTTGGCAGGAGGCTGGAAACTTGAGACGAGGCAAGGCTTGGCAGGAGGCTGGAGACTGGAGGCAGGAGACTTGAGGCGAGGCGAGTCGAGGCTGGAGGCAGGAGACTTGAGGTGAGGCAAGGCTGGAGGCTGGAGTCTTCAGGCTTGAGGCTAGAGGCGAGGCTTGGCAGGAGGCAGGAAACTGGAGTCTTCAGGCTTGAGGCTAGATGCTAGAGATGTGAGGCAAGGCTTGGCAGGAGGCAGGAGGCTGGAGGCTGGAGTCTTCAGCAGGAGGCCGGAGTCTTCCGGCCTGGGGCTAGGCAGGAGGCCGGAGTCTTCCGGCCTGGGGCTAGGCAGGAGGCCGGAGTCTTCAGGCTTGAGGCTAGGCAGGCTCCTCCTGGGCAGGGCGTGGTTCACCTGGGCAGGGCGCGGTACTCCTGGGCAGGGTGCGGATCACCACCCCACCGAGGCATGGAACAAGAAGGGACAGAACCAACCACAGGTAATGGCAAGACGGCCTGGCTTACCCGACGGAGGCAAGGGACAGGAAGGGACAGAACCAACCGCAGGTAATGGCAAGACTGGCTTACCTGGGCAGAGGCAAGGGACAGGAAGGGAGCTAGGTACAGGGTGGCTCCAGGACAAGACTGCAGGCGAGATGAGGTGAGAGTTACCAGCACGACAAGGCAAGGCTTCAGGCAATGCAAGGGTGAGACAAGAACTTCAGGTGAGGCGAGAGTTACCGGCAAGACAAGGCAGGGCTTCAGGCCAGGAAACAGAAGGCAGAAGAAGGGATACAGGGAGTAAGGACAAGAACAATCCAGCAGCCACGCCCTGGTCTCTGAAGGTATTAATGCAGTCAGCCCCAACGAGCTGCCTCAATTAGAGCTCAACAAGAACAGAAACAGGGTAGACAGGAAAACCAGGAGCAAGGGTCAATGGACTGGACTGTGAACCGGAATACGGAGTTCACGGACCAGACCATGACAATCCTAAATTTACTCCCCCAAACCTTGAGGCTATGTCCCCTAGTTCTAATCTCACCTACCAGTGGAAACAACTTTCCTGCCTCTGTCTTATTTATCCCTTTCAGAATTGTATATGTTTCTATTAGATCTCCTTTCACCCTTCTGAATTCCAGTGAGTACAGTCCCAGGCAGCTCAATCTCTCCTCGTGGTCCAACCCTCTCATCTCTAGAATCAACCTAGTAAACCTCCTCTACACTACCTCCAAAGCCAGTATATCCTTCCTCAAGTAAGGAGACCATTCTCGCTTCCCTCTTACTTCTCTTCTTCTTACCTGTCTAAAACCTCCCTCTAGTGCCCCTCCTCCTTCTCTTTCTCCTCTCCTATCAGATTCCTTTCATCTTCAGCCATTTACCTTTTCCACCTATCACTTCCCAGCTTCTCACTTCATTCCCCCACCCCGACCCACCTATCACCTTCCACCCTGAACTCCTTCCCCCGCCCCCCCCATACCACCTAATTCTGGGTTCTACCCCCCTCCTTTCCAGTTCCGATGAAAAGCTCTTGGACCAAAAGGCCAACACTTTATTCATTTCCACAGATGCTGCCTGACCTGCTGAGTTCCTCCAGCATTTTGTATGTGTCACTGCAGAATATAGCGTCACAATTACAGAAAAAGATGCTGTAAAGGTAGACAATAAGGTATGTGAGGTCACGATGAAGTGATTTGAGTGATCGGGAGTTCATTTCTGTCGTACAAGAGGGCTTTGCTTTCACTTCTAAAGTACTTTGTAAAGCCCATTCAGTTCTCTATAAACAGTCATATTTCCTGTCTCTGCCATAAGGCGAGCTTACAACTGCTAGGTTCTTAATGGGTTAATGACAAATGAGTGCTTCTGGAGGGTAGCACTGTGTCTTTTGCTTTATATGTGGAAAATTGACCTTCTAGGACCTTCTGGCATATCCTCTATCCTACCAGGCTGAATCATGGTTATTGCTACTGAGTTCCTCTTCCCCTTCATTTCATGCTGAGACCGGTTTTGGAGAACTGCCAGGCTGTTGTCCCTTCAAAGTGACTCAACCATGGGGAGAGAGGTTTGTACCTCATGCACATGCCTGATGCTGGCTTGGTGCCCACAGTCCCCTGATGTCCTGTGACTACTGAAGAAGTCGGGAAGAGATGAGTAATGCTTCAGTTTTATCGCTGACTCACCTCTGGCTCTCCCCACCAAACCGACAAAGGATTCCAACCCAAGGCACACTGGACACGTTGCACGTCTAATGAACTCGCCCTGTGGTTACGCGTATAATGAACTCGCCCTGTGAGAGCACTGCCTTGCTGGCCTTTGAATTACAAACAGAAGCAAGGGTTTATTTACCAAAGTGCCGCTGCTCCCATCATGGTACAATGAACCATGTACGTTCTGGTGGTGCCTTTTTGACCCTTCAAATTATTCATTTCCAATTTCATAATCCCTCCAAGAGGATCACAACCTTGTCATTAGATTTAGAGGCTTGCGAGCCTCAAAACCCCAGGGAGCCATGTTGGCTGGAGTCAGGGCTTTTCGTCTTGGCTCTTGGTGGGGTCACCCATGCCAAACAGGTCAAAGGGTTAAAGGTCAGACTAAGAGTGGACCACTGCTCCGCCAGTTCAGGGGGTGGGGGTGGGGCTAACAACCCTGACTGGCAAAACAAACTGTTACAGAAACAGCAATGAAAAATTCTTCTACATCTGAGTGTGACAGTATTCCTGAGTCTCCACCTGGGACTCACATGACTGACAGGAGTGAAAACCGAGAGGAAGCTACTGACACGACGAAGGAAGCCCTGAACATCACCAGGGACGGCAAACCTTCATTGCTGCCCTAAACACCAGCGGCGTAATGGGCAGTAAGTCATTTCATTATTAGGCACATTTCCTCAGGTTTGAACAAATTTTCAGCAAATGTACCTGCTTGTTTCAATAAATGACCTCAAAGGAAATGGAACTGATAAAAAGATAGAAGGTTCAGCCACTGCACCTGCCATCGGTTTCATTTTCCACTAGATACGTGGAAAATTAAACCAATGGTGAGTGCAGTGGCTGAAAGCTCTGGCAGGCACGGCACACATCGAGCGGCGTATTGAATGGGACAGCTCACTAACGATTGGTAGTGTGGGCATGGGGCAGGCAGGAGGTTCTCATTTCTCAGACAGTCCCCTGGGATGACACTTCTACTCCAGTTCTAGGCAGTGGAAGATGCCTGGGTGTGAATACCGGCAACTCTGGGTGACTGTTCCACACCTGACTGGCTGCATCACTGCCTGGTACGGGAACTGTACTTCCCTCGATCGCAGGACTCTGCAGAGAGTGGTGCCAGGCGGGCGGCTGGTGAATCCCAGTTCAAGATTTCCCAGCTTGATTCATCTTGTAGAAGGGGGAACAGCTTGTTAGGTGCTGGGGATTAGAGCAAGTGGGCCATTATTCTGGTGGGGTTGGAAAGAATGGGACTTTATTCTAGTGGGGTCAGAGCGAGCGGGATATTATTCTAGTCGGGTTAGAGCGAGTGGGACGTTATCCTACTGGGGTCAGAGCGAGCGGGACGTTATTCTAGTGGGGTCAGAGCGAGCAGGACGTTATTCTAGTGGGGTCAGAGCGAATAGGACATTATTCTAGTGGGGTCAGAGCGAATGGGACATTATTCTAGTCGGGTTAGAGCAAGTGGGACGTTATCCTACTGGGGTCAGAGCAAGCGGGACATTATTCTAGTGGGGTCAGAGCGAGCGGGACGTTATCCTAGTGGGGTCAGAGCGAGTGGGACCTTATTCTAGTGGGGTTAGAGCGGACGGGACGTTATTCTAGTGGGGTTAGAGCGAATGGGACGTTATCCTAGTGGGGTTAGAGCGAGCGGGACGTTATTCTAGTGAGGTTAGAGCAGACGGGACGTTATTCTAGTGGGGTTAGAGCAAACGGGACGTTATTCTAGTCGGGTTAGAGTGGACGGGACGTTATTCTAGTGGAGTTAGAGGGAGCAGGACGTTACTTTAGTGGGGTCAGAGCGAGTGGGACATTATTCTAGTGGGGTCAGAGCGAGTGGGACGTTATTCTAGTGGGGTTAGAGCGAATGGGACATTATTCTAGTGGGGTTAGAGCGAATGGGACGTTATCCTAGTGGGGTTAGAGTGAGCGGGACATTATTCTAGTGGGGTTAGAGCAAGTGGGACATTATTCTAGTGGGGTTAGAGCGAGTGGGACGTTATCCTACTGGGGTCAGAGCGAGCGGGACATTATTCTAGTGGGGTCAGAGCGAATGGGACATTATTCTAGTCGAGTTAGAGCAAGTGGGACGTTATTCTAGTGTGGTCAGAGCGAGTGGGACGTTATCCTAGTGGGGTCAGAGCGAGCGGGACCTTATTCTAGTGGGGTTAGAGCGGACGGGACGTTATTTTAGTGGGGTTAGAGCGAATGGGACGTTATCCTAGTGGGGTTAGAGCGAGCATGGGGTTAGAGCGAGCAGGACGTTATTCTAGTGAGGTTAGAGCAGACGGGACGTTATTCTAGTGGGGTTAGAGCAAACGGGACGTTATTCTAGTCGGGTTAGAGTGGACAGGACGTTATTCTAGTGGAGTTAGAGGGAGCAGGACGTTACTTTAGTGGGGTCAGAGCGAGTGGGACGTTATTCTAGTGGGGTTAGAGCAAATGGGACATTATTCTAGTGGGGTTAGAGCGAATGGGATGTTATCCTAGTGGGGTTAGAGTGAGCGGGACATTATTCTAGTGGGGTTAGAGCGAGTGGGACATTATCCTAGTGGGGTTAGAGCGAGCAGGACATTATTCCAGTGGGGTCAGAGCGAGCGGGACGTTATTCTAGTGGGGTCAGAGTGAATGGGACGTTATTCTAATGGGGTTAGAGCGAGCGGGACGTTATTCTATTGGGGTTAGAGTGAGTGGGACATTATTCTGGTGGGGTTAGAGTGAGCGGGACATTATTCTAGTGGGGTTAGAGTGAGTGGGACATTATTCTAGTGGGGTTAGAGTGAGTGGGATGTTAGGTTGATGAGAGTTAGAGTGAGTGGGACAGTCTGATGGGTTAAAGTGAATGGGACAATAGTCTGGTGGAACAATTAGTGACTGACAGTCACAGCAGGCCATTTTTCGGTCACGTCACATTTACCTGTCTCTTTACCAGTTTGCTGTGATCCTGTTGAAGCCCCAACCAGACCTATCAGGCAGACTATGCATTGTTCAGCAAATATCAGTGGCACTGGGGAGGAGGGGGGAGGGGGGATGTGTCCATTTCCCATGCAACCACAGCCCGGGGATGTCAGCAGTAAAACCACATCACTACTGCTGATCCTCTGTGAGCCCAAGGTCATCGTCTGCACAACAATTTGTTGGTAACGAAACCTATCATAATGGAAGGCTGTATTATAAATGCAAGTTCATTTTAACTTCAGGGTCTTCATAGGTTACAGTAGGGGTTTCATTCCTGTGAAGTGTTTGTAACCCAAAGTTTGAAATGCAGCCTGAAGATGCCTGCAGCATGCAGTAGTTGGCAAAGTCATCCCACCGAGCTCGCAGGCGCTAACTCATACGCACGGGCTTTTCATACGTCAAGCAGGGGAAGAGCTGAAATCAGATTTTCTACATTTAAGGTGCCGTGGATAAGCATCACGTGTTTTTAGTTCTGCCTTCTTCTTCGTGGGGGTTCGTGTTTCTCAGCTAGTTAATCCAGTGACATGAAAAATAATGCAGAAAGTTGAGTTCAGCTCTCACTGGGGCTTTTGGGGAAACAGGTTAAATCAGCTATTTCAGTTAAAATAGTCGTTTCACATGTCTCTTTTTTTGGGGAAGGAAGACCCTGTTCTGTGCTGAGCTGGCTCCCGTGTGACTCCAACTCCGAGTGGAAGCTTTCCTGCTGTTCTCTGTCTGAACTACACTTTCATATGCACAAGACCCAGTATGGATGTTTCTCTGAGGAAAGGAGCAGAGCCTGGAGAGGTGTGTTTAATGACTGCCTATCAAGATAGATGGTCGGTGGCCTGGGGTGCAATTCTTGGGACTTTAGTTAGTTATTTCTTTGGGAGAAATGATAGAATAGTTCATTCTGTTCTTTTCTTTTTTTTTATCTACAGCACATTACAGACCCTTTGGCCCACAATGTTGTGCTGACCATGTAACCTACGCTAGAAACTGCCTAGAATTTCCCTACCGCATTGCCCTCTATTTTTCGAAGCTCCATGTACCTACCCAAGAAGCTCGTCACCACCGCCGCCAGCAGTGCATCCCACCACTCTCTGTGTGAAAAACTTACCCCTGACATCTCCTCTGTACCTACTTCCAAGCACCTTAAAACTCGTGTTAGCCATTTCAGGCCTGGGAAAAAGCCTCTGGCCATCAACACAATCAATGCCCCTCATCACCTTATATATCTCTATCAGGTCGCCTCTCATCCTCTGTCACTTCAAGGAGAAAAGGCCGAGTTCTCTCAACCTATTCTCATAAGGTACGCCTTCCAATCCAGGCAACATCCTTGTAAATCTCCTCTGCACTCTCTCTGTAGTATCCACATCCTTCCTGTAGTGAGGTGACCAGAACTGAACGCAGTACTCCAAGTGGGGTCTAACTAAGGTCTTATATAGCTGTAACATTACCTCATGGCTCTTGAACTCAATACTACGGTTGATGAAGGCCACACACCGTATGTCTTATTAACAACACTGTCAACAGTCCTTAACAACGGTTTCAACAGTAGGTTACAGTAGGGTTTCAGTTGTTAATCTCCCAAGAACAAATTAGCTATCCAAACTTAGAGAAATAGGACTATTATCGGCTACTTACTGTGCCCATGGTTTGTTCTTCATCAAATTATGGTATTGCTTTGCACTGCTGTAACTATATGTTATAATTATGTGGTTCTGTCAGTGTTAGTCTTTGGTTTGTCCTGTTTTCTGTGCTATCACTCTGGAGAAACATTGTATCATATCTTAATGCATGTTAGCATTTCTAAATGACAATGAAAGAGGACTGAATGTTCTCATAATCTAAAGCAGAACATGAAGCTGCATGATCGTGGCAAAAGTACAACCGGTTCCTTTGAGTCCCTGAGTTTAAAATCCATTTTCCTCTCCCGGTTTGGCCTGTTTGTGACTCCTGTCCTGCAAGGAGCAACCACCCACCTAAAGCGGCTTCAAGAAGGCAGCCCTCAGTCATTTGGGGGACCAGACTGGTAACGTTCACAACCAATGAACGATTATTTTTTAAAATAATTATTTTTAATATTTTTTTCAGATACACAGCACAGCAACCAGTTCGTGCAAGCATTTCCTGGGACACGGGAGGATGCAGATGCTGGAATGTGGAGCAAACAATTCCAGAGGGGTAGTCGACATTTTCCTCGGCTCCGTAGACGGCTGTCAGACCTGCCGAGTCTCACCAGCAGTTTGGTTTTGCAGGTACAGGTAGTCATAATGGCCGGGCTGAGAGCAGAGTTTTAAAAGTGTTCTACAGCAGCACCTAGTGGCCAGAGTTTGGGCGTGCAGATACGTTAATCCGAGCAATCTCACTGCCAGCAGTCACCCCAAACAGGACCCCATCTGGTCAGGATGCACCTGGCCTATCTTGCTGCTTGAACTGTCCTGGACTACAGTCGTGAGACCTTGGCTGTACCATTCAAGAGTTCCCTGACACCTTCGAAAGTTGTCAATCTAAAAAAAATAAAAGTAATTCAAAATGAAACTTCCTTATAATTTTTTAGAAGATAGCAAATCAGCTAAAAAGTTTTAAATAATTAAAAACAGAAAATCAGAAACAAATAATCAGAAAAACAAAACATAAAAGGATCTTCTTGCCTTTACCCCTGTCTGCTACAGGATCTGAGAACCACATGAATCACAGCAAGATGGACTCCACCAAAAACGGCAGTCCAGATGTGGACAAGAGGAATTCTGCAGATGCTGGAATTTCAAGCAACACGCATCAAAGTTGCTGGTGAATGCAGCAGGCCAGGCAGCATCTCTAGGAAGAGGTACAGTCGACATTTCGGGCCCAGACCCTTCGTCAGGACTAACTGAAGGAAGAGTTAGTAAGAGATTTGAAAGTGGGACGGGGAGGGGGAGATCTGAAATGAAAGGAGAAGACAGGAGGGGGAGGGATGGAGCCAAGAGCTGGACAGGTGATTGGCAAAGGGGATATGACAGGATCATGGGACAGGAGGCCCAGGGAGAAGGAAAAAAAGGCGGGGGGAACCCAGAGGACGGGCAAGGCGTATAGTCAGAGGGACAGAGGGAGAAAGAGGGGAGTGAGAGAAAGAATGTGTGTATAACAATAAATAATGGATGGGGTATGAGGGGGAGGTAGGGCATTAGCGGAAGTTAGAGAAGTCGATGTTCATGCCATCAGGTCGGAGGCTACCCAGACGGAATATAAGATGTTGTTCCTCCAACCTGAGTGTGGCTTCATCTTTACAGTAGAGGAGGCCGTGGATAGACATGTCAGAATGGGAATGGGATGTGGAATTAAAATGTGTGGCCACTGGGAGATCCTGCTTTCTCTGGCAGACAGAGCGTAGGTGTTCAGCAAAGCGGTCTCCCAGTCTGCGTCGGGTCTCACCAATATATAGAAGGCCACATCGGGAGTACTCATGCCATCAGGTTGGAGGCTACCCAGAAGGAATATAAGGTGTTGTTCCTCCAACCTGAGTGTGGCTTCATCTTTACAGTAGAGGAGGTATAAGGTGTTGTTCCAAGGTGCTCCCGATGTGGCCTTCTATATATTGGCGAGACCCGACGCAGACTGGGAGACCGCTTTGCTGAACACCTATGCTCTGTCCGCCAGAGAAAGCAGGATCTCCCAGTGGCCACACATTTTAATTCCACATCCCATTCCCATTCTGACATGTCTATCCACTGCCTCCTCTACTGTAAAGATGAAGCCACACTCAGGTTGGAGGAACCACACCTTATATTCCGTCTGGGTAGCCTCCAACCTGATGGCATGAACATCAACTTCTCTAACTTCCGCTAATGCCCCACCTCCCCCCCCCGTACCCCATCAGTTATTTATTTTTATACACACATTCTTTCTCTCACTCTCCTTTTTCTCCCTCTGTCCCTCTGACTATACTCCTTGCCCATCCTCTGGGTCCCCCCCCTCCCCCTTGTCTTTCTCCCTGGGCCTCCTGTCCCATGATCCTCTCATATCCCCTTTGCCAATCACCTGTCCAACTCTTGGCTCCATCCCTCCCCCTCCTGTCTTCTCCTATCATTTCGGATCTCCCCCTCACCCTCCCACTTTCAAATCTCTTACTAGCTCTTCCTTCAGTTAGTCCTGACGAAGGGTCTCGGCCTGAAACATTGACTGTACCTCTTCCTACAGATGCTGCCTGGCCTGCTGCATTCACCAGCAACTTTGATGTGTGTTGCTTGAATTTCCAGCATCTGCAGAATTCCTGATGTTTCCATCCAGATTCCACTGGGAATGTCAAATCTGAAAGCATCCAGCGGACAGGGGATTTATTTTCTTGCTAATAGGAAGGCTGAGCAATGCACACAAAATGCTGAAGGAGCTCATTAAGTCAGGCAGATGTGTGGAGGGGAATAAACAGTCGGCGTTTTAGCCCAATGCCCTTCATCAGGACTGAAAAGGAAGCGGGCGAGAGCCAGAATAAGGATTTGGGGGCAGGGGAGAGAGTACAACCTGGTGGGTGATAGGTGAGACTAGGTGAGGGGTAAAATGCCTCTCACCTTTCACCTGCAAGCTTGTGCTCCTTCCCTTCCTTCCCCTCCCTCCACCTTCGTACATCTGCCTTCTTCCTTCCCCTCCCTCCACCTTCGTACATCTGCCTTCTTCCTTCTCAGTCCTGACGGAAAGATGATGGATGCTGGCTTTCTATGACAGCGTTTCACGTAGACGTGGTCGATGGTTGGAAGCGCTTTATCGCTGATGTGCTGGGCAGAATCCACTACCTTTTGCCGGATTTTCCATTCAAAGGCATTGGTGTTTCCATACCAGGCTGTGATGCAGCCTGTCAGTATACTCTCCACCACACATCTACAGAGGTTGACAAAGTTTTAGGTGCCATGGCAAATCTCCGTAGACTCCTTATCACAATTGCACTTACATTTGGGTCCAGGACAGGTCCTCTGAAATAGTAACACCCAGGAATTTAAAGTTACTAAACCTCTCCAACTCTGATCTTCCGATGAGGACAGGCTCATGGACCTATAGACCATAAGATATAGGAGTGTAATTATGCCACTTGGCCCATTGAGTTTGGTTCTCCATTTCATCATGGCTGATCCAGTTTTTCCTCTCAGCCCCAATCTCCTGCCTTCTTCCCGTATCTCTTCACAGCCTGACTAATCAAGAATCTATCAATCTCTGTCTTAAATATACATAAAGGCAGATATCCCACCTCCCCGGAAGTTCCGGAAGTCTCGCGCATATTGATAGCGGCTCCCTGACGCCCGCAAGTTATCTACAATTTCCCGGAAATTGATTTTTTTTGAGAGCCAGCGCGCGCAAGAGAGCGCAATACATCTCATTCTCTTGTGTGTGAAAGAGAGAGTGAGAGAGAGAGAAAAACACGGCATGGCAGAGTGTTCCAAAAACAGAAAATATAAAACATACCTCACCCCAGACTACCCTAAAGTGTACCCCTGCCTAATAGGGACCAAAAATAATGACAGTGTTGCTCGCTGCACTGTTAGCAACAGCGACTTTTCTATTGCCCATGGTGGGTTAAGACTGTAAAAGACATGTTGAGGTGAGTTTAACAGGTGTCATTCATTCATTGGCACAGCTAACGTTATTTAAACTAGCTGGCTAGCTGCTAAGGAGCTACTCTATTGCAGACATCCCACCTCTCCCGGAAGTTCCGGAAGTCTCCCGCAAATTGATGGTACTACCTCCCTGAAATGAGTTTTTGCAGGGTGGGATGTCTGCATAAAGGCTTGGCCTCCACAGCTGCCTGTGGCCTGTGACCTCTGGTTTCCCTTTCCTGAAGTCTATAATCAGTTCCTTGATCTATATTGAATGAGAGGTTGTTGTTATGACCCCACTCAGCCAAATTTTCAATCTCCCTCTATTATGCTCGTTTGTCACCACCTTTGATTCAGCCCACAATAGTGGTGTCATCGGCAAACTTGAATATGGTACCGGAGCTGTGCTTATCCAATCATAGGTGTAAAATGACTTGAGCAGGGGGGTGAAGCACACTGTCCTGGGGTCTACCTGTGATACTTTATACTTTATTGTTGCCAAACATTTGATAATAGAACGTACAATCATCACAGTGACATTTGATTCTGCGCTTCGTGCTCCCTGGAGTACAAATCAATAGTAAATATTAAAAATTTAAGTTTTAAATCATAAATAGAAAACAGAAAAGGGAAAGTAAGGTAGTGCAAAAAAAAAACCCAGAGGCAGGTCTGGATATTTGGAGGGTATGGCCCAGATCCGGGTCACGATCCATTCAGCAGTCCTATCACAGTTGGAAAGAAGCTGTTCCCAAATCTGGCCGTATGAGTCTTCAAGCTCCTGAGCCTTCTCCTGGCGAGAAGAGGGATGAAAAGTGGGTCGTGTCCTTGATTATCCTGGCAGAACTGCCCTGACAGGGCGCGGTGCAGCGTGAGTCCATGGACAGAAGATTGGTTTGTGTGATGTGCTGGGCTGTGTTCATGATCTTCCGCAGCTTCTTCCAGTCTTGGACAGAACAACTTCCATACCAGGTTGTGATGCACCCTAGAAGAATGCTTTCTATGGTGCATCTATAAAAATTAGTGAGGGTTTTAGGGGACAGGCCAAATTTCTTTCGCTTTTTCAGGAAGTAAAGGATCTGATAGACTTTCTTGGCAGTGGACTCAACTTGGTTGGACCAAGTCAGGTCGTTTGTGATATTGACCCCGAGGAACTTAAAGCCGATTGACTAAAGCTCTGTGATTTTGTATTACTTATATATTTTATATTTCTTATTGTGAACTATTTAAAATTTTACGTATCTCACTGTGCTACTGCCGCAAAACAGCAAATTTCATGACACATGTCGGAGATAATAAAATTGAGTCTGATTCTCAGTGGGCCTGTTCTGTGCTGCCTCACTCCCTGCTGTCCGGGGCATCGGTGTCCCGTCCCCTAAATCCCAGTCACGGCGCCGGGGAAGAGGGGCAAAGGCAACCCGCGACCCCCACACCGGACCAACCTGCTGCCGCCGACCGACTCGCCCCGTCACGGCTCCAGGCCCGGCGCCGTCACCGATTGCGTCAAACGTCACTTTCCGACGCTGCGTCGCCAACCGGAGCGCGGTGGGGAGGGGGCGGGGGTCGCTGGAGGGGTGGGCGGTGAGTGGGGGGTTGGGGGGGGGAATCCGATTGCCTTAGCGCTCCCTCTACAGGCTGATCTCCACATCACATCGGCTCCCTAACATCGGGGTCGTGTCTTCGTCGGGTTCGTCAGGCGCGGCTCCAGGGAGCCCTTCACCGTTCCGAACTATTCTCTCTCAATGCATCCCCTGCCGAATCCCTTTCAGTTTGGTTTTTCCATGAACCCATTCTACCCGACTATTTACAATTGCCGGTTGATCTGCAGACATCCCACCCTGCAAAATCTCACTTCGGGGAGGCGGCATTTCATACATCTCATTCTTCTCGTGTGTGTGTGTGTGTGAGAGAGAGAGAAAGAAAGAGAAAAACACGCCATGGCAGAGTGTTCCCAAAAAAGAAAATATAAAACGTACCTCACCCCAGACTACCCTAAAGCGTACCCCTGCCTAATAGGGATCAAAAATAATGACAGTGTTGCTCGCTGCACTGTTTGCAACAGTGATTTTTCTATTGCCCATGGTGGGTTAAGACTGTAAAAGACATGTTGAGGTGAGTTTAACAGGTGTCATTCGTTCATTAGCATAGCAAACGTTATTTAAACTAGCTGGCCAGCTGCTAAGGAGCTACTCGATTGCAGACATCCCACCTCTCCCGGAAGTCTCCTGCAAATTGATGGTACTACCTCCCTGAAATGAGTTTTTGCAGGGTGGGATGTCTGCATAAAGGCTTGGCCTCCACAGCTGCCTGTGGCCTGTGACCTCTGGTTTCCCTTTCCTGAAGTCTATAATCAGTTCCTTGATCTATATTGAATGAGAGGTTGTTGTTATGACCCCACTCAGCCAAATTTTCAATCTCCCTCTAGTATGCTCGTTCGTCACCACCTTTGATTCGGCCCACAACAGTGGTGTCATCGGCAAACTTGAATATGGTACCGGAGCTGTGCTTATCCAATCATAGGTGTAAAATGACTTGAGCAGCGGGGTGAAGCACACTGTCCTATATACTTTATACCTTATTGTCTTCAAACAATTAATACTAGAGCGTACGATCATCACAGCGATATTTGATTCTGCGCTTCGCGCTCCCTGGAGTACAAATCGATAGTAAATATTAAGAATTTAAATTATAAATCATAAGTAGAAAACAGAAAAGGGAAAGTAAGGTAGTGCAAAAAAAACCGAGAGGCAGGTCCGGATAGTTGGAGGGTACGGCCCAGATCTGGGTCAGGATCCATTCAGCAGTCTTATCACAGTTGGAAAGAAGCTGTTCCCAAATCTGGCCGTATGAGTCTTCAAGCTCCTGGGCCTTCTCCTGGAGGGAAGAGGGATGAAAAGTATGTTGGCTGGGTGGGTCGTGTCCTTGACTATCCTGGCAGCACTGCTCCAACAGCGTGCGGTGTAAAGTGAGTCCAAGGATGGAAGATTGGTTTGTGTGATGTGCTGGGCTGTGTTCATGATCTTTTGCATCTTCCTCCGGTCTTGGAGAGGACAACTTCCATACCAGGTTGTGATGCACCCTAGAAGAATGCTTTCTACGGTGCATCTATAAAAATTAGTGAGGGTTTTAGGGGACAGGCCAAATTTCTTTAGCTTTCTCAGGAAGTAAAGGCGCTGGTGGGCCTTCTTGGCAGTGGACTCTGCTTGTTTGGACCAAGTCAGGTCATTTGCGATGTTGACCCCAAGGAACTTAAAGCTGATTGATTAAAGCTCTGTGGTTTTGTATTACTTATATATTTTATATTTCTTATTGTAAACTATTTTAAATTTTATGTACCTCACTGTACTGCTGCCGCAAAACAGCAAATTTCATGACACATGTCGGAGATAATAAGATTGATTCTCATTCTCAGTAGGTTGTTCTGCGGTGCCTCACTCCCTGCTATCCTCCCTCCAGCCTGTAGAGGGAGCGCTCAGGCAATCGGATTCCCCCCCCCCAACCCCAACCCCACCCCCCCCCCCACTCACCGCCCACCCCTCCAGCGACCCCCGCCCCTCACCGCGCTCCGGTTGGCGACGCAGCGTCGGAAAGTGACGTTTGACGCAATCGGTGACGGCGCCGGGCCTGGAGCCGTGACGGGGCGAGTCGGTCGGCGGCAGCAGGTTGGTCCGGTGTGGGGGACGCGGGTCGTTTGAAATGCCTTTGCCCCTCTTCCCCGGCGCCGTGACTGGGATTTAGGGGACGGGACACCGATGAACCAGGTGGTGATCCCGGGCCGCCGCGTCCCCCACACCTTCGCAGAACTCTCGGTTCAGCCGCGCCTCCAGACACCTCCCGTCACATTTTCCCCGCGCCTTGCCTTGACCTTTTACCGATTTCCCACAGTCTTCATCCCGTCTTCCGTAAACGTCCACATCAGATCGGCTGCCTTGCATCGGAGTCGGGTTCGTCAGGCGTGGCTCCAGGGAGCCCTTCACCGTTCCGAACTATTCTCTCTCAATGCATCCCCTGCCAAATCCCTTTCAGTTTGGTTTTTTCCATTAACCCATTCTACCCCACTATTGACAATTGCCGGTTGATCTGTAGACATCCCACCCTGGAAAAACTCACTTCAGGGAGGTGGCAGCACCATCCCGGCCCGTCGACCTCAAAGGGTGTACAGGTTTCCCCCGCTTTTCAAACGTTCGCTTTACGAAACTTCGCTGTTATGAAAGACCTATATTAGTTACCTGTTTTCGCTAACAGAAGGTGTTTTCACTGTTACGAAAAAAAAGCAGCGCGCCGCGCGCCCCAAGCAGCCGCTTTCCCCCGGATTCGGAACTGCATTCTCGCCGGCATTGCTTAAACACGTGCCTGTGAGCAGCCGTTTGCAAGGTGAGTTCTAAGGTATCAGAAAAGCCTGAAAGAGCTCGTAAGGGTGTTAGCGTAAAACTAGACATAATTAAGCGTTTCGATCATGGTGAACGAAGTAAGGACGAAGTGAGTTTGGCTTGTGGAAGTTGAAGAAGATGATGTTGAAGAGGTTTTGGCATCCCATGACCAAGAACTGATAGGTGAGGAGCTGATACAATTGGAAGAGGAAAAGATAACAATCAAAACCGAATGTAGTAGCAAAAGTGCAGTGGTTCAGGAACTGAACGTGAAGCAACTGCGTGAGATTTTCACTGCAATGATAAAGTACGACTTTTTTTTATTTGATTTGGCAGCTTCATAGTTTAAAGGTTACTGGAGAGCACTTGCGCCGTGTTTCTGCCGAGAGTGCTTGCGTGAGATTTTCGCTACAAGAACAGTGTAGGCAATCGTTGTAGAGAAGTATTTTTAATTTATATAGGCTGTGTATTTATCACATCATTCCTGCTTTGACTATATATTACTGTTATTTTAGGTTTTATGTGTTATTTGGCATGATTTGGTAGGTTATTTTTGGGTCTGCGAATGGTCACAAATTTTTCCCATATAAATAAATGATAATTGCTTCTTCGCTTTACGACATTACGGCTGACGAACCGTTTCATAGGAACGCTCTACCTTCGGATGGTGAGGGAAACCTGTACGTATATAGGACATTTGATTATGAAAGAACACAACAATTTATTTGATCACATATTGAAACTATTTACAGACACACACTTGAGTATTTTGTTGGCAGTCTCAATGCTAAATAGCTAAATGCTGACGCAAATAGCTTTTCTATTTCTTTTTCAAACTTTCCTTGTACTGTGATGTGGCTGGCTTGGCAGATTTGAGCATTTTGCCAGAAGTCTCAACCTCATAAAATATGTACTTATATTATCATGGACTCATTTCTTATTCTATTACAACTTTATGCAAGTCTACAGGGAGTTTGGCCTCATCACGTAGGACATCAATAGAGTAGCTCCTTAGCAGCTAGCCAGCTAGTTTAAATAACGTTAGCTATGCTAATGAACAAATGACACCTGTTAAACTCACCTCAACATGTCTTTTATAGTCTTAACCCACCATGGGCAATAGAAAAGTCACTGTTGCAAACAGTGCAGCGAGCAACACTGTCATTATTTTTGACCCCTATTAGGCAGGGGTACACTTTAGTGTAGTCTGGGGTGACGTACGTTTTATATTTTCTTTTTTTGGAACACTCTGCCATGGTGCTGCAGGACACTAAACTGAACTGATGGACAAGGAAAGAGAGAGAGGGATCGACTGTAAAGCCCGCCCACAGAGAAAACTGATAGGTCTACTTCTTTTGGATCGGGACAACAGAGCAGCGTGGGAGCTGAATTCTGAAGGAAGGCAGTTTTTAAAAAAAACTGCTTTGCAAGAAGGAGGAGACTGCGCAGGCGCGTGACGTAACAGGACAGCGTGGAGAGTTTAAAAAGGAGGCCACCCTATACAGCGGGCAGCTGATGGAGCGGGCAGCGGAGTGAGTGGTAGCAGAGTGTAGGGCTTTGGCTTCAACGGGCTTCGGCGGTGACGGGAAGAGGAAAGAGCGAGGCACCAACTCTTTGTTTCCCCCCCACCCCCTTGGCGAATCAGCCCGGACAGACAGGATCAGCAGGGCTCACACAGCTAACGGTACGAGCTAACGGTTTAAAAAGTTCATCTGTTTGGCAAGGTAAGTGGGTGAGTAGACTTATTATTTTTCCTGTTTCATTCCTGTAGAATTAGCTAGCATGCCTGCAGGGTTAGTACTTTATTCAGGGTGTCAGATGTGGGAATCCTGGGAGACCTCCAGCCTCCCTGATGGCCACATCTGCGCCAGGTGCACCGAGATGCAGCTCCTCAGAGACCGTGTTAGGGATCTGGAGCTGCAGCTTGATGACCTACTGCTTATCAGGGAAAGTGAAGAGGTGATAAACAGGAGCTACAGGGAGGTAGTCATCCCTAGGCTACAGGGGTCAGAAAATCGGGTGACTGTCAGGAGAGGGAAGGAAAATGCCCGGAGAGTGGAGAGCACACCCGTGGCTGTCCCCCTCCACATCTTGTTCTGGATGCTGTTGAGGGGGATGACCTGACAGGGGACGCCCATAGTGACCGGGTCTCTGGCACTGAGCCTGGCGCTGTTGTGCAGGAAGGAAGGAAGGAGAAGAGGAATGCGGTAGTCATAGGGGATTCCATAGTCAGGGGAACAGACAGGAGATTCTGTGAGCCTGATAGAGATACCCGCATGGTGTGTTGTCTCCCAGGTACCAGGGTACGGGATGTCTCGGATCGGGTCCAGAATATTCTGGAGGGAGAGGGTGAGCAGCCAGTTGTCTTGGTACATGTTGGTACCAATGACATAGATAGGACAAAGGAGGGGGTCCTGAAGAGAGATTTTTCCGGGAGTTAGGAAGGAAGCTGAGAATCTCGGGATTACTACCTGTGCCACGTGCTAGCGAGGGCAAGAACAGTAGAATCAGGCAGATGAATGCGTGGCTGAGAGACTGGTGCAAGGGGAAGGGCTTCAGATTCTTGGATCATTGGGATCTCTTCTGGGGGAAGTATGACCTGTTCAAAATGGACAGGTTACACCTGAACCCGAAGTGGACCAATATCCTGGTGGGAAGGTTTAATAGAGCTGTTAGGGAAGGTTTAAACTAATTTGGCAGGGAGATGGGAACCGGAATGGTAGAGCAGAGGAAGGGGAAAACAGAAATAAATCTAAGATAGTGAGCAGTAAAGATGTCAGGAAAGACAGGCAGGTGATGGGGCAAATTTGTAGCCATTGGGATGAGTTGCAGTGAAATCAAAGCGGAAGGTACCAAATACTGGTCTTAAGGTGTTGTACTTAAATGCACGCTGCATAAGAAATAAGGTGGATGATCTTGTTGTACAGCTACAGATTGGCAGGTGTGATATTGTGGCCATCACTGAGACATGGCTAAAGGATGCATGTCTCTGGGAGCTGAACGTCCAAGGATACACGGTGTATTGGAAGGATAGGAAGGTAGGCAGAGGGGGAGGCGTGGCTTTATTGGTAAGAAATTATATTAAATCATTAGAAAGAGGTGATATAGGATCGGAAGGTGCAGAATCTTTATGGGTTGAGCTAAGGAATAGCAGGGGTAAAAGGACCCTGATGGCAGTTATATACAGGCCTCCAAACAGCTGCAGTGATGTGGACTACAAATTACAACAGGAAATAGAAAAGGCTTGTCAGAAGGGCAGTGTTGTGATAATTGTGGGGGATTTTAACATGCGAGTGATTGGGAAAATCAGGTTGGCACTGGATCTCGAGAGAGAGAGAATTTGTAGAATGTCTGCAAGATGGCTTTTTAGAGCAGCTTGTTGTTGAGCCCACTAGGGGATCGGCTGTACTGGATTGGGTATTGTGTAATGAACTGGAGGTGATTAGAGAGATTGAGGTAAAGGAACCCTTAGGAGGCAGTGATGATAACATGACTGAGTTCACTGTGAAATTTGAAAAAGAGAAGCCGAAATCCGATGTGTCGGTATTTCAGTGGAGTAAAGGAAATTACAGTGGCATGAGAGAGGAATTGGCTAAAGTTGACTGGAAAGGGACACTGACGAGAAGGACGGCAGAGCAGCAGTGGTGTTTCTACGAGAAGTGAGGAAGGGAGTACCGCCCCTGTCTGCAAATGGAGTAGCAGTAATTTTGTGCCGCTCTTAGTTTTCTTTCTCCCCGCCTAGTTTAAACTTCGAATTTAAAATTTTTATTTGCTGATTCTTGAGGGGGAACAACATGTCTATGTCTGCGAGAAGTGGGAAGAATTTACCTGACTCTGGTGATAAAGGTAATGGGAAAGGAAAGGTGCAAAAGGAAAGATCTGATGAAATGCCATCGCGGGCTGAAGATATCATTCGGACACTGAATTCAATTAAGGATCAGAATGGATCAATTAAAGACCAACTGGAAAAGAATAGTAATGAAATGAAGTCATTTCTGAGAAAACTTAAAGACCTGGAAACTCAAGTTATTACACATGAAGAGGAATTGAAGATAGCTAAGCAAAAGTTGTCTGAAGCTACAACTCATTTGGAAAGATATCAAAATAAGATTATAGACCTGGAAACTAGGTCTCGACGAAGGAATATAAGAATTGTTGGGCTGCAGGAAGGAGCTGAAGATGGAGATCTAACAGCTTACTTTGGTAAGCTTTTCCACACTTTATTTCCTACCATTCTATCAAAGCCGCCTGCTATAGAAAGGGCACACAGGGCGTTTATCTCGAATTTGAAAGACTCTAGTAAACCAAGATCTGTTCTGGTTTGCTTTCATCACTTTAAAATTAAAGATCAAATAATGCGACAGGCAAGAAAATAGAGAGTTTTTAGATTTATGGAATCTGAGCTCCGCTTTTATGAAGATTATCCAAGAGAGATAATGGAACAAAGATCAAAATTTGCCCTGGTAATGAAACAAGCATATGATTAAAAAAAAACTCTTTCCCTCTTTGAGGTATCCGACACGAATTAAAGTTTTTCCTGCTAATTCTCCTCCTCGTACTTTTTTTGGTCCAAAAGCTGCACTGGACTTTGTTCAGGCTATACCCGCCGCTGTTACTGACGCCGCTGCTGAATGAACTATCTGAAAGGCTGTTTGGCTATCTGTATATTATTCGCATTTTGGAAAGAAGATTTATATAACCATATAACAATTATAGCACGGAAACAGGCCATCTCGGCCCTTCTAGTCCGTGCCAAACTCTTACTCTCACCTAGTCCCACCGACCTGCACTCAGCCCATAACCCTTCATTCCTTTCCTGTCCATATATCTATCCAATTTAATTTCATGTTTTATTGTTTTACAACAATGAATCACAGTGGATTTAATTTGGCTTTTTTTGACACCAATCAACAGAAAAAGACTCTTTCGTGTCAAAGCGAAAACAGAACTCTACAAACTGATCTAAATTAATTACAAATATAAGATCAAAATAATTGACTCCTTAAGTATTCACCACTTTAATATGACACACCAAATCATTACTAGTGCAACCAATTGGTTTGAGAAGTCACATAATTAATTAGATGGAGATCACCGTGTGTAGCCAAAGTGTTTCAATTAATTGTAGTAAAAATACACCTGTATCTGGAAGGTCCAACTGCTGGTGAGTCAGTATCCTGGCAAAAACTACACTCTGAAGACAAAAGAACACTCCAAGCAACTCTGCGAAAAGGTTATTGTAAAGCACAAGTCAGGAGATGGATGTAAGAACATTTCCAAGTCACTAACTATCCCTCACAGTACAGTTGTCAATCATCAAGAAGTGGAAATAATATGGCACAGCTGTAAATCTGTCTAGAGAAGGCCGTCTTCAAAAACTGAGTGCCTGTGCAAGAATGGGGCCAGTGAGGGAGACCACCAAGTGACCTGTGACATATCTGGAGGAGTTACAAGTTTCAGAGACTGAGATGGGAGAGACTGCACATACAACAGCTGTTACCCAGGTGCTTTATGAGAGAGTAGCAAAGAGAAGGCCACTGATGAAGAAAGCTCATATGAAATCTCTGCTAAAGTTTGTGAGAAGGCATATAGGAAAATCTGAAATCAGTGGGAAGAAGGTTCTATGGTGTGATGAAGCCAAAACTGAGTTTTTGGCCATCAGACTAAATGCTGTGTCTGGCTCAAGCCAAACATATAATCAAAAACACTAAGCATGGTGGTGGCTGCATCATGCTGTGGGGATGGTTCACTGCAGCAGGCCCTGGAAGGCTTGTGAAGTTAGAGGGTAAAATGAATGCAGCAAAATACAGGGAAATCCTGATGCAGTCTGCAAGAGAACTGCATCTTGGGAGAAGATATGTTTTCCCCAAGCATAAAGCCAAAGCTACACAGGAATGGCTTAAAAACAACAAAGTTAATGTCTTGGAGTGGCCAGGTCAGAGTCCAGACCTCAATCCAATTGAGAATTTGTGGCTGGACATGAAAAGGACTGTTCACTTATGATCCCCATGCAATCTGACAGAGCTTGAGCAATTTGTAAAGAATGGGGGAAAATTGCAGGTGTCCAGATGTGCAAAGTTGATAGACACCTATCCACGCAGACCAACGCTGTAATTGCTGCCAAAGGTGCATCTACTAAATACTGACTTGAAGGGGGTGAATACTTATGCAATTAATTATTTTGTGTTTTACCATAAATAATCATATAACAATTACAGCACAGAAACAGGCCATCTCGGCCCTTCTAGTCCGTGCTGAACACTTACTCTCACCTAGTCCCACCGACCTGCACTCAGCCCATAACCCTCCATTCCTTTCCTTCCATTTTGCCATCCAATTTACTTTAAATGACAATATCGAACCTACCTCTACCACTTCTGCTGGAAGCTCGTTCCACGCAGCTACCACTCTGAGTAAAGAAGTTCCTCACATGTTACCCCTAAACTTTTGCCCCCTAACTTTCAACTCATGTCCTCTTGTTTGAATCTCCCCTACTCTCAATGGAAACAGCCTATCCATGTCAACTCTATCTATCCCCCTCATAATTTTAAATACCTCTATTAAGTCCCCCCTCAACCTTCTATGCTCCAAAGAATAAAGACCCAACTTGCTTGTCAGTCATTAAGTATGGGAGAGCAAGCCACACTTCTCCAGTAAAATGTTTGTACAACTATGGGGTAGCTCTACCCAATTTCCTCAATCACTGGTCAAGCTAAGCCTAGATATTTGCAGACCTTGCTTTGTTTACTTTCTGCTGAGCTCCAAATCTCACATTCATTCCTTTACAATTTTATTTCTATATAACTTCATCTTGGAAATGTTACCAGTCTCACCCCATACCTACCTGTACACATTTTCCAACTAAAGGTTGTGTGCACCCCTGCATATTTTCAGATCCTCTCCCAAAGTTTCACTTTTCCATAGTATCTCACTCAGAACTCTTGCAACTCCTGACACAATCTTCATTTCTTCACTGGATACCAGTCCTCATGGTTCAAAGTAATCAAAATCTTCAACATTTACAAATCTTTACATTTTATTTCTCAGAACTTTCTTGCCTGTATTCTAGTTTGCATCCTCTGCGTTGGGGTGGTTGTACATGCCAGTGTCTTTGCTTCACCACTCTTGATGCCTTTACCTATAAGCTTATGTGTCTTTGAACACATCTCAGATTACTCCATCTACTGCTGCTGCTCCCACTCTAAGAAGCATTGGCTAACGATCTAAATAAATGTCCCTGCTGTCTGCTTCCTATTTTACTATTCCCCTATTCCTTTATAAGGAGGTCTTGTTTGATTCTAGCAGTCTCTGATCAGGCTGTGGGTGAAAAGAATGGCTATTTTTTCTGTTGTTGGGGGTGGGTGGAATTTATTTCCTTTACTTAGAGCGGGGGTTCCCAACTTTTTTTTAATCCCATGGACCCCTACCATTAACCGCGAGGTCTGTGGACCCTAGGTTGGGAACAGGTCCTTCGGCCCAATGAGATGGCACCTGCCCAATTGCAGATGTTCAGGCAGTGAAATATTTGGATTGATTACATGTACCCTGTAATGTTCTTTGTCTAGATGCCCACATCAATAAGGAATGCCAGTGTGAGTGAAGCCCTTTGTGGGAAGTTGGTGCTCACGGAACCAACCCCTTACGTGCTGGGAAGGCTGAAAACAATATGCATGTTCACACGCCATATGGAAGGTAATAACCCTTTGAGGGGTTTTTGTGAAGTGCCCACACTCTCTCTCAGTGTTATTATGTTGGAGAGGAAACAAGGAACATGGAAAAACAGAGCTTCATTTTCTTAGCCTCCTAGTAGTCACATACCATCCCACCAGGCTCCGCGTCCAGCACCTAATTCTCTGTAACCTTTATGGCAAAGAGATCCCAGTGCCAAGCACATCTTTCCTTCCCCTCACTTTCTGCTTTCTGTAGGGATCACTCCCTACGTGACTGCCGTGTCCATTCCACACTTATCCTTGCGAGCGGAATAAGTGCTACACCTGCTTCCACACCTCTTCCCTCACTACCGTTCAGGGCCCCAAACAGTCCTTCCAGGTGAGGTGATACTTCACCTGTGAGTCTGTTGGGATCATCTACTGCAAGGATGGCCAATCTATGGTGTATGTGGCAAAAGTGGCGCAATGCACCCCAGTAATAATAATAAAAAAGTAAGCCTTACTATTACTGAAAGCAAGCAAAAAGTATTAACTGATTTGTAGGAAAAAAATCTATAACAGGAATTCAAGTGGCTTAGAGCTAGAAATGGGTTTTACTGAGAATAAATCTAAAACTTAGCAATTATTTTTAGTTATTTTATTATTTCGTGCACATTTTTTGGCGAATGTTATCTTCTTTCACATTAATCTGTTTTCAATTTTAAAAAAAGTTCAATGGTCAAACTAGGAAAGAAGGACTTTTATTCTGCATTTATTCCGTAACTGTTCAATACATGTTTGATACTTGTTTGATCCTGAGGCGCCAGGCGTCTGCACCAGCGGTGCATCGCAGGTTTTTGCCAGTCAGTTTACAATTGACACTCGTGCGCTACGGAGTTGTGCTTTGTTCGTCCTTTGTGAACATTTGCAGTTTTGTACTTTTTTGGAAATTAAGCCTTGTTTTTACATTCAGTTACCCATCACAGTGCAAAAGGAAATGAGCAAAAGAAAAGCAGAAAGTGGTAGTAAGCGTGAATTCAATGAACAGTGGGAAAATGAGTTCTTATTTATAGCGGGTCTGTCAGGAAAACCGTTGTGCATTGTTTGTGAAAACACTCTCACATAATGGAAGACATGATCTTAATAGACACTATAAAACACAACATCAGACTGAAATAGAAGGAAAACTAGTGCTTGGGTCTGAGTTACGGAAAGAATATGTGATTAAGGGAAAGGAAGAACTCAAAAGAAGACAAAATATATTTGTTAAAAGAAGTTGTGAAAGTTTGGCGATGACAAAAGCGTCCTACAAAATTGCTTTGACATTGGCCAAAAAATGGAAGTCTTTCTCTGATGGAGAAGAAATTGTTAAGCCTTGTCTCCAAATATTTGCAAGATGTCTTGGTGATAAACATGCTTGTACTTTCTTTAGCTTTGGACAAATCTGCTGACATATGTGATGTAGCCCAGTTAAGCATTTTTGTAAGAGGAATTGATGATAATTTTAGCATCTTTGAAGAACTTATTGGTCTTCAGTCGCTTCATGGAAAAACAAGAGGATCAGCCACATTTGACAAAGTAAAATCATGCCTAGAAAATCTACAGATAGACTCTAGTAAACTCATCGGCGTTTGTACTGACGGAACGCCGTCAATGATAGGTAAAGCCGCTGGGACTACAACTTAGGTTGAAAACTTTTTAGGTTGTCCTCTACTAAAATATCACTGCATTATACACCAAGAGTCACTGTGTGGAAAAACTTTAAATTCACAGCATGTTATGTTACTGGTTGTGAAACGCATGAATAAAATTAGAGCAAGAGGATTAAACAGACGAGAATTCAGAGAATATTGTGGAATATGGCGATCTCGTCCTTCATTGTGAGGTGTGCTGGCTTTCTAGAAGACAGGTTCTGAGTAGATTTTGGAAACTGAAAAATACTGTTGGTAATTTTCTAATAGAGAAAAATGAGCTGCCTGAGAAAAGAGCCGTTTTATGTGATAACAATTGGCTATTTGATTTAGCATTTTTAGTTGATGTTACCAGCCATTTCAATGATCTAAATTTGAAACTCCAAGCAAGAACAAATTGTTTCCTAGCTTAGTAAATTATATCAATGCATTCAAGATGAAGTTAAAACTGTTTACCTCTCAGTTAGAAAATGAGGATTTGAGCCAGTTTCCGCACTTAAAAGAGCAGAGTGAATGTGCTGAAGATAATGGCAATTTTACAAAATATATTGAAAAAAATCAGGTTATTGCAAGAGTCATTTGAAAGTTGTCTTCATGATTTTGCTAAAGAAGAAGACTGCATACTTGCATTTATAAACCCATTTTCACTTAGTGAACAAAAAATCATGAAGATGCCTAGAAACATACAAATAGAACTTATTGACTTGAAAACAAATTCATTATTGAACATGAAATTTGATGTCCCAAATGCTTCCAACATGATTAATTTCTGGCGATCATTACCCTGTGAACATTTGCCCAGAGTTATATCTGTCGTTTTGGAACGATGTGCAGATGTGAACAAGCATTTTCAGCCATGAAATTGATTAAAAACAAAATGAGGTCGCAATTGACTGATTCAAATTTGAAGAATTCTCTGCTGCTGTCAGTAACTAATTTAACTCCAAACATTAAAAACTTGGCAAGATCAAAACAGACTCAAAAGTCTCATTAAGGTAAGTAATGTTTTGTCTTGTTTTTATATTAAATCAATATATCATGTAAAAATGCTAAATATGTCTATGTTAACATTTTTAAAAGAATTGAATGGAGGTACAAGAATTGTATGGTGCATCTGAACTCATGCGTGAAAAAATTGATGCATGGAATGTAAAAGGTTGGCCACCCCTGATCTACTGTATCTGGTGCTCCTGGTGTGGCCTCCTGTATATCGATGAGACCCGACTTAGATTGGGAGATTGCTTCACTGTGCACATGAGCTTCATCCGCCAAAAAAAATGGGATCTCCCAGTGGTCACCCATTTTAATTCTGTTTCCCATTCCCATTCCGACATGTCAGTCCCTGGTCACACTCAGGTTGGAGGAGCAACATCTTATATTCCTTCTGGGTAGCTTCTAACCTGATGGCATGAGCATCGATTTCTCGAACTTCAGGTAATACCCCCATCACCATTCCCTTTTCCCTCTCTCACCTTATCTCCTTGTCTGTCCATCACCTCCCTCTAGTATGCCTCCCCTTTTCTTTCTTCCATGGCCTTCTTTCCTCTCCTATCAGATTCCCCTTTCTCCAGCCCTGTATCTTTTTCACCAATCAACTTCCCAGCTCTTTACCTCACACAACCCAGTTTCCCCTATCTCCTTGTGTTTCTTCCTCCCCTCCCCCCCCCCGCACTTCTAACTCTGACTCCTCAGCTTTTTTTCTTCAGTCCTGCTGAAGGGTCTCGGCCTGAAACATTGATTATGCTCTTTTCCATTGATGCTGCCTGACCTGCTGATCTCCTCCGGCATTTTGTGTGTGTTGCTTGGATTTCCAGCATCTGCAGACTTTCTCTTGTTCATGGTAATGGTGTGGTTGGTTATTCCAGAGTGACCATTCTTTATGAGTGAGTCTGAAGAAGGTGGATCTGAATTGAGGAGATCTCCAGTGTTTGGGAATCAGAGGCTTCCAATGAACTTACAGGCCTGTTGTCTCAGGTAACCAAAACCTGATAATGACCTAGCTTGATTTCTAATACAATTTTGCCACTACAGCAAAAACAAACTAGTGGAGAGACCCTGAGTCAGACAGTATCTGTGGAGGGACAGTCAGTGTTTGGGGCAGAGACCCTTCATATGGATTGGAAAATAGCCAGTATAAAGAAGTAAGAGGAAGAGATGGACCAGGAGCTGGCAAGCAATAGGTGGATGTGGAAGAGAAGGGAAAAGTAGAAATAGGGCAGAAGCTGTGAGGTGCTCAGTGGAGGCAACAAAGGACTGCAGATGGTGGATGCTGATAATGAGGAAGATGGAGCAGGGATCAAGGGAGGTGGGATGGCCGATGGGAACAGCGGAGGGAGGGGAGAATGGGAGAGGGTGGGTGACGAGCAGATAGCACGGGAAGAGGAGGGGAAAGAATCACGGTGGTTGGAGGTGGAGGGGTGCTCAACTGTCAACTGCTGCTGGGCAGTTATCAACAGTGAAAGATGCACCCTGGACTTCCCGAAACTCACTGGTGTTCCAGACCAAGGTATTGTCCAGGCTGAGGCTGTAAACTGCTCAATGGTCGAGGGTGCGTGCTAAGGGTTGTGTTGGAGCTGATTGCAATCACAGCAAGGGACTCTGAGGGGATGGGCTTCAGTTGAAGCCTCTTCCACCATTGCACATTGAGGGGCTGGAATCAGTGTCGGCATATAGAACAGTACAGCACAAGAACAGGCCTTTAGGCCAATTATGTAGTGCAGAATTAATTAAACACCTTACTAAATTAGTCCTTCTACCCACACAATTTCCATATCCCTCCATTCTCTCCATATTTGTGTACTATCTAAAAGCCATCTGAACACCTCTATCGCAATTGCTTCTGCCATTACCACTGGCAGCCTATTCCTAGCACCCGCGTATGAAAAACCTGCACTGCACATCTCCCCGAATTCACTGGTCTCACCTTAAAAGCATGTCCTCCAGTATTAGATATATCAATCCTGGGAAAAAGATACCAGCTGTCCACCTATGCCTTTCAGCACCCCATAAACCTCCACCAGGTCTCCCCTCAGCTAAAACCACATGGACTATTTTTCAACAGTTGTGTGTCAATGGTTACTAATGAAAACAGCCCCTTCAGCCCATCTGCACTAATCCTGTTTGCCTACAGTGTCTTGCCTGTTTAACTTTCTGCTAATGTTGTAATAATAGGGTGAACTAGACGTGATGAAAATGTGGACTTGAACTCACGTGATTGTGACTTAGTTGGAAGTGCCCCTGACCAATGGCTGACATTAAGTTTCAATGTGAATGTCTTTCTCTTTCATTTCCAGTTGGACGCTGATGGTGTGGGAGCAGCATGGCAGCATCATGGATAAGATGTACGCTTGGCACACTTGTGGCATCCATTGCCTTTGCCTCCCTGAGTAGAGCTGTACCATCAAACTATCTCCACCTTGACTACTGTGTGATAGGGGCAGGTCCTAGTGGCTTGCAGATTGGTTATTTTCTACATCAGTCCCAAAGGCAGTATCTGATTTTTGAACGTAGTAATATCTCTGGGAGCTTTTATATACGTTATCCTCGCCATCGGAAACTCATCAGTATCAACAAGCGTTACACTGGGAAACATAACAAAGAGTTTAACCTCCGCCATGACTGGAACTCACTGCTCAGTCATGATGACAATCTACTCTTCAAGCACTACACCAAAGATTTCTTCCCTCATGCTGACACCATGCTCCGATACTTGAATGATTTTACTAAAACACTGAAACTGAAGGTTCAGTACAATACAGAGATAAAGTGGATTGAAGCGGAAAGCGATCTCCAGGCCTGGAATGGGCATTATTTCTTTCTGACAGATCAGAATAACCATCATTACAGGTGCAGGTATGGTAGATCATCGTAACCTTTGTCAGTTTCATATTATGCTGAAGGTAATGGGTGGTTTTGCTTATTCTTAGTCAAGGGTGCATGTAGAAACATTGCTATTTCCTGCCAGAATGGTTGGGTGTTTCTTCAATTAGTCTCAATGGAGATATCAGTCCATATCTCTTACAACAGTGTAATCTGTACTCAATATGAGGTTTCTGTAGTTTTTATTCAGGGTTCTATTATCTTCATGGATATTTTTTGTAGAGAGGTTCCTGTAATGAAATGTAAAGAAAGCAAACTTGGAAATAATTAAGCAGTTTTTTTTTTGTTGTAATTTAATTTTCTTAGTGTGCTGTTTAACTCAATTCCTGAGTAAATAGACTTTAAAGAAACAAGGAGACCATTTGGACTGTTTACTTGTCAGACTCTAAGAAAGAGCAGTTTTACTGGGTTCCTAAACCAAAGTGTTTGTCCTAAACTCTAGTTCTTTATCTTCAAATGCCTGTCCAATTCTCTTTTAAAATTACTTCAAGGAGAGCGTGACAAGTTCCAAAACTTTAATTGAAATTTTGTCCCATTTAATCTTTTGCCAGTGATCTCAAATCCTTGACCTCTGGTTACTGATCCACACAGTCGATGAAATATGTTTTTCCATTTTTTTCTTTTTAATAAGTAACTTCATCATTTGAAATCTGCTCACGACATAGCTTAACCTTTCTTTGTTCCGGTGAGAATAATCCAAGTATTTTCAATTCATTTCTCAAGTCATGCATCTCTGGTAATGTCTTTCTAATTTCTTAGGATCTGAGTGTCACAGACAAATTGCCTACTCTTAATTGCTCTTCAGAAGGCGGTGGTGACATGTTACCTTGAACCGCTGCATCCTACTGAAGGTGCTTCATAGTGAGGTTAGGGAGTGAGTTCAGGATTGAAAAGCAAGTGATGAAAGAAGGGGAATACATTATCAAAGTCAGGATGGAGCGCAGTTTGGAGAGGAACTTGATTAAGCTGATGTTCCCTTCTACCTCTCGTTTCCATCCTTGGTGCTTGAGATCAGGTTTTGGAAGGTGCTGATGGAATAATCTAAATGAGTAACTAATGCATGTAGTAGATGGTGCGCACAGTACAGCCACTTTGCTGAAGGTCTTGAGAATAAATGCTTGGAGCATTAGGTAGAGTGTCAAACATGTGGGCTCTGCCTAGATAGTGTTGTGCTTCTTGAGAATCGTTGGTGGTACAGTCTTTCAGGCATTTGGATAATATTCCATTGCACTTTGGACTTGTGCCTGAGAGACAGTGGAAAGGCATGGAGGTTGCAGGGGTGGGACATTGCTTGCTCTTGTAGCCATGTCAATTTATTTTGTAATGTCATTGAATGTCAGGGGTAGGCAGTTAGTTTTGCTCCCGTTGGAGATGGTAGTTGTCTGGCGTTTCTTTGGTCCAAATGTAAATTGTCACTTATTAGCCATGTCTGAATATTGGCTTGGGTTTAATGTATATAGGCATGAACTGATAAGTATTTGATAAGTAACAAATGGGTTGGGGCATTGTAGAAACATTAACAAATATCTCCACTTCTGCTCTTATATTGGAAAGAAGGTAATTGATGAAGCACCGGACATTATCCTGAGGAACTTCTACAGTGATGTTCTGAGGCTGGGATGATTGGTCTCCTTTATATGGCTTACCTTTTTTGTATACTTACTCAATAAAAAGATTTAAAAAGAAAGAAAGAAAGATTGGTCTCCAAGAACTAGAGTCAGCATTGTTTGAGTGAGGTATGACTCGACTGGAGTGTTTTCTCCTTGTTGCCTGTCGATTTTCAGTTTTGTTTGGGCTTCTTGCTGCTGCCGTGGTCAAATGTCATCTTGGTGTCAAGGTCAGTCACTCTTATCTCACTCCTGGAACTCACCTCTTTGGTCCATGTTTGGGTCAGGGCTGTGGTGAAGGTTGGAGATGGTTTGTCCTTTTAAAATCCAAACGGATCACCATTGAGCAACTTATTAATGAGTAGATGCAGTTTGATATCACAAATGATGCTACTTTTCATCAACTTGCTGATAGTTTATTGTTCTTTATGTGAACAGGATGCAATTAGACAATTTCCTTCCACGTATAATGTTTTAACTATGCTGGAACAGATTAACAGTACAGCTGGTTTTAGAACTTGTGTCTTCAGCGTGGTGTTATTTGGTCCTAAAGCCTTTCCTCTGTCCGGTTCGCTCAGCTTTTTGTTGACATCACCGTCTGGTATGGGGTGGGGGTGTGGGGTACTGCACAGGATCAAAGTAAGTTGCAGAAAGTTGTATAATTAGCTCCGTCATGGGTACTGGCATCTTGAAGGAGCAGTGCCATCCATCATCAAGGACTCCCACCACCCAGTCATGCCCTCTTCTCATTATTACCAACGGGAAGGAGGTACAGGAGCTTGAAGCTACACACTCAGTGATTCAGGAACAGCTTCTTCTCTGCCATCCGATTTCTATATAGATATTAAACCCATGAGCAATACCTTACTGCTTTTTAAAAATTTATTTCTGTTTTCACATTACTTATTTTAACTTAACTATTTTACATACATATATATATAGATATACACACAATTATAATTCAGTTTTTTTCTCAATTTATCATGCATTGCATTGTACTGCTGCCACAAAGTTAACAAATTTCACAACGTTTCTGATTGTGAAGTACCACGTCCAAGTTGTATTATAAAGGTCGAATAGACTATTGAACCTTACAAATGACATCTGGGAAACTGCATATCATATCAGTCCATAAAACAGCTATCCAATATCACCCTCTATTTTCTACAGATTCTTTTCCTGTTACAGCATAAGTATCAATTTCCCTTATAAGTTAAAGAACATAAGTATTAACCAGGACATCAAAGAGGACTTAACTAATCATCTTATAAAATAGTCAGATTTGATCTTTAATTCACCTGCGAGAACAGAGAGTGTTGCACAATTGGAGTGAGACAAGTCTCATTCAAAAGGCACCACCCAGTTGTGCATCTGTTGATTAGTATTGTACTGGAGTGTCAGTTTGGTTATATTCCCATCTTACGGCTTTCTGTTGCAAATAAAAGCTTTACCAGTGATCCATTGCTAGTAAATTGACAGAAGACTGCACTTTTTAGGGTCCCAGTCGTGAATGCTTTGGTAATAGGGATGAGTGAGACTTAATTCCGTAACAGCGAGGACAGAAGAGGAGAGCTTGGATCTGGAGTTTAGAATAGGGGGTTCAAACTGAGCAAAGTTGCACAAGGGAATCTGAAATCTTAGAAAAGCATCAGTAATCAGCTAAGAAGTAATATCTGCTTCAAAGTTGCATGAGATATTACCCCCCCCCATGAGACATCTTTTTAAAATCATTTTGTTTACACCACACTGTTGAACTGAGACCTCATAAAGTTTATGTTGCACTGAACAACTTCTACTGCTGCCACAGGTCACCGATGTGCTGGTCTTGGGCTTTAAACGCACTGTTGACCTGACAGCATCAGGAGCTTTCCTCCAGGTAGACAAGAGCTACGTGACACGTTGAAGTGTTCTGTCAAATTCTGGGAATTGGCAAGCGCACTCACGTCTCTTCTACTGCTACTAATGCCTTGTTGTTATCTTTCTTGTTTCCCCTTCTCCTTCCAGTGTCCTGTTGGTAGCAACCGGATTAGAGGTGCCCCATGAGCCCAATTTTCCAGGCTCTGAATACGCTGAGGGCTACGAGAGTGTTTCCATAGACCCAGCTGACTTCGTTGGGCAATCAGTCCTCATCCTAGGTCGCGGCAATTCGGCATTTGAGACGGCAGACAACATTGCTGGAGTAACTAACTTTATCCACGGATTGAGTCGGTCCCGAATACGGCTCGCCTGGTCTACTCATTATGTTGGAGATCTCCGGTAAGTCAAACAGGGCACTTCATTCAGGGCCTTGCGTGGTGGGGAATGATCCGACTGAACTCTCCTGCAAACGCTTTCAGAATTTCAATGCTTTATGTTTTCATCATTACCATGAAGAACGGTTCATTTGATTGAAGCTAGAACTTTCGCAAAGTAACAAATTGTATGAATGTTATTATATGTGTTACACTTAGTAGCCCTATGTCCCCTCTGCCTTCCAGTTTTGGCAACTTGTGCATTCCTGCAACATGGATAAGAAGGCCTTCTGCTGCTTCATTCCCAAGACTTGGGATCTCTTCACTAAACTTTTTTGTAGTGTATTTACTGTATGAAAACTCAGAACTTTGAACATGGTTTTGGTCACTTGTCCTAATATCTGTTGAAGTGGTTTGGTGTTGGGTTGTCATTGATACAATTCTTGTGAAGTGCATTGAAATGTTTTACTGTGTTTAAGGTCCTTTGAAAACAAGTGCTGAGACTGGAGGTGGGAGATGCTCTTCAATAGCATAATTTCTGCTAGACAAGCTTTAAGATTTTGAAAGGGGAGATAGCGAGAAGAAGAAGCTATTTGTGGAAAGTAAGGTTTATGTTAAGGTCACACACAGTGCTGGAGGGACTCAGCAGGCCAAGCAGCGACTGTGGGGAGGATACACAGTAGATGTTTTGGATATTAGAACCAGGCCAATTGGCCTGTCGAGTCTGCTCTGCCATTCCATCACGGCTGGTGGGGAGAGGGGGCATGACTTCAACCCTTCCCCTTCCTCCACACACGGCTTCACCAATCACCTGCCAGTTTGTACTCCTTCCCTACCCTTCTCTTTCTGGCATCTGCCCCTTTCCTTTTCAGTCTTGATGTCGGGTCTCGGCACAAAATGTCGATTGCTTAATCCCCTTCATAGATGCTGCCTGACTTGTTGAGCTCTTCTGGTGTTTTGTCTGTGTTGTTCAAGATTTCCTGCGTCTGCAGAATCTATTGTGTAAATGACAATTACTAATAAATCACACTGGGAATTCAGGGAGCAGTTGCAATGCAGCATTCACTATGTCGGAGAACAGTTGATCAGGAAGGCATAGGTGCATGTAAGAGGTAGCCAAATGCCCTATTATAGTGTTGTGTTTTTAATTTGACCCCACAAGGCTGTGCGATGCCTCAGTCTTAGGAGGGTGTTTTGTAATTCCATGTAAACTTCCCTACACCCAAACTGCACAGAGGATGAAAGGGATTTGACTGTCATATTGTGCTCAGCTGTGATGATCCTGGTGAGTTCCTGCTCACCTGACTTGGAATATCTGACAGTGAAGTGCCACCTATACTATATCTCACAGGAGGTTACTTTAGCTATCCTGACGTAGTCGACATCCCATCCCAGGCAGACGTGAAGCCTGCAATTGATAGTTCATCTCCTTGGTCAACAGCATTGAAATGGAGTACGCTGAAGTCCCCGCTGTTAAAGCTGGTGACTTCATCCAGGCCAATTTCAAGAGTGTGTTGCCAAAATACTACCAACATATATGTTCTGTCCGTTTCTACATGGATTCTCCAGATGATCCAGTTTCCTCCTACATTCCAAAGATGTATGGTTAGGGCTACGGTTAGTAAACTGTGGGCATGCTATTTGGTGCTGGAATGTGACAACACTTCAGGCTCCCCTCAGCACATCCTTAATGCTTTGATTTGATGCAAATAATATGTTCCACTTATTTATTTGTTTGTTTATTTTCTTTTTTTTCTTTTGATATTATCGTGTATTGCATTGTACTGCTGCTGCTAAGTTAATAAATTTCACGACATATGCCAGTGATAATAAAGATGATTCTGATTCTGATTTCACTGTATGGTTTGAGGTTTTGATCTACATATGACAAATAAAGCTAATCTTTCCTCAACCTCAATGCACTGCAATTTGCCAACCTCCCTGGCAGGCGCCATCTCCTTGGCCCTGCACTCAACTCTGGGGACCTGGGACTCAGCGCTTTCCTTTGCAACTAGATCCTTGACTTCCCCACTGACAGATTACAATCAGTAAGAACAGGCAACAACACCTCTGCCATGTTATCCTCAATACTCGTGCTTCATAAGACAGTGTCCACAACCCTTTACTCCTTATACACTCAATGCTGCATGTCAGATTCTGCACTAATTCCATCCATAAATTTGTAGATAACACCACCTTAGTGGGCCAATTCTCAAATAACAATGAGTCAGAGTACAGGAAGGAGATACAGAGCCTAGAAACTTGGTGTTTCACCTATCTCACCTGTCACCTGTCAGCTGTACTCCTACCCTATCCACCTCACCTTCTTGTTGTGTCTTCTGATCCCTTCCTTTCCAGTCCTGATGAATGATCTTGGTCCAAAACATCCATTGTTTATTGCCTTCTGTAGATGCTGCCTGACTTGCTGAGTTCCTCTAGCATTTTGTGCATTAATGTATATGTGCCATCATTTGTCTATCTTGTTCAGTCGTTAAGTCGAGCCCAACTCTTCGTGACCTCATGGACCATAGGGTGCATAGGGTTTTCATGGCAAGATATGGAAGTAGATCGCCAGGCCTTTCTTCCGTGCTGTTGCCCAGGTTGGGACCCGGCTGGGTTTGAACTCAGGATCATCTGCCTTGTGCTGAATTCAAGTCCACTGCACCACCAGTCTATCTAGTTATCACTATTCCCTCTAAGCTGCATGATGCATGGTTGGGCAGTAACCGAAATGCTTCCGCGCACGTGGTCTTTGTTGCTGTGCAGCTGGAATTAGCTAATGGCACAGACTGTGATGTTGTGACATTTCAACCACGAAATGAAGTAAAATGGCTGTCAAGCTATTTTGTCTTTACAGACTTAATGGGGAATTATGAAGTTTTGATCCATTGTTGCATGAATGAATAGGCATCCGTTAGTCTCGTGAGACCATGGATTTGCACCTTGGAAGGTTTCCAGGGCACAGGCCTGGGCAAGGTTGTATGGAAGACAGGCAGTTACCCATGCTGCAAGTCTCCCCTCTCCACACCACCAATGTTGTCCAAGGGAAGGGCACGAGGGCCATTGCAGAGCAATGTGTGGTTAAGTGCCTTGCTCAAGGACACAACACACTGCCTCAGCTGAGGCTCGAACTAGTGACCTTCAGATCACTAGACTGACGCCTTAACCACTTGACCACGCACCAACATTGTTGCAAAGAGTAAGTTAATAAATGTAATGATCTTATCAGCAACTACTACCTGAAGATTTTGATCAATTCATAATATCAAGTAGCATTAATTGTCCTTAATGATATTTTAGAAGATCTGGCATATCTTTCTAAATTTCTTAAGAAAAGCAGTGTGAATACAATTGAGGCACTGCAGTATGCAAGAGCAAAGATTAACAAGTTTCAGTCACAGTAGCTTGGCAATACTATTTATTAGAGTGACAAACCGAGAAAGATCTGCATGCATCTATAAGTTCTGACACCAGTACTGCGCCCTGTTAATGGATTCGTTCAACGTGTGTAATCACTTGGATAAGAGATTTCCTGGTGATGAGTTAAGAGAATGGCAAGCTTTTGACCCTGTTGCTATTGCAAATGCAACCAATTTTGAATTTGGAAAAGAGAATTGTCATATGACTGACAAAAAATACTCAGTTACTATTATGAACTACGCCAAAAACATTGCCCCAGAAATGTTGCAGCAATACTGTGACTTCAAATTTGTTGTTTCTGAGAAATCAAAGACTGGTTCAATTAATATGTTCACTGATATATTGAACTACGTGCTTAGAAACAAAGAATTTGAAAAACTATCAATTCTTGTTTGACATCGTTGGAAAATTTCAAGCTTGTAAAAGTGGATTCAGTCTTATGAATTCAAACTATTGCACTAGAAGTGGAACATTTGGATGATCTGATGAGGATTGAGATCATATCTTTCATCTGGATGCAAAATTAATTACTTTATTTATTGAGTTACAGCAACAGAGTAGGCCCTTCCAGGTCCTCAAACTGCATCACCCAGCAACTAGTAATTTAACCCAGCCTAATCACAGGACAATTTACAATGACTAATTAACCTACCAACCACAGATCTTGGACTGTGGGAGGAAACCAGAGCACCTGGAGGAAACCTACATAGTCAAGGGGAAAATGTACAAACTCCATACAGACAGTGATGGGATTTGAACCCAGGTTGCTGGTACTGTAAAACGTTGTGCTAACCACTACACTATCATGCCACCCCCTTAATCCGGACAGTGTTTATAGACAATGGATTTGTAATAAAGACAGACAAGGAAATGTTAACGAAACATGAAAGATTTTCTTAATTGTTTTGTATTTCATTATATCCTTTAATTAATAGATAAAATCAGAAGCATGTGATTTTTCAATTTTTATCCTAAATAGTCATTGTACGCATATTACAAAATAAATGTAAATTGCTGCACAGTTTTCAGGCTGTGTAAAAGTTTCCTGCTCAGAGCAATGATCGGTCTGTGCAGCCAAAAAAAATAGAGGAAATGTTGGTACTTCCGTATGCAATCAAATAAAGGGTCAAATCAAGTAAACACTAAAAGTTTTACAGAAACAAAAACAACAGGAATTCTGCAGATGCTGGAAATTCAAGCAACACACATCAAGGTTGCTGGTGAACGCAGCAGGCCGGGCAGCATCTGTAGGAAGAGGTGCAGTCGACGTTTCAGGCCGAGACCCTTCGTCAGGACTCATCAGGATGAAGGGTCTCGGCCTGAAACGTCGACTGCACCTCTTCCCGCAGATGCTGCCTGGCCATTCACCAGCAACTTTGATGTGTGTTGCTTAAAAGTTTTACAGATCTTGTTTACTCCAGATTTACTTTAAGTTGCACACTACACTTATTTTTTGATCCTTCCTGCATACTTTTCATTCTCCCCCTTGATTTCCTCTGCTACTGCTCTATATTTCTTTCTAATTCATTAAACTTCCCATCACTTGAACCTACCCCTCGTAGATATTTTAAAGCCTTTTTACAAGCCTGTTTATGTGATTCGCCAGTAATATCGAAAGCCCATCCCAGTAGAACAACTCTCCCTTTCCTCAGTACTGGTACCATCTACCCCATGAAGCAGTGCCCATTTCTCCTACCCCAGATTTTGAGCTATGTGCTCGGCTTTTCATTTTTTTCCAAGCTACTCCTAATCCTTTAATAAAACCACCTTTCTGGTTCTACCTATATTGTTGGTGCCTATGTGGACCAGGACCACTGAAGCTTCTCCTTTTTCCACTTCAAGTTCTCTCCAATTCAGGAGTGATCTTTCTAACTCTGGTACCAGTAACACGCATCAAAGTTGCTGGTGAACGCAGCAGGCCAGGCAGCATCTCTAGGAAGAGGTCCTGACAAAGGGTCTCGGCCTGAAACGTCGACTGTACCTCTTCCTGGAGATGCTGCCTGGCCTGCTGTGTTCACCAGCAACTTTGATGTGTGTTGCTTGAATTTCCAGCATCTGCAGGATTCCTGTTGTTTGTTGTCTGGTACCAGTACTCTGTCTTTGCTGCCAAGAATAGTGCCTGTTAACTTACCGATGCTATCCATTATAACTACTACATGTGTTTTGGCTTCCTCCTTCCTCCCACTTCAAGGGACATGTCTGCCTTGGACATCGACTTCTCTGCGTTCCTCATCCAAACAGGGAGCAAGAACCTTGTAACTCTTGGATAAAAGGAAGGACTAAGATGCCTCCAGGACTACTCTCTGAATCCTTCTGGCTGTCTCTTAAGCAGTCAAGTCATCACGTCCCTGATCAAACTTGTAATTAATCTAAGGGATATAACTGCCTCTGGAACACAGTGTGCACATATGATCTAAGAGATGAAAATGCTTTCTAGGGGAGGCCAGATGACATTGGAATCTCATTTGGGTGTTATCTGTAAAAAAATGGAAGCCTTAAGCTTCCTGAGAGTTTGAATTCCATCTATCTGACTGAGCACCAGCTCACATTCCTGCTGAATTTATGCCAGTTAGATAGTTTCAGTGGGGAGTGAACAGCTTTGAGTGTGGGAAGTAAGTTTCAAGAAATTCAGACTTTTCTCAATTAATTTAAAAGACTTTCATTGTTATCTTGCATGCAAAAATGATCTTATTGTTTAAAATGGGAAGGAGAGAATAGAACCTTAGTCAGAGGAGGAGAGGGTGGGGAAGGGATATGTCTGATAAGGTAAACAATGGATTGCCATAGTTCAATAACGAGATTATCTGGTCAGCGAGGGGTATAGCTAGGGTGACATGCAGATTTCGTTACCCTGAGTTTGGGTGAGACTAGACTAGGTTTAGAGTGAAAGGTGAAATATTGAAGGGGGAACTGAGGGAGAACTCCTTCGCTCAGAGGGCCGTGCAATTGTGGAAGGAACTGCCGGTGGAAGTGGTGGATGCGGGTCCAATTGCAACATTTAGGAGAAATTTGGATAGCTGCATGGATGGAGGGCTGTAGTCTGGGTGCAGGTGAATAGGACTTGGCATAAAAACAGGCTGGCATTGACTAGATGGGCTGAGGGGCCTGTTTCTATGCTGTAGTGCTCTATGAGTGAGTGGGAGCAGTGGGAGCAGTTAGAGACTGAGAACATAGACAAAAGAATGTAAGTGTTGTGGAATGTAGAGCATGGACATCTCTACCACTCCCAAAGAAAAAAAGGAGGGTTGAGTTTAAAAAAAACTATCAAATGACTGCTACAGATGGAGAAATCAAGTTATCTGTGACAGTGGAATTCAATATCAAGTCCAGAAGGCTGCAGTGTTTTCAAAGTTCAATGTAAATTTATTATCAAAGTGCATATATAACCCTGAAATTCACCATGTACAACCTTGAAATTCATTTTCTTGTGGGTATACTCAATAAATCTATAGATGGATGAGGTTTGCATTGGGCCTCATTGAAACAGTACTAGAGGCCAGGATGGAGTATTAAAGTGACAGGCAACAAGAAGCTCGGAGATGCTTCTCTAGACTGAATGCTGGTGCTCCACAAGACACTCATCCAATCGACATTTGGTTTCTTCGATGTAGAGGAGGCCGCGTTGTGAACATTAACTCTCGTCTCTCTTCCCTTAGATGTGGCTTGGCCAGCTTGAACATTTGCAGCATTTTTTGGATTTAATTTTAGACACAGCATCAGCATTTTTCTTGAAATTACACTTAGTTATTTTATGTGTTTACTGATGTTTAAGCGTTTTAATATGTGATTAACTTTAAATAGATAGATAGATATACTTTATTGATCCCGAGGGAAATTGGGTTTAGTTACAGCCGCACCAACCAAGAATAGAGCATAAATATAGCAATACAAAAACCACAAACAATCAAACAACAAAATGCAAACTACGCCAGATGGAAAATAAGTCCAGGACCAGTCTTTTGGCTCAGGGTGTCTGACCCTCCACGGGAGGAGCTGCAAGTTCGATTGCCACAGGCAGGAACGACCTCCAGTGTTGTATCTCGGTGGAATATGGCCAAAGTCCAACAGTAAAAAGTTCAATATCGGGTATACAAACACGTTCCTCGATCGTAATATGACCTGGATTGCACCATCTGTTGTTAACCAGAACAGTAAGCACCCAACTCCTTTACGCTTACCGCTCTCGGTGCACTTCCGGTCAGTCCGAACGGTCTGGAAGCCGTCCATGGAAAAGTTTTGATCGGGTATGTCCTCGTGCAGCTCCGTTCCAGTGAAACACATAACACTGCACTCCCGAAATGTTCTCTGACACCTGGCTAGCGCCGTGAACTCATCCATTTTATTACCCACCGAACTCCTCTTCTCCATAAGTCTCTGTTGTCTCGACCCCGTCCTCTTTCCTCGACTTTATGATCCCCCTCTACATCCTCTGGGTGTTTTCCTCTAGATTTCAGCAGGGGTGTCCGCCGCGCTGCACGCTAAACCGGCCAGCATAAGCGCAAGCAGCTGGTCCCTGGAATACACAATGCGACCATGCTTCTGTCCCGCTAATGAGACGTGTCGGAATGTAATTATTTCCAGCGCTAAAAACCTAAATAAAACTCTCTCTTCCAGCATGTTAGAAAGGGTGCAGCTTCGACGTGTTACCGTGAGAAAAAAAATACAAAAATAACGTAAGTTAAAAAGTAAGAATACTGATCGGAACAGCTATAACAGGCTGCATGCACGTCTGGTGCATGCGCACTTAATATTATGATTTGTGTTAATAACCTTTGAATACTTCTGTCAAAAATGTTCAACGGTGATATTTTTGGAAGGTAATTCTGTAAGTATGGTTTAAACTGCAATCAACATATCTCTGGAAGTAGGGCTTGCATTGCCAATCAGTACTGGGTTTGGGATACAAATTGCTGCTGTGGTTCAACACAATTCAGGGAGTGAGAAGGTAGGATGGTTTGCTGCACTCTGAGACATTCAGAGCAGACTGAACTGTATCACTGACGAAGGGTCTCAGCCTGAAACGTCGACTGCACCTCTTCCTACAGATGCTGCCTGGCCTGCTGCGTTCACCAGCAACTTTGATGTGCGTTGCTTGAACTGTATCGCTTGCTGGGTCTAGCCACAAGGCAACGTACAGTGAAACAGCCTGCTCATATTATAGCAACACACATCAAATTTGCTGGTGAATGTGGCAGGCCAGGCAGCATCTCTAGGAAGAGGTACAGTCGACGTTTCAGGCCGAGACCCTTCATATTATATCCTTCATATCTCTCACTGCTCATATTATATATGGATTTAAAAATAGTTTGACCTCAGTGACATAACGTTTGTTCAGCTCTCAGGCATTTTCTCCAGGTTGGGCAACCTTTGATACGGATTCTAACACCCTGATCAAAATTGGAAGAGCACAGCAGCAAGCCAGCTTCTGTTGCACGGATAGAACTGACTTGGCCTTGCTCGCAGGGTACTACTTTTCCATGGAATCACAGAAACAGTCCTTCTACCTCTAATGTCCTTCCCAACCATCAAGTACCTTTCTGTATTGATTCCATTTACCAGCTCTGGTCTATAGCCTTCTATGCCTTGGTGATTCAAGTACAGTACTTGTGAAAATGCTTAAATGTTGTGAGAGTGCCTGCCTCCACCACCTTTTTGGGCAGAGTGTTCCCCGCTAAACTTAAACTTATACCCTCTGGTCTAAAAGATCCCTGCCAGGGGGAAAAGTATCTACTTTATTCAGGCCACTCATAATCTTATGTACTTCTATCAATACTCTTGTCAATTTCCTCTGATCTATGGAGAACAAATGCTTAACAATTAGCCTAGTAGACTAATCCCTTCTCTGAAAAATTTCCATCCCATGCAATCTCTCAGTGAATCTGCTCTGAGTAGGGTAGAAACCAGACTGTACAAAATATCACTGTCTGCCCATTTGAGTTCCTCAGGCTGATGCATGTAAAATTGTGTTGGTTAGTCAGCTGTTAAATGGTGGTAGGTGAAAGAACCCTAATGTTTTCACTACCTAACAGCTACTTAGAATGGAGCCACCTCTTTCTCCCTTATTAGGAGAGAGAGAGCCTGCAGCATGTCGAACTATCAGGTGAACAACGAAGGCTTTGGGGTAACTGCAAGTCTGTGTCTTTGCTATTACTTTGCTCATGCCTGAGTGCTGGTAGCAGGTGCACTTTATTTTTGCCGGTAGGGGGAAGGGGGATTGTTGCTCGCTGCCACTTACGCGCGGGAGGGAGGGGAGCTGGGGGGGGGAATCTTTGGGGTTCTAACATTCAACTCTCATCCATTCTTTGGGGCACTCCTCTGTTTTCGTAGATGGTCGTGAAGAAAAAGCATTTCAGGATGTATATTGTATACATTTCTCTGACATTAAATGTACCTTTGAACCTTTATAATTCTTGTGCTCTTCAGGGCAGTGAACAATGCTCTATTGGACACCTATCAACTGAAGTCGCTGGATGGCTTGCTGGAGGGAGACCTGGAAAATATTATGATAATCCAAGACAAAAAGGGAAAGTTCCACTTACAGCGAAGACGTGACTTTGTCCAGAAAAACACCTCGCAAGATATACCCTCCGACGGCAGTGAGCCATGCTTCCTGACTGAAGAATGGGCAGATAACCTGGCAGTGCGTCTGCCTTATGATCGTGTTATCCGCTGCTTGGGTTGGAAGTTCAACTTCTCCATTTTCAACAAGTAAGTGAATAGTCGGAGAACCATTCACTGGTGTCAAGTAGCAGCTACAGAAGATTCCCTCTCACTATTACCTATTATTTATGCAGTGCTCTGGTGCACTATTCCATTCATGAAATTCCATGTCTCCTTTCCCACACTTGTATCCAACAGGATTGTCTCAATTTATTTCAAAGTTGTCCTGGTCCACACAGTAAAGCAGTTCTGTGTACCACATTTTCAGGAGGATTTATTGGCCTTGGAGGAAGCATAGTTTTGATCTAGCAAAAGTTACCTTCTGAAACTGCACTAACTAGAGCAGGGGTTCCCAGCCTTTGTTATGCCATGGACCAATACCATTAAGCAAGAGGTCTGTAGAGCCCAGGTTGGGAACCCCTGAACTAGAGGTACATTCTGTGTGATTCAGACATCTGAGGTTTGATTTGACTGAAGCTGTCAACATTTTCGGGGAGTAAGATAGATATTTCTCTTGGTTGGAAAGTCTAGGAGAAGCATTGGACCAAGCCATTTTGGAAATTAAGTTATGAAATAAGCCACAAAGGATCATAGAATTTTAGGAGTAATTTACTCAAATGACTGTGTCGGATGTTAATTCAAACTCTGACATTCTAGTTAATCAAGTGTACACTGGAAAGTGGAGCAAAAACAGGTGCATGGAGTTTGGTCACAGATCTGCCATGATCTCACTGAAGTATACCCAGTAGCCACGGGAGTTTGATACCAAGTCCTTCAGCTACACACAGACTTGCTTTTATCATTTTTTGTCAGTATGATGTCTCATTCCCCATTGAAGAACCTTTAGGGCCTTTTACTGACATTTGTTCAGGTTCTTCTCTCCTTGTTCTGTTCCTTTTTTTCATGTTTTTCTGAAACAGTTCTTTACTTCTGAAGAAACATTTGAAAAGCAAACAACAGCAGGTACTGGAAATCTGAATCAGAAACATAAACTGACGTTTGTCCTGACGAAGGGTCTCGGCCTGAAACGTCGACTGCGCCTCTTCCTATAGATGCTGCCTGGCCTGCTGCGTTCACCAGCAACTTTGATGTATGTTGCTTGAATTTCCAGCATCTGCAGAATTCCTGTTGTTTGCAGAAACATAAACTACTAGAAAGCATTTGCAGAGAGAGAAATGGACTTGGTTTTAGGCCAGTGATATTTCTTCGGAACTTGGAAAGTTAGAAAGTGTATTTCTACTGTATTTCAATCTGCAGATTGAAGCTTTGCATGATAGAGTGAAGAACAAAGATACCGAATGACATGGACGTTCATAGTGCCTGCTGAGAGAGGGCGGTGAAAGCTTGTTAATTGTAGCTGATTTGTCTAAAGGTGTTATCAGAAGGAAATGAAAGAAGACAAAGAGAGGAAATGGAAGGGATGCTGGGGCTGAGAGATACAGTACTGTGCAAAGCCTTAGGCACACATATTTAGCTGGGGTCCCTAAGACCTTTGCACAATACTGTAGTAATTTTATGCATTGCACTGTGCTACTGCCTGAAAAAAAATCATGACATCTGTGAGTGATGATAAACCTGATTCTGATTTGGGTCTCTATTGCAGACTGAGAGTGGGAAGGGGGCAGGGAGAGGGGAATCATGGTTGGGAAAAGGGGAAGGGAGAGTGGAGGGAGTGAAAAGCACTAGAGAGACATTTTGTAATAATCAATAAATCAGTTGTTTGGAATCAAATGACCTTGTCTGGCATCTTGGGGCTGGGTGTGTCTGTACCCACACTACCCCTGCCACTTCTGCTGTGCCACTTGTCCCACAGCCTTCCCGCGGTGCTCCAGCCTCACATCCTTTGCTCCGGCTAGATTTACAAACTTGCTGTCCGCTCCATATTGACAAATACAGTACTGCAGTGGTCCCCAGCCTCCGGGCCGCGGAGCATGCAAGGGTGCAGCGGTAACCGGAACGCACCCAGCACATCTTTAAGAAAAAAGCAGAAATAAACAAGCTAATTAATTAGGTGCCGCCCAGGTCAGAGGCGATTGCCGAGAAGATCGCTGCCCGGTATCAGTCCGCGGCCTGGAGGTTGGGGACCACTGCAGTACTGTACAAAACACTGAAGCTGCTGCAAATCTGAAATAAAAGAGAGTGCTGGAAATGCCCTATAGGTCGGGCAATGTCTGTAGAAGGAGATAATTTTGAGTTGCAGGTAGATGACAAACTGGAAAGACTACTTGTCTGAAATTTCTTGTTAAATGCTGACAGTTGTAAAGTGATGAGTTAAAGGATGAAGTGACGATTGTTGAACTTGCACTGAGCTGTTGTGATATAGTGCAAGAGGTCAGAGTGAGAATGAATGTAGAATTAAAGGTCTCAGTGACAGGGACCAAGGGATACCTAGCTTGACTACTATGAAGATAGAAGGGACCTAAAATTCATTAAGTCATAGAGAGGTACAGCATAGATACAGACCCTTGGTCCCACCAAGTCGATGCAAACCATCAATCATCCATACACTGTAATCACGTGTTAATTAATTTTTTTATTCTCCCCGCATTTTCATCAACTACCCCCAGATTCCACCACTCGCAGTCTTGGGCCAATTAATCTATTAACCTGCACGTGTCTGGGATGTGGGAGGGAAATGGAGCACCATGAGCTCCATACAGCTAGCACCTGAGGCAGAAATAAACTTGTTTGTGGCAATGAGAGGCAGTGGCTTTATTTACTTCACCACCCTAAATTGTTGAAGCACTCATTTTGCTTTCCCAATGCTGTTGTCTTCCCAACAGTCTTACGAAGCTTCAGAGGGGTCAAGGTCGCATGAATAAGTATCCACTGATCAAAGCCTCTTACGAAGCAGTAAATCTTCCAGGAATGTATGTTGTAGGGACAGCCAGTCATTCCATTGATTTTAGGAAGGCAGCTGGCGGCTTCATCCATGGGTTCCGCTACACAGGTATGTATCAGAACCAAATGCAGTTTGTTTGTTATGTGCTGTGTTGAATGACATAGGCAGTCATGGTCTTTGACCATGATTGTTCCTGGCAAATTTCTCTACAGAATTGGTTTGCTATTGCCTTCTTCTGGCCGGTGACTTTACATGAATGATAACCCCAGCCATTATCAATACTCTTCAGAGATCGTCTGCCTGGCGTCAGTGTCACATACCCAGACTTGTAATGTGCAAAGCTACTCATACGACCATCCATCACCTGCTCCCATAGCTTCACGTGATCCCGATCGGGGGCTAAGCAGGTGCTACACCTTACCCAAGGGTGACCTGCAGGCTAGCAGAGAGAAGGAGCGCCTTACACCTCCTTTGGTAGAGACGTACCTCCACCCTGCCACCCTCAGTTGCAGTACCTGAACTGAAAACACACATTAAGTTTGCAGCATAGATACAGAAATTCCACCTTACAAGTCTGTATCTGTGCTTCCACTTCTCATCACCATCACACCCATTCAACACATCACTCTATTCCTTTCTCTCCCTCCCGCTTGTCTAACCGTCCGCCTCTCCCCCCTCACCCCGGAAGCATGTTTGTGCACTCTCTGCTTCGGCTATGGTGTGGCAATGAGTTACAAATTCTCTCACACACTCTGGGTAAAGATATTTCTTCTGAACTCCCTGTTGAATTTATTAATTTCCTAGTTTAGGTAACTCCATATGTTTAGGATGGTGGTGAATATTGGAGGCTCGGGTAGAGGTGTTTGATGTTGCGGTGTTTACCGAGCTTGGCAGACGTTTCATTACGAGTCAGGACTGATGAAGAGTCTCGGCCTGAAACATTAACTACTTTCTGTTTTCCATCGATGCTGCCTGGCCTGCTGCATTCCTCCAGATTAAAGGGGCCTATTCTGATTGGCTGCCGGCGCCTAGTGGTGTTCTGCAGGGGTCAGTGTTGAGACCGCTTCTTTTCATGTTATATGTTAATGATTTGGATGACTGAATTGATAGCTTTGTGGCCAAATTTGCAGCTACAAAGATAAGTACATGGGGCCGGTAGTGTTGAGAAGCAGGGAGTCTGCAAAAGAGCTTAGATTGGGAGAATGGGCAAAGAAGTGGCTGATGGAATATAGTGTAGGGAAGTGTATGGTCATGCACTTTGGTAGAAGGAAAAAAGGTGTAGACTATTTTCTAAATGGGGAGAAAATTCAAAAATCCGAGGTGCAAAGGAACTTTGGAGTCCTCATGCAGGATTCCCTCAAAGTTAATTTGCAGGTTGAGTCAGTGGTGAGGAAGGCAAATACATCTCATATTCCTTCTGGGTAGCCTCCAACCTGGTGACATGAGTATCAATTTCTCTAACTTCCAGCAATTACTTCCCTCTTATCTCTATTTTCCATTCCCCACTCCGGTTACCCTCACCTGTCCATCACTTCCCTTTGGCTCCTTTTCTTTCATGGTCCACTGCCCTTTCCTATAAGATCCCTTCTTCAGCCATCAGATCTCCCATCCATCTGCTCCTAACTTCTTGCATTATCTCTACTCCCCCACCCACCAATCTTCCCCCTCACCTGCTCTCACCTATCACCTGCCAGCTTGTACACCTGCCCCTCCCCCCACTTTATTCTGGCGTCTGTCCCCTTCCTTTTCAGTCCTGGTGAATCTCAGCCCAAACATCAACTCCTCATTTCCCTCCATAGATGCTGCCTGACTTGCCGGCTCAGCCAGCATTTTGTATGTGTTGCTCGAGATTTCCAGCAACTGCAGAATCTCTTGTATTTAAGGAATGAAAATACCCAACAGGTCAGGCAACATCTGTGGAAAGAGAAACACAGTTAACGTTTGAGGTTAATGCTGAGCATTTCTAGCATTTTGGATTTACAGCATCTGCAGTTTACCATTTTCAACATGAGTAATAACAAGATTTAGGGTAGACTGTCCATAACTTCCATGGGTCCTTTTCCGAATCTGTTTAATATTAAAGATTCTACTGAGCCTGTCCGTAAGACTGGTGTTCGTGCAGTGATCTCCTAACTGTAGTAAAGCTTGGTGCTTTTCTAAGATACTTTTCTAATGAAGGTCAATGGTATGTGGAGACATAACTCACTAACTTACAATCCTGCTTGATATAAATCATCTATGTTTGTGTTGTGTTGTAACACCCACTGCACTCAAAAAAACTTAATCTGATCTGGCTGTGAGATTTTTTCAGGTTGGCTGGAGGGTTTTCTCTTGAATAGCATTGAACCTGTGGGTTAACTCTTCTGCTGAAGTGTATTAATGCTGCAATTCCTCCTGCAGTTATTACAGCTGTTCTTACTTCAGAAACTGTCCTGTTGATCATGAAATGAACCTGAAGTTGACGGGCTGCGGTCTGGGCCAATCTGCCACCTTGCACGCTTGGTATATTCGGCTCCTTTGAAGCTCTGCTAGTCCTAACATGATGCAAGCTAATCCTAACTTGCATCGTGTTCTGTTCACTCAGTGCTCTTCCATGTTTGGTAACCTACTGTTAAGATTTTGAATGACTTATGTGCAGCAGCTCAGCCAAAGAAATAGTAGGGAGGCAGAAACATGGCAAGAGAACTAGGGGCTAGCTAGACTGACCCAACCAGACCATCAGTACCATCACTTTTCCTGGCCAGTGTCCACTCACTAGATAATAAAATGGAATCACTGAGAATGAACACACAGAAAGAGATGAGAAACTTCTGCATTCTAGTTTTCACTGAAACATGGCTAAACAAGAACATGCCTGACTCATTGTTTCGACGGGATGTGATGACTCTGTTCTCCTCAGACAGGGAGTCCCTGTTGGCCAAATCAAAAGGAGGTGGAAATCTGAGTGCACATTAACAAAGTACACTAATTCGTCTGTACTTAGTCACTGGTCTGGGGAAATTGAGTATCTTAAAATTAAGTTCCAGCTACATACCTGCTCAGGGAGTTTATTGTTATGTTCATCACTGTTGTCTCCATTCCCCTGAGTGTGAATGCCAAGGTCGCACAGGGAGAGCTTTACAGTATCATCAGCTCTCTATAAAACAAACATTTGGGTAGTCTCTTCATAATAGCAGGAGACTCCAATCACGTTAACCTGCAGGACATTTTACCCAAATTCCACCAACACATCACCATGTCCACTAGGGGAGCAAACAGACTTGATAAGGTTCATACAAACAGACGCAGTACTTATAAAGCCATTCCACACCTTCATCTTGGCCTCTCTGACCACATCTCCACAATGTTAATTCAGCATACCGACCACTGTTGAAATTGGAGAAACCAGTCAAGAGGACCATCACTGCATGTCCTAAAGAGCCACTCTTTGTACTCCAGGACTGTTTTGAACAGACCAACTAGCAATTGTTCAAGGAAGCTCCAACAAATGGAGAAGTTTCAGACCTCAAGGACTATGCCTCATCTGTCGTCGACTACAGTAAATGTGTAGACAATGTTGGTACCTCACAAGTGACCATCTCTTGGCCCAACCAAAAGTACTGGCTGAACACAGAGATGCACACCCTACTAAATTGTCCCATATACCTTAGTGAACAAACTCCTATTCCTCGTTCTAAAGACACCACTGTGCAAGTTGGTGTTGGACTTCCTAACGAATACACCTCGGATAGTCAGGATCCACAACTGCTCCTCGCTCCCCAACATCCTCAACAAGGGCCCCCCCCCCCCCAGGGCTGTGGCTGAGCTCATTGTCGTACACTCTGCCCACCCGTCACCTGTGACTGCAGGGCCAAACACCAGAGCAATCACAGCGCCAAGTTTAACAGTGGTGGGGCTCATCGCCAACAATTAGGTGGTCTACAGAGAGGAGATGGCAGACGTCTGGTGCCAGGCAAATAGCCTCTTCCTTCACATCAAAAGACAAATGAGATGTTTTCGACTCATACCACTCACACCCCCCTTTACATCAGCGGCACAGCAGTGGAGACTGCTGGGAGTGCAAATCACACACAACCTCGCATGGTCCCAGAACGCAACCTATACAGTCAGGAAAGCTCACCAATGCCTCTACTTTCTGCGAAGTCTGAAAAGAGCTGGACTTTGCACATCCATAGTCACTTCATTCTACGAGTGCATGGTGGAGAGCTTCCTGCCAAGCTGCAGTACTGCTTGGAACAGAAGCTGCACTGCAGCAGATGGAAAGACTCTGCAACAGGTAGTTAAAACTGCCCAACGCACCACCAGCACCAGCCCACCCGAAGTCAAGGGCATATGGACAGAAAGGTGCCAGAAGAGGGCCAGGAAGATCATGAACGACCCCACCCAACCTGCTCATGGACTGTTTGTCCCACTCCCATCAGGGAGGAGGCTACGTAGCATCCACCACCAGGACCACCAGACTCAAAAACAGTTACTTTCTCCAGCAGTAAGGCTGATCAATACCTCCACCCACTAACTCCTCTTTTACTTTTACTATTTTCTGTCAGTCGGCTTACGTGCAGCATAACATCACTTTATGTATGTATGTATTTGTATTTATTGTTTTTTATCTTTTGTGTGTTGCATCAGATTTGGAGCAACAATCTCGTTCTCCTTTACACTTGTGTACAGGAAATGACTTTCCAGCAACTTCCATCAAGTGGATTTGGTTTCACTTTATAAGGAGATGACCTGTAACATTGAGTAAACGAAGCGGAAAAGTGACTCATAATAATCAAATGGCCTACTGGTCTGAAACAGGCAGGAAAGATGAGGACAATTTATCTTCTCCACTAATAGCTTTTTGACATCTTGGTCAAGGTCTGATGTTACATCAGATCAGTGAGAAACATAAAACAAAGAATACTTCCCTGTCCAGCGGAGACAAGACCTTGGGCTGATTATATGTACCCTTTAAAGTAAGAGTCATGTGTATAAGCTGTCCCGGATGACGCATCTATTCCTTGACTTTTGGTTACGCTGCATTGGATATGAGTGCTGAGAACCAGAATTCTCCAAGGTCCTTCAGTTCATGCCAGGCTGCTCAAGCAATTAGTTATCTTCCTAGGCCGAGGAGACCATGGAGTAATTTGGTACCAGTTTTCTCCCGAGGATGACAGATTGGGCTTGGGAAGGGTAGTTCTGTTAATGGCCAGCAAAGCAATTTGCAATTGCTCTATAATTCTGCTCTAGTTAGAGGATATGACCTGCTTTGCAGCTCCTTCAGTTTCTTTGAAACCAGAGCTGGAACTGGATCAGCAAATTTGCTGATGACACCAAGACTGGGGGTATAGCAGATGGCGAGGAAAGCTATCATGGCTTGCAGTGGATCACCACGAGCTGGAAAAATGGGCTGAAAAATGGCAGATGGGATTTAATGCAGGCAAGTGCGAAGTGTTGCGCTTTGGTAGGAGCAGTGAAGGTAGGTCTTACTGAGGGGTGTGGTAGAACAAAGGGATCTGGGGAATACAGGGCCATAATTAATTGAAAATAGTGTCACAGGTAGATAGGTCATAAAAAAATGCTTTTGGCACATTGGCTTTCATAAATCAAAGCTTTGAGTATAGGAGGTGGGATGTTATGTTGAAGTTGTATAAGACATTAAGAGTATTGTGTGCAGTTTTGGTCTCCTATGTGCAGGAAAGATGTAAATAAGGTCAAAAGAGTGCAGAGAAAATTAACAAGGATGTTGCTGGGTCTGGAGGACCTGACTTATAAGGAAAGGTTGAATAGGTTAGAACTTTATTCCTTGGAACATAGAAGATTGAGAGAAGTATACAAAATTATGAGGAGTATAGTTAGGGTAAATGCAAGCAGGCTTTTTCCACTGATGTTGGGTGGGACTACAACCAGAAGTCGTGGGTTAAGGGTGAGAGGTGAAAAGTTTAAGGGGAATATAAAGGGAAACTTCACTCTGAGGATCGTGAACATGTGGAACAAGCTGCCAGCACAAGTGGTGTTTGCAAGCTTAATTTCAGGGTTCAAGAGAAGTTTGGATAAGTACATGGGTGGAGGGCTATGGTTCCGGTGCAGGTAACGGTAGTAGGCTGTTTAAGTGGTTTGGCATGGACTAGATGGACAGAAGGGCCTGGTTCTGTTCTGTAGTTTTCTATGATTCTGCGACTCCATAACTTGTGAAAGTTGGTCAATAATTGCAAGTTCTTACATTACGACATCGGATACTCTGGCACATGCAGCGTGAACCATGACTGAGTTTGAATGGATGCCCTCACCAAATCAAAGTCAGATTTGTCATAGCTGCCAATATCATTCTCTTCAACATTTAAAAAAATATCTTGAACATGCCTGATCACGCATGAAGCTTGGCTGCCACTTGTGGGTTATGCTTGTAAAAAACTTGTGCTTTTTGGTCACTTCCACCAGCTCGTGTAGTCCACCGTCTGATGGAGTATCGATACCACGGTGTCCACTGGCCATCTACTGTCCAGCCCATCACCCAGCTGACTAATGCCATCATCAGGCGCATCAACGAGGCCTCTGGTACTTACCAAATGTTCAGTGTCCTTGCTGACATTGTGCTGCTGCAAAAGTGAGTAAACTGCCACTTTAATGTCACTAATTAGAAGGGTTCAGTATTAGTGACCTCTCATCCTCGTTGTTGAATAAAAGCTCCCATCTCTATAGTTAAGATCACATTGTCCAGTGTACATAAGAACGTAATAACATAAGGAACAGGAGTAGACCATCTGGCCCATTGAGCCTGCATTCAATAAGATCATGGCTGATCTGACCATGGACTCATCTCCACCTACCTGCCTTTTCCTCATACCTTTAATTCCCCTGCTGTGCAAAAATCTATCCAACCTTGTCTTAAATATATTTACTGAGGTAGCCTCCACTGCTTTATTGGGCAGAGAATTCCACAGATTCACCTCTTCTCTTCTCTCTTCGGTTGTCCACCGAAATCTGATGACGATGTCCACTCCTTTAACGGTGAGATCTTTGATGACTATACAGTCCCATCCTGGACCCACAAGCTCTGTTGCAGGTGGGACATGTATATGTGGTAGTGGTGGCAACCATGGCTGCATTTCTCCTGGCTCTCTTCTGCTGTCTTCTGGTTGTTCTTTCCATCTCCAGAATACAAACCCCGTCCGTACACAGCTGTCGCCACATGGTGCGGTCAGCAGCAACCTCCTCCAGATTCACCACTTTTTGGGAAAAGCAGTTCCTTCTCATCTCCGTCCTAAGCTTCCTCCCCTGAATATTGAGACCATGTCCCCAGTTCTAGTCTTACCTACCAGTGGAAACAACTTTCCTGCCTCTATCTTATCTATCCCTTTCATAATTTTATATGTGTACATATGGGTGATGATGCGATACAGTTGTGTTTCTTATAGACAAATCTAACCCCAAATCTCAGTGTTCTGTCTACCTCATGAATTTTCCAGCACAAGATCCTGATTAAAACTCCGGGATGGAACCCTGACTTCAGCAGGGCCTGACCCTGTAGAACGCAGCTCCTTAAACTAAGCATTGTTTTTTTTTTGTCTGTAGGATCCAGTTCTCTTCTCCTGGATTTCCTGGTTCTACCAGAGACTGCCTTTTTTCCCCAAAAATAACATTTTTTTTTTTAAAATTTTATTTTTATTTGGATAAGGAGTTCACAATTATCATGTACTTTTTTCACACATATAACCTTTTCCATTTTTTTATATGTATAAAACTACAATTATTTATACATTCTTAAGTACACATTGAGATGATATAAAAGCAAAATAAACATTTAAATAGATAATTATGTACTGTGGTAAATCTAACCTATTAGGCTAAGTAATGAAATTAGTTGTTAAGAAAAATGGTAATAATAGTTTCCATACAACCCTTCTGGACCATTTCCACTGGTCCAAAATGTTGCATACAAGCCTATATACCAACCATTGTAGGTGTTTATATCCCAATTTGTTCGTGCTTGTTCCTGCCCGCAGACATAATTATCCAATCCCTATGTACTTATTTACTTAATTTTTTCATTTTTTTTTATCCCTTTCCCAAATCTTTCCCTTTACTTGTGTTAATTCTCTATTTTCCAAAAAAAAACAACAAACATTTAGACTAGGGGTGTTTACATTAGCAATATTACTGTGTTGATGAGAAGAGCAATATAAATCATTAGGAGAGTCATCTAAAGTCTGCTCGCATTGGGGTTATATATTCAATCCAATTATTCCAGATTTGATAAAATGTTTCTTTTTGAGTTCTCAGGGAGTAGGTCAACTTTTCCATTTTAAATATTTCCAAGATAATTTCGTACCAATCTTCTAATGTAGGTGGTATTGGATTTAGCCATTTTCTAGTGATTGATTTCTTACTTGCCGCTAAGAGGGCCTGCAGCAACTTTATATCTTCCTTCTGTTCAAAGAACAATACATGCCCCAAATAGAGCGTCTCAAAGTTCAGAGGTATCTGGGACCTAAGTACCTTAACTAATGTTCTATGAATACCTTCCCAAAATAGACTTAATTTAGGGCAATCCCAGAAAATATGAAAATGATTTGCCTCCTTAGAGCCGCACCTTCTCCAACACATCACATTTGTATCTTTATATTTTTCCTGATATGGGGTCTTGAAGTATCTTATAATGTTTTTCCAACAATGTTCTCTCCAAGTCAAAGAATTAGTCGAGGACCATTGAAAGCTGCAGATTTTCCCCCAAGCCTCCTCTGAAAGTACCAACCCCGCTTCTTTCTCCCACTTCTCTTTAATATACAGTGTATTTACATTTTTAGCATGGGAGAGTGCATTATATAGGCGAGAAACTGATTTACTAGGTATTGAACTGCAAGCCGAATTCAGAATCTTGAAAAATTCTAATTCTACTGTTGATAGGTCTGTATATCTACAACTCTGGTTAACATAGTTTCGTATTTGAAGGTACCTAAAAAAGTCATTATGTTCTAGGCCATGTTTGTCCTGCAGGATTTGGAAACTTTGTAATACTCTTTTATCTATAAATGAGAGGTAGGTTGTAAGACCTTTCTTTATCCATAGCTCAAATCTTTTATCTCCTCTGTTGGGAAGGAATTCGGTATCATATGCACACCATCTAAAGAGTTTTAGCATGTTATTAATTCCACATGAATTAACCACCTTCTGCCATACTTTTAATGTAAGATTTATCCAAGCATTATTTAATTTTTCCAACTGGGCCATCAATCCTTTGTCAGCTATTGAGGCCTGAAGAGGAAAACTGTCAACTAATCCAAATTCTATTTCCTTCCATCTAGCCTTATATTCCCTATTACACCAATATAACAGAGGGGTTATCTGTGAGGCATAAAAATAATTTCTCAGGCAAGGAAGAACCATACCTCCTCTTTCCTTCCCTAACTGTAAAGTGTTATATCGAATTCTAGGTTTCCTTCCTTGCCAAATGAAGTGGGAAATCCATTTGTCCCATTCCCTGAATTGATTATCATCCACCTCCACTGGTTAAAGTACGGAAAAGATATAATAACCGAGGAAGAATATTCATTTTTATAGTATTTATCCTTGAATTTAAACTTAAAAAGGGGATAAGATTCCATCTATGCATATCTGCTTTTATCTCTGAGATTAATGGCCCATAATTTACCTGTGACAGTGTTGAAAGATCCTTCGGCAGGGTTATTCCTAAATATTTTAATGATTTAGCTTCCCACTTAAGATGGTATGTATCCTGCAATTTTTTGGATGGTGTATAATTTAGGGACATAACCTGCGTTTTCTTTACATTTATTTTATAACCTGATATTTTCCCAAAGTCATCCAACAGTGTAAACAATCCTATAAATGATTTTTCTGGTTCACTCAGATAGACCAAAACATCATCTGCGAATAACGCCACTTTCTGTTCAATCCCTGCCACCTTGATACCTTTTACGATTTCGCTCTGTCTTATTAGTTGGGCAAGTGGTTCAATATATAGCGCAAAAAGGAGAGGAGAAATTGGGCATCCCTGTCTAGTGCCTCTCTCTAAAATGAAGGAGTCAGAGAGGTCCCCATTTATCTTAATTCGGGCTGTTGGGCTGTCATACAGAGTCTGAATTACTTTAATAAACCTTTCTTGAAAGCCGAATCTTCCTAACACTCTGTATAGGAATGCCCAACTAACCGAATCAAAAGCTTTCTCAGCGTCCAATCCTACTACCATTGTCTCTGTCTCGTTCTTATTAACCTGTTCTAATATGTGCAGAGTTCTCCTTATGTTGTCCTGTGTTTGTCTTTGTTGAATAAATCCAGTCTGGTCTAAATGGATTAGGCCAGGTAAAAGCTTTTCCAATCTGCGCGCTAATATAGATGTAAATAGTTTGTAATCTAAATTAAGAACACTAATTGGCCGATAATTGCCACATTCTAGTTTATCTTTACCCTCTTTAGGAATAACTGAAATAATCGCTTCTCTCCAGGAAGGTGGAGTTTCTCCTCTCTGCAAGATCCAATTAAAGGTGTTAAGTAGTAATGGGGCTAACTGTGTCTTCAGGGACTTGTACCACTCTGAGGTAAACCCATCAGAACCCGGGGACTTTCCAGCCTTTAACCTAGAGATGGCCACGTTCAGTTCTTTGACAGTTACTGGTTCTAATAAACTTTCATTTTGTAAATCTGTAAGTTTAGGTAGATCTAAAAAATTCAATACACTGTCTATATAGGGCTCATTGGGGGCCCGGGGTTGGGAGTACAGCTCTCGATAATACGTTTCAAAACTCTCTTGAATTTTCCCTATTGTACTCTCCACAAGCTTTGTCTTTGGATTCTTTATTTTATGAATTGTATTGTCTGCTTGTTGTTTTCATAATTTATATGCTAATAATCTAGCTGATTTACCTCCTACTTCATAATTCTTTTGTCTCAGGTAAAGAAAATTTCTTTGAGTTTCCAACGTATAAATATCATCAATTTCACTTTGCAGTTTCCTAATTTCCTGTTTTCGATTTGAATTACTTTTGTTGCTATCTCCAACTTGAAGTTGTTTTAATTTTCCTTGAAGGTCTGCTAATTTTTGTGCATTGATTTTTTTCATGTGAGTAGTAATGGAAATAATTTTCCCTCTCAGTACAGCTTTCAATGTATCCCATAAAATCACTGGTGATGTTTCTCCCATGTCATTAAGGTCTAGATATTCTTTGATTTCTCCCCTTAATCTCTCCATTACTTTTAGGTTATTAAGTATATGTGAGTTTAGCCTCCATAGTGTTTTCCTCATTTTCCTTTCCAGGATTAGAGACATAGAGACTGGGCTATGATCCGACAGATCAATTGTTGCAATATTACAGTTTTTTATCCTGAGTCTATCTGTATTTAAGATAAAGAAATAGTCTATCCTTGAATAGGCTGAATGAGGGAAAGAGTAATATGTATAATCTTTACTAGTAGGGTGTAATTCCCTCCAGACATCTATAATTCCCAACTCCTCCATCAATGAATTCACTTTCCGAGTCAGAGGTTTATTCTGAGTAACTATTCTTGAAGAATCTAATATAGGATTTAATCTAATATTAAAATCCCCTCCACAAATTACTACCCCTCGAGCACTGACCATTAGGTCAAAAATGTGTCTATAAAATGACCATTCACTACCTGGAGGAGCATAAACATTCAGCAATGTTATTTCTGTACCTTCTATTCTTCCTGTGATTTTTACAAACCGTCCTTCTTTGTCTCTAGTCTCTGAAATATGTTCATAATTAAGAGTACTTGATATTAAAGTAGCTACCCCTCTTTTGTGACTCAATTTATATGATGAATAAAATACATGCTTAAAGCCCATTCTTTTTAATTTTCCATGTTCAGATTGGCTCATATGTGTTTCCTGGAGGAAAGCTATTTGTGCCCTCTCTTTTTTCAATTTAGACATAATCTTATTTCTTTTAATTGGATTCAAAACCCCATTAACATTATAGGAAATTATTTTTACCAATTCAGTTTGCATTTTTCTCTAGTAGAAAAAAAGCACTCTCCTTTTCTAACCAAACAGTAAGCAATCCCTTCTCAACAGTAAACCAAGACATATAACCACACCCTAGACACTTCTGAACGTATAACATTTGAAAATTTTCCCCGACTTCCCACAGTGAGGCCTGAGCACCGACCCGCCTCAGTTCAGAGGGATAACCTCTATCTTCACCCTGTGTTAGAGGGCCCTCAGCAATTTGAATAATCATAGAGAATTTTCTCCTATTTATGTCTCGACCATATTGCTATCATTCAAGTTATTCCGCCTAGATTATTTTCAATTACCAGTTTTCATTTTACTTTTAAGTCCGATTTACTCTTTTCAGTCATTTCTCTTAATTAATCTGTATTCTCTGTACATTTGCGTCTGAATATTTGCAGCTTTTCCTTGTAGTTTGACACTCTGTTTCGAGTGGAGCGTCCTCGCCCCACTAACTGCCACGACTTCTGCCGAATCCTCTCCAGTAGCGACTCCGGTTGGGTGATAACTTTAATAGGTAGTCCCCGGTCCGCCAGGTCCGACGTTGCCTCCTCCACCGTAGCGTAAGTTTTTGTCCCTTCGTCGTAAAAGACTCTCAGCCGAGCTGGATACAGGGTCTGGAATCTGATGTTGTTTTCCTTCAGGACTCTCCGTGTTTCCGTATATTCCTTCCGTCTGGCAAGAATCCCCAGTGCGTAGTCGTGGTCTAAACTGATTTTACAGTTGTTCCACATGAAACCTTCCTTTTGCCATGCTCTTTTAAGCACCTCTTCCTTCGTTCTGTAACTGAGAAATCTGATCAGAATCGATCTGGGCTGGGCGCCTGCCGGAGGCTGTGGTGCCAACGCGCGGTGAGCCCTTTCTATCTTTAGGTCTTTTGCGGCCGGTATATCAAGGTTTTCTCTAAGCAGCTTCTCCACGAAGGGAATCATCAATCCGGGTTTTCCTTCGGGAACTCCGTAGATCCTCACATTTTCCCTTCTCGAGTGGCCTTCTTGATCTATTAGTTTCCACTGGAGTTGGTCTTGTAGCTTCAGCATTTCTGCTATCACTTCCTCGGCATTTTGTAGCTTCTCTTCAATTCCAACAATCCTCGCTTCGGCTTCATCTATCCGCGAGTTAGTTTTTACTATTTCTCCTTTAATATCTTCCAGCTGTTTGCTGTTATCTTGTCGGAACTCGCGAATCTCTCCGAGAATCAAAGACAGAGTCACCGATTCCCCCTCATTATCTCCGTCCTGGCTTGCCGTGGGAGAGCTAGGCCCTTCGCCTTGCTGCATCTCTTTATATTTATCAGCCTTCGAAGCGGACATTTTATTCTTGTTCTTAGACATCATCCTTGCCCCTTTTATTAATATAGTTATGCAATATTAAGTATTTGTCTAAATTCGATTTTGGGGCAGTTTACCTTCTTTTTTGTCGAGAGACCTTTTCCTTACGCCGCCATTCCCTTGATGACCCGGAAGTCCCCCCCAAAAATAACATTTATTCATAATATACAGTGTATAAAAAAAAGATCAGTGCAAATATTTTACATTCATGGTCTTTGCATTCAGTAGAGTTAACAATTTTTAAATGTAATTAGTAGTGTTGCCACTCATATGGCCCCCTTGGGTGATCCACCATTTCAACATTTGAGAAGTTCCCCACCTGACTCAGCCTTTCCATGTGAGATGCCAGAAGGAACCTAGGTTGTGCTCCTTCCCCACAGAGTCTTAAGGTTTCTGTCCTGTCCTTTATGGACCCTTGTGTCTGCAGAACTCATTGTCTTCCAGAGTGAGGCTCACCTTCAATATGAACATACTTTAGACCCTGAGGATGTTGTGCTGCAGCTCTGAATATTTAAATAGAACACCATATAATTATTGCCCCAGGACCTTTAATGTAATGAGATTCAGCAGCATAGCAGTGTGGGGGGAGGGGGGTTTGGGGTTGATGTTCTTGTTCTGTTTTGCTAGTCTTTTTGTGCAAAGGGGGGATTTGGGGGGGGGTCAGTGTTCCTGTTGCATTTTGTGTGGGTGAAGGGGTTGCCATTCTTTTTTGTGTGGGGAGGAGTGGGGTTGACGTTTCTCTGTGAACCACATCCATGGTTTTCCCTGCCTCGTGGCTATCTGGTGAAGATGGGTCTCAGCGTTGTACACAGTTGCATACTTAGATAATAAATGAACCTTTGAACCTTTTGAGTCTGCACCAAATGTTAATGTACAGTAGCTGATTGTGCCTCTGAAACTGTGGGTTTGCAAAGACCAATCTTTGGGAAGACCTGCTGAAGCCAAGCTTTGAGTGAACCTAGTCTCTTCACTTTGCAGCTGCTTTGAGGCTGGTAACCCTGGAAAAATAGCATGAAATTAGCTGAAGGAAAACCAGTCAATTACAAACCAACGTGATCGATTGATTGGATTAAAGAGTAACCTTCAAAGCTCTGCTCTTGTCCGCTTATGATGAGGCATAATGCAGAATAACCTCAGAGAAGCTGCAGTTAATTTTATTTGGACCTAATGTCCTATGTAGTTTCCTCAGCATATAATTCTAATGCTGTTGTTGGCTCGATGGCCATGCACCATTTAAGGGGTGAACTCAGATAATGCATCCCAGGAGACTCGGTCTTGTTCTTGTCCTGATTCTGTCCTGAGCATTAGTGATCCTCAGCAATGGGGGTGTAAACTTGCTTTCTCCTTCCTAACCCACGTTAGTGAAGGCAGGACTGTGGACTGGTTGAGACTGCCAAATCCGCACTGTTTGGGGAAATAAAGTGCCAATGTCACTTTGTTTCTTGGGGCTGTTACTACATGAGTCAAGAAGAACTCGTTGCCTGTTTTGTTCAAATGTGTGTATGTTGTTCAATGTTATCTGGGTTAATACCCCACAGATCTAATCTGGGCTATTCTGGTTAACAGAGTCCCCACAGAATGGAGTGCAGGAAAGTGTTGCAGTTTGGTCCCCATGGATTTGCAACCTCTTGAGCACAGCCAGTGATTAACATTTGTAGAAATTTCCAACTTGTGCTCTCATTGTGGCATGTGCTTCTTCAAACCCATTCCAGGACTTGTTATCTTGCCCCCTAATAACGTGGCACAGGCCTTTATCCATCCATGGTCTGTCTACAATCACAGCCCTTCCTGGAGAATAATCAAGTCTTTCCCAAAAGAACCAAAAAGGAACAGTGACACCAGTTGCTGGGTATACGTCGACGTGCTTGGCTTATCTACCCTGAATGATGTTTAAAATATGTAGCCTCCCTGGCCACCCTCAGGGTCGCTCGGCTCGCTGTCGTCTAGAGAAACAGCCCTCAGCCCTGCCAAACTGGGTAATAGTTTGTTTGGATGCTGTATGAGGTACCCCACCCCGCCCAAATAACAGACAATACACCAGATACGATTAAATGATTTACAGTTTATAGATATTACTGGATCTATATAATTAATAGAGAATAAAATATAAAAGGAAAATAAAAGGCGCCACACTTATCAAAGTTCAATCTCTTCGTGCATAAAAAAGTTGGAGCTCGGGACCCTTCTTCTTCACCCTGCGACCCCTTGGACCACCTCGACCGGCCGCCTGGGACCAACAACGGTGGTCGACCAGACGCTCCACACGAGTCCGTCTCCGTCTCCCCTCCTCGCCGAACGCCCAGCTCAGGGTCCAACCCCGTTAGTGGACTCACGGCACCTGGTCCATTCTCTGTCTCTCTCTCCCGCCTTCTCCCTCAAAACCCCAAGCATACAAATCTTCCAGATACACCAAAGTCATAACAACTATCCCAATTGATTCGTAACATCCTCTTATCACCCTCTAACCCACAACAAGCTGCTGGCACAAAGCTTTCTCAACGTTTAACATAACAAAGAAGCATTCCGGAGTATAACGTAACAAAGTAGCCATTTTAATTAGCCTCCGCAGTAACATAAAAGACGAAACCCCCTTACAAATAGAAACATAGAAAATAGGTGCAGGAGTAGGCCATTCGGCCCTTTGAGCCTGCACTGCCATTCAGTATGATCATGGCTGATCATCCAACTCACAACCCTGTACCTGCCTTCCCTCCATACCCCCTGATTCCTTTAACGCCACAAGGGCCATATCTAACTCCCTCTTAAATATAGCCAATGAACTGGCCTCAACTGTTTCCAGTGGCAGAGAATTCCACAGATTCACCACTCTCTGTGTGAAGAAGTTTTTCCTCATCTCGGTCCTAAAAAGCTTCCCCTTTATCCTTAAACTGTGACCCCTCGTTCTGGACTTCCCCAAGATCGGGAACAATCTTCCTGCATCTAGCCTGTCCAATCCCTTTAGAATTTTATACATTTCAATAAGATCCCCCCTCAATCTTCTAAATTCCAGCGAGTATAAGCCTAATCAATCCAGTCTTTCTTCATATGAAAGTCCTGCCATCCCAGGAATCAATCTGGTGAACCTTCTTCGTACTCCCTCTATAGCAAGAATGTCTAGAATCGAGTCGAGAGCTGGTGGGGTGGGGAACATGCTTGTAAGAAGGAAGTGGGTTTGAAAGCATTTTTTAAAAAAGTTTTCTGGCAAGGGTCTTGGATCGCCCAATTGTTATCAGTGCACAGCAACTGGAAGTTGTGTGTTAGTGGAGATTATTGAAGATGAGGCTGGGTTGAGGTGTAACCCAGGGGAGGGGGAGTTTTCTGTACTCACTGGCTGTTAATGTTACTCCTGCTTTGGAATATTTAGGAATGCCACCGAGTTTGAATATTTGGAAGAGTATCCAATTGGAGTACTTCCGTATCTTTGGGAAAACACTGGGAAGAATGTTGAAAACGGATTGTTCGTTATTAATTTGGAATATGGGAGCAACTTCTCCAAACCAGAGGCAGACGTTTTTCATCCTAGCCGTTCAGTGGGAGAGCCAAAGGATGCATGGCTCTCAAACTTCCTCCACCCTGTCATCTACTTCTACAGATGCCTCCCAACAGGTCAGTATTTCATTCTTTCCACCCTCTTTTGCTTCTTCAAAGACCCCTGAATGCCATGGCCTGTTTGCTGGCTCTCATGTTGACAATAGGTGTGTCAACTTTAGCAAGAGAACTACAGCTGTGGTTCCAGACACCACAGCACATGATTGACTGGAGCTCCAGGATATTGCCTGGGATTGAATGCTTCAGTTACTTGAAGAAATGGAATAGGCTAGATTTGTTTTCCTAGGAGCAAAGAAGGCTGAGGAAGGACCTGGTAGAGGTGTACAAAATTATATGAACAAACATGCTCTATGTAGTTTGAATTCTTTTCCAATAGCACTGGGATGCCTAAGACCGGAGGGAAAGAAGTTTTTCACCCAAAGGGTGGTTTCAATCTGGAAACATATTGCCTGAGGGGGAGTTGGAAGCAGGGACCATTAAAATGTTTAAGCATCTGGACAAGCACTTGAATTGTAAAGACAGCAGAATATGGAGCAAGTGTGGTCAGTGGGATTAGTACTTAATGATTGACATAAATGTGGTGGGTCCCAGGTGCCTGATCTGTGCAGTATGACTTTGTGAATCTTTGTGAGTGTTCAAGTTTCAAGAGGTCAGCTGGATCTTGTCTTGTTCTTCATGGCATTAGAACTGATGGTGAAAGCCAACATGTTTACCCTGGACAGATCATTTAGCACAGAAACAGACCCTTCAGTCCAACACATCCATACTAACTAAGGTGCTCACAAAAGTGAGTCCCATTTTCCTCCATTTGGCTCATATACCATTGCTATCCATATACTTAATCAAATGTCTTTTAAACATCCATTATTGTACCCACTCCAACTACCTTTCTCTGGCAATTCATTCCACATACGCACTACACGCTGCATGAACAATTTGCTCCTCAGGTCCCTTTAAAATGTTTCCCTTCTTACCATAAACCCCTGTCCTCTAGTCTTTGATTCCCTTTTCCTGGTAAAAATCTGTGTGCTTTCACCCCCATGTCCTTCCTGATTCTATACACCTCTATAAGGTCACCTCTCAATCTCCCCCGTTCCAAGGAATAAAGTCCTAGTCTGCCCAGCCTCTCCCTAACAACTCAGGCTCTTGAGCCCTGGCAATGTTCCTGTGAATCTCCTTTACTCCTGTATCTTTCCAATTTAGTGTTGAAAGAACAAGGTGGCTAAAACTAAACACACTACTCCAAATGTGGCTTCACAAAATGTCTGCAGCGTAACATCCCAATGCCAGTACTCAGTGCACTGACTGTTGAAGGCCAGTGTGTCAAAAGCTTCCTTCACCACCATTTTCAGCAAATTATGTACCTGTATTCCTTAGTCCCTCTGTTACACAACACTGCCAGGGCCCTGCCATTCTCTATGTAAATCCTATCCTGGTTTGACTTCCCAAAGTACAATTCCTTGTACTTAACTGGATTGATAGTCATTTGCTGATTCTGGACCCACTTGCCCAGCCAGTTGATCAAGATCTCCCTTATAATTTTTTGATAGCCTTCTTAACTGTCTACGATGCCCCCTAGTTTAGCATTATCAGCGAGCATATCAACCATGTCTCGTGCATTCATGTACAAATGATTTACAGTATATAAATAACAGGGAGTTCTGGGTGCAATGAGCTGGAGGTCCCAGGTATAGAGTCTCGCGCGGCATATGCAGTCTGCCCATGTGCCGGAAGTGCTGCCGGTCTGTGTTCGGAGAGCCCTCAGTGTGGTCTATGGCCATGCAGTAACCCAGGAACATGGCTGATAGTGCGATCGTGCAGTGGGAGCTGATTCTAAACAGGCAGAGTAGATGCAGCTTGTCTTTTTTTTTGTTCACTTCCAGAGACAGAGATGATGCAAAGACCGAAGTTCTGGCCGCTGCCACGGCCGAGCTACATCCATCACATTGTAGAAGACTTCCTGACAGACTGGACAGCTGCCAAAGCTCACATTCTGCCCCTGCGACGCTTCCTGGAGACCTGCCTGGGCACTGACCTCAGAAACTTCTTTGCAGGTGTGACATCCTTTTGGAACAAAGGCATTTCCTTACAAATAAATGCCTTTAACTCCAGGTGTTTGCCCCAGGCTGGGGACGATTCCTGTTTCTGTGAATGCATGCACTCTCGGAATCTGTAGCAATAAGGAAACACAGGATGGGATGATGCGCCATCACAGCCAGGAGTCTTTGTGTCCTTGACTCCAGCTGTCCTCTACCTTCTGCTACCATCCTGCACCTTCTCAGGTGAGCTATCAGCATAGAACCTGGGCTGCAGGGTAGTCAAATGGGCTAGACTACGAAGTTCATTGTCTGGTCGACAGTGCTGAGGTAAGTTGGCAGGACAATGCCCCTGTAGCAGAGCTTGTGAGGTTTGTGGGGGGGGGGTCACAGGGTGGGGTGCTTGTTAGGGTGGATGGGTCACATTGCTTCATGGAGTTCCATGCTGTACCAGAGATCTTGACTTTGGCCACGTGGTTCGCAGTCACATCTTTATTCGCTGTGCCTTGGACGCAGTCTCAGTTGCCAGTATCTCAGCTGGTTCTCATTTACCAGTCCAGATGTGCCAGTATCTAATCTGCATCAGAACCATAATGCTGTACGATTTATTCCCCTGCTCACTGTTGCTTACCCTGATTAGTTTCCAAAAGTGCAGGGGTTCCCAACCTTGTTTATGCCATGGACCAATTACCATTAAGCAAGCGGTCTGTGGAAGCCCCTGCATTGGGAGGGTCTAGGACCAGAGGGCACAACCTCAGAACATAAGGACGCTCCTTTACAACAGAGATGAGGAGAAATTTCTTTAGCCATAGAGTGTGGGATTTATTGCCACTGATGGCTGTGGAGGTCGTCATTGGGTATACCTAAAGGAGTGGTCGATTAGTTCTGATTAATAAAAGTGTCAAAGGTTACAAGAAGAAGGCAGGAGAAAGGGGTTGAGAGAGAAAGTCAATCAGCCGTGATCGAATGGTGGAACAGGCTCATTGGGTTGAATGTCCTAATTCTGTTCCTATGTCTTATGGACTCTGGGCCCAGGTCAGATTGGGTAGTAAGCTGTGCAGTTTGCAGCTTTCATGATTTTTCTTCCATCAGCTTGCAGTTAGCAACATCTTCAGAGACTGGGTTGAGGGTTAAATGTTTCTGTGGATTGAGGATGTTGACAATGCATCTGGTGACATCTGCAAAGAGACTCCCTGGCAGAATCTGCTGGTGGTATAGAGGCTTACAATACTGGGGGAGGCCATTCTGTCAGTCATGTCTTTGCTGAGGTTTTTCCTGTCCACCTCACATTTGGCCCATACCCATTGTGATATAAAGGAACAGGTGAAGAAGGTTCATTGCAACAGACCTGTGCAGTAGTGGTAGAGCAAGTTGTTTAGTGTGCACTTGATTGGCAGAATCTGGTACAACCGAGCACGCATTCGCCGTTTTCCAGTTTCCTCCACTCTGGCAATCGAGCTGTTCTGAGGTTTGCCAATTCCACACAGGTTAAGGATAAACTGTGTGGCTAAGCTGTGGTGTCTTTGTTGACTGTCAGCAATGACCTAGAGGGAACTCTTCCCCCTCTGTCAGGTAAAGAGTTGACTCTTTATGTGCAGTCCTGAAAGAGTAGAGGTACTTCCTTGAGTTGAGATATTTAAAATCAATAAAGCCTTGGGCACAATTTTGAGCAACAGATTAGGATCCCTCTATGCCCTGACCAATATTTATTGATTGGTCAACATCATTAAAACCGATTTCCATGCCATTAATTACATAACTTTTGAGAGCTTGTAATTAATGTTTGCTACACTTCAGAAGTACTCAATTCATTGTAAATGGAGCATCTTGAGGTCGTAAAGAACCCTTTGATAACACTGGGAAAGTCTCTTATTTGAAGAATGGATAGTTTTTGGATAAGAATGTGTGGTAACATTTCATTCCAACGAGTTTCCATTCTCCCTGCAGAATCCTGCTTCAAGTTTGCTTTAACCAGCCAGCATCTGCCACCCAGCTGTCACCATGGTTACTTAAACATGCAAGGGTTACTGGTCAACTAGAACGTGCGGCACACTCACAGGGTTGAGGAAATGGACTGTCCTTCTCACGACACCGTCTCTGTCGAGGAACACTCACACCAGAGCTTGTCCAACGAGCAGAGGGAGAAGCCCTTAGCCACAGTGATTACCTGAGCAACAGAATGATTCGAGGAGTTGCGACGTAGTGGTCTATCCACCAGTGTACCTCAGCCAGGTGAGGCCCAAGTGCACTCACAGTTTCTCCAGTACCTTACAGCTCTACTCTTTAAAGCTAAACTTCTGTATAGTAAAGCATTATGCTGCAAGTAAGGGAACTTCAAAGCAAAAGCAGATCATGCTGGAATCACTCAGCAGGTCTGGCGACATCAGCAGAACCCAACCCAGCTACTATACTCTCCCTAGACAGCTTGCTAGACCTGTTTAGATTTTATGCAATGTAATGTAACATTTATACATGAATTATCAAGCCAAAAAAATATTTATTCATTTAACAGGGAGACTGTTTTTACATTATTGGATTCGCTACTCACTGGGGCTTTCCTGAAACATTTTTTAAAGAAGTTTTTTATTGTAGGTGTGATAGATTTTTGTTTGCATGATAGACTTTTGTATTCAAGTCACTCCTGGTATTAAAAAATTTTTTAACGTAGGACTTGCGTGACATATGGCTGATCCGTTAGTGTTGCTAGTTGGTGTATAGTGATGATCTGGCTTTAACCTAAAGTCACTAAAGGAACTTGGGCATTATCGCAGTTCTGTGTGGGCATGCCTGTTCGGTATTTTCTGCATTCCATCAGGGACTGTACTTCATGTGGTTTTGGAAGGCACAAATGAATGCAAGTCATTTCTTGTTTCTGAGTTGGGGCTTGTTTTTATTCGTGACTGGAGGCCTTGTACGACAGGCTTGCTGGAACCGTGGCTGAGTTCAGCTCAGACTGGTGCTTGTAAACAACATGCAGAGCAAAGGAGCAGTCAGACAGACCTGGACTTGCCACCTCTCCTTCGCTGTATCTCATCCAAAGAAAAAGAACTGTAATGCCACGAGATTCCTGCAGAGGGTGCAACTGAGCTATTGTCATTAGTGGACATGGGTAAATTCTGAGCCACATGCCAAATAATCTACTGGCAGGAATGAATCAGTGGAGACTTGGCAAATAGAACGGGGTGTAAAAGGCCTCAGGAAGTCACGTCAGTCAGAGGAAAAGGTAGCAGGACAGCAAAAGCAACTGAATAAATGTGTTTTGGACCAAAAGAAACCAAAGAGTCAGTATACAGGCAGTGGGAAGATGTTGCAGTGTGCATGAATCAAAAGGCCAAGGGACTGAAATATATAATCCCCAAAGGTGAGAGTGTGGATGACCAACAGAATCGGAAGCTCTACTCCAAGTAAAAACTGGGCAGAATGCTCCTTGTATTGCTTGCAAAGTCAGCAACTGTGTAAATCACAGAGACTTGAGAGAGATTCATTCAGACAGAGGCCCTCCCTGATCTGTAATTTCTGTCAACCCAACCTACAAAGAGGTGTTGTCATCCTGGGGGCGGGGGGGGCAGACGGAGGTTTTTTTTCCTCACCTTGGGCTTAGTTTCCAAACTTATCAGCACAGTGGAATCCTGGGCTGCAATCAATCACCTCCTGGGCATCTTTCCCAGTACAGGCACCGTGCCCTTCCTTACATTCTCAGACCCTGCTGGCCTCGTGGTTTTCAACATGTTTGGATTTGTTTTCCCCTATTTTCCTTGTCTGCTCGCTTTTCCTGTGGCTCACATTGTTCCAGGCTCTGCGTGTATGATTCATTGCCTTTAAGTCATTCACAGTCAGGTCAGACTGTTTCTTTTGTTCCATTATGATCTTATACACTCCATTTAATCAGTACAATCCTCAGTAAGGGTATGAAGTCTCGCTGGATTCTGCAAAAAGGAAGTCCACCTGTTTGCTCCCCACTGCCTGCAGACGGTGTAAATGTGATTGCAGGTTGAATCTTGTGACAAAAGGAGGACGAGCTGCATCCTGACATGGTGCTGGACGATGCTCAGTGCTGTGTCACTGGGTAAACGTCAGGGAACTGATGCTGGATGACATCCCAGCCACATGGTGTGCTTCACTAGCGCAGTGTTCCTTACAGGATATGTCTACACCGTTCTCCTGTCTAGTACGTTTTCCTCTCCAGTCCCCCTGCCCCACCCTATTACTTTCATTTTCTGCTCTCCGCTCGAGGGCCTTTCACCAATGCTCCTTTACCAATGTTCCCTCTAATGGCAACAGTGCGCAAAAAATCTTGCGCTGTGCAATTTTTTGCCCAGTGACAACAACATGTGCGCACTGAATTTTTAAGTGGAAGTAAACCTAAAGCTAATCCAAGGATAATAAACTACAAATTCCAGTTTGTTTAAAAGAAATGAAATAACTGTCAATAAGAACTTTGATCAGGATTCAACCCAAGTCTCTGTTGCTGTGAGTTTATACCAAGAGAGCTCACACTAAGTTTGGTTAATGTTTTCCAGTAACCAAACTTGAATCAGCTGACTCCAGCCGCTGCAAGCTGGGCCCCGTGGCAGTGGGGAACGCCTTCACCTTCAGAGTGTGATTGTTTACACTGTCATGGGCTCCGTGAGATAGCAGAACAAACACTCTCTAACTTCCTGATCTGCTGAGAGTTAAGCAAAAGATTACTTGTTGCATACACCTGTTAGGGTGCATTCTCCAGTTACCTTATAAGGTAACTGCAACAATGCATGTTAATCTCAAAAGCTAAATCTTGGCGCGGACCCAATATAATGACTGTAGCAATGGAGGGCTGCGCCCACCTGTCTTCCACTGCTGCTCGTCCCTGTGGCTTCATGGGATACAGCTTGCCTTGGAGAAGACAAAGCTGAGAGTGATTTAGTATTAATATTCAGAATCCTGCAAGGTTTTGCCCCCTCACAACAACTCTCCAGTAAGTCTTTCAGTATTTCCACGAAAATAATTTAACTCTCATTTGGAAGTTGCTGTTGAATCATCTTTGATAACTCCTCCAGGCAGCACAATCCAGATCATAACCTGTTATGAGAAAGTATTCTCAATTGCACAGCGAGTAGAGCTGCTGCCTGACAACATTAGAGACCTGATCTCCAGTCTGTGAGTTTCCTCTGGTGCTCCAGTATCATCCCACGTCCCAAAGGCGTGCAGGCTGCTCACTCTAAATTGTCCTTAGTGTGTCAGTGCTGGTAACTAGATGTGATGAGAATAAAAACTGGGATTAACGTAGAATTAGCATATTAGTAATATAGATGGTTGGCATAGATTTGAAGGGCCTGCTTCTCTACTGTAAATCTCTGTCTCTGTCTGATAATTAATACAATCTACTGGCCACACTGTGGGTCATCAGTGCCCTGACTACAAGTCAGTGGCCCACATGAAGCTTGTTGCTGTCAGCCACAACAGTGAGAACGTTTCAGAATTCGGGGGGTGGGTGGACAATCTGGCACAAAGTCCCCACCTCTGGCCACCCACTGACTCCTGCTGCCAAGTGCACGCGGCAGGCAAGGGCTGCATTCGGGTCTCAATGTAAAAATGCCTCCATTGTCCCTGCCACCATGGCTTCCCTCCCCCTCCCCACATCCCAAAGATAATGCAGGTTGGTAGGTTAATTGGCCTCTGTAAAATTCCCCTGGGGTGTGTGTGTGGGTGTGTGTGCGTGTGTGTGTGTCTGGGGTAGAACCTGAGAAATGAGAAAATACAAATGGGGTTAAACTCGGATCAGGGTAAAAGTGTTGATTGTCAACGTGGACTCGATGGGGGTCTAAATCGTGCTGGGGTGGCCTGCCCGCTAGCTTGATCTTTTGAGTCTTGGTTGTTGACCATCCTGTCATACCCTTAATGGGGGTTCTGGATATCATAGGGAAATTTCCCCTTTTCCCTGCTGCAGAAGCCTAGCTCTTGGAGTAAAAAAAACTTGTTTCCCTCTCACACCTTCTCTTCTTACATGCTCATCACCCCCCTCTGGTGCTCCTCTGCCTTCCCTTTCTTCCATTGTATAGTGTCCTCTCCTATCAGATCCCCCCTTCTCCAGCCCTGTATCTCATCCACCACTCAACTTCCCAGCTCATTACTTCAATCCCCTCCCCCTCCCCTAGTTTCACTATCACCTGCCACCTTGTACTTCTTCCTCCCCTCACCACCTTCTTCCCTTCCTTTTCCAGTCCTGAGGAAGGGTCTCGGCCTGAACCATCCAGTGTTTACTCTTTTCCATAGGTGCTGCCTGGCCTGCTGAGTTCCTCCAGCATTGTGTGTGTGTATGTTTGGTATAATTGTGAGACAATCAGAAAGCTGGAAACACCCAGCGGGTCGAGCAGCTTCCTCGGGGAGAGGTTGTTGATGGTTCAGGTTTGTGGTCCACAGTAGCCTACTGCCTCATGCATCTCCACGTAACTGAGAAGGCTAAATGCAGGATCGATTTCAATTTTCCCTCTTCTCTTTTGAATAATTCCTCGGACCTGTGTCCAGTGGCGATCCCTGCATCTAGTGAGTTACTGATTCTGGCGTTTGCCAACGAAACGGAGTAAGGTGGAGAAATCCTTGCTGGGTATGTCTGTGTGGACGTTATCAAGATGGCTGCAACGTGCTGCCCTGTAGTTCAACAGCCTGAGGGCAGACCGAAGAGAAGACTGGTTCCTCAGGCATGGTGGCAAAGAGGGTGGGTGTGTGGAAACAAAACCCAGCGTGGGACATTATGGGAATGGGAATGGAAGTAAAGAGAAGAATCCTGCTATCTTGATCATGGGCTGATTGCTTGGCATGTAATTGTGTTTTCTCATATGTTTACAGATATGCATGTATTATTGAGTTAATAAATGATTGTTCATTTTAAATTGCTGAAGTTTTTTTGGTTCAGAGTTCTTGCATACAAGGTAAATGGTAAGGCACTGAAGAGTGCAGTAGAACAGAGGGATCTGGGAATACAGATACAAAATTCCCTAAAAGTGGCGTCACAGGTAGATAGGGTCGTAAAGAGAGCTTTTGATACATTGGCCTTTATAAATCAAAGTATTGAGTATGAGCTGGAATGTTATGGTGAGGTTGTATAAGGCATTGATGAGGCCGAATTTGGAGTATTGTGTGTAGTTTTGGTCACCAAATTACAGGAAGGATATTAACAAGGTTGAAAGAGTGCAGAGAAGGTTTACAAGGATGTTGCTGGGACTTGAGAAACTCAGTTACAGAGAAAGGTTGAATAGGTTAGGACTTTATTCCCTGGAGCGTAGAAGAATGAGGGGAGATTTGATAGAGGTATATAAAATTATGATGGGTATAGATAGAGTGAATGCAAGCAGGCTTTTTCCACTGAGGCAAGGGGAGAAAAAAACCAGAGGACATGGGTTAAGGGTGAGGGGGGAAAAGTTTAAAGGGAACATTGTGGGGGGGGGGCTTCTTCACACAGAGAGTGGTGGGAGTATGGAATGAGCTGCCAGATGAAGTGGTAAATGAGGGCTCACTTTTAACATTTAAGAAAAACTTGGACAGGTACATGGATGGGAGGTGTATGGAGGGATATGGTCCAGGTGCAGGTCAGTGGGACTAGGCAGAAAAATGGTTCGGCACAGCCAAGGGCCAAAAGGCCTGTTTCTGTGCTGTATGTTCCATGGTTCTATCTCATTTTTTTGAAATTATAGAATCATAGAGTCACACACGGAGTCTGAAACAGGCCCTTCAGCCCATATGTCCAGCAGCCTTATTTCATTAGGAGTCTGAAGAGATTTGGTATATCACAAAAGACTCTTGCAAATTGGACGCAGCGCGCGCGGCCATCCCGAATGAATACGTATGTGTTAACTGGGGGGCTGTGCACAATCCGGATTTGATGGAGACAGCCGTGAGAAGCACGAAGGAACACCTGGAGAAACTTCTGAAAATGCCTGCTTCGCTGCTGCTGCTACTGTGCGATCGAGAATTTCCGGAGAGAAGGCCCCAAATCCTTGGCTTTGCCTGTTGCCGGGGCCAGGGTCGAAGCGCTCGGCAGAGATGGTGCTCGGTGCTCGGTATCGGAGCTGGTTGGAGGCTTGGAGTTTTTCAGACGGACTCGGAGTCGGACTGTGGTCAGATGCTTCCGGTATGCTGCATAGGCAAGTTTGCGGCGCTGGAGGTTCACTGTCTGCATGAGATGATGGGACTTTCGAGAGACTTTGAGACTTTTTACCGTGCCATGGTCTGTTCTTACCAAATTACGGTATTGCTTTGCACTGTTGTAACTATATGTTATAATTATGTGGTTTTTGTTAGTTTTTAAGTCGGTTTGTCATGTGTTTCTGTGATATCATTCTGGAAAAACATTGTATCATTTCTTAATGCATGCATTACTAAATGACGATAAAAGAGGACTGTGTGTCCTTATAATCTAATGTAAAAGTTTCTGTAGATGTAAGTTGGAGAGCTTTCTGTCTGGTTGCACCGCAGCCTGGTGTGAAGCCCCTCCAAGACACAGGATCACAAGATACTGTAGAGGGTTGGAAACTCACCCAAATCCAACATGGACATTCAAAGTACATTTATTATCGAAGTATGTATACAGAACATAGTCCTGTTGAAGAATCTCGGCCTGGAACATGGACTGTACTCTTTTCCATAGATGCTGCCTTGCCCGTTGGGTTCCTTCAACATGTGTGTATGGCTTGGACTTCCAGCACCTGCAGATTTTTCTCTTCCTTGCGATTCGGAATACAGTTCTGAGACTCGTCTTCCCGCAGGCAGCCACGAAACAGGGAAACACCACGGAACCCGTTCAGAAAAATCACCAAACACCCAATGCACGAGAAAAAAACAAATTGCACAAACGGCAAAATGCGAGCGAAGAACACTTAGAATATCAACATCAAACCAGGAGTCCAGGAGTAGTCGACTTAGTTCAGTTCAGCACCTCTAGCTGACTACAGGCCCTCTGGGTCATTGAGGCCTTTTCCACAGTGAAATGTATTTGTTTAAGAGCTCGCTTTCATAACCTGGCTCTGTGCACTGAGTATCAGTTGTATATGTTTGTATTTTAAAAAAACAGTGATTTTTGTCACAGATAGTTGGTAAGAAATAAGCAGTAAGACATTTCGGAACTGTTTTGATCACTGCGGTTTCAAGCATTCAGGCTTGGAGATGCCAGAAACAGAGGGTAGCGAAGATGAAGCAATTTCACTAATTCAACAAATTAGGAACTACAAAGAATTTGAAGGTATCGACAATCATCTTGAATGTTACAATGAAAATGAAGGAGAAGATGGCGATGCGATGGCAGCGCGCGCGGCCTCTCCGGTGGTGAATATCTGTCATCTGTCAAGTAGGGGACCGTGCACAATTCTGATTTGATGGAGACAGATGTGAGAGTACAGAGGAACATCTGGAAAACTTCTGACATGCCCGCTTTGCTGCCGCTGCTACTATGTGGTAACCGGAATCTCCAGAGCAGAAGGCCCCAAATCCTCGGCTTTGCGTGTTTCAGCGGCCGGGGAGAGGTCGAAGGCGCTCGGGAGGCTGTATCGGAGAGGCTGCTCGGAAGCTCGGAGTTTTCGGTCGCATGGACTCAGTGTCGGCTGTGGTCGGCTGCTTCCAAGGTATCGGCAAGTTGACGGTGCCTGGAGGTTTATGGCAGGGAGTTTCGCCCTTTTGCCGCCTGCTATCAGGGACTCAGGAGTCGATCGACTCGGGACTTTGAGACTTTATTTTTACTGTGCCCATGGTCTGTTTTTCATCAAATTATGGTATTGCTTTGCACTGCTGTAACTATATGTTATAATTATGTGGTTCTGTCAGTGTTAGTCTTTGGTTTGTCCTGTTTTCTGTGATATCACTCTGGAGAAACATTGTATCATTTCTTAATGCATGTATGCATTTCTAAATGACAATAAAAGAGGACCGAGTGTTCTCATAATCTAAAAATCTAAAAAAAAGATTTGGAAGATGCAATTGTCGATAGCATTGTAAGAAGGCAATTCATTATCTGCACTGGTACGTTAACAGTCAATCAAAAGAACACTGTAGCATACACTGGATGAATTTCTCTGCCGATAACAATTAGGAACCGATGCAGTTTCATGATACTGTAGTTGTATTGGTAATGTTCTAATTTGCTCTGTATTTCATTTAAATACACAACTTGTTACTCAGTTAAAGGGTAGTTAGTCTTTATATACTTTTTTAAAAAAACTATTTCCATAAAACTTTGGCTAATTGGAGCAGCTGCTTAATTGGGCCAAAACCTGCTGGTCCCGATGTGTCCCAGTTAACTGGAATCCGCTGATCATTGCAGAGGGACAGTGGTGGGTCGTCATGGTAAGTCAACAACCACAAAGGTGCCTCCTCATGGGCAGGCAGCGTGATAAGCCCAGGGTTGATTGATGTCCCTTAGGCACAGGCTTCTATTGAAAAGCAGAAGATGAACAATATTGATTGGGAAAAAAATTGTGTCTACACGATACATTGATTCTAAAATACGTGGCTGCCAGTTCTGAGATCTGCAACGATCCACCTCTTCAAACCTTCCGTGTGATCCAGCCAAGTGTTGGTCTGTTATTGCTACTGAGAGTCAGTGATCTGACGGCCAGCTGACTGAGCCCCGAATGCGGGAGAAAGGTAGCGGGGTAAGTATGTGAGAGCAGGTCATTTGAAATTTCAAAGGAAATGATTTAAATTGTGGATTAATGGGAAGGAATGGAGACCCCAAACTTCAAAAATCTTCCTCTGTGATCCTCCCCTGAGCGGGACAGTTACCTGAGGGGTCTGTGGATACTCGAGGTGTGTGGAAATCACAAGGCTGCCCCTCACTCTCAGCTCAGCTTTCCTTGTCAAGCAACACTTGCAGCAAACTTTGTTCTTAAAAACACCAGCTTAAATGTTTAATATTCAATACTTTAACAGACATCCCACCTCTCCCGGAAGTCTCCCGCATATGTATAGTGGCTCCCATGTGCCCACAAATTATGTACAATATCACAGAAATCAATTTTTTTGAGAGCGAGCAAGCGAGAGTGACCACGAGAGAGAGAGCACGCGAGAGAAAGCAAGCAAGAGCACGAGAGAGCGCGCGAGCAAGAGAGAGCGAGAACGCGAGAGCGTGCCATGGCAGAGTGTTCCAAAAAAAAAGAAAATATAAAACGTACGTCACCCCAGACTACCCTAAAGTGTACCCCTGCCTAATAGGGGTCAAAAATAATGACAGTGTTGCTCGCTGCACTGTTTGCAACAGTGACTTTTCTATTGCCCATGGTGGGTTAAGACTGTAAAAGACATGTTGAGGTGAGTTTAACAGGTGTCATTCGTTCATTAGCATAGCTAATGTTATTAAAACTAGCTGGCTAGCTGCTAAGGAGCTACTCTATTGCAGACATCCCACCTCTCCCGGAAGTTCCGGGAGTCTCCTGCAAATTGATGGTGCCACCTCCCTGAACTGAGTTTTTGCAGGGTGGGATGTCTGCTTTAAGGGGTTAATTTCAAGGCCACAGACTAATGACTCTCATTTTAAATTGTGGCAATCGTGCTCTTGCTGCTTAGCAACGAGAGGTCGAAGTGCAGACAAAGGCAGCTGTAAATTCCAAACTTTTGTTGCATTCCTGAAGGCTTTTTTAAATGGTCAGTTAATTCAGGACAAAAGTCACCCAGGGTCTGGCCCAGCTGTTTTGCAGGGTCAGAGAACAGCAGCTGGTTTTATTACGCTCTTTCCAATGAGATTTGAACCAAGGCTTCAAGGTGGGTGTAGATCAGGGAAGTTGAACTGTGAACTGCAGATACCTCAAAACAATTGGCCCGTTAACTGATTGAAGCCGTACACCATCTCCTTGTTCTCAGTGGCTGTAAATTTTGGACTAGGGGCTTGGGCAGAGTAAATAAGGGGCAACTGATTCTGACTGATGATTAGAGAAGTTTTATTTGACAACAGAACCAGGGCAGATGAGAATTATTTTTAAAAGGCGTTGGTCATTATAATCTTAAACAGGAATGGATTTGTGATTCACAATAGTTTGCATTTTTCCCACTCCTCTCTGTCACATTCATAATGGGCTGTAAATAGTTTTGGATTTAGCCAAGGGTTGTAAAAGCCGCCACAGAAATGCAAATTAAAGATAATAGTATTCCAAAGTTCTTCACGGGAGCATGATCAAAGATGTAGGACTAGGTGCTGTGGGGTGCACTGAAGCTTGGTGTAATCACCACAACAGGCTCTGGGGGTGGGGGGGAAGGATCGCAGTCTAGGGTCCTGTTGTCATTGGCACTAAGGGACTGGGCCTTGGGTATCCTGTCTCTCAGACATGGATGCAGAGTTTAATGAGGAAGCATCATGCGTTAACAGCACTGTTAGTACGGTGAATGTAGAGAAAGATTGATTGTGTTTACTGCATACAATCTAAAGCATGTTTTTGAAATTAAAAAGAAGCATGATGTGATACCAAGCCCTACTGAGAGATCAAATATTAGGTCAGATGGCTTTTAATGGGGGTTCAGAGGGGGGAAAAAAGAGATAAGAGGATTTGGAAAACGCATTCCAGAGCCTAGCACCAAGGCAGCTTAAGTTACTGGTGCTGCAGCAATGAAGGTCGGGAATGGAAAGATTCAAGATTGTTTAGTATAATTTCCTGCACACAAGTGTAAAGCAGAACAAGATAACAGTTACTCCTGATCTGATGAAGCACAAAAAAAAAAGACTAAGAAACAAAACACAGGAGATTCTGCAGATGCAGGAAATCCAGAGCAGCACGCACACACAAAATACTGGCGAAGTTCAGCAGGTCAGGCAGCACCTATTGAAATGAATAAACAGTTGACGTTTCAGGCTGAGATCCTTCATCCGGCCTGTTTTGGATTCTGCTGTCAAAACCTCAGGGTAGGGTGTTCGAATCCCACCACAAAACGAAAGCAAATTTAAGAAATCTGATCTTTTCAGGGCAAACCCAGAGGAAGCTGCAGGTACTATGGAAACATAATTGGGTCACTTATGTTCTTCGGGACAAGAAACCTCTCTAGTGTATTTAGGCGTGACTCCTGTGGCACACACTGTGTGATAAAGCAAGCAGGGATGGGCTGTTAGCCAGCCAGGCTAATATTGACACACCCTAACACTAACACAACTACAATTAAATTGGATTCAGATCAACGTTTGCTGCTCACCATGTCAATACAACACCACACTGATGGCTGCTACTCTATGTTTGAAGCTGCTTGAGTCTGGCGTGGCATTGTGTTATTTGTTTTTTTTTGCGGTGAGGGGAGTGGATTGAGTTAGGTAGTTGGGTGGGGAGGGTTGGTCAGTCCGAGCTGCTGGGCTCAACCAGGTGGCGGATTGCCTGAAAAAGTTTAGATCTGCGTCAACAGGTCTTGCTATCACAAGGAGTGGAGAAAGTTGGAACAGGAGTAGCCCACACAGTAACCCCATTACTTAATGTGGTTACAGTTCTGGTTGTCAGCATTCATCCACCTGTATCTTGCACAGCAGTGACAGAAGTTGGGCCAACAAACCACAAACCTTGCCCGTTTCAACGTAGTCAGTGATATAGGGGTCTCCATGGCTGTCTGCAGGACCTATTCTCCAGGATAATGAGGTGACACACTGGCGCAGTTAGCAGAACTCCTGCCTCTCAGCACCAGAGACCCAGGTTCAATCTCGACTGCTGGGGCACTGTCTGTGTGGAGTTTGTTGCTCTTTCTGTGACTGTGTATGTTTCCCCTGCGTGCTTATTTCCTCCCGCATCCCAAAGTTGTGTAAATTGGCAACCCTAAATTGTCCTTAGAGGGGAGGTATGTGGTAAATTTGGGGCAGGGGTTCCCATCTTGGGGTCCACAGACCCCTTGCTTAATGGTATTGGTCCCTGGCATTAAAGATTGGGAACCCCTGATCTGGGACAGAGGGGGAAGTTGATAAACATGTGGTGAGAATTAAGAAGTGGGATTAACACCATTTTAATGGAAATAGGTGCCAGAGATACAACAGGCTGAAAGGCCTGTTTCTGTCTTGCATCCGTCTATGATTCTCTGAAAGTTAGTCAAATTAGTCAAATGATTCTCTGAAAAGTAGGCAAAACTGCTAGCCGCAGTCTGGGTGACCACTTCCTGTCTCTAGACTTTCTTAGAAGTTTCTGTAAATTTGAGCTTGTCATCTAAAACTTTCACAAACTTCTGTAGATGTGTGGTGGAGAGTATAATGACCGGCTGCATCACAGCCTGGTATGGAGACACCAATGTCCTGGAATGGAAAATGCTACAAAAAGTGGTGGATATGGCCCAGTCCATCACAGGTAAAGCCCTCTCCACCACTGAGCGCATCTTTTAGGAGCGTTGTCACAGGAAATCCATCATAAAAGAACCCTCACCATCTAGCCCATGCTCCCTTTTGCCTGCTGCCACCAGGAGGGAGATACAGGAGCCTCAGGGCTCACACCACCAAGTTCAGGAATAGTTATTACCCCTCAACTATCAGGCTCATGAACCAAACTTCATTCACCCTGACACTGAACTTCAACAACTTGTAGACTCCACAACTCGTTCTCAATATCTATTATTTATTTATTTTTCTTTGTGTGTCTGCATATCTTGCCTCTTGCACATTGGTTGTTTTTTCATCTTTGTTACGAGCAGATTTTCATTTATTCTATTGCAAATTTGTATTTACTGCGATAGCAAGAGAGTGAATCTCGGGTAGTACATGGTGACATACGTACAATACACTTTGGACTTTGCCTGCCAGTCAATGACTCATGTGAAGCATACTGCTGTCAGCCACAGCAAAAGTGTTTCAGAATTCAAGGAGAGACTTCCTTAAGCACAAGAGAGTCTGCAGATGCGGGGAATCCAAAGCAACACACGCACAAAATGCTGAAGGAACTCAGCAGGTCTGGCAGCATCTATGGAAAAGAGTAAATAGTTGATGTTTCAGGCTGAGACCCTTCTTCAGGACTGAGAAGGAAGGAGGGAAGATGCCAGAATAAAAAGGTGGGGGAGAGGGGAAAGAGGCTAGCTGGAAGGTGATAGGTGAAGCCAGGTGGGTAGGAAAGGTAAAGGGCTGGAGAAGAAAGAATCTGATAGAGGAGAGTGGACCATAGGAGAAAGGGAAGGAGAAGGGGACCCAGGGGGAAGTAATAGGCAGGTGAGAAGGTCAGAGTGGAGAATAGAGGAGGGAGGGGTGGAATTGTTTACCGGAAGGAGAAATTGACATTCACGCCATCAGGTTGGAGGCTACCCAGGCTGAATTCAAGGTGTTGCTCCTCCTCCCTAGGGTGGCCTCATCTTGGCACAAGAGGAGGCCATGGATCGGCACATCGGGATGGGGATGGGAATGGGAATTTAAATTCTTGGCCCTCCAGGAAGTCCCGCTTGTGGCAGATGATGCGGAGGTGCTTGACGAAGCGACTATTTTATGAGTTTCCCACTACTGGTCTCTTACTGACAAGTGGATGTGGCAAGTAAGGAGATATTGGGCTGGAACGTGATGTCTCCATAATTAAACTAACCTAATTGCACAAGGTGGAAATAAAATGTTGGAATGCTGGTGGTGGAACAGGATCCCAGCCAGTCTCAGCTCCTGTGGGGGTGTGTCAGAGCCCAGAGGTCTTGTTCAGTTATGAATCGATGTCAAGGGGCAGGAGGACATAAAACAGAAATTCCCTGTCTTTGTCTTTGTATGCCCATCCTCAGCTGTAGGTTATAAACTCATCACTGCAAGAATCGATGTCAAATGCCATAGAGGTCACTGGGAACGCAGGTGATAAGGACGAGTATCCCATTCAGCACTGACATATTATGGTGCCTGCTCTGTAGGACATCCAGCCTGAAGGTCCTGAGACTTGATCCTGCGGGCTCCGAGCAGAGGTTTTGCTGTAGATTGGTCGATAGAGGTGAGGAGCGAACGGTGGACTGGATGAAAGGAGGTGTTGGGGAGAAGAATGCAGAAGGGTACGGTGTACAAACACACAGGGAATGTGTTACTGGTCGACATGAAGCCCCTTCTCATTCATTCAATCAATACGATCTGCCATTGTAAGGTCACGCCACATGGTCTGAATGGTACTTGCTCTGCAGCTCACAATACATGTATATATATATATAGTCAGTCTCAATACCACACCTATGAATTAGTTAAAGACATTGAGTGTGTTGGCCCAAACCCCCACTATGTAGGAAGGGGCTTGGTCCAGCCCATGTCTGGGCTTCTGACTGATGTCACTCTTAAGCTAAGAAGCTGAAAAAAGATCAGCTACTCTTGGAAGCTGAGGTCTGTACACTGATCTGGGATTTTTAAAAAAATGGACTGCTATGTTGCTCATTACAGCTGACACAGCTCAAGGACATCTGCTTAGCCCACTGCTCTAATCTGTCTACACTCCTGACTGTGACTCAGCACAGCTTCAGTGACTTGGCATCTATAAAGTTGCTGATGACACCTCTGCTGATGGCAATGAGAAGGTGTACGGGAGCAAGAGAGATCGGCTGGTTGAATGGTGTTGCAGTAACAACCTTCCACTCATCATCAGCAAGACCAAGGAAAAGATTGTGGAGGTCAGGAAGGGGAAGTTGGGAGAACACACCAATCCTCAGTGACAGGTCAGTGGTGGAAAGGGTGAGCAGCTCTGGGCATCAATATAGATAGATAGATAGATATACTTTATTGATCCCAAGGGAAATTTGGTTTCGTTACAGCCGCACCAACCAAGAATAGAGCATAGATATAGCAATACAAAAACCATAAACAATCAAACAACAAAATGCAAACTATGCCAGATGGAAAATAAGTCCAGGACCAGTCTATTGGCTCAGGGAGTCTGACCCTCCATGGGAGGAGCTGCAAGTTCGATGGCCACAGGCAGGGACGACCTCCCGTGCCGCTCAGTGTTGTATCTCGGTGGAATATGGCCGAAGTCCAACAGCAAAAAGTTCAATATCCGGTCTACAAACACGTTCCTCGGTCGTAATATGTCCCAGATTGCACCACCGTTGTTAACCTCATATCTCAGAGTATCTATCTTGGGCCCAACATAACGATGCAATCATGAACAAAGCACACCAGTGGTTCTACTTCACAAGGAGCTTGAGGTGATTTGGTACGTCACCAAAAACTTGCAAATCTCTACAGAGAGCATTCCGACTGGTTGCATCATATGGAGGCTCCAATGCACAGGATCGTAAGACACTGCAGAAGGTTGAAGGCTCAGATAGCTCCATCAGAGGCATAACCCTCCCTACCATCAGGACATTCAAAAGCAGGGGTTCCAAACCTGGGGTCCACAAACCCCTTGGTTACAGGTGGGGGTCCATGGCATAAAAAAGGCTGGGAACCCTTGTTCAAAAGTCAGTGCCTCAAGAAGGCGAAAGCTATCATTAAGGATCTGGACCATCCAGAACATGGTCCCTCTGCGTTACCACCATCGGTGAGGAGTACAGGAGCCTGAAGACCCAGGCTCAACAATTTAGATTATGAGAACACTCAGTCCTCATTCATTGTCATTTAGAAATGCATACATGCATTAAGAAATGATACAATGTTCCTCCAGAGTGATATCACAGAAAAACAGGACAAACCAAAGACTAACACTGACAGAACCACATAATTATAACATATAGTTACAACAGTGCAAAACAATACCATAATTTGATGAAGGACAGACCATGGGCACGGTAAAAAAAAGTCTCAAAGTCCCGAGTCGATCGACTCCCGAGTCCCCGATAGCAGGCGGCAAAAGGGAGAAACTCCCTGCCATAAACCTCCAGGCACTGACAACTTGCCGATACCTTGGAAGCAGCCGACCACAGCCGACACTGAATCCATCCGAAAACTTCAAACATCTGACCAGCCTCTCCGATACAGCCTCCTGAGCGCCTTCGACCTCTCCCCGGCCACCGAAACACACAAAGCCAAGGATTCAGGACCTTCTCCTCCAGAGATTCCGGACCACACAGTAACAGTGGCAGCGAAGCGGGCCTTTCAGAAGTTTCTCCAGATGTTCCTCCGTATTCTCACGTCTGTCTCCATCAAATCAGAATTGTGCACGGTCCCCTACTTGACAAATAACAGACATCACCACCGAGGTGGCCGTGCGCGCTGCGTTGTGCCGCCATCTTCTCCTCCAATTTAGGAAGAGTTTTCTCAAATTTCTGAACAGTCCATGAACCAATAAACACAAGATCATTATTCCTCTTTTGCACGATTTATTCTTGTAACATAGTTTATTTTTGTCTTGCTTGGTACTGCTGCTGCTAAGCAACAAATTCCATAACTTATGTCAGTGATGATAAACGTGATTCTGAGTAGACATAACATGTAGGGTTTGCACTACACGGGCTATAATCAGGGGCAGAAACAGGGACTGCAGTTGAATAGCTGAGGCTGCCTACACAACATTGGAAAATCATCCAGCTGTTCGTGGTCTCTCAGATCGGATTCCAGCCAAGTCTCTTCAGCCCTGAGCTGCGCGTCTGATTTAGGTGTTCAGACGCCCCTGCCTGAGTTGCTCCGTGCAAACCCATGAGCATTTGCTCTCTGGAAGCAGGAGGGAGCTGTCCCGCATCCAACTTCTTCAGCAGCCTTACATGTTTGAACTTTCAATCTCGTCAGCCTGAAGCAGTTTTAAGGCCTCCTTTGTCTGGAAGCAGAGGTTTATCCTACTGCAGAGATGACTTCCTGTATTGATTTGGTGATGGGATTCAGCGGGGAAAGGAGCGTGATAAGTGTGTGTTAATTGTGAACGTGAAGATGTTATTTTGACATTCCGGTTGGCAGAGGAGTCACTTCTTCCTCGTTTATGGAGGTCAAAGGTTGGAAGGTCATTGCACTGGCCAGATGCCAACATATATTAAAACGCGTCAGTGCGTTTAATCAAGTGGGACTGCTCAGCCCTGCTTGAAGTGTGAGCAAACCTGATGGCAGATTATTCAGCTGCGGCAGATGTGAGGAATGATTTCAGACGCAGTCGGTACTCCCGGACACAGTCTGACTCGATAATTAGGCAGTGATTGGGGGGAATTTTCCCACATAAATCCAGCTCACACTGCTATCTTGCTCAGTGGCAACGCTGCATTAGTAAAGAAAAATCTGCTTGGGTTTGTTCCAAAATTTATTTGGATCATGGCTGATTTTTCATGTTCCTACCCTAGTTTTGTAATCCTAAAAAGCACAGGGTTGTCACTTCACCCCGAGAGGAAATAATTCTTCATTCTACTCGAAGACAAGACACACACAATGCTGAAAGAACTCAGCAGGTCAGGCAGCATCTACGGAAATGAACAAATTGTTGATGTTTCAGGCTGAGATTCTTCTACCAGGGGTAGACACCAGGATAAGAAGGTTAGGGGGGGAGGGGAAGGAGGATAGCGAGAGGATGATGGTTGGGTGGTTGGGAAAGGTAAAGGGCTGGAGAGGAAGGAACCGGATAGGAGAGTGGACCATAGGAGAAAGAGAAGGAGGAGGGGTGCTAAGGGAGGCGATAGGCAGGTGTGAAGAGGTAAGGGGCCTGAGAGGGGAATATTAGAAGGGGGAGAGGAGAAATCGATATTCATGCCATCAGGTGGGAGTCTACCCACACGGAATATAAGGTGTTGCTCCTCCATCCCGAGGGTGACCTCATTGTGGCACAAGAGGAAGGAGAATAGGAATTGAAATTAAAATGCTGAACCAGCAGAAAGTTGCCTTGCCTTGCCCGACGCCGGCCCCCTAGGCCTGAGTCGACATAGTAGTAGTAGCGGAAAGTTCTGCTTTTGGCGAATGCAGCAGAGGTGATTGATGAAGCAGTCCTCCAATTTACGAGGGGGCTCACCGGTGTAGAGGAGGCCATGTTGGGAGCACCAGACACAGTAGACGATCTCAGCAGAGTCACGGCTGAAGTGTTGCCTCACCTGGAAGGACTGCTTGGGGCCTCTGAATGGAGGTGAATGGGCAGACGTAGCACTTTGGCCATTTGCAGGGATAAGTGCCGGGAGGGACGAATGGAAACAGGAACCATGGAGGGAGCGACCCCTGCAGGAAATGGGGTGGGGAGGTAAAGATATGCTTAGCGGTAGGAGCCCTTTGGAGATGACGGAAATTGCAGAGGATGATGTGTTGGATGCAGCGGTTCATGGGGTGAAAGGTGAGGACAAGAGCAACTCTATCACCATTGAGGCAGCGAGAAATTGGGTGACACGGATGTTTGGGAAAAGGAGGAGATGCGGGTGAGGGCTGCGTCAGTGGTGGAGGAAGGGAAACCCCATTATTCTACTCTTCCAAATAGGGTGTCAAAATCTCTCCATCTAAATTCAAGTGATCAGAGCAGCACCTAAAGTAGCTGGCAGCACAGTGCTGCACTGGTAGGGTCCAGTGGCCTTGGGTTCGACCTTTGTGGAAGTTTGCACGTTCTCCCTGTGGCCACGGTGGTTTCTTTCGGGTGCTCTGGTTGCCTCCTACACTCCCAGATCCAGGCTGGTAGATTACTTGGCCGCTGTAAACTGCTAAAGGACTTTTCCAGCTGCAGCAATGGAGGAGCCCGGCTTTTGTACACAAAGGGCACAGCTGAAGGTTTTTCAGATATGTTCAACCAGAAGTGATAAATAAATGATCCATTTTGGTTTCTTCCTGCAATTGCCACACTCTCACACACACACATCTTCAGTCCATTCTGTTAACCCCACAAGACATCAAGGAGTAGCAGAGGGCAATGGGTGCAGTTATCATCCAAGCTGTTGTACTGCGCTCCCAAATTGAGCTGCATCTCCAGACATGCAGGTCCAGCAACAGAGGCAGCCACTCACCAAAGTGGAAAATTGCCCAGGTGCATCCTGTTCACAATGAATTTAACTTGGCTGTTTACGACCTAATCCATTCACTCTCATTCATCAGCAGGTGATGGGAGGTGTCATCATCTACCATCAAACGGCAATTACTCATTGGCTCCTTGATGCCCGGTTAAGATTACACCAAGACCATTTAGATTCACTCTTTATTGCAACCTTTCTCCAGGTATGAACCAAACAGCTGAACTCCTGTTCTTGCCATTAAGGTAAAATGCAATGCATTTATTTATTTTATTGAGATACTGCATGGAATAGGCCCTTGTGACCCTTTGAGGCCAGCAATCCCCCCGTTTAAACCTAGCCTTATCACGGGACAATTTACAATGACCTACCATTTGGTATGTGGGGGGAAACTCGTGCAGTCAGAGGGTGAACGTACGGACTCCTACAGGTCAGTGGTGGGAATTGAACCTGGATCGCCTGTACTGTAAAGCGTTGTGTTAACCACTACGCTACCTGAATGTGACATCAATGAGCCCTGATAAAACTGTGGTGATTAGGTTTCAAGGGGAACACACTACCTAGAGAGGCTGCCGGAGGGGGTGGGAATCTGAGCAGTACGTCAGCAAGTATTAAAGGTTAATGTTATGACCATTAAGCTTGAAAGGAAAGACAGGCAGGGACAGGTTAATGACATGGTGGGACTGATGGGTTGAAGAATGTTTATTTCTATTCAAGTATTTTGGGTGAAGCCGGTGAACTTAAGATTCTGTATCAACACATGGAACCATGATGTTGCGGCCATTACGAATACTCGGTTGCGGGGGAGATAGGACTGGCAGCTTGATGTTCTCGGGCTTCGATGATTTCGATGTGATGGGGGTAAAAGAGGTGGAGAGTTGCATTACTAATCAGGAAAACTTCACAGCTGTATTCAGAAATCACACACTGGAGTGCTCATCCACTGAGCAGAGTGCAGTCACTCTGATGGCATTATACGACAGGTCTCCCAAATAACGAAAGAAGTATTTTGTGTTTGTGTTCACCAAGGGAGAGGAGTAGCTACGGCATTGCTTAGAGTCAGTGGACCGGGCCGTGTTTAAGGACTCGTCAGATTATCTGAATGAACACACCATGACTTTATAAAAAACAGTCGTGGACGAGTGTGTCCCCACAAAATCATTCAGAGTCTTCCCCAACCTCAGCAATCCGCTGAGGGCCAGATCAGTGGCATTTGGGTCTGGCGACCAAGTAAAATACAAGAGGTCCAAGAGCAAAGTGGAATTTCAGCACCAAACTTGAAGCACTGAGGATGATTGACAGCTGTAGCAAGACTTGAATGCTATCACCTCCTACAAAGTGAAACCAAACAACATAAGTGACAAGTCTTTGCTCCCAGATCAGCTCAATGCTTTTTACGCTCACTTTGACCATCAAAACATTGGGGAATCTTCATGAACTGCCACAGCCCCTCGTGACCCTGTGATTTCAGTCTCTGAGCTGGAATGAGAGCGAACTCACGGGAAACATCCAGCCCAGAGGGTGTACTTGGCTGAGTACCTAAGACCTGTGCTCATTAACTGGCTGGATTGTCCATTGTTATCTTTAACCTTTCGCTTCAGCATTCTGCAGGCTTAAATTATATTGGTACCTAAGAAGAACGTGGTAACCTCCCTCAACGACTACCATCCAGTAGCACTTACATCCACTGTAACAAAGTGCTTCAGGGAGTGGTTCGTGTTGAAACATATCAACTCATGCCTGAGAAGTAATTTGGATCCACTCCAATTTGCCTACCGGCACAACAGGTCAACAGCAGATACAAGACGCAAGGGCTTTTCACTCAACCATGGAACATCTGGACAAAGATGTATACATCAGGATGCTCTTCACTGACTACAGCTCGACACTCAATACTATCATCCCTTCAAAACTATACCATAAGCTTTAAGACCTTGGCCTCAATACCTCCTCGTGCAGCTGGATCCTATTTCCTCATTGCAGACCCCAGTCAGTTCAGATTGACAACATCTCCTCCACAACATCCCTCAGCAGAGGTGCACCACAAGGCTGTGAGCTTAGTCCCCTGGCTCTACTCGCTTGACATTTACGACTGTGTGGCTAAGCACAGCTCCAAATGCCATATTTAAATTTGCTGACGACACCACTGTCATTGGCCATAACAAAGGTGGTGATGAATCAACGTACAGAAAGGAGATTGAAAATCTGGCTGAGTGGTCCCACAATAACTTCTCACTCAACGTCAGCAAGAGCAAAGAAGCCGATTATGACTTCAGGAGGAAGAAACCGGAGGCTCAGGAGCCAGTCCTCATCGAGGGATCAGAAGTGGAAGGCTTCAGCAAATTTAAATTCCTCAGTGTTATCAATTTAGAGAATCTCTCCTGGGTCATTATAAGTGCCATTATGAAGAAAACATGACAGTGTTTCTACTTAGAAGTTTGCAAAGATTCAACATGTCATCTAAAACTTTGACGAACTTCTATAGATATATGATGGAGAGTATATTGACAGGTTGCATAATGGCCTGGTATGGAGACACCAATGCCCTTAAATGGAAAAGCCTACAAAAAGTAGTGGATATGGCCCAGTCCATCACAGGTAAAGCCCCTCCCCACCCTCCACTGAGCACATCTGCACGGAGGGCTGTCGCAGAAAAGTAGCATCCACCAACGACCCCCACCATCCAGTCTATGCTCTCTTCTCACAGCTGCCATCAGGAAGGAGGTACAGGAGCTTCAGGACCCACACACCAGGTTCAGAAACAGTTATTACCCCTCAACCATCAGGCTCTTGAAACAGAGGGTATAACTTCACTGAACTGTTCCCACAACCTATGGACTCACTTTCAAGGATTCTTCATCTCATGTTCTCAATATTTATTGCTTTTTTGCGGATGACATGAAGCTGGGTGGCAGTGTTAGCCGTGAGGAGGATGCTAAGAGGATGCAGGGTGACTTGGATAGGTTGGGTGAGTGGGCAAATTCATGACAGATGCAATTTAATGTGGATAAATGTGAAGTTATCTACTTTGGTGGCAAAAATAGGAAAACAGATTATTATCTGAATGGTGGCCGATTAGGAAAAGGGGAGGTGCAACGAGACCTGGGTGTCATTATACACCAGTCATTGAAAGTGGGCATGCAGGTACAGCAGGCGGTGAAAAAGGCGAATGGTATGCTGGCATTTATAGCGAGAGGATTCGAGTACGGGAGCAGGGAGGTACAACTGCAGTTGTACAAGGCCTTGGTGAGACCACACCTGGAGTATTGTGTGCAGTTTTGTTCCCCTAATCTGAGGAAAGACATCCTTGCCTTAGAGGGAGTACAAAGAAGGTTCACCAGATTGATTCCTGGGATGGCAGGACTTTCATATGAAGATAGACTGGATGAACTGGGCTTGTACTCATTGGAATTTAGAAGATTGAGGGGGGATCTGATTGAAACGCATAAGATCCTAAAGGGATTGGACAGGCTAGATGCAGGAAGATTGTTCCCGATGTTGGGGAAGTCCAGAACGAGGGGCCACAGTTTGAGGATAGAGGGGAAGCCTTTTAGGACCGAGATTAGGAAAAACTTCTTCACACAGAGAGTGGTGAATCTGTGGAATTCTCTGCCACAGGAAACAGTTGAGGCCAGTTCATTGGGTATACTTAAGAGGAAGTTAGATATGGCCCTTGTGGCTACGGGGGTCAGGGGGTATGGAGGGAAGGCTGGGGCGGGGTTCTGAGTTGGATGATCAGCCATGATCATAATAAATGGTGGTGCAGGCTCGAAGGGCCGAATGGCCTACTCCTGCACCTATTTTCTATGTTTCTATATACTTATTATTATCTCTTACCTTTTTTCTCTTTTTCTGTATTTGCAGTTTGTTGTTATTTACACCAACTACCATCTCAGGTGAAATACAAGAGGCTCTTACACTACTGAGAGACAGGGTGACTGAAGTATGTAAAATTGAGGCTTCTAGATAGGGATTCTGTAGAAAATCATCTCATTTCAGATGTAGATAAAATTAGAGGCCATACTGTATATTAAGGCAGAGGATGAAATTCAAATGAGATACAAAAGAGGATCTTCTTGGCTCAAAAAGGGATATACTGCTGGACAGAGTGGCTAAAGCTGCATCACTGACAGCATTTAAGTGTCTAAATGAGCTCTTGAATCACTTGGGTATAAAAGGCTATGGACTAAGTGCTAGGAGATGGGAATAATATGGAAGGGTAAACAGCAGTCACCTTGGGCTAAACAGCCTTTTCCTATGGTGTATCATTCTATGATTCCATTTGAAGAGCAGAGCACTTCTGATAGTGTTTGGTAACTATTTATCACTGGTGAGATCACTCTGCTACTGAGAGGGGAGACTGCCTTTTGATCCATGGTGGGATCGCTCTGCTATGGAGAGGGGAGACTGCCTTTTGATCGATGGTGAGATCACTCTGCTATGGAGAGGGGAGACTGCCTTTTGATCGATGGTGGGATCGCTCTGCTATGGAGAGGGGAGACTGCCTTTTGATCGATGGTGGGATCGCTCTGCTATGGAGAGGGGAGACTGCCTTTTGATCGATGGTGAGATCACTCTGCTATGGAGAGGGGAGACTGCCTTTTGATCGATGGTGGGATCGCTCTGCTATGGAGAGGGGAGACTGCCTTTTGATCGATGGTGGGATCGCTCTGCTATGGAGAGGGGAGACTGCCTTTTATCACTGGTGGGATCGCTCTGCTACTGAGAGGGGAGACTGCCTTTTGATCGATGGTGGGATCGCTCTGCTACTGAGAGGGGAGACTGCCTTTTGATCGATGGTGGGATCGCTCTGCTACGGAGAGGAAAAGACCTGCCACTGTACCCAGAGGTATTACCCAGGTTTTCTGTGTTTTCAATATGGACTTGGCCTATAGACTTTTTTTTCCCAGTCTTACATTCTCAATGTGCCTGTTCCATTTTTGTTGTGCAGGGAGGAGGGATTTAGGGCTTCTTTTCTTTCTTGGTTTTGTGTCTATCTGGAGAAGAAGAATTTCAGAATTGTATACTTCCATAATAAATTAAATGTACCTATTTATTGTAGGCTAATAAGAACCAGAGATAAACTGATTATTATCCTGATTGGTCTTGCCAAGGATAGACTGCCTGCAGTACCTTGTTACAACTTCATTCTCAAGGGCTAAGTCATCAGGATTGTTGAAGCTAATACAATAAAATTACCAGAATTTCAATTCCACTGAGATGCTTCTCACATCCTCCTTCTTGGATCTTTAGGTCCCAATATCTCATTAGCCTCAATGTTCAGTTACTGTTTCAGAAATGCAAGTTTTGATCTAGTTTCATGCAACATCTGCATATTTCCATAAAGAGATTGGGAGTTCGAATCCTTGCCAATGACCTTGCATGACCCAGGCTCAAATGAGCAAAGTTCCAGTCCTGCGAAGACCCCATACTCAAAGAGATAGAGATGGTGAGTGTGGGTGTGCAAAGGCAAAAAGTAGGGGAAAAATCATTAAAATTTGTAATTTGCTGGATTTATTTGATATATATTTGTTACACTGGTGGCAAAATTTAAGACTGCAAAAGAATGCCAGAATTCAGTTACAAAATGATCAGTTTGTAAATGATAAGTTAAACATTGCTAATTATTTAGCCCTCAGCTTCAGTTCTGCTTCATCCAAGTGACGTGCCGAAGGAAATTTTCCAGTTGGTGATAAAAGGTCGAGTTTCAAGATGGTGCCAGTGAACCATGGCGATGTTCTGTGGGCTGAACTTTGAACTTTGTTTCTGCAGTAGGCAAGTGTATGCCAGAAGCAGGAAGGAAGCACTAGTGGTGATATTGGTAAGGACCCAATATGTAATTTTAAAAAAAGGCAGGGGATACACAGTTGGTCAGACAGCATCCGTGGAGAGAGAAACAGTGGTACCCTTTGAGGTAAGTAATTCTTCAGAATGTTAAGTTTACTTTCTACAGATACTGCATGACCTTCTGAGTACTCACAGTAATTTACTTTTTGTTAAATTCCTTAATACATGCAGTTGCTTAGAGTCCAGCGATATTCATCCCACTCACATCAAGCATAGAGTTTTGGGAATCTGTTCTTATAGTTCTAAGTGTCTGTCGGGTTAAAAATATTGTCACTTGCCACAAAAAGCTGCTCACTTTCTTCTGCAGTTCAACTGCTGCTCCTAATTCAGTGACTGCCAGAAATCCTTTGGGCTATGTGGTGATCCAACAACAGGGCTGCAGATATGGATGATTTCCACCTCCCCCTTATTCATCTCCACTGATCTGGACAAGGAGCAGAGGCAAGTTTTACTGGAAGTATCACTGCTTTGTTGGACATGAACATAATTTAGTTTCTGATGGTGATTAAATCCAAGGATCTTTTCACTCCGATGAAAGATAAGCTGGACAGTTCCTTTTGACAAAGGAACCAAATTATACTAATGCATAACCTTAGCACCATTACAGGCCATCCCCAGGTGACCAATGGTTGAATTATAGACAACCCTAAATATGAACAAGCTCACATGATATATTAAGAAGTCCAATGTATGTACATATGTTCATTTCTATGAATGGCAGAACAAGTTTCTATTCTCACACCACGTTGTTCTTTCTTTCTTCTCCATTGATCTGGACAGAGTCTTACACTTTTGATATTATTCATTACTAACCTGTGGAAGTGTGGTTAACATAATCAAGTAATTTTCTGACTTATGGACAAAACTATCTTTAGGACAGTTTTAATGTTTAAATGGAACTAATCTGTAGATGAAAATCAGGCTTTCATTTTGGACAGTCCGTAATAAGCTCCAAATACTTTCAAAATGAAAGCCTGACTTTTATCTACAGTACATTTAACATTGTTCTACAAATATCAGCAGCAATATTTCAACAGATTGTCCGTTTGTCCCACAGGATCTAATCAATCCCGAGTCCCTGGAGCAGTGAGACAACAGGATTAATTGCTGCACCACTGTACTGCCTTCGTCTCTCTTTGACTTTGGACCTGGGCAGCCATCAGCCTTCCAAAACATCCAGGCTGGGACAGGATTTCTAAATCCTCAATAAAGGCAAAATTCTATTTGCAAAGAGTCATTGTGTTTCATTACGAGGAGTACAGCAAGGCAAGAGAATTTTACTAACTGTTCCATTACATCCAAGACAGAAGGTTACATCCCAAAGCAAGTAGGCAAAGCAAATTAAGTCACTCAGCTGTTTCCCAGAATTAACAGGTTCTTACTAAATGCACTCACTCAGTGCTGATGTACAATTCAAAGCAAGGACAAGATATGCAAATCATGAGGGTGACATTTTGTTTTAAGATAGACGAGTTTTGGGAGACAATGTGTTTGAGTTCAGTACCACGCTTTTGTTTTACCCACTTTGTTTAACCTACACTTCTACCGCAGTTAATAAATCAGTAGATTCCACCAGCAACATTGGTCAGTTCTTTGTACCGAACAATCCAGGATTATTTTTACTTTATCTCAAGTCCAGTCATAGTTTGATTTTAGCAATCCAGGGACCTCAAAAGCCATCTCTAATGCAAAGCCCTTTCTCACACTACCTTTGTGCCTGCTGAACAGAGAAATGACGGGGCACGCCACAGGAAGCTCAAATGCCCAGAGGACACAGTAACAGAGCTTTATGTAGCCTTGTCATCCATGCTGCACCTTCCCTTCTCTCTCTCTATCGATTAGTTTTCTTCCTTTCCCACCTCACACCAACAAGAGATGCCCTCAGTTCATCCAACAGTCATTACAGACAACACAGAATGTGGGCACTGATACTTTGCACTACAGAATACCTCTTGTATCTTCTCCCTAGTCCTGGTTTTTGAAGGCAGCTCCAGCTGCTGCCCAAGCCAAGATCAATGAGCTCTCATGCAGTGACTGAAATCAAGAGAGTTTATTTCTGGAGGCCAGTATTAGACCCAGCTGTGCTTCATGTTTATGGGTTCCAAGATTTACAATACAAACTGCAGCCAGGTGGCTCTCTCCACTGACACACTGAGTCGGACTGAACACAGCTGTAGTCATGCAGTTTTCTCAGCTGTGAATTATGTAGAATGTCACATCTCGGGTAACTTGCCAGAAATTTAAAGGGTGCAGCAAACCTCCTTCCCCTGCCAGGTTTCACTTCCCCTCTCAGACAACAGTACTGCATTTGTGTGAGGGCATATTCCTTTTGGTGGTTAAGAGATAAAACGGAAGAGAGTTAATGGTGAATGTATTACATCAAGGCTCTAGCCAAGTAGAACAAATTCTCTGGGGTGTCAAATTTATGATATACTGCCTTTATTTGTATATTTGTCGTATTTCATTTCTTCTTGCTTATGTGTTCAATACCAGGGAAAGTCTTTCTTTCCCCAGCAGTACCCAGTGACTGCTCACTACTCTCAGAGTAATCACAACAGAGTTTATATTAAAATGGATTATTAAGCAAAGAAATGGTTGTGGCAGAAACCCATTTCAAAAGCAAAAGAGATAGAGCTAACAGCACGGTTTCTGAAGAACCCTGATTACTGATTCTTATGATACAAACCCTTCATTACGGTGGAGAACCTGAATCTATTTCATGATTTTTTTTAAAGTCTGATTCCAATCTTTCTAAACAACTTTGCATTTTGTATTACTGACTTGGTTTCAGTTGCTGCCAGTGATCCTACACAAGTCACAATGGGAAAATGGAGTGGAAAGAACTCATAGTTCCAGCAAGTGGAGCATGGTGGATAGAGCAGGAGAAGGAACCAACAACACTGCTAAGTTAAAGCTCTTCAGGCTACCAGGTAACTGGAGTCAGACTGTGTATCATGTGTGACACCGAATAAATGTTTTAGAATGTGACAGGAGAGACAGCTACAGGAATTCCTCCCAGCCATCAGCAGCATTTAGGACTTCACTAAAAATAAACACTTAGTTGAGAAGTGGAGGATCACATGGCCAACTCAGACCTTTACAGCTCAGTCAAATCAGCTTTTTGATAAACACTTCCAGGTCATCTTCACTTTTAACACCTATGAATTGGTCCACAACGTTGCCATCCTTAATAGCGAGTACAGTCGGGACTGCAGACACCTGCAAAATATTGGGGAAAAGAAATAATATTACATTTTTATTTGCGCAACCAAAACTCTGGAAGTGAAAACAACTCCCAAAATCCTTTTTGGTGTAACTCCTTGATCAGAGTCTGTTCTTTATAACATTCAGTAGGAAATGATGTTTGAGCAGTATGCATCCATAGGGTTTACCTCTTGGGAACAACAAATAATATTGTGCCCACTCCCTTGACACCTGCAGGTTTGTCCCCTTCCTAATTTATCACATTCCTCTTTGAAAATTTCTTCTAAAACAGAATCTATCTTCCTTTCAGCATAAAACCACTAATCCTTTTCTGCCAAAAACGTCAGATCTTCATCTCGTTACTTATCAAAACCCTTCACGATTCTAAACATATCTTAAGATTTCTTCTCTCCCCTGAGGGGAAAGCTGGCTTATTCTAGTTTCCCCTTTTGTACTAACAGGGATTTCACTAGCTCGGTGCTCAAGATGATTAAAAGCAGCCCTGAAGAAAACTGTCAGCCCAAAACATCGACTGTTTATTCTTTCCCAGCAATGCTGAGTTTTTCCTGCATTTGCTTCTGATAAAAACAGATTCTGAATTTTATTGTCTACCATTACATTTTCAGTATTGATCAAGTACAACTGAAAACTCTCTTGCACCAAAAGACACTGACGTCAGTTCAGTTGCTAATTTTAAATGTGTGAGTGAGATCCAATGCTATTGAAGCTAAAAGTGAGAATACAGAGCTGAGTTATGGATCTAATCTTATTAAATGTAAATCTTAGGAGCTGAACGGCCTACTCTAGTCCTTATTTTCAGCACTGAATTACTTTTATCTCTATTTATCTGTTCAACCAAATATGATAGAAATTATGTACAGAGTCAGATTTAATAAATGATTTAATTGGTGTTGATGATGTTGCATAGAGGAGCTATGTTGGAGCAATGTATAAATCACTCCCTGTTCAAACCAAGAACCCCATGGGATTGTATACACCTACTAAACCAGACTGATAGTCAGTCCCCTGCTCTTAACATCTCAAAGATCAGTCTTTACATCTCATTCATCTGCAGAAGCTTGTTTACCAAAGCCTTCAAAGCAGGCAGCAATCAAACACTTTTGAGTTTATATGAAAAATGTCACCGACTTGTGTCAAACCTGCACTAAAATTAGAACAGAAAATGCTAGCAACACTCGTGGGGCCAGGCAGCATCGTTTGATCTGAAATGTTAATTATTTTCCTCATTTCACAGATGCTGGCTGATTTGCTGAGAGTTTTCAGATTTTCAGCTTCCACGATTTTACTTTCATTACATTAAAATTACAACCGTGGTGCAGCTGTATAACTAAAGAGTTATATATTTTCCATTTTTAGTTCTACAACATCCAGTCTGACACATTGCTATATGCTCATGTAGCAGAAGTTACGAGCATTGGAGTACTCAGAAGAAGCCTACACTTGCATGGCCAGACTCCTCCAGAGGTACAGTGGTGGGGGATAAAAAGGAATCAGATGATGGTCCAATCACTTTCCTTTCCTACCAGATTCCTTTTTCACCATTCCCTCCCCCACTCTCATTACAATGATCCACCTATCACTTGCCAGCTCTTGCACACACACCTTCCCCTCACTTCTTTATACCGATCATCTCCACTCTATCTTTCAGTCCAGTTGAAGGGTCTTGACCTGAAACAGTGACTTTCCATTTCCCTACACAGAAACCGCCTGAACCACTGAGTTCCTCTAGCAGCTTGTTTTTTGGTAACCTTTAATTGTCCGTGGTTTAAACATTACATTTATCCTCATAATAGATTTTGAGGTTGGCTTACAGGTTGGAAAGGGAAGAATAAGTTACCAGCCACTGGCAGCTCTAACTCGACTCAGGAAATGCAGCACCACACAAATCTCAAGGGTTTCTGTTAACCCCCTCAACTCACTGCAAATTTGGTATTTTTATTATTTTTTTACATATTCAGAAAAAATAGCTTGATTTGAATTACACAGCCTAAAACAGATTAAACATTAACTTTTCAAAAGGAATTCGAAATACAACTGGGAATGAAAACACTTTCAGGGATATACTGCAGGTCAAAGAAAAGCAGGATTATAGAAAATGGAGAAAATGCTGGAATCTGGAGTAATAAAAACAAACAGCTGGAAGAACAAAACAAGTCAGGCAGGATCCCCAGAGGAAAATGGACAGTTGATATTAGGGGTTGAGAACCTTCGTTTGGATTATGGAAGGTTCTTTCAAAGAGTTACCATAAGTACGACAGGCCTTCTGTGCCGTACATTTCCATTCACTTGTAGAGTGCTTGAGGGTCCTGGATGAATTACAATTTTTTTTTAAACCTTCCCTCTGCTTTAGGAGGTCCACTCGAGGTCACTGAAGTCAGCAGAATGGGGAAAAGCAAATCAGAACCATTTGATCGAGTCTGCTGTTTACCTCAACACTTAGGAATTCAGCTTGGGTCAAAAGCCAGTTCTCTGCCCTTCCAAGTTTACCAAGCATTCCATTCAGGAATGTCAGAGATAAAGGTGAACAGGCTATATTAAAAAGGTCTGTTTAGCTGCTTGTGAAAGAATCAGTGAGCTTTGATTAGGGGCATCAAACTGCATACAGGCAGATGTAGATTTAAGTTAGCCAAGTCCAACTTGCACAAGAATGCACAGGGACTCCTGGTCTATCAACATACCTAGATGCAATATGCATGACTAGTTTCCATCTCTGGTTCAATAAAGTACAAAACATGAATGCAGAATGGAATTCAGATGTGTACAGAGGCCAGCAACTAGGTGCTTCCATAATCAAAGTACATTAGATATATCATAGTAAAAACTGGGCCAATAGAAGGCCCAGCCCCTGAGATCAACTGAACTTTGATTAGCTCAAAATTTAACCGTTTCATCTGTCACCACTCTTAAATATTACCTGCCTTCAACATAACCAAAAGAACAGAACTTTCCAATTTCTGATCACATAGATGACTAAAAGTGACCATCTTGTTTTCCAATCATACCAGACCGACATTTTAATAGCACTAAAAGTTGTTCTAGTGAGCTGTGTGAACCCGATTTCATGCAAGACTCACACTTCTGTAATCTTGAATGCTCCCATATCTTAGCTCCTCCAATTTCAGCTTGCTAATCGGTAATCATACCAGAGATATTGATCAAAGCCAGATACAGAGGCCATCTTAATGGAGATGGAGTAGCAAGCATCAGGAGTTTGATTAATGTTTTGCAAAGGAGAGGAAACAAGAATGTGTAGTATTTACTCTTACGTGAGGCAAACACTTCACAGAAATTATCCTAACAATCAAAAAATTGCTGGGTACCAACAGGAAGATCAAGTCCAATAAATATGTTGGTTCTTCTGTTTAAAAGTTCAGGAGAGCATCCAAATGTTAAATCACAGTGTAGAAAAAGATACATTTTATAAACAAGCCCCTCCACCCAGCAGTAATTAAATTGTAAGCCCATACCTTGTACTCAAGGGCGAGGTCTGTGTGATCATCTATGTCTACTTTGGCCATTACAACTTTCCCTTCCTGTTGTGCCACCAGTTTCTCAAGCCTTGGACCCAGCATACGACAAGGGTTGCACCAACTGCAGAGCAGAAAGAGATCAGATGAAGGTGAATGTGTTAACAAGAACAATGGTGACATATGTCAGCAGCATTTCTCTCATGAGGCCACTAACAGGATTTCAAAGAACTGCAGAGTATCTCAAGCAAAAGGTCATTCTTCCTATTCAAAGTACGTATGCAGTCCACAACCCTGAGATGATTCATCTTCTCCACAACCATGGAACCAAGAAAAACATGGAACCCATTCAAAGAAAAAACATCAACCAACCCCCCCCCACACACAAAAAAAACACAAATTGTGCAAACAGGAACAAGGACATCAACCCCCCCATGAGTAAAATTGCACACACAAGAAAGAACAAGCAAAAACAAGGAATATAAAATTTATACAAAATTTAAAGACTCCAATTGAACTACAATCCAATCCACAAACCACAGACCCCACTTTGGCATTCTCCTCCGACAGCATCTGTGGGGGAGAAGGGACCAATCAAACGCAGGGATCTTCCCTCAGAAGCAGTGAGTGAGAGAACTCCACAAGCAGACATCTCCCTCCGGCAACAGCGAGCTCGAGGGTGCGAGGTGGCACTGAACACTCACCCGTCTTCCGCACTTGCTCAATCTTCATCGACGCTTTAATGGGCGAGAAATGGAGCCAATCATGATCAAGGGGAACATGAGGGAGAATTTATTCAAGCAAAGGGTGGTGAGAATGTGCAATGAGCTACCAGTGGAAGTGGTGGACATCTGTTCAATTTGAACATTTAAGGGAAGTTTGGACAAGACAGAAATGGAGGGCTATGGTCCAGGTGCAGGTCAATGGGACTAGGCAGAATAATAGTCTGGCATGGATTAGATGGGCCAATGGGCCTTTCTCAGTGCTGCAAGGCTCTATGATTCTATGACATTCCAAACATTGTGGCCTTACCTTTGGCTTATCGGTTTTAGATCATATTCATACTTTATGTTTTACTGATAACCCTAGGTTGTGTTTCACTTGGCAACCGCCAAGCTATAACGAATTGATGTCAGTGAACTTTAGTCTATGCCTGATCTTCACTGTTACACCTAGTTACTCCTTAAGAACGACTTGATTTTCTATTTTTGGTACCGGTGCCCCACTTTTCATTGAACTAAAGCAAATAGCTTAGTCACAGAATAACCACATTCTGCACATTCAGTATTTCTGCTGAGCTGAAGGAAGCACTGATTTCTGGGGTAATTTTGTAACAGGTAGAACAATCAGCTTGTGGGATTGAACAATTAACACTTCTGCATCAGAACTGGAGAGTGGAGTTCCAGATATCACTTCTCTAATTCCAGCATCTTTTGTATTTCATTTCCAGTACCATCATGCATACACCGAGATTAGCATGTTGTGCAGCAAAGCTGATACCAAGAAATACGACAACTGCAGTAAAAAGATAGTGGAAGCAAATTCAATCAAAACTTTCAAGAGTGAAATGGATAAATACAGAAAAAAATTATGTAGTGCTGTGAGGGAAAAAAAAGCATGAGTGGGACAAAAAGCAAATACAGATATGAGCAGCTGAATGACCCACTTCTGTTTTGTACAAATTCATAAAGTGTAGAAGTAACATCACATTTCCAGAGGAACTGACCAGAACTACAAGTTACAAAAGTTATTTTCTCCTCCCTCCATTCCTTCCATAACATCTAGCATTATATGCAATTGATTTCTTTTTGTGTGCCAATATTGATGCCTTTATGGTAATTGTTCCAAAGTACTGAATCCAAAAAGCCATACTATAGAGTGAAGGCCTTGGTGAGCAGGATTAAGGAAAACACCAAGGCATTCTACAAGTATGTGAAGAGCAAGAGGATGAGCCATGTGAGAGTAGGACCAATCAGGTACGATAGTGGAAACGTGTGCATGGAGTCGGAGGAGGTAGCAGAGGTACCTAATGAATACTTTGCTTCAGTATTCACCAGGGGAAAAGACCTTGGCCATTGTGGGGATGACTTACAGTGGACTGAGCATATAGGCATTAAGAAAGAGGATGTGTTGGAGCTTTTGGAAAGCATTAAGTTAGATAAGTCACTGGGACTGGATGAAATATACCCCAGGCTACTGTGGGGAGGAGATTGCTGAGCCTCTTGCGATGATCTTTGCGTCATCAATGGGGAAGTACCGGAGAATTGGAGGGTTGCAAATGTTGTTCCCTTGTTCAAGAAAGGGAGTAGAGATAACCCAGGAAATTATAGACCAGTGAATCTGACTTCAGTGGTGGACAAGTTGTTGGAGAAGATCCTGAGAGGCAGGATTTATGAGCATTTGGAGAGACATCATCTGATTAGGGATAGTCAACATGGCTTTGTCAAGGACAGGACGCGCCTTACAAGCCTGACTGAATTCTTTGAGGAAGTAACAAAATACACTGATGAAGGTAGAACGGTGGATGGATTTGGATTTGGATTTCAGTAAGGTATTTGATAAGGTTCCCCATGCTAGGCTCCTTCAGAAAATAAGGAGGCATGGGATCCAAGGAGACCTTGCTTTGTGGATCCAGAACTAGCTTGCCCACAGAGGACAAGGGTGGTTGCAGATGGGTCGTATTCTGCAAGGTGGTCAGTGACCTGAGGTGTTCCACAGGGATCTGTTCTCGGACCCCTCCTCTTTGTGATTTTTATAAATGACCGGGATGAAGAAGTAGAAGGGTGGGTTAGTATGTTTGCTGATGATAGAATCTCATAGAATTTTTTGAGGATGTAACTAGTAGAGTGGATAGGGGAGAACCAGTGGATGTGGTATATTTGGATTTTCAAAAGGCTTTTGACAAGGTCCCACACAGGAGATTAGTGTGCAAACTTAAAGCACACGGTATTGGGGGTACAGTATTGATGTGGATAGAGAATTGGTTGGCAGACAGGAAGCAAAGAGTGGGAATAAACGGGACCTTTTCAGAATGGCAGGCAGTGACTAGTGGGGTACCGCAAGGCTCAGTGCTGGGACCCCAGTTGTTTACAATATATATTAATGACTTAGATGAGGGAATTAAATGCAGCATCTCCAAGTTTGCAATGACACGAAGTTGGGCGGCAGTGTTAGCTGTGAGGAGGATGCTAAGAGGATGCAGGGTGACTTGGATAGGTTGGGTGAGTGGGCAAATTCATCCACTTTGGTGGCAAAAACAGGAAAACAGATTATTATCTGAATGGTGGCCGATTAGGAAAAGGGGAGGTGCAACAAGACCTGGGTGTCACTATACACCAGTCATTGAAAGTGGGCATGCAGGTACAGCAGGCGGTGAAAAAGGCGAATGGTATGCTGGCATTCATAGCAAGAGGATTCGAGTACAGGAGCAGGGAGGTACTACCGCAGTTGTACAAGGCCTTGGTGAGACCACACCTGGAGTATTGTGTGCAGTTTTGGTCCCCTAATCTGAGGAAAGACATTCTTGCCATAGAGGGAGTACAAAGAAGGTTCACCAGATTGATTCCTGGGATGGCAGGATTTTCATATGATGAAAGACTGGATCGACTAGGCTTATACTCGTTGGAATTTAGAAGATTGAGGGGGGATCTTACTGAAACGTATAAAATCCTAAAGGGATTGGACAGGCTAGATGCAGGAAGATTGTTCCCGATGTTGGGGAAGTCCAGAACGAGGGGTCACAGTTTGAGGATAGAGGGGAAGCCTTTTAGGACCAAGATTAGGAAAAACTTCTTCACACAGAGAGTGGTGAATCTGTGGAATTCTCTGCCACAGGAAACAGTTGAGGCCAGTTCATTGGCTATATTTAAAAAGGAGTTAGATATGGCCCTTGTGGCTAAAGGGATTGGGGGTATGGAGGGAAGGCAGGTACAGGGTTCTGAGTTGGATGATCAGCCATGATCATACTGAATGGCGGTGCAGGCTCGAAGGGCCGAATGGCCTACTCCTGCACCTATTTTCTATGTTTCTATGATACAAAGGTTGAGGGTGTTGTGGATTATCTGGACAGTTGTCAGAGGTTACAATGGGGCATCGATAGATTGCGGAACTGGGCTAAGAAGTGGCAGATGGACTTCAACCCAGATAAGTGTGAAGTGGTTCATTTTGGCAGGTCAAATTTGAAGACAGAATATGATATTAATGGTAAGACTCTTGGCAGTGGGGAGGATCTGAAAGATCTTGGGGTCCGTGTCCACAGGACACTGAAAACTGCTGCACAGGTTGACACTGTTGTTAAGATGGTGTAAGGTGTGCTGGCATTCGTCAACCATGGGATTGAGTTCAAGAGCCATAAGGTAATGTTACAGCTATATAAGACCTTGGTCAGACCCCATAGAGCACAGGAAGGATGTGGATACTATAGAGAGATTGCAGAGGAGATCTACAAGGATGTTGCTTGGATTGGAGAGGGTACCTTAAGAGAATAGGCTGAGTGAACTTGGCCTTTTCTCCTTGGGGGATGAGAGGTGTATAACGTGATGAGAGGCATTGATTGTGTGGATAGCCAGAGGCTTTTTCCCAGGGCTGAAATGGCTGATATGAGGGGGCATAGTGTAAAGGTGCTTGGAAATGGGTAACGAGGGGATGTCAGGGTAAGTTTTCCACACAGAGAGTGGTGGTGCGTGGAATGCACTGCTGGCGGTGGCAGTGTAAGCGGATACAATAGGGTCTTTTAAGAGTCTCTTAGATAGGTACATGGAGCTGAGACAAATAGAGGGCTATGCGGTAGGGAAATTCTAGGCAGTTTCTAGAGTAAGTTATATGGCTGGCACAACATTGTGGGCCCAAAGGCCTGTAATGTGCTGTAAATGTCTATGTTATATGTTTACTGTAAGTATCCAATCAAATAAGCAGCTAAGAGCTAACTGATCATGGGAGACATTATAGTTCCCAATGATACCCTTACCCAATAGAAAGAAATCCTGCAGTTGGTGTCCTCTGGACCATTCGTCTCCTTTATCCCATCAGCCATTCAGATGTCGAAAGCAGGTTATAATAAGACCATAAGACAAGCAAACTCTAATCCCTCAAATGCGATTTTGTTAACTCAGCAGAGGCTGCACTAACCCTGCAATGAGCTGAGCCTGTACCCTCTGGACAATCATCGTGCCCTTGATTAGCTACAGTTTACCCACCAGTGAAACTGAACACCATACAAACTTAGGGCTTGGCATTTTAACAAAATGCCATCCAAAGAGCTTAAACCATATTTATTTACTGACATGCAGCGTGGAATAGACCCTTCTGGACCTTCAAACTGCACCACCCAGCAACCGCCAATTTAATCCTAGCCTGATCGCATTTAATTTACAATGACCAATTAACCTACAAACCGGTACGTCTTTGGACTGTGGGAGGAAACTGGAGCACCCGGAGGAAATCCACAGTCATGGGGGAACGTACAAATTCATTACAGGCAGCGGCAGGCATTGAACTCAGGTTGCCTCAACTGTAAAGCATTTTGCTAACCACCACGCTACCATGGTGCGCAATTACTGTTTTCTTCCTGATCCCAATCCATCAAACAACAGAGGAAAAAGGGTCTTAAAAACTAAATCAACTAACTCAGTTAACTTTTAGACTTCCAGACCCAAAAATGTCCTCGTCATGACTGTTCAGGCAATCAGAACCTCACTGAATGATACAGGAACATCCCCTACGTGTCAGGAACCACTATGGTTAGGCACCAGATGGCCAAACACTGTGTAACAAATAAAGTTAATTTATTTACAAGTACAGGAAGAAACTGGAGTTAAAATTTTTCAGAAAAGTTAAAATAATCATTTTAGTTCACTATTCTTCAACAGATTTTTTGGATGTAAACACTGTAAATTTTCAGCTGACAAAATGCATCATGGATGATAATCCCAATGTCAATAATGATTTAAGATTGGGGGTTGAGCAGTTCAGTAGTGACTAATTCCAAAATGCTGATGTCATTGATGTCGGTGTTAATTCACAGACTTCCTCTGCCTTCCTTTCAAACATTCTCAGCAGCTGTGTCAGAAATCACATCTCCCCTCTTTTTCCTGCCATGAGGATCTTTTGAGCCAATTAATTTTTTTTCTATAGACCCGTATTCACTTACTTGCAAAAAAATTATATGATCCACTTGACGTAATTACTATTTTTTTATATAAGGTAGATGCAGAGAAACTATTTTTTTTGTCAGGGATTGTAGAACAAGGAGGCATTATAATATTAGAGCTTGGCCATAAGTACTTCCTGGCAGTAACTGAAATCTGGAATTCCTTCAAAATGCAGTGGCCCAAGTTCACTAGCAATTGCAATTTTCAAACATAGCACTCAAAGCCTGTTCGCCAAGGGTATCAGTGTTACAGAACCAAAGCAATGAGATGCAGATCAACCTTAGAAAATAGCACAAAACAGCACACAGTACAAGACCTTCGGCCCACAGTGTTATACTTTTAACCTACTCCAAGATCAATCTAAACCTTTCCTCCTGCATAAACCTCCATTTTTCTGTCATCTGTGCATATCTAAGAGTTTCTTAAATGCCTCTACCACCACCCTGGCAGAACTTAACTCTTGACATCCCTCCTATACTTTCCTCCAATCATTTTAAAAATTATGCCCTCTTGTATTAGCCATTTCCACCCGAGAAAACATCTCTGGCTATCCACTCAATCTATGCCTCTTATCATCTTGTACACTTCTATCAAGTCACCTCTCATTCTCTTTCACTCCAAACAGAAAAACCCCAGCTCACTCAACCCAGCTTCATAGAACTTGTCCTCCAGTCTAGGCAGCATCCTGGTAATTTCCTCTGCACCCTCTCTAAAGCTTCCACATCCTTCCTATAATGAGACGACCACAACTGAACACAAAATTCCAAGTGTGGTTTAATCAGGGTTTTATAGAGTTGCAACATTACCTTGCGGCTCTCGAACTCAATCTACTGATTAATTAAGACCAAAACATCACAAGCCTTCTTAACTTGCACAGCAACTCTGAGGGATCTTGGGGACATGGACCAAGATCCATCTGTTCCTCCACCCAGCTAAAATTTCTACCATTAACCCTGTATTCTGCCTTCAAATGTGACCTTCCAAAGTTAATCATGTCAGTTTTCCCAGTTGAACTCCATCTGCCACTTCTCAACCCAGCTCTACACCCTGTTGTTGCAACATACAATAATCCTCCACAGTTATCTACAACTCCACCAACCTTTGTGTCATCTGCGAACTTACTAACCCACCCTTCCACTTCCTCATCTAAGTCATTTATTAAAAAAAAATCACCAAGAGATTCCTGCAGAACACCACTGGTCACAGACTTCCAGGCAGAATACTCTCCATCTAATACCACCCTCTGCCTTCTATGGGCAAGCCAATTACATCCAAACAGCCAATTTTTCCTGGATGCCATGCCCCCTGACTTTCTGAAAGAGCCTATCATAGTTGATGGATTGCTTGTTTTTATTGCTCCTTTGCTTCCTGTCCTGGGGCATATCCTGTCTGGCCTCCTGGACTTATCTATCCAAACGTTTTTCAAAAGCTCTAGCACATCCTCTTTCTTCTCATCAACATGTTCAAGCATATCACCCTCTTTTAGTCACCAAGACCTTCTCATGTCCCCTTCTAGCTCTCCCAAGTCCATTCTTCAGCTCCTCGCTGGCTACCACTGGCTGCAATTTTATCCTATCAACTGGTTATCCTTCCTCACAGACTCTCCACACACTGCATCTACCTGTACACCAAATGCCCCATCCTCTGACCTATCACTCAGATTCCCACCCCCCGCCAAACTAGTTTAAACCCTCCCCAACAGCTCTAGCAAATCTCTCCACAAGGATATCGGTCCCCGTCAAGTTCAAGTGTAATTCATCCTTTTTTTCTACAGGTCATCTCTTCGTCAGAAGAGATTCCAATGATCCAGAAATTAGAATACCAACCCCTTGCACCAATTCCTCAGCCACACACTCATCTGCCAAATCATCCTATTCTTACCCTCACTGATGTGCGGCACAAGCAGCAATCCAGAGATTACTACTCTTGAGGTCCTGTTTTTCAGCTTTCTACCTAGCTCCCTATATTCTCTCTTCAGGACTTCATCCTTTTAACTACCTATGATCCAATGAACCTTGATCTAATGAAAACGGCAGAACAGGTTCAAGCTGCTGAATGGTCTCTAACCACAAACGTTTAAATTTTGTAAAGGATGTAAAGCTGAAGAAATGGTTTTGAAATGCTATTCATCTATTTCAACTCAAACCAAAACATTACAAAATCTCTCACACCCTAAAATACTCACATACTTCCAGCAACAAATTATTCAGCAGTGTTCATGGGCCACCTTTTTTCTACTTCCCATTTTATTTGTTTTCAAATGTTTTTATTGTGAAGCAACATCAGCTTAACCACAACCGACAATGTCCTAAACTACAATGCTTCTTTTTCCTTTTCTTTCTTATAACAACATAATGAGAGTCAAATGAATGTACGTAAACAAGCAAAAAGCAAAGGAAACCCTACCAGCCTGTCTCCTTTCCCCTTCCCAGCCCTACTCTCCCCTCACCCCTCCCGTATGAGCTGTTTAGGTCCTACTGCCCCCCACACTTAGTTCAGTTGTCGGTCTCTTCTAAATACAACAGTAATGGTTGCCAGATTTTTTCAGATTCCTTGAGTCTGTCCTTGATAACGTATCTTATCCTCTCTAGATGCAGAGTATCCATTAATGCAGCCAGCCATTGTCTGAGTGATGGAGTTTCCTCCTTTTTCCAGAACATCAGTATGAGTTTCTTTCCATTAGGTATGCCATAGGTCAGGAGTTGTTGCTGGGTAGCCTGGAATTTATTTGACCTCGCAGAAGTTCCAAAAATTATTAAAATGGGGTCTGGTATTATCTGAACGTTTAGTACCTTTGATAGGACCTCAAATATTTGCTTCCAATACTCTTGTATCCTGGGACATAAAGTAGAAACTATGTAACAAATTTGCCTCTGAGGACTTGCATTTCTCGCACACTGGGGACACCTCTGGGAATTTTTTATGAATCCTTACTTTTGAGTAACGTAGTCTATGTAGGATTTTAAATTGTATTAAACAATGCCTGGCGTTGATGGTCTACTTCCCATTTTAAAAGTAATTTCAACAGGGTTGTTGCAATATCAGCTCAGATCAGCAAACCAAAGATGAAACCTGCAACTTTTTGGACGGCACTATTCGTAAGATCATACCACAAAGCACGCTTTTATAATTAGAAATATCACCTCAAAACACATGCATCTTCAGAACAAAACTAGTTCGTAACAATTCAAAAATTACAACGGTGCCGTGTATTTTTCTGCTTTTTGGGTATTGCTTTGAACTTATATTTATCTGCACAAAATTTATGAACATGTGTGTCATTAATGGTGTCACCACAGCACACTGGATAAGTCCATGCACTGTGATGCTGCCATTAATGACAAATGTATTCAACATAATAGTAAACCATGAAAGTTAAAAAAGAAAATTATATTTTTATATTGTATTCTTCATGATATCAAACATCCCACACAGTGAAGCTGAGTTAATTTAGTTTTGAAGCACAGACAATCCTGCATTACGTTGGGGGCGGGGGAGAAACATATTGTTGGAGGAACTCAGTAGGTCGAGCAGAAACTGTAGAGGGAAAAAACTGTCAATGCTTCAGGTTGAGACCCCAATTTAGGATTGATACAGGGTCTCAACCTGAAAAGTCCACATTTCCTTTCACCCTCATGGATGTTGCACAGCCTGCTGACTTCTTCCAGTAGTTTCTTTTTGTTCCAGATTCCATCAGAACTGTAGGAAATCCAGCAAATAATTAATATACCTCAACTTTGCTCAAACAACTGAATCACAATAATCAGGTTTTGTAATATTCATTAAGGAATAAATTTTGGTCTGGACACTAGAGAGAGCTCCCTGCTATTCTTCAAAATAAACCACATATCTTTTAAGATGAGAATGCCGGAGTCTCCTCTTAAGAACTGGACCTTCGGCTTTGCAGCAGTCACAGTTCAAGTGAAGTTAGTGCAGCATTGCTGTGTTCAATGGATGAATGAGTCTAACTGCTGAGCTACGTATGGAGAAGCAGGTAAGCACAAACCTTTTAGTTCCGCTTGCAAGAAATCTGAAACAAGCTTGAAAAATTATATAATAATTGCTGGGCATTAAAAAACTTGTCCTGTCAAACATCAGGGGTATCCTAGCATTGTTTACTCTTCAGGTATGTTCATACTAAACACTTATCAGATTGAACTTTAAATTTCCTGATTATTGCTACACATGGGGTTGATTGAGGGACTGAGGGATATAACCACCCTTTCAAATAATGTTATGAGACCCATCACTTTCAACCAAGACATTAAAAAATAAAAGGCATCCGTTAGTCTTGCGAGACCATGGATCTGCGCCTGGAAAGTCTTCCTCTCCAGGGCACAGGCCTAGACAAGGTTGTATGGAAGACCAGCAGTTGCCCATGCTGCAAGTCTCCCCTCTCCACGACACCAATGTTGTCCAAGGGAAGGGCATTAGGACCCATACAGCTTGGCACCAGTGTCGTCGCAGAACAATGTGTGACTAAGTGCCTTGCTCAAGGACACAACACGTTCCCTCCGCTGGGGCTCGAACTCACGAGCTTCAGGTCGCTAGTCCAATGCCTTAACCACTTGGCCACGTGCCCACCAAGACATTAATGGGACAGTTATTTAACATCTCATCCTGGACTTTATGCTCAAGCCTCTGGAAAAGTACTTGGGTCAAAGCCCACAGCTAAGATTGCAACCACTAAGCAGTGTTTGACACTGTAGACCTCAAATCTTCTTACCACAATGAGTATATGATCAACTTGTATGAAATAAAAATATTTAGCAGAAAATATTAGATCTAAAAGGTAAATACAATACCTAGTGGTAAATAAATAGGGACAGCATAGTAGCGTAGTGGTTAGCACAATGCTACTACAGTGCCAACAACATTGGTTCAATTGCCACCGCTGACCGTAAGGAATTTGTACGTTCTTCCTGTGACTACATAAATTTCTTCTGGGTGCTCTGGTTTCTTCCCACAGTCCAAGGATGTACAGATGAGTTAGTCGGTTAATTGGTCACATGGGTGTAATTGGGAGTCATGGGCCTGTAGAGCCAGAAGAGCTTGTTACTGTGATGTATCTCTAAATTTTAAAGAAGTACAAATGGAAAGATCACAGAAATCAACAGGGGGCAGAGGCATTTAAACCTTTTCCACCATTCAATGTGGTCACAGCTGACCCTAGTTCAATTCCCCTGTACCTACCTTGTCCCTGTATTTCTAGACTACCCACTTTGATTATTGCTTTGAAACTGCTTAAGGCATTTTAAGGATATATATTGAGCATTTAGCTTCCTTAGACTAGTGCTCCCAGTAGACAATATTCATCATTGTCAATGTTAAAAGCCATTTAACATCATTTTATTCCTTAATGTTTATAATTTTATGCTTCCATCCACACTGAAATGTCACCCATCCTTGAGGTATCAAAATTAGGTGTGCCTTTGTCCTGCTATATAGTTATTTGTAAGTAATCAATATGGTTACATCTACATAAAACACTGTCATAAGAAAGCAGCATCCATCATCAGAGATCTTCACCACCCAGGCCATGCTCCTTTCTCGCTTCTGTCATCAGGTAGAAGATACGAAAGCCTCAGGACTCGCACCACCAGGTTCAGGGACAATTACTACCCCTCAACCATCAGGCTCCTGAACAAAAGGGGATAACTACACTCACCTGCTCATCCATTGAGGTGTTTCCACAACCAATGATATCACTTTACGGACTCTATCTTGATATTTCATGTTCTTGTTATTTATTGGTATTTATATTTGCCTAGTTTTCTACTTTCCCCACTCTAGTTGAACTTTCATTGATCCTGTTACTAGTCTATAGATTTGCTGAGTATGCCCACAGGAAAATGAATGCCAGGGTTGTAAGTTGTGATATATATAATAAAATTTACTTTGAACTGTGGTTGAGGCCCAATGCAAATTGCTGTGGGATGCCTTAATCATATCCATCTAATTAAAGTAACTGCCCATTAATACTACAATTATAAATCTGTCCCACACTTTACAAATGTTCCCATGCTCTCTGATGAGCTGCAAATGTTCAAGGTGCTCAGACGTTCATTTCTTAATACTGATTCAATCAATTTACAAACAGCAAACGCTTGGCGAACTTATCACCCTAACGTTTCTGCTTGGTTTGCTCCGAGTGGCACCCTTGCTCATTTTATCCCCATCCAAACCAATTTCATGAAGCCAGCTCTTTGCGCAGTGAACTTATCCACAGTAAAATGGCAAGCCCAATTCTCGCCTGGGTAGATCACACTTCTTGGTTTACCAGCTGTCAAAATTATCAGACAGCTTGCAATATCTGAATACCTCTGTGACATTTTAAACAATCTGGCATATCACTTCCCACTTTCTTGAAAGGAGAGCATTATGTTTGCAACATTTAAATCTTCTGGGATCTCACTAGAACTCAGACAACTTTGGTAGATTACAACCTTCAAATGCAGCTCATTGGCAACCCTAATATGCAGGTCATCAGGTCCAAGCTAACTTGCCAGGCCCATTTCGCCCGGCACTTTTTCTCCCCCTAATAGTTAGTTACTTAAGTTCTTTCCATCATAACCCCTTGATTATCTATTCATTGCATCCTTTAATATCTGCTCCTCCCCCCCCCCAATCAGGGTCACATGAAGCCATGGCAGCAGGTGGTGGATGGTCGTATGAGCAGCTGATGAACATTACAAGTCCTAGTTATGTGGCTACTGATGCCAGGTGGACAATCTCTGAAGAGTATTGATAATAGCTGGTGTCATCCATCTTATAAAGACTCTGCCCAGAAGGCAATGGCAAACCATTTCTGTGGAAAAATTTGCCAAGAACAATCATGGTCATGGATAGACCATGATTGCCCAGGTTATACGACATGGCACATAATGATGATGAATATCTGCTTCTATGAACAATAATCCAAAATAAGTTATTTAGAATCTCTGCCATTTCTCAATTCCCATTACAATTCCTCAGTCTTGTCCTTTAAGGGACCAACATTTTCTTTGGCTACTCTCTACCTTTTCATATATCTGCAGAAACCCTTCTACAGTCCTCTCCAGGTTATGACAGGGTTCAGTTCCTGTGAACTGTTTGTAAATCCGAACAGTTCATAAATCAGAAATGTGGCCATGAACTGAGTTTCCACACAACAGAAGAAGCCTGCAGCCCCAAAGCAGGTAATAAATCCATCCTGCTGGTGTCCCAAACATTTATATTTACAGATTGTACATAAATTGGATGTTCATATACCTGTGAAGACATATTATTTGGCCTACTCTCAATATTTTACCTTCTTCCTGTTTATTTTTAGTTACTTTAATGATTTCTAAAACTGTCCTAATCATTTACTCTGCCACTAATCTTTGCAACATTATACACTTTTCAATTTGACACCAATAATCCCAACTTCATTAATTAGTCATGGAAGTCAAATCCTTCTTATTGAGTAGTTCCTCTCAAAGGAATATACCTTTGTTGAATTTTGGGAAATACCTTCAGAAATGTTTTGGATGGGGATCTCTATCTATTTCTGCAGTTAACCTTAGCCAATTCTGTCCTCATACCAATGGAATTGTAAGTTTTAGACATTTGTTTCAGTGTGTTTTTCCACCTTTAACTGAATTTGAAATTCTACCATGCTCTTTCCTAGGGGATCCTTTAGTATGAGATTATTAATGAATCCCATCCCATTAACGATACTGGATGTAAAATAGCCTGCTCCCAGGATGGTTACCACTGGCAGAGCTTTAATTTACTTCACAGATGTACTCAACAAATAGCATAGGCAAACAGCACAGAAACACCTCCTCCTTTGTTGCTTTTCTCTCACAGTGTATTTAAAACTGCCTCTTTATATATAAAAAGATATGGAACAGCATTGGTTAAGGAAAAACAAAAACTGATAGGAACCATTGAAATTTGATCTAACTGTACAAAATACTGAATATTCACAAATGAAACTCCTTGTCAAAGAAACAAACCCTCCTCTGCTTATTCATTCAAGTAAAACAATTTATAATACAACACAAAAAATTGCTGATTTCCCCAGTGCAGCTGGCTATTCAATTTGAATAGCATATAGTTGCAGAACATTCACTCTTCCTGTAAGAACATGTTAAGCGTCATTTCCAGGACACTGTTTTGCATATTCCTGCCAGCAGACCTATTATAAAGATCTTGGTGTTCTTTTAATTGATTGTGCCATGTGCTGTCAGGCTTAGCTTGAGTGGCTGCACTCCCCTTTCCAATTTTGGAAAGCTGTGGGTATGTTCTCTCCAGAGATCCGAACTCAATCTAGACTGGTAAAATTATAATTGGATTGGTTAAGAAATGACAGAGCCTGGCAGAGCTGGCTATGCCTCCTTTTGGGGGAATTATTAAACAGATATACTGCCTACACTTGCGAGTGTATATAAACAACCCTATGTTCTACTATAAAAGAACATAACTTTTATCCTTAGCACAAGGGCCATCATCATTCCTTTACAACAGGGGTTCCCAATCTGGGGTCCACGGATCCCTCGGTTAATGGTATAGGTCCAAAAGGTTGGGAACCCTGATCCACAATCGTTACTGTTGCTTGGAAATTCCCACGTCTACACCAACACCTTTCTAACATTACAAGTGAGTATGTTTCAAAGAACATTTCACTGGTCATGTCATTTTGAGTATCCTAAAAGTTTGGTAGGTGCTTTACAAATGCAAATTCTCCTTTCATAGCTCAGTTTGAATACCAGTACACTCAAAGCAATTGTGTCCCTTTCATATCATTACACGTTCATCGTGAGACCAAGATGCTGTGTCATAGTTGCATTCACTTTTCTTCATGATGGTTAGCAGCAAGAAGCAGGGCTCAGTTACAAACACACTTGTTTGCCCCAGTATCTAATCCAAAAGGCGCAGCACACCAAATTATCCTAATTTGTTTGGACTTGCTCTGGTCGATACATTGAGGAAAAGATTCTCCAGGAAAACTGCAGTCTAATTATTCTTTCTTAGATATAATGAAGGTCAGTAACAGGACTAAGGAAGGATGCAGATGTGGAGTTGAATCAAAACAGGTTTCTGCAGTCAGTAAAGTCCAGGCTCATGCTTTAAATATCTATATGATTTGTAGGCACCCTTGTTTGATGTTATGATTCAGGCAACTGAAAGCAAAAGCCCAGAGTGTGGTATCTGTGTGTACAAAAGCTAGATCCGGCTTCATCCATTGTCAACAGTTAATTTGACTTCAACTGGACAGGCATGTGGAGTTAAATCTGTTAACAGAAGAGCCAAAACATGCTCCATCAGATCAAAATATTGTGCTTGGATGAAGGGCAAGATTAAAAAAAGGTTATGGCACTGTGCAGGAAGCTATTCTGATGAGGTTAATTATAGTTAATGGCAAATCAGAGAAATAATTAGCTTTGTAAAACAGCCCTTCTCCCAGCCCTGTGTTTCTTCCCTATTAAACCTGCTCTGCCCCCCAGACATTATTCTGTACTCCCTAATTTCACCTTCAATGTGGCAACAATACTGCAAGGGGATGTGATATCCCTTTAATCAAAGATCAGGGATCTTATTCTAGCTTAGGCAGCCAGCTTCATTTTTCTGCACACCACAAGAGCCCAAATGAGTTCAGACATGTTCTAGTGAGTTGCATAGCCATCTGACCACAGGAAAAAAATGCATACAACTCATAAGAGTGTACTTGCCTAACAATGTGACTGCATGGGAAATTGAAAGGCTGGAATTCTTAACCAGGATACTTTGTGTAGCTTAGTTGCAATGCAGAGAATATGGCAGCCAAAATGGGGCAGAAAGCAATATAATGTTCAGATTATCTGCCTTAGTGTCATTAGATAAGGGATACTTATTGGTTAGAAAAACTTTCCCACTCTTCAATAAGTACTACTGGATCTGCTCTGTGCATCTGAGGGGGAGATGCAGTTTCAAGTTCTCAGCTATATTTCTGGGATCAAAAGTGAGTTCTATATATCCTACTCATCTATCTCAACCACAAGAATGCATTCAAGGGCTGAGCTCACAAAGGGGTAAGTGAATAGAAAATGTAGTGAGGAGTGGAAAGTGGGATTGTTTGATGCCCAAATCCAAACATGAATTGGCCCAAAAGGCTTTTTTTTCCTGTACTGAAATAGATGCATGTACAGACCTGGATGAGTTGTAACCTCCTACAACATTAGGAGTAATGCTTGGATGTGATTTCTGGGTCATTTGTTGGGCCTCAGCACAAATAACATATCCAGTTCAGGGCACTGCACTTGAGAAACAATGTCAAGATCTCTAACAGGGTTTAGAAAGATCTATGAAAATGACACCAAGGAACGATTCCAACTTTGGCCAACTCCGGAATTCTGCTTATCCATTTTTTTTCTTACGCATACAATGGAAATGGAAAACTTGGCCCATGTGCTATTCCTCCCAAATATTTAACAAAGGGCCAAGCAGCCACAGAATTCACCCCTGCAAACAGTTCATCTGGTATCAGTTATTTTAAGGGAGAATAAAGATCTATTCCTCGTATCCCTGAGTAATTGTAACATGTGTTGTAGCTCAAAACCGCTGGAAAACTAAACAAAACAATACAAAAAGGGAAAAGAACGTTTCTGGCAGAAGTCAATACACAAGGCATTAATTAGTTGTTTACTCTGATGTTTCAGTGGCTTTTATTTCAGCAAGTCTTTCCAGTAAATATATTTCAGCAAGTCTTTCCAGTAAATACCCAAGAAGCCCGAGGATTGATACATGCTCTGTATTGAAATAAACAGTCTTTCAACGATATAGAATTAATCATCATACATTCAGTTTATGCCTATAAACTATATATATACATACATTTGTGTTTTTTTATTATTATTATCGTGTTCTTTATCTTTTGTGATTTTTTTTGGGCTGCACTGGATCCGGAATATTTCGTTCTCCTTTACACTTGTGTATTGGAAATGATGTAATCATTCTTGAATATAGCAAACACTACAACCTGATGCACATGCATATCCGAGGTGAGCTGGAATAGGTCAGTGGAAAACCCAACAATGACTGAAACCAAAAATATAAACTCACCTTGCATGGAAATCCACCAAGACTGGTTTTGTACTATTGATGACCCGTTCAGTGAAATCTGCTTGGTTCTGTACATTGAAGGAAATTTCATTGGTAGGAGATGCACAAAATCTTCTGGCAACAGTTACACTGGCTAGGTGATGAAAGGAAGGCTTGATGCCACACCAGCAAAGGGAATTCAAGGCTGGAAGATGTGCTGAGGATTGAGACTGCAGTGACCGAGGAGCCTCCCTAAGGGTCATTGATGCGAGCCTTCTCAACAAAATTCTATGTGCCATCTGCAAATGAAGACCGTTAGTGTTATGATGTGCAAATGGGAATACATTAAATTATCATCCTTCAGTAAACAAAATGCAACTCAACTCATCTGTAATAGGAACAGGGAGTCATTCAGCTGCTTGGACTTTATCCACCATTGAAATAGTACAATTGATCAAGATTATTATATGCTAGGTTGTCCAGCATACAGATAAAAATAAATTTATTAAGCCCTTAAGCAGAAAGCACTTAAGTTCATAAAAATAAGGAAGATCCACAGATCAGTTCTGTGCTCACTTAGCAGAACTGAATAATAGTGGAAATGAGCTATACTCCCTGTTGGAAAAACAGTCAGTAGCAGCTCACGTTAGCATCCCATGACCAGATGATGACTAGGAAACCACCAGACATAACTGTAAACAAAGAGGGCAAACAATTGAAATATCCAACAGCTTATTTCTCTGGTCATTTGTGAAGCTGCTCCCTGACAAAAAAATAACTTCTTCAAATAAAATGTCAAGTATATACAACAGAATATAACATCCAAAAGCAAGTGCCTTCTAAAAGGTTTAGGAAGGAAATATATGACAAGAGTCATTCAGATCACTTCCACCACCAATGTCTGTCTTGATAGGAGGAAGTGAGGAGTGAAAACAAATCTGTGGGAAGATGAGGCCCATTTAATCTGGTCAATAAAGTACACTGACACAGATCAAGACAATAGCATTTGAATATACAAAGACTGAAATACAATTAGATCAACACTCAATACACCTCTCAGTAGAAATTTATCGTCCAATTTTCTCCCCCCTCCGCAAAAAAATGGAAATCAGAAATAAAAAGTAAAAGTCGAGAGAGCCCCATTTGGGGAATATCTATTAGGATTGAAACATCTAGTCCTTGGGATTTGGGTCTGAAACATCAACTCTCTACAGTTTGATTTACTGAATACTTTTAGGATTCCTTTTTATTTCTGCCCCTACTCCACCAATTCTGGTGCTAATTACTAATCCTGCAAAAATACACTCACAAGCAATGGTTTCTTCTCCTGCACCCATGTACCACCCAGGGATTTATCTTCACGTCCCCACTTCCAGCCATTTCTCACATACTGACATCCCCTTTGATAATATGCCACCAATTATACTTTATAGTCACCAAACAATTGGTACTAGAACGTATAATCATCAGAGCGATATTTGATTCTGCGCTTCACACTCCCTGGATTACAAATATTAAAGACATTAAGAATAGTTAAAACTAGTAAATATTAAAAATTTAAATTATAAATCATAAATAGAAAATAGAAAACTGGAAAGTAAGGTAGTGCAAAAAAACCGAGAGGCAGGTCCAGATATTTGGAGGGTACGGCCCAGATCCGGGTCAGGATCCATTCAGCAGTCTTATCACAGTTGGAAAGAAGCTGTTCCCAAATCTGGCCGTACGAATCTTCAAGCTCCTGAGCCTTCTCCCGGAGGGAAGAGGAACGAAAAGTGTGTTGGCTGGGTGGGTCGTGTCCTTGATTATCCTGGCAGCACTGCTCCGACAGCGTGCGGTGAACTTCCACATGTATACCCACCTCATCCAGTTTACCTCATTTCTCAGCCCCACCAGTGCCTCTGAATTACCAAAATGCTTATCAAATATACACAATGAAATAATCATAAAGTTCCAGCACAAACCTTCAGACACCATCACAAGTTTCATTCCCTGGCAACCAACTCCATCCTTATCCTTGACAAATCGGACTTTGACTCAGGACTCTGCATCCGCAGTCCCATACTTTATTGAAGAGTTTTGAACACCATATCCATGCCAGCTATTTCTACCGGACTCACACCATTCAACTCCAGAACCTTCTCCTCGTAAAGCCCTCACCTTTGTTATCTCTTTCACATTCATTCCAACACTCATGACAAACTTCATCCCATTCACCAAGGTCATCCAAACTGCTGCTTCCCATGTTATAATTCACACTAAGGTATATTAACCTATCAATCCTGTGTTTATAGCTTCAGCTTCAAAATACTTCTATTTTTAAAATTCTCACGTTTTGAAATCCATTCAGGGTTTTGCTGCATCCTGTCTAATACCCTCCAGTCTTCACAGTTCTGAAATTATCTGTGCTCCCTTGATCATCTGCACGTGTAATGTCTCCACCAGTTGGGCTGCTCCTTCAGCTACCAAAGCTCCAAGCTGGTATTTGCTTTAACCTCCCACCGCCAACATTCTTCAAATTTTCTATTTTTAATCAATCTTTTGATCAATTTCAACAATATATTATCCAAATTTTTGTCTGGTGTTCCTGTGGAAAGCCTCACGTGCTTCTTACTAGATTAAAGGAAATATACAAATGGAAGGACCACAACATTGTCATAGGGGTCTGGAGACTCACATCTCTCAATGGCCTGGAGGGCTATGCTGGCCGGAATCAAGGCTTTCTTTGCCTCTCGGTAGGGTCACCCATGCCAAACAAGTCAAAGGATAAAGGCCGGACTAAGAGTAGTCCACATGTCCTCCAGGTTCGGGGGTTCAGCTCAGGGCTAATAACCCTGACTGGCCAAACAAATTTGTTACAGAAACAGCAATGAAGAATCCTTCTACATCTGAGTGTGACAGTATTCCTCGGTCTCCACCTGGGACTTGCGTGACTGCTGGTAGTGAAAATCGAGAGGAAATTACTGACAACGAAGGAAGCCCTGTACATAAGAGATGAAGGGCTGTCAAGGCTGCTCGAAATGCCAGAGGTGTAATGTGCAGTAAGTGAGCACAAATGGAAGAAGCTGCATTTGCAGCTCTCCCTTTTGCTGGATGGAAAAGACTAAATAAATGGAGCAACGTAATTCAGTCAATCTAAATTATATCTTCAGGAAAAATTCATTTAAGATCGAACCTTGATTTTCATATTCACTTCTCCATCTGGGTTAAATATAGAGCAGTGCCAGTTGACTGTAAATTCAGTAATTAAGCTTAATTATTTGGTAATTAATATTCTTGATCTGTAGATAATTGCACTGCCCATCACAGTGGCACTGCAGATAATACTACTGTCTCATAAATGCACCAACCCAGATTTGATACCAATCTCCAGTGATCACCGTGAAGTGCTATGGGTATGAACAAAATAAAGGAATGAATTATTCCTAGTAACATTGGAGAAAGCCAGTCATCCACTGAGTACACAGGCTTGATGAATTGAAAAAGTATCCTTTTATTTTGAGCAACACTAACAAAAAGCTGGAGGAACTCAGCAGGTCAGGCAGCATCTATAGAGAGATGTAAACGGTTGATATTTTGGGCCAAGACCCTTCATTAGGACTGGAAAAGAAAGGGGGGAGCAAAAGCCATAAAAGAAGTTTTTATTCTTAAGAAATACAGACTGTTTTCAGTCCAATTTTTAAAAAAATTAAACGATGGAGCCTTCAAAGCCCTGCACAGTAGAGAATTCCAAAGATCCACCATGCTCTGAATAAAGAAATATCCCTTCATTCCCATCCTAAATAGTCTACACCAAATTCTGAAATTGCAACTGCTAGTTTCATTCTCCTCTACTGGGAGAAACATCTTTACTGCATCTAATCTGTTGGACCTGGAAATTTTGTAAGTTTCAGTGAGATATCCTCTCGTTCTACAAAATCCGAGTGATTTGCGTCCAGTCTAATGTCTCCTCACAACACATAACTGCTATCCACAAAACCAGTCTACTGAATCTTCACTGTGGTCCTACTTTAGCAAGTATATCCTAGTTTTATTCAGCTTGTCCCATTTCCTAAAGCCTGCTTTCCTAACAATTCCACAACAAAGTTAAAAAGGAAAAATAAAAATAAACCAATTCCAATTTAGCCTAATCATTGATATGGACTGCAAGTATCTGGGACCCAAGAATCAATCCCTGAATGTACTCTGGTCTCCTTCTGCCATCTCAAAGATGTGTGGGCATGTGGCCAAGTGGTTAAGGCATTGGACTAGCGAGGTCGTGAGTTCGAGCCCCAGCCGAGGCAACGTGTTGTGTCCTTGAGCAAGGCACTTAATCACACATTGCTCTGCGATGACACTGGTGCCAAGCTGTATGGGTCCTAATGCCCTTCCCTTGGACAACATTGGTGTCGTGGAGGGGAGACTTGCAGCATGGGCAACTGCTGGTCTTCCATATAACCTTGCCCAGGCCTGCACCCTGGAGAGTGAAGACTTTCCAGGTGCAGATCCATGGTCTCGCAAGACTAACGGATGCCTTTAATCAATTAACCCAGTACTGCAAATTATCCCTTATTAAGAGGCAAAAAAATCAGACGAGTGTTGATAGGCATGCAAGGCAAAATAAGTTATGGGAGAATGGCAACACACATAAAAGTTGCTGGTGGTCATCCTCGTGTATGGGAGAATGGGACGGATAAGATCACTCTGCCGAGAACTGATATAGACAAATAGGCTGAATGATCAACTTTCTAAAAGGATAACTGGTCAGTAAAACCCTATTAGTACACAAACTACCAACCCTTTATTCCCATGCGTTCCTAATCAATAACCAACTCTCAACCTTATGTCTGGGTATAACCCCCCCAACTCACTTGGCTAACCTTGTTGACCATCGTCCTGTGTGGGACCTTGTCGAGAGCCCCCTGAAAAATGTGAATATAATAAGTGTCACAATGATTCCCAGATAACTAGCCCATTCTTTTCGACACCAAATGAGCTAGCAGCCGCTCTCCCTTTGATCCCCGCTCTTATCCCTTCGCCCCAATCCCCATCTCACCTCGTACACGCTGCCACAAGCGCTGCTGGTCTAGTCCCTCCGTCACTTCCTGGAAACGGATTCCCAGTCGTCTTCGCGGTGTGGAACAGACATCGCCACACTCTCTTTTGCCTTTCTTTCTGCGGAATACAGAGCAGTTTTTTAAAACTTGTTTCGTCTCATGGGGGCAGTGGAAGATCACAGACTCCTCTGAAATTATATTTTAAAAAAGCTTTCTCTCTGGTCGCCATCTTTGTAAAGGAGACCACCGTCGGAAGTGGGCGGGTGACGTTGCTTGCAGGTACGACCGCGTTGACATTGTGGTGCTTAGGCCTCGTTCTTGCTTGTGAAGTATATGGATTTACTAAATTGTGGGAACCACAAAACAGTCCCGTCGATAAGCATAAAAGCTTCGTGTGGGAAAAGATCTAATTTCTCCTAATTCGTGCATTGCCCTAAATAGTTCCACAAATTTCTTTCTGCAGGAAAACAGCTGAAAATTTATTTGATATAATGTTAATATAAAGAGCTGCACAGTTTTAAGGCCGTGTTAAAAATTCCTGCTCAGACCAATGTTTTGTCTGCGCAGCTGTAAAAAAAAATTAGAGGGAACATTGTTACTAACTATGCTCCCTCTATTCGTATCAAAATCATTCACATATATTGCTGACAGTGAGGGTCCCATCACTGATCCCTGTGGAACACCAATAGTCACAGTCATTCAAGCACAAAAATAGACCTCTACTATCACCCTGTTCTATTACTTACTGCCTGTTACACCACTGGTGCTTATTTCAGCAATGAAGGTCCTCCATCTCTGGTAAACACGAGGAAATCTGCAGATGCTGGAATTTCAAGCAACACACATAAAAGTTGCTGGTGAACGCAGCAGGCCAGGCAGCAACTCTAGGAAGAGGTACAGTCGACGTTTTGGGCCAAGACCCTTCGGGCCCGAAACATCAACTGTACCTCTTCCAAGAGATGCTGCCTGGCCTGCTGCGTTCACCAGCAACTTTCATGTGTGTTCCTCCATCTCTGGTGGTGTTCAGGGGCTCCTTCATCATGTCAGTAGCTTCTTCTCAGTTTTCACTCCTGTCAGCCATACAAGTCCTGGATGGAGACTGAGGAATACTGAGGGCACAGGAGTACATTCTGCCAGAGACTCATTCCACCGAGATGCAACACAGAGCATCATAGGAAGTCATTCCTGCCTGTGGCCATCAAACATTACCAACTCCTCCTTTGGAGGGTCAGACACCCTGAGCCAATAGACTGGTCCTGGACTTATTTCCTGGCATAATTTACATATTACTATTTAACTATTTATGGTTTTATTACTATTTAATTATTTATGGTGCAACCGTAACGAAAACCAATTTCCCCCCCAGGATCAATAAAGTATGACTATGACTGTCACACTCACACTCAGGCGTAGAAGGATTCTTAATAACCGTTTTTGTAACAGTGTTGTTTTACCAGTCATGTTTGTTAGCCTGGAGCTGAACCTCCAAACATAGAGGACCGGTGGACTACACTTAGACCTCTATCCTTTGACTCCCCATGGGTGATTCTACCAAGAGCCAAAGCATAAAGCCCTGACTCCAGCCAAAATTGCTTTCTGGATCATTGAGACATGCAAGCCTCCAAAAGGCAACAAGGTTGTGGTCCTTTTGGAGGGTGTCTCCTATTGCAAAGACAATTTTGGATCCAGTTTGCTAACTTGTTCTGGATCCCATGGTCCATAATCTTTTGTTTCCCATCTGGGAACTTGTCAAAGGTCTTCCTGAACTCCATCTAAACCACATGTACTGCACTGACTTCATCAATACATTTTGTTACCTCCTTGAAAAACTGAGTTGAATTGGTCAAACAAGTTCTGCACTTGACATAGCCATGCTGGGTGTCTCTGATCAGTCTCTGCCTCCCCATGTGATCATTAATCTTGTCCCTCAATTTATACCAATAACTTTCCTACTATTGACAGTAGGCTCAGAGGTTTGTAATTTCTCCCAGGCTTTTCACTGCTGCCCTTCTTGAAGACTGGTACCACATTTGCTGTCCTCCAGCCATGTGGTACCTCATTTGTGGAAGCAAAGGTTTAAAAATCTCAGCCAGCACCACAGCAATCCCTTTTCTTACAATCCATAGTTGCTTGAGATAAATTTCATCTGGCAGTGGTGATTAGTCCACCTTCAGGCCCACAAAAGCATCGAGTACCTTCTCTTGATTTATGGAAAATTTCCCCCTTCCCTTTTACTGAGGTCTTCAACTGCAAGGTCTGTTTCCTTTGTGACTACTGATTAAAAGTATATATTTAGGACCTCACCTGTATCTTCTAGCTCCACTGCAATTGTCCTGGTTGTCCCTTACTCTTTCCTTTGTTACTCTTTAATGTACATATAAAATGCCTTCATATTTATCTTCATCCTGCCTACTACTAATATCTTATGACCTTCTCTTTGTCTGTTTTTTTCCCTTTTTAAGCATCATCCCATGCTTTTGCCTTAGAGGGACCACCCTTGTCTTTACTTCTCTGTAAATGCTATATGCTTCTTTTTTCCCTTTAACCAACCTTCAAAAAACATACAGGATTTCCTGTACTTGTTAGCCCTGGCTTTCAGCTTTACAGTAGTACATTGGCCCTGAAATCTTACTGTTTTTCCTTTGAATGCTTCCCACTGTACAGATGTAAACTTACTTCAAATAGATGCTCCTGGTCTACTTTTGACAAATCCTGTCTTATTTTAGTGAAACTAGCCTCACCTTCCCCCCACTCCCTTCCCCATTTCATACTGTACCTCTACTTTTGGTCTATCCCCTTCTTCCTCTTCTTCTTTGCAATAAAAACTGACTGCCTTCCACTTGAAATCTGTACATTCGGTGATGAGTCCTGGTTAGGGTCTGTAGTCTCTCCTACATGTAGAGCAGATAGTGTTTGACAGAGCAGAGGATACATTGCTTGATCTGTAAGCTTCATCTATATTCTCCGTGTGCTCTTGCAATGAGACGTGAGGTACTCTGGGTCTTCCTGGATGTTCCTTTTCCATTTTTGGTGGTCACAGACTAAGTTAAGACTTTAAGATATAGGAGCAGAATTAGGCTATTCGGCCCATCGAGTCTGTTCCGCCATTTCATCATGGCTGATCCATTTTCCTCTCAGTCCCAATCTCCTGCCTTCTCCCTGTATCCCTTCATGCCCTGACTAATCAAGAATCTTATCAACCTCTGCCTTAAATATATCTAATGCCTTGGCATCCATACCTGCCTATGGGAATGGATTCCACAGATTCAGCACTCTTCGGCTAAAGAAATTCCTCCTCATCTCTGTTCCAATGGGCGCCCCTCTATTCTGAGGCTGTGTCCACTGGTCCTAGGCTCCCGCACCACAGGAAACATCCTCTCCATGTCCAGTTTATTCGATAGGTTTCAATGAAATTCCTCCTCATTCTTCTGAATTCCTGTGAGTGCTGGCCCAGAGCCATCAAATACTCCTCACATGATAAAGCCTTTCATTCCTGGAATCATTTTCGTGAACCTCTCTTTGAACTATCTCTAACGTCACCACATTCTTTCTTAGATTAACGCTCACAATACTCCAAGTGAGGCCTCACCAGTGCCTTATAAAGCCTCAAAATTACCTCCTTGCTTTTATACTCTACATAAGTTAGTGAGAATAATACTTTTTTTCAGGAAACCTCTTGTTATTGCTGGTTGAATTGCGTGGAACCTCAACTTTAGCAACTTGGCATGAAAGAAAAATGATAACATTGTTTATTTTGCCAATGGATGTGGAGGATTTAATGGAAACAGCTTTGTGGCACCTCTCCAGTGTGTTTTGAAGTGATCTTTGTCAGATATTTCAATGTCATAGCCAGGGAGTTGACTTTATGCATCCCTTGTTTGAATTTTCATTTTTCAATATTTATTTTACTATTTGTTCATATTTTTATAGTTCTTTTTGCCTCTATAAATCATTATTCTAATCCAGTGAATTCCAGATAATTGGGCCATCGGTTCATTGGGGCAGCAGCTTATTTGGGACAACCCTTAAAGACAAAAACTAATCAAGAAAATCGCCAGAATTTTCTTCATTTATTTGGGACACCATGCTGCTTTATTGGGACAGGAGATTGCTGCCGGACGGTCTCTAACTGGTGTCAGTTGCGTGCACTTGCGTGTCCGTTAGACACTACACCGAATGGTTTTTCAATAGTGTCAGCTGTGTGTGTTTGTGTTGAAAAAGCAGTGAGCAGTGATTTCTGTCACTGATAGTTGGCAAGAAATCAACAGTAAGACAATTCCTGTCTGTTTTGTTCACTGTGGTTTCAAGCATTCAAACTTGGAGATGTGAGGATCAGCTGGGAACGAAAATGAAACAATTTCACTACTTCAGCAAATTAGGAACTGCAAAGAATTTGAAGGTATCAACAATCATCTTGAATGTTACAATAAAAATGAAGGTTTGGGGGATACAACAGTTTTTAACTAACATCAGTCACGTGCACATGCAGGCTGTTGGACATTACACCTTGCTTAGAGCGAATAGCTTCTGCTTGTGATATGTCATTCATTTGGGCCGACTGAGGGCAAGTCAAAAAGCAGTGTTTTTGACACTGCCTCATGCAGAAAGGCAATGAAGGCAGTCCATTTTCTGCACTAGGTGTCTCCAGTGATTTTGTTCATTCAATCAGGAGAACATGGAGGTATACACTATTAATTCCTCCATCAATAACTATTAGGAATTAATACACAGTTTTATAGTTTAGGGCAACAATGAAGGTCCCTTAGCCATCTTCTCTGTTGTGCCCTAGGTTTTGGTCAGGGTCCTCATTTCTGCTTGTACAATACAGTGCCAAGTTGTCTTTGGTCTCCTGTACCTCCGCCCTTCAACGGTCCAATGTCTTGATGATGGAGTTGGCCTCTCTTCTCAACATCTGCACAATCCATCTCCAGCATTTCCTCATGATGATTGTGGCCCTGCCCTCTTGATGACACTGAAGGTGCAGGGCACGGTTGGAGATCTTTCTTGGCCAGAAAATATGGAGGGTCTTCCGGAGGCTCATGGGGTGGAATGACGACAGATCTGCAAGGTCGCTCCCTGTCACACGCCAACATTCTGACCCATACAAGAGTCTGGACAGATCACAGCTCTGGTACACTTCACTTTGGTGTGGACACTGTACTTGGTTAATCCCCAGATGGTACCCATTGATCTGAAGATATTTCTAGCTTTGCTGAGTCTGCAGTGGACGTCGTCCTTGGCCCCGTCATCCTGCCAAATGATGCTGCCCAGGTAGGTGAATCTGCTGGTGCTAGATAAGTCGGTGGGAGGAGGAGACTCTACATTGAGGGTCATGGTCTCAGACTTTCTCCGGCTGACTCTTGAGTCCAACCTGTCCCCCAAAAATACACAGACAATGAGTTTTCTCTTGCATGTGCTGGTGTGTATGTGATAGTAATGCGAGGTCATCTCCGAGGTCAAGGTCTTCTAAAGTAGAAAATAGAGTCCACCTAATGCCTCTTTGCTTGTCTTCTTTTTGCCTCATAACTCAGTCAATCACCAGGTTAAACCTTCCCTAACTCCTGTCTTGACTTCAAAGCTCAAATTGCAGTCCCCAGCTGTGCAGGTGAACAAACTACTATTTAACTGAGTAACAAATTATTTTAACTGAAGTACAGAACAAATTAGAATACTACCTTTTTTCACTACAGTACTATAAAACTGCAACTTTCACCTGCACAGTTTTATGGTTCTGTAGTAAAAATGGTAGTATTCTAACTTGTTCTGTATTTCATTTAAATATATAATTTGTTACTCAGGTAAATGGTAGTTTGTCTTTTTTAAACTATTTTCATGAAACTTCGGCTAATTGGAGCAGCCATTTAATTGAGCCAAAATATACTCAGTGTCCCAATTAATCAAATCCACTGTACTTCTATATCACTTTTGTCCCTTTGACCTCTTACTATTTAATGTTAGCTTTGTATTTTTTCTCTTTATATCTATCCTGTTAGTTATTTAGGTTGATCTTGGTTTTAATGGAATGTACACCCTGTGGCCACTTTATTCTGTAGACCTGTACACCTGCTCATTAATGCAAATATCTAATCAGTCTATTATGTGGCAGCAACACAATGCATAAAAACATGCAGACATGGTCAAGAGCTTTAGACCAAACATCAGAATGAAGAAGAATGTGATCTAAACGATTTTGACCGTGGAACAATTGTTGGTACCAGACAGGGCGGGTTAAGTTTCTGAGAAACTGCTATCTCCTGGGATTTTGACGCACGACAGTCTCTAGAGTTTACAGAAGATGGTGCAAAAGAACAAAAATGTCCAGTGAGTAGCACTTCTGTGGGCAAAAATGCCTTGTTATTGAGAGAAGTCAGAGGAGAATAGTCAGACTAGTTCAAGCTAACAGGAAGGCAAACACAGATAGCTGAAATAACCACACAATTCAACAGTAGTGTGCATATCTGAATGCACCAGACCCTGAAGTGGATAGGCTACAGCAGCAGAAGACCATGAACTTACAGGAGGTACAGAGTAAAGGGGCCGGGGTCTATCTTCCAACTCTTGCTCACCTGCCTTACCAATGTTTTAGCTCTTAATGAATACAGTATTTTTCCACCTCATCTTATCATGTCACAGTTAGGTATTTTTTTTTACAAAGTATCTGTTTGGTCTTGTATCTTATTCAAAGGTTCATTTATTATCAAACTATATATCCATATACAACTCTGAGATCCGTCTTCTCCAGATAGGTTTTTTAATCATTGTCTGGAATATTATTGTATTATGATTACTGTTAGCTCCTTATTCCCTTGCATTTATACATTATCTAAGTTATTCATAACTCAATCCAATAGTTCAAAGTCTTTTGTTCAGTTTCCTATCAAAACTGGAGTCCTTTATCTCTTCATTCTCCTCCCGCTTCCACTGCAAGATGGCATGTGCTGTCTGTGAGTTTAATCCCTTAATGATCCATTCCAAGTTTATTGACTGATTGTGGCTGTCCTTTAGTGCATTTTTCTCCCCTGCCTCAAGAGGAAATGCCTGAAAAACAGCTGAAGAAAACATTGTTGTGACTCAAGATCTATTACATGGCATAATTGTCTGCAGACAGCATTAGTAACACTGCCTCAGAGATAATAAGTTTAGGACAACTCAATCTTTTGAATTAATCCCATGCAGTTTTCGATTATGAGGAGGTGTTTTAAAAAGAAGTATTTTGGCAAATGGTGATTGGTCCTTTGGATTTTATGTATAGTAATTTTTATAGACCATTCATTCCTTGTACTTGGAAATCCTACTGGAAGCCAGATGGGAATGCTGCTATGTGGTGAAATATTAAAAGCTGGAGATTATTTGTTGCTGAGATGCCATTTGGAATGTTTAGAGGTTTCAGTGGGGCTCCACAGTGACTCACTGAGATAAGGAAGTATACAAACAAGCTGCTGGGAAGTTGCAATTTGCAAGGAAAGCTTATTTTGACAAGTTCAGCATCTCTGGATGAGGGAAGGAAAAGTCAATATGAGAACAGCTGAGAGGATCATAGGGGACATTTATTGGAAGCGCTGCATACGCAGGGCCCTGAGTATTATTAAGGATCCCACCCATTCAACCATCATCCTCTCTGACTTTCTACCATCAGGCAGGAGACTCCGATGCATAAAAACAAGAACAGTCAGGCTGGGAAACAGTTTCTTCCCTCAGGCCATTAGGCTTCTGAACTCCCTGACACGTCGTATTCAAGTGTCACTGGTTAATCTGTTCTGTACCTTACAAGTGGCCAAGTGGTTAAGGCATTGGACTAGCTACCTGAAGGTCATGAGTTCGAGCCCCAGCCGAGGGAACGTGTTGTGTCCTTGAGCAAGCCCATTTAATCACCCATTGCTCTGTGACGACACTGGTGCCAAGCTGTATGGGTCCTAATGCCCTTCCCTTGGACAACATTGGTGTCGTGGAGAGGGGAGACTTGCAACATGGGCAACTGCTGGTTTTCCATACAACCTTGCCTAGGCCTGCGCCCTGAAGAGTGAAGATTTTCCAGGCGCAGATCCATGGTCTCGCAAGACTAATGGATACCTTTTACCTTACGGTATTTAATATTAATACACTTTAGTTTGTTACTTATGAGTGATTCATCTGTAGATTTTATCCTCACCTTCACAAGTTATCGCGTGTTATGTGTGTTATATGTACCACTGTGCTTTACAGCCTGGTTTGGAGAAATCTTGTCTTGTTTCTATATACATTATATGGTTATATATGTTATATACATGAATGTAGTTAAATGGCAATAAACTTGACCTTCCGTTTCTGCTTAGAGTGGCTGCATTGATGTTGTTTGTGGTGTATGTTGGGTGAACTGAACAAAAATGTTGTTTTTTAGTAATGGTGTTGGCTATTGGTTATCCTGTGAGCTGCTAGGTGTCAGAAGAATATATGCAGAGATCTCATTATTCAAAATTACACGTGTTTAATATGTATTGTAATTATAACAGAAAGCTAATCAGGTAATGTTTCTCGAACTTTGCACCCCCCCCTTCACCATTTCCCATTCCTATTGACTTCTCTCACCTCATCTCCTTACCTGCCCATCACCTCCCTCTGGTGCTCCTTCCCCTTCCCTTTCTTCCATGGCCTTCAAAGCTTCAAAGGTTCATTTATTATCAAAGTACGCAATTTGAAATTCTTCTTCTCCAGGTAGCCATGAAACTAAGAAAGAAAAGAAAGGCATCTTGATCATCAATCCCCCAAATACCCCGTGCACAAAAAACAAACAAAAACAAAACAGGCACGTTGACCCCCAAATCCCCCTCTCAGAGAAAAAAAACAAGAAGATCTGGCAAAAATCACATTATATAAAAAAGACAAGATTGAAAAACAGTCCATAGTCCAAGTCCACATCCAAAACACAGAAAACCTGAGCAACACTCTCTAGGCATAGCGACAGGCCTTTCCCTCTCCAAAGCAGAGCGATCAAAAGACAGGCTGTTGGCATTCACCCTCTGCACTCACCTCAACACTTCAATCTCCCTTATCACTTTAATCGATGAACAATGGAAGCTTTAATCAGCAGAATGGTGTCAAACATTGGCTTGCACTCTGTTCCGCAGCCTGCCCACCATAAGGTTCGTGCATGCTGCCTCTGTCTCCTGGAATCTCTCTCAGAGACTGCAGAATGCTGAAACAATCTCCAAGCTTCCGCATTCACCTTGATGTTTCAATCTCCCTTGCTGCTTTAATCAGCAAACAATGAAGCTTTAATTGGCGAAATGGAGTTGAATGTTGGCTGGCACCCTGTCTCGCAGCTTGCCTATGCTTGCCACCTCTGCCTCCCAGAATCCTCTCAGAGACTGCGGAACCCAAATGATCTGCAAACTGCAAATCACAGGCCCCAACAGTTCCATAATCATATCCAAGACAAAAAAACATAAAACTAGTGAAATGTATGGTTTCATGATGCATCCAGAAGATGTCGACTGAGGGAGCATTGAACGCAGGCATCGTCTTGACCAGAGAGTCTTCTATGCTCTCCTATTAGATGCCCCCTTCTCCGGCCCTTTATCTCTTTCATGAATCAACTTCCCAGCTCTTTACTTCACCCCTCCATCCCCCTTGCGGTTTCACCTATCACCTACCACCTTGTACTTCTTCCTCCCCTCCCCTCACCTTCTTAATCTGACTTCTCATCTTTTTTTTCCAGTCCTGGTGAAGGTCTCGGTCCAAAATGTTGACTGTTAACTCTTTTCCATAGACACTGCCTGGCCTGCTGAGTTCCTGCGGTGTTTTTTGTGTGTTGTTTGGATTTCCAGCATCTGTAGATTTTCCTGTGTTAGTTAATGCTTTGAAAAGTTTATTTTTGTGTTTGCATATTTACTGTGACAACAAACTGAAGAAAAACTCCCTTGATTTCTAACAACAATCAAATTAAATATTAAAACTGTAATGGCAGGTAACTATAATAGCAGTTGGCGCAACGCTATTACCACTTGGAGCGTCAGAGTTCAAAGTTCAGTTGTGGCATGTCTGTAAGGAGTTTGTACACGCTCCTTGTGACCGCGTGGATATCCTCCCAGGGTCCAAAGACGGACTGGTTAGTAGTTTAATTGGTCATTGTGAATTGACATATGATAAAGCTGGTGTTAAATACATCGGTTCTGAGTGGTGCGGCTCATTGGGCTGGAAGAGCCTGCTTCATGCTGTATCTCTAAAATTGTACCTGACTTCATCCGCCCGGTAATTGCCATCATCTGGTAACTTACTTACAGAGAGGCCAAGGCGTTGGACCAAAGAGCAATGAATCTGAATTTTTGTGCAGCTGAAATTTCTGCACTGCATCAAATACCTGGAATGCTGCAAGTAATCACAGTGACTTTGGTGAGAAAGAAGGCACAGTGGCGTGGGTGTGGAGAGCTATATTGTATGGGAATTTGACAATAACATTCACCACATTCACTGCAGAAGGTGAGCTCATACAGGAAATGCAGTCAGTGCTTGTTCTTACCCCACACTCTCGTATAAAAGTGGCTGTATCGGAACACTGCTGTTGTAAATCCAAGGTGTGGTCAGACATGCAAACTTCCATAATAGGTGCGTTTTGCGGATCATATTTCTGCCTAACAAGCATTAAGTCATCATGTTGGTTTGTATAAACAATTTGATGGATTTGCAGATGCAGGTTATCAAAACTGTTGGAAATAATAATCAAGAGGTTAAACCAGACTTTGGGAACAAACTAAATATATAGTTTGCTCTCATGAACAGTTTTAATGCTTTAGGAACTAATTATCTATGTTCCCTAATGATCTCCTGTTCTGAGCAGGTATGAGGTACTAGAGTTCTAATCAATACTGTCTATTTTTTTGGAACATATTATCTGCCTGTTCATCAGGGAACCATCATAAATGATTTAATTTGCCATCTCCTGACATCCAGTCATGCATTCTTCCAATGAATAAAGTTGGCAATTTGATTTTATCCACACCATTTACACTTCTTCTGGTAAACGATCACCGCAAACAGTAGCCTGTAACTTCCCTGTCAAAGTTGAGCTTTGAATTACCTGTACAGCCTGGCATTTTTGCGGTGGGAACTGAAATCTCGAAGGTGAAGCGTGTTTAGGCGGAATTGAGGTGGCGAGGTCCGAGTCAGAGAGCGGGGAGTAAGCCAATGGTTGGCCATTGCTGGAGTGGGGAGGCAATTCAATGCGGCAAAACTGAGGCAAGGCAAGCGAAGTCAAGGCAGAGCCTGGGCGTGAGAGTGAGGAAAGACCCATGGTTTGATCAGTTTAAGCACTGAGCTGAATTGGAAAGGTCAGATACGGGCCAAATCAAAGCAGCAGGGCTCGGGCCTGAGAGCGTATCAATGTGGCAGGACCTAGGATCGAGAGCGAGGAAGGACCCGCAATTTGGACAATTTAAGTGAAAAGGTCAGGGTGTCGGGGCCGGAGGCAAGCGTTGGGCCGATGTTCAGCTTGCTGCTCCACGAGGTTTAGTCATTCCTGCACTGAACCGAGGCTGTGGCCTGCAACTAGCTCACATTCATGAACAGTTCTGGATGCTACTTGCTTATTTTTATTGTTTGCTTGATGTGTTTTTTTTTCTCAGCACAATGAATGTTTGACAGTCTTCTTTTGTCTTAATGGGTTCTATTGAGTCTCTTGGTTTTGTTACTGCCTGTAAGGAGACAAATCTCAAGGTTGTATAAAGTATACTTAGGTAATAAATGCAAACAACAGGAATTCTGCAGATGCTGGAAATTCAAGCAACACACATCAAAGTTGCTGGTGAACGCAGCAGGTCAGGCAGCATCTCTAGGAAGAGGTGCAGTCGACGTTTCAGGCCGAGACCCTTCGTCAGGACATTTGACGAAGGGTCTCGGCCTGAAACGTCGACTGCACCTCTTCCTAGAGATGCTGCCTGGCCTGCTGCATTCACCAGCAACTTTGATGTGTGTTGCTTAGATAATAAATGTACTTTTGAACTTTGAACTAAAAGCAGCAAGCATAATCGTTGATTCCTTATTGTAATTCCAATCGAGATCTGCGGTTTACATGGCAAAAACATCTTCAGTGAAATTTCATTAAGATGTCCCAAATTGTATTATTTACGCACCATCCATAAGTTAGGGGGAAACCCGATTGCAGGTAACATCAACAATGATTATTCTATGACAGACCCGAAGGATCTGCAGAATTCCTGTTGTTATCAACAACGATTATTTTGTGGCAATGATGAGTAAATATAGAAGGGTACAATAATTATTTGGAGAATTCTAGGCATCACATTCGAAGGGGGAAAGAAACACAATTTTGGAAGAAAGTACAAAGTTAGGGAGGGTTGAAGTCATGAGGGTCTGTAATGTAAGGCAGAGATATTGAAAACAATGCATTGGATATAAGGAATAAAGACAGATAGTGATTAGTCAGTGAACTCCAGTAAAGAAGTATATTCCTTGTGAGTGGAATTTCAAAGTCTATTGAGCAATATGTATGGATAACTTGAAGTTTTGAAGAGGTATAAAGTGCAGTTTGCAGTTGAATACAGCATCATGGCTGGCCACCTAGAATTTAGCCCCAAAGATGAGGCCTCCATTAGTCAGGGTTGACCATGGACGTTAGGTCCTAACTGTCTAGATACGCGAGCCAGGGCAGTATGATATGCAGAGCAGGCTGATGCCCATGTAGCAAGCTCCCCCTCTCCACGCATCTGACGAACCTGAAGGAAGAACAGAGACTGGTACAGCTTGGCACCGGCAGCATCACAGGAATTGCCAGTCTGCATTGAGCACGCCTTAGGACTGCCTTAGGGACTCCAACTCCAGATTTTTCCCTCGGGGTTTACTCCTGAAGCTTTCCCCACTCATGGGTATAGCTGCAAGGCAGCAGAAGTTTGAGCTCAGACTTTTCCTTCCCCTAGGCGAGCTGCCAACCATTGCTTATGAGTCCCATTTGCCCATAGTGACTGATTTTAAGGTGCCAGTAACATGCTTTTGTCACTTCTCCTGTCAGTAGAAATGGTTTCACCGGGCTTAGTAGCTAAACCACACATGAAGGGCAGGAGCTGGACTTGGATATCAGAGGCTATTTGAGCAGTGCACCATTAGGAGCATTTAATAGGTAGTGGGAGCCTGTCTCCATTACCACCCCTGGCTATAACAACCTTAAGGAACCATTAATTGTTAAAATATGTGGCAATATTTAATAAAATTGTTGCTCACTTAACTCTGCACAGAAAATTAATTGAAGCAGTGTGCCTCCTGGTCTGAAAATATTGTACTTTAAAACCAAGATGGCTGTTAAGCTAAGATGACTTGGGTATATTTAAAGCAGAGGTTGATGGGTTTCTGATTAGTAAGGGTGTCAAATGTTATGGGGAGGAGGCAGGAAAATGGAGTTGAGAGGTAAAATAAATCAGCTGTGATCAGACTCAATGGGCTGAATGGCCTCATTCTCCTCCTATGTTGTATGGCAAGGGTTCCCAACCTTTTTTTATGTCATGAACCAATACCACTAAGCAAGGGGTCCAAGAAACCCAGGTTGGGACCCCTGTCTTATGGTCTTAATAACCTACAGACCTTGAAATTAAATAAAGTCCATTCTGAATTAACCCTCTAAAGCAATACTGAAAATGTGCTCCATTGTCAGCTACTAGAGTTCAGTAGGTTCTATGGCATCAGTTGAAATCCTGGCAGTTGATTTGGCCAATATTTTCACCAAAACAAAGCACCGATGCTTCATCTCACTGCCGCTGCAATATACAAAATGGCTGTGATTAGGAAGCACTCAAGATCTGATCCCCATGCTGTGCTTAATGAGTTGCTGCAGCACTTAAGATGGGACAAAGAAAAGGAACCGAAGCTTTTCACACAATTGGTCCAGCAACCTCCGCTAAGGTGTCAAAAAAAACACAGAAAGCCAAAAAAATGCAACTTCTCTGTGATCAGAACTGTGAGAAAGAATCAGCATATAAAAAAGGAACAATGGAAGAGAATGAAAATCATGAAATCAGATCCGATGAAACAAAAAAGTGGCTGTTTCTCTTCCCACAGATACTGCCTGGTCTACCGAGTGTCGCCAGTATCATCTGTCAGTATTATCTTATTTAAGATGTAGCAGTAATAAAAATATTAGCACAAGAAATCTCTCACTTTGTGGCTGAAGCACACACAGTTGGTTGACACAGATGAAATGCCCCCCCCCCCACAGTCCCATCGCCAACCCCAGTCTTTGGATATGTAAATAATATCTTCTCAGTAAAGGTACAGGGTTGGGAGTGAAACCTGGGCTGGAGTGAAAAATGGCGATTAAAAACTCTTTTTATTAAAAGAGAGAATTCCTTTTCTCCCCAATGTGTTTTTTTATTAGCGTTTATTTTACCTGGGTGCCCTTACATATTAAAAAAAAGTTCCAAGTTTTCTTTATAAAATTCTCTGTTTAATCTTGTTCAATTCTCTTGTCTTTTCTCATCAATGGGCCCTGAATCTATTTTCTTCCATTTATGGTCGAAAGACTGAGTATTAGGTGCTGTGGTGGGAGGGACTGTGGTTTCCTATTGCGCTAATGTTGTTCCTTTTGACAACAACCGTTTCAGAGATCAACGTAACTAACCTCTGACACAAGTTATTAGCAGGACTCTCCCAGACTGCTAAAGACACACTGACTGCATTCTTCGCATTCTTGTTTCCCTGCAGCTGGAACCATAGGTTCTGAGGCCTCAATTCTGCCCTGTCATTGGCTCAAGTATCACCTTCACAGTTCTTTCATTTAAGTTCATTTTTTCCTTTTTAGGACAGGAGGCTCGAAAGGGTTGGTCTTATGCTGTTAGTCATTAGGAGTAGTATGGCAGTATGGGTGTGTCATTGATGATTAATCTTTCAATTTGCCACTTTAAAAAAGACTAGGATTTCTACAGTAATCAAAAAGCAAAAGGCTGCAGCTATACAAAATTGGAAATAAACATTATTTTATATTTTATGACACAATCAATGTCCTGGTAAAAATGTTCCAAACTATATCATGGCCAATGAGGCAAAGGTGGATGGGACACTCCCTCGCCATAAATAGCAAGTGATTAGTTGCAAGATACTTTGTAGAAGAAAGGGGAGCTAAATGTGAAAAAGCACACTTTGGAGAATCATGAAGCTTTTATTTGGCAATGCATACAAAATGCTAGAGGAACCCAGCAGGTCAGGCAGCTTCTATGGGGGAAAATAAACAGATGCTGGTCAGGGCTGAGATCCTTCATCAGGACTGGAAAGGAAGGGATGGATGCCAGGATAAGAAGGTCGGGGGAATGGGAGGAGTACAAGCTGGCAGGTGATCGGTGAGCAACACACACAAAATGCTGGAGGAACTAAGCAAGTCCGGCAGCATCCAATGGAGAGGAGTAAGCTGTTGACATTTTGGGCCAAGATCGCCATGAGTCCTGATGAACATAGCCTAAGACATAAGTTGTTTTTTCTCTCACCGTCGATGCCAGCTACCCTGCTGAGTTCCTCCAGTTATTGTGCGTGTTGTCCTAGATTTTCAGCATCTGCATAATCTCTTGTGCCGGTGATAGGTGTGACCAGGTGGGTAGTCAGGGGAGGGGAACAATGTAAGAAGCTGGGAGGTGATAGGTAGAAGAGATAATGGGCTGACGAAGAAGGAATCTGATGGGAGTGAAGGAAGAGGGCACCAGAGGGAAAAGAATAGAAGAGGTGAGAGGGCCTCTGCAATAGGGGAAAAATAAAAAAAGGGAGCGGGAGGAACAGAGGAGAGTGATTACCAGAAGTTAAAGAAATCGATGTTCATGCCATCAGGTTGGAGTCTATCCATACAGAATATGAGGTATTGCTCCTGCAACCTGCATTTGGCGTCATCATAGCAGTAGAGGAAACCATGACAAATATGTCAGTGTGGGAATAGGACGTTGAATTGAGGTGGGCAGCCACCTGGAGATCTTGGCTGTTGCAGCAGACAGAACAAAGGTGCTCAGTGAGGCAGTTCCTCTAATCTGTGTTGGATCTCACCAATTTAGAGGAGGCCACAAGGGAGCACTTGATACAATAAATTACCTCGTCAGCCTTGAGGTGAAGTGCAGCCTCACCTGGAAGGTCTGTTTAGTGTCCTCGGTGGTGAGGGAGAAGGGAAAGGGGTAGTGTAGCATTTGGCACGGCTGCAGGGACAAGTGGACATCTTTGACTCCCCTGTGGACTGAAGGGAAGCAACCAACAGACAACTTCAGAAGTTCTTCATCCTTTCTTGTTGGGAAAGCAACAAGAGAGCTAGAATGCAATGTACCAAATCTAAGAAAGGATGCAGAATTTGCTCTTCCTGAGGTCAATGGGATGGATGTTGAGGAAGAACTCTAAAAGGTAAAATTCCATCAAATTTCTGCCTTTATCTTGGAGTTCTGTAATCCGGAGCACACACCATGGGACAGGGTAAAGCGTACTTGATCTCCTTCCTCCAAAAGTATTGTGAAGCAAGCTCTGTGGTCAGCCATTTTGAAGAAGAGGATAGCTCAGTCTAGTGCGTGAAGGATCTATAAATCCTTTAGTTCTGGGCGAAACAATTTGAATGGCTCAGACAACACAGCTGCCCAGAGCTTCCTGTTCTCTACTGCAGAGACAGCAGATGAGACAGTCTGAACTACCATTAACTCTAGATGAGATGATAAAATCTTTCCTTTCCCCCAAAGCAAGTAGAACTCCTGGAAGTCCCTAGTTAGCTGGGAAAGCTTATGATATCATATTGCATATGAAAGACAGGATCTTCAAAATTGGGATTAAGGAGCCTAGCAGGAAGAAGTGTAACAATTCCATACAACTGAGGCAATGGGCACTAAGCTACCCTATACATAGATAACATCTTCTGTTCAGAATCACTGTTCTCTGCAGATTAATGAGCCTCTGCGACCAGTTTGTGCCAGACTCCAGAGCCAGAGCCAATCACTGCAAAAACAAAACCATTTTATATGTCAACATGTCCAACCAATTTTATGATTATCTGAGGATGCTTGAATATGGCTCATTAGAGACGTGACATGCTATAAGAAATGATCTAACAGTATAGCTGAAGTGAAAGAAAAAAAATGTGGTTATGTCAACAGTACTGTGGGAGGGAACCTAGTCATTAGTTGTACGGTGCTCTAGTAATTGCAAAAGGTGTAGTCTATAATTTAACTTTGTTGTTATTAAATGGGTGCAAGTATACCAACTCTCCTTTGTAGTTCATTCTTGATATGTGATTTTATAGAATTGAGTATAGCTTTGATGACCAAAGTTTAATTTCTTCAGTATTAATTATTTAAAGGTTCAGAGGTTCTTTTATGGTCAAAGTATGTATGCAATATACAACTCTGAGATTTGTCTTCTCCAAATAACCACGAAACAAAGAAAACCACGGAAGTCATTCAAAGAGAACCATCTTCTAAACGTTTTAGAATATTTGTAACTTACTTAGGGCTTGTGTTATTCAACTTTCAGATAAGCACCAAAACTCATGTGGAGTAGCTCTATAACACAAGACTATATGCTACAGATATAGTCTGTATCTGTAGTATACAGATAGTATTTTTTTTCTTGATCCCAGGAACCTCACAAAGGTTGAAGGCCATATGCTGAAAGAGGCACTGAAATTGGTTGAAAGCAATACAAAAGGTAAAGCCAATGTTTTAATCAGTCTGGGATATTGAAGACTTCATCAGACTGAGAGAAGATCCACTTCAGCAGTTACCAAAGCCCTTTTCCAGTTCTCGACAGTGAAAATGTTTAAATCTCTAGAGGCAAGGAGAAATGGGTCTGCTGATTGTCACCTCTGAGTATGACTCCATTAAGAGCTAAGAATCTGGGCATAATGATATCAAGTGTTACCAGGTGCTACAGCTCTATTTGTCCCTGGTGTTGTGACAAGTTGCTCAGAACCCTTTCAACTGGATCGTGCTTTAATATCTGTCCATTATACCAAAAAAACTGTGCACCTGAATGCTGGTAAATTCTATTAGATGGTCCCTCAAGTAGAGTATCAAGGTCACTTAGCTGAATGGCTCATCAGCAGAACTTTAAAATAAGCACCAAGCCTGAGAAGGATTCACCCCATCAGGCCTGTCAAGTTAAGCAAGAGTCAGAAACCCACTTCATGCTGCCCTTGCACTGTGACACAACATGGTGCTGTTCCCAGGGATGTGGACTTTGACAAATATTAACTTGCTGGAGAACCAGTAATGTGCAAGAGGTATTTTCTTGTTTGCCTGCAACTTTTTTTTCTCTCTTCCATTGCAAGAACCGTCCATGACTGAATGTTGTAGATTGCCACATTCCAAAATATGGGACCACATCTTTAGAGGTGCACTGATGTTTGGTGCTGCCACCACAAAGGGTCTTTGGTGAAAGGGCATAAGATCTACTGAGGGCATGGAGCACATTAATAAATACTTTCAAAGAATGTACAATATTGTGCAAAAGTCTTAGGCACATTTAAAATATTCTGTGGAGCAAAGATGCTTTCAAAGATAATGAAATGAAAAGTTTCTAAATATCAAAAAAAAACTATGAAGAGCAGTAAACAGTTTTTAAAAAAAAACTAAATCAAATCAATATTTGGTGTGACCACCATTTGCCTTTAAAACAGCATCAAATCTCTTAGCTACACTATTGTGCAGTTTTATTAGACAATCAGCTGGTAAGTTGTTCCAAGCATCTTGGAGAACTTGTCGCGGTTCTTCTGCAGACTTTGGCTGTCTCGCTTGCTTCTGTCTCGCCAGATAATCGCAGACAGCCTTAATGATGTTGCGATCTGGGCTCTGTGGAGGAAACCACATAAAAAGCTAGGTGCCTAAGACTGTTGCCTTCTACTGTACATAAGCAAAATTAACTTTATGACCATTGTCTGAACCTCAAAAAAAAATCGGATTGTGAAGAAAGATACTGCCATTTAATTGAATACGTTGAACTTCAAAGAACAGATAAATTTTGCCCAGTGAAACTGAACTAATGCAACAGTAAATCGAAATCTAAGTCATCCTCTCCGTGTTCAGTGAGGTAACATTGCATGTGTTTCAGAGGTGCAAGAGATTCTGCAGATGCTGGGAATCTTGAGCAACGCACACAAAATGTTGGAGAAACTCAGCATCTGTGGAAGGAAGGAAGCAGTTGGTGTTAAGGGCCAAGACCCTTCATCAGGATTGGAAAAGAAGGGCATAGAGACACACTAAGAAGGTGGGAGTTGTAGGAGGAATATAAGCAGTGAGCCAAGTGAGGGGAAAGGTGGGCAGGGGAGGGATAAGTGGAAAAGATAAAAGGGTAAAGAAGATGAAATCTGATAGGAGAGGACTGTGGATCATGGAATAAAGGGAAGGGGGTGGGGAACCAAAGGGAGGTGATGAGAGGTGAACGTGTTTGCTCTGTGAATGTTATTCCTCTTTTGCTGTTAACACGTATAGCCGATTACCCTATCATCTACAGTAAATGTTTTGTGATACAGGCATCCTGAGAGGTTTTGCTCTCATTCCTATGGGATCTGCAATGGTCAAATCGGACTTAAATGACGACCTGCCCAGAGTATCTTTGGACTGTTTGCTAAAGTTTTTTGTTCCTGTGTCGCAGAATCAGAATCAGGTTTAATATCGCCGGCATATGTTGTGAAGTTTGTTAACTTTGCAGCAGTAGGGCAATACAATACATGATAAATAATGAAAAAAACTGAATTACACTCAGTATATATGTACATTAAATAGTTAAATTAAGATAAGTAGTGCAAAAACTGAAATTTTTAAAAAGTAGTGAGGCGGTGTTCATAGGTTTAATGTCCATTTAGAAATCAGATGGCAGAGGGGAAGAAGCTGTTCCTGAATCATTGAGTGTGTGCCTTCAGGCTTCTGTACCTCCTCCCTGATGGTAACAACAAGAAGAGGACACGTCATGAGTGGTGGGAATCCCTGATGATGGAAGCCACTTTTCTGAGGCACCGTTCCTTGAGCATGTCTTGGATACAAGAGAACTAACTTCATCATTGATCACCAAATGTATGTTAAGTTTTATGAAATGAAATATCCAGAGGGAAATACAAAGGATAGTTGATAATCTGACACCCACTTAATGATGGCAATCAAAGTTATTACTCCCATGTAACAGCATGATATCATGATGTAGGTCATCACTCAGCCACACTCAGGTTGGAGGAACAACACCTTATATTCCGTCTGGGTAGCCTCCAACCTGATGGCATGAACATTGACTTCTCAAACTTCCGCTAATGCCCCACTTCCCCCTCGTACCCCATCTGTTATTTATTTATATACACACATTCTTTTTTTTTCTCTCTCTCCTTTTTCTCCCTCTGTCCCTCTCACTATACCCCTTGCCCATCCTCTGGGTTTCCCCCTCCCCCTTTTCTTTCTCCCTAGGCCTCCTGTCCCATGATCCTCTCATATCCCTTTTGCCAATCAACTGTCCAGCTCTTGGCTCCATCCCTCCCCCTCCTGTCTTCTCCTATCATTTCGGATTTCCCCCTCCCCCTCCCACTTTTAAATCTCTTACTAGTTCTTCTTTCAGTTAGTCCTGACAAAGGGCCTCGGCCCGAAATGCCGACTGTACCTCTTCCTAGAGATGCTGCCTGGGCAGCAACTTTGATGTGTGTTGCTTGAAATTCCAGCATCTGCAGATTTCCTTGTGTCATGATGTAGGTCGGTAGGTTTCTCCCTCCCCACTTCCCTATCAGAATTATACCTTCTCTCCTTGCTGTGAAAGAAGTGTGGAGGGAGGTAACGATAAATCCCATTTAGTAAATGATGTAAAGGCAAACCTTGTTCCTGGATTAATAGGGAAGAGTTTAGCTACGATTTAATGACAGCTCACCAAAGTAAGCACACTCACTCTTGAATGATGCATAAGTAAATACGATCTCCAGATAATGCACACCGTGGCAGACTGACTAATGTGAACTCTGCTCTCACCTATGAACTGGTATCAACACGGTTAGAGATTTATTGTTTCGTGGAAAGGAGTTTTATTTTATCTAAAGCCTGTTTTCTTCCCTCTCAGCTAATATTGCCATGTATTCAAGGGCGTGAAACCATCAACTGCACCTTCTTAATGTAAACTCAGTTGAAATTCTGAGGTAAAAGAATTGGTGCTTGTCACTGTGTACTCTGGCACAACTTTAATCAATAGTACATAACTAATGTGCATCAGCTTGTGATGCAAACAATGCTCACTTCACACAGAATATCTTAAATGCTCATTGTGTACAGAGAACAACTTGGGAAATAGTAAGTTCTTGGTTCAATATATTTGATGAATTCAGCAAAATGAGAACAAAATAAAGACGTTTATGGAATACTTCCCAGCTATCCTCCAGAGTTGGGAATAGTTTTCCCTCTGATTCTCTTTCCAATTCTGTTTAGATCCTGGGGATCTGATTACAAAGCTTCTGGCTATTCTTCAAGAATTTATATGAAAATTTATGTTGTCAGTATTGTTCAACTGCAAAGAAAGACCACACCTGACCATAATGCTGTCTTCAGCCTAGTCATCTATAACTTACAGCAGTGATCCAAGTGTTGTTAACCTGCTAGCACACAGCCTAGGATACGCAGGGCATTTCAAGATTTAATTCTTGCTCCCTTCCCCCTCTTTTCTACAGAGAGTCATAGAAGAGTACAGCACAGAAGCAGACCCACTTGTGCTCACATGCACCACTTGTGCTGGCAGCTCTTTCCGCACTCTCAAAACCCTCTGAGAGAAGAAGCTTCTCCTCATGTTCTCCTTAAACTTCTCACCTTTCACTCTTAACTAATGACCTCTGGTTGTAGTCCCACCCAAACTCAGTGGAAAAAGCCTGCTTGCATTTACCCTGTCTATACCCTTCATCATTCTGCAAACCTCTACCAAATCTCTCAATCTCTAATGTTCTAAGCAATAAAGTCCTAACCTATTCAATCTTTCCTATAACTTAGGTCCTCCAGACCTGGCAACATCCTTGTAAATTTTCTCTGTACTCTTTCAACCTTATTTACATCTTTCCTGTATATAGGTGACCAGAACTGCACACAATTTTCCAAATTAGGCCCCACCAGTGCCTATACAACTTGAACATAACATCCCATCTCCTGTACTCAATACATTAATTTATGAAGGCCAATGTACCAAAAGCTTTCTTTATGGCCCTATCTACCTATGATGCCACTTCCAATGAACTATGGACTTATATTCCCAGATCCCTTGCTGTACTGCACTCCTTAGTGCCCTACCGTTCACTGTGTCAGATCTACCTTAGTTGGTCCTGCCAAAGTGCAACACCTTGCACTTGTCTGCATTAAATTCCATCTGCCATTTTTCCAGCTGATCCAGATCCTTCTGTAAGCCATGATGGCCTTCCTTGTTGTCCAGTACATCCCCAATCTTGGTGTCGTCCTCGTATTTGCTGATTCAGTTTACCACATCATCATGCAGATCATTGGTACAGATAGCAAGTGACAATAGATCCAGCACCAGTCGCTGGGGCACTCCACTAAACATAGGCCTCCTGTTACTTGTCAATTCTTCTTTTGTAGATGAGGGCTCAACTTTGTTTCCTCTCTGTAGGTGGAGATCATGGTAGCCTAGTGGTTAGCATAAAGCTTTACAGCACCAGTGATCACTGATTGGGATTCAATTCCCACCACTGTCTGTAAATAGTTTATACATTTTCCCCGTGACTGTGTGGGTTTCCTCTGGGTGCTCCAGTTTGCTCCCATATTTCAAAGACTTACAGTTATGGTTAGGAGTAGTGAGTTGTGAGCATCCTATGTTGGTGTGGGAAGCGTGGGGTCACTTGTGGGCTGCCCCAGTACAATCCTCGGACTGTGTTGGTTGTTGACGCAAATGACACTTTTCACTGCATGATTCGAAGTTTCAATGTACATGTGGCAAATAAAGCTAATCTAGCTATCTCTTCACTTGGCCTCATGATCATCAGACTGCCTGTCTCAAATAAGGTCGTCTATGAGATGTTACCTTCTGCAACTGAAGCACCAGAAGGCTGAACATATTAAGTTTGCTATCAACCCTGTCCCCTCCATGGAAGCTCACACAGGCTAAACCAGCATTTTCCACCCACAACTCAACCTTAATTCATTTCCTGCATAATCAGTAGGCCCAGTTTTTCCCATCTACTGTCTGTTGGATTCATGAACCTTACCCATCAGCACTTGAACTAACTCAATTTCCAAACAGTCTGTCAAGTATCATACAATAATTCCCTCATTTCTTCAATAAAACATATGATGATCTACCCATTCCCAATCTAAATTGATTTAAATTATTATCCTCGCCTACCAGTTCTTTCATGGTCTTGCCTCATTCTACCTTTAGAATACATATCCTCTTCAGTTTCCTCTAATCCTCTAAATTTGAGCTCATTAGCATCCTTCCTCTACTCCATCTCCACTGGCAAAGTTTTCTTCCCACTTGGTTCTGTGTGCTGGAAATCCTTTGTTAAATCCCCAACATGCTGAGTTAACCTTTTAAAAACATTCTCAAAAAATATCTCTTCAATCAAATCAAATCAATTCTCCCTGGAAATCCCTGGCATTTTCTCTATGTTAAAGATAATGTGTAAATGCAATTTGCTGTAATGAATCGTGCAAACTCAATTTAACTGAAACATTAACTCTGTTTTTCCCCTCCAGCATTTTCTATTTTTAGCTCATGTTTTCAGCACCTACAGAATATTGCTTCTGATTATTACTCTATCCTGGTGAAACTTGAAGTATGCCAATTCAGCACAGACTTCAGTTTTCTGTACAGCATACTTCAGGTTCCAATGATTGTGTTGTTGCAAGCTGAACTATCTCATAGTCAACCCCTGGGTCTATGTTACATTACACAGGCTCAGCCTGGGAGCTCTGACTATCTATTGAGTAGTTCCCATGTCCATGAACTTGGATGTCCACTTCTGCTCACTACTGAGCAACAATGTTGTGAAGGCAGATTAGACCAAACTTAAACATTATACTGTACAAGGAGAGGTTTTAAAATTTTGCTGGTTCTGCAAACAATAATGGCTTTGGAAAGGGAAGATAAACAGGGAGTTTCAGTGGGAGAAACAAAATTCACAGCAAAATCCACACAATAAATCACAAAGAGATGTCGCTTGGAACTCCATAGGGTCACTATAGCACTAGGTCATCAGAATTCATGGAACAACTGCATACATGGCTAAAATCAGCTTTTTACACAATGTTTCTGGGTCTTGTTAAGTGTCAGGAGGTTGAGAAAAAAACGCACATAATTTTGGTGTTATTGAGACTGAAGGCTAAGATTTGGCCCCTGAACTCCTAGAATCTGGTGAGTGTTTTCACAAGCACTTCCTAGAATTTCATGCATTAGATGGGAAAAGTTTGGAATTTGTTTTCTTTTCACTGTTTTATTTGGTTTGTACTTTCTCTTATCCTGTTTTCCTTTCCTCCCCCATTTCTGTTCATTTTTTTCTCTAATCTCTTCTGAAGAGGTTATTTAAACTCCACAATTGCCAGTCATCCTTTTCTAGATGAATTTTGACAGTGAATGAAAATCAGAAAATTCAAAAATCTGAATAAAAACAGAACAAAAGAAAGCACGCTGCAGACAAGGCAGCATCTGTGGAAAAAGGAACAGTTGATGGTTCAGGTCTGGGACCCACCTTTGTAGTAATGTCTTTCATAGTGATAGGGCAAGGTGAGAGAACATGAACCAATCCTCATAGAGGGATCAGAAATGGAGAAAGTGAGCATTCCAAGTTCCTGGGTGTCCAGATCACCGAGGATCTCAGCTGGTTTCAACATATCAATGCAGCTATAAAGAAGGCAAGACAGCGGCTATATTTCATTAGGCGTTTAAAGAAATTTGGTTTATTAACTAAAAACTCAAAGTTCCTTGAAGATGTCTTGGATACTATGGAGGCTAGTACCCATGATGGAGCTGGTTAATTTTATGACTTTCTGTGGCTTCTTTTCGTCCTGTGCAGTAACGCCCCCCCCCCACCTCCCCCATACCAGACAGTGATGCAGCCTGTCAGGATGCTCTCCACGGTACATCTAGAGAAGTTTTCCATAAGACATAGGAGCAGAATGAGGCCATTTTTCCCATCGATTCTGCTCCACATTCAATCAGGAGGGGACAAAAGGATCAGCCATTATTGAATGACTGTGTTCAGTTCTGGTCACCTCACTACAGGAAGGATGTGGATACTATAGAGACAGTGCAGAGGAGATTTACAAGGATGTTGTCTGGATTGGGGAGCATGCCTTATGAGAAAAGGTTGAGTGAACGGGGCCTTTTCTCCTTGGAGCGACGGAGGGTGAGACGTGACCTGATAGAGGTGTAGAAGATGATGAGAGGCAGTGATCGTGTGGATAGTCAGAGGCTTTTTCCCAGGGCTGAAATGGCTAACACAAGGGTGCATAGTTTTAGGGTGCTTGGAAGTAGGTAAAAGGGGATGTCAGAGGTAGGTTTTTCACACCGAGAATGGTGGGTGTGTGGAGTGCACTGCCAGTGGTGGTGGTGATAGAGGCGATTACAATAGGGTGTTCAGGTACATGGAGCTTAGAAAAATAGAGGGCTGTGCAGTCGGGAAATTCTAGGCAGTTTTTAGAGTAGGTTACATGGTCGGCACAACATTGTGGGCCAGAGGCCCTGTACTGTGCTGTAGATTTCTATGTTTCTATGTAATGATGGAGCAGACTCGCTGGGCCAAATAGCCTAATTCTGCCCCTATGTCTTATGGAAAACTTCTATAAATGTACCGTGGCGAGCATCACCATCTGGTATGGGAGATGGGGGAGGGGCGCTACCGCACAGGACTGAAAGAAGCCGCAGAAAGTCGTAAAATTAATCAGCTCCATCATGGGTACTCGCCTCTGTAGTATCCAAGACATCTTCAAGAAGCAGTGTCTCAGGAAGGCGACATCCATTATTAAGGATCCCCATCACCCAGGGCATGCCCTCTTCTTACTGTTACCATCGGGAAGGAGGTACAGAAGCCTGAAGGCACACACTCAGCGATTCAGGAATAGCTTCTTCCCCTCTGCCATCCGATTCTTACATGGACATTGAATGCATGAACACTACCTCACTTTTTAAAATATATTATTTCTGCGTTTTGTATGATTTTTAATCTATTCAATATACCTATACCGTAAAAGAATTATTTATTTATTTATTATTATTATTTTTCCTCCTTCTGTATTACGTATTGCATTGAACTGCTGCTGCTAAGTTAACAAATTTCACGACACATACCGGTGATAATAAACCTGATTCTGATTCTGAAACAGGCCCTTTGGCCCAACTGGTCCATGCTGAACAAGATGCCCCATTCAAGCGAGAGCCATTCGTCAGCATCTGACCCATAACTTTCTGAACCTTTCCTATCTATATACCTGTCCAACTGTCTTAAAAGTTGTTATTGTAGCTGCCCCAACCACTTCCTTGGGAGCACATTCCACAAAGATACCATCCTTGGTGTTTAAAAAAAAGATGCCCCTCAAGCTCCTATTAAATCTTTCTCCTTTCACCTTAAACCTGTGCCCTCTATTTCTTGATTCCCCAACCCTAGAGAAAGACTAAGTGCATTCACTCTATCGATGCCCCTTATGATTTTATACATCTCTACGATATCTCCTCTCAATTTCTTAGGATCCTTTCCTGGCCAATCTGTCTCTATAACTCAGTCCTTCAAGTTCTGGTAATATCCTTGTAAATCTCTTCTGCGCTCTTTCCAGTCTAATAACATCTTTTGCAGAGCAGGGTGACCAAAACCTTGCACAGTACTCCAGATGCAGCATTAGCAGTGTACTGTATAACTGCACAGGGCATTGAAGAAAGCCAGAGGCTGCCTTCACTATTCTATCTTCCTGTGACTTCACTTTCAGTGAACTATGTACTTGTACTCCAAAGTGCCTCTGTTCTGCAATACTCCCCAGGGCTGTGCTATTCACTGTGGAGGTTGTGCCTCAATATGACTTTACAAGATGCAACACCTTGTTTTTATCCACATCAGAATCAGGTTTAATATAACTGGCATATGTCGTAACATTTGTTAACTTTATGGCAGCAATACAATGAAATACAGGATAAATAAGTATTAAAAAAACTAGGTTACATTAAGTATATATACGTCTATTAATTAGTTAAGTTAAAATAAGCAGCGCAGAATAACAGAAATAAAAATGTAGTGTGGTAGTGTTCATGGGTTCAATCTTCGTTTAGAAATCAGATGGCAGAGGGGAAGAAGCTGTTCTTCAATCGCTGAGTGTGTGCCTTCGGGCTTCTGTACCTCCTTCCTGATGGTAACAGTGTGAAGAGGGCACGTCGTGGCTGGTGGTGGACGTCTCCTTCCTAAGGCACCGCTCCTTGGAGATGTCTTGGATACTGCTGAGGCTGGTACTATGATAAAGCTGACTAATTTTACAAGTTTCTGCAACCTATTTAGATCTCGTGCAGTACCCTCCCCCCCCCGCCCCCATACCAGACAATGATGCAGTCAGTCAGAATGCTCTTCACAGTACATTTGTAGATATTTTCGAGTGTTTTAGTTGACAAACCAAATCTCCTCAAACTTTGAATGCAATATAGCCACTGTCTTGCCTTCTTCGTAACTGCATCGATGTGCTGTGAGCAAGTTAGGTCCCCAGAGATACTAGTCATAGTCATAGTGATAGTCATACTTTATTGATCCCGGGGGAAATTGGTTTTCGTTACAGTTGCACCATAAATAATAAATAGTAATAGAACCATAAATAGTTAAATAGTAATATGTAAATTATGCCAGTAAATTATGAAATAAGTCCAGGACCAGCCTATTGGCTCAGGGTGTCTGACCCTCCAAGGGAGGAGTTGTAAAGTTTGATGGCCACAGGCAGGAATGACTTCCTATGACGCTCTGTGCTGCATCTCGGTGGAATGAGTCTCTGGCTGAATGTACTCCTGTGCCCAACCAGTACATTATGTAGTGGATGGGAGACATTGACCAAGATGGCATGCAACTTAGACAGCATCCTCGTTTCAGACACCACCGTCAGAGAGTCCAGTTCCATCCCCACAACATCACTGGCCTTACGAATGAGTTTGTTGATTCTGTTGGTGTCTGCTACCCTCAGCCCGCTGCCCCAGCACACAACAGCAAACATGATAGCACTGGCCACTACAGACTCGTAGAACATCCTCAACATTGTCTGGCAGATGTTACAGGACCTCAGTCTCCTCAGGAAATAGAGACGGCTCTGACCCTTCTTGTAGTCAGCCTCAGTGTTCTTTGACCAGTCCAGTTTATTGTCAATTCGTATCCCCAGGTATTTGTCCACACTGGCCCCCTGGATGGAAACAGGGGTCACCGGTACCTTAGCTCTCCTCAGGTCTACCACCAGCTCCTTAGTTTTTTTCACATTAAGCTGCAGATAATTCTGCTCACACCATGTGACAAAGTTTCCTACCATAGCCCTGTACTTAGCCTCATCTCCCTTGCTGACGCATCCAACTATGGCAGAGTCATCAGAAAACTTCTGAAGATTTCAAGACTCTGTGCAGTAGTTGAAGTCCGAGGTGTAAATAGTGAAGAGAAAGGGAGACAAGACAGTCCCCTGTGGAGCCCCAGTGCTGCTGATCACTCTGTCGGACACACAGTGTTGCAAGCACATGTACTGTGGTCTGCCAGTCAGGTAATCAAGAATCCAGGAACACCCAGGAACTTGAAATTGCTCACCCTCTCCACTTCTGATCCCTCTATGAGGATTGGTTTGTGTTCCCACATCTTACTCTTCCTGAAGGCCACAATTAGCTCTTTGGTCTTGCTGACGTCAGTTATTAAACTACAATTGCCATTCCTTGGTTCACTTACTCAGCTGATAAAGATCCCCCTGTAATTTTTGATAACCTTCTTCATTGTCCACTATACCACCTATTTTCATGTCATCTGCAAGCTTACTAACCATGTCTTGTAGATGTAGATGACAAACAGCAATGGGCCCAGGACTGAACCCTGAGGCATCCCACCAGTCACGGGCCTCCAGTCCAAGAAATAGCCTTCCACTATCGCCCTCTGCTTTTAACCATTAAGCCCATTGTGTATCCAGTTAACCAGCTCTCCCTGGATTCCATGCAATCTAACATTCAAGAATAGTCTATCATGTAGAACCTTATCAAAGGCCTCACTGAAGTCGATATAAACCATGTATGTCACCCTGCCTTATTCAATGTTCTTGGTCATATCATTAAAGAAACTCAGTAAAGTCCGTAAGACATGTTCTCCCATCCATAAAACCATGCTGACTACCCCTGATCAGCCCCTTTCTTTCCAGATGTACACTTGTTGTTGTTGGCATCCATCTATCTCGAAGGGCAATGGCTGATGATGATCATCATTATAAGCCTGGGCAGAAGGTATGGAGATCCTGAGATGCCCAGTCATTAAGATTCCCCTCTCGGCCTTACCAGTGAAGTCCAAAGGAAAGCTTATGAGGCAAAACGTTTGGCACCAGCTTGGCTGCAGGAGCTGCTGGAAGGATGTTCAATGATGTCCGGCCACCTTAGGGGCTCCACTCCGGATTTGCTGTCTGGGTTTACTTCTGTAGCCCTCATCTCTCCCGACGCTGCCCATAAGGCAGTGAGGCTATTTACCCATCGCTGGGGATCTGGTTCATGAGCACCAGGGCGTTTCCATGCACCAGTGGGCCTGCGTGCTATGTGTGCAGGGGCCAGACCTCCTCCCCGTCCTCTGTAGTTCCGCCTGAGTCCGAAAGGAGTTCAGTTTCCATGTGTCGCCGGTGAGGAGGCACTAAATGAGGCTTGCTGTTGGAAGGGCTATTTACTGGCAGAGAGAGACATATTCATTCAGCTCTCCTTTTCGCAAGACCATTAGCCAATGATGGAGGCTGAACGCAAGACCAACAAGTACTACCCATTACACTACCACACTAGACACACCACAACAACCATTTTGACACTCAAATATATTGTATGTTTATCTTATCCCTCAAAATCCTCTCCAATAGCTTACCTCAGATGTTAGACTTCCTGGTCTATAATTCCTAGGCTTTTCTTTGTCGTCCTTAAATGAAGACACACCATTCTAAACCCTCCAGTTTACTGGCACCTCACTCATGGCTAACAATGATGCAAAGATCTCAGCCAAGGCCCCTGCAATTTCTTTTCTAGCCTCGCACAGTGTTCTTGGATATATATAGTCAGGCCCTGGAGATTTGTCTACCTTCATACCTTTCTAAGACAGGGAAGCAATGCAGAGACCAAAGCTAAAGTTAGAAAAGAGTAAGAGTGGATAACAAAAAAGCCAAATGCAAAAGACTAAATGCAGGATTACTAGATTCTAAAAGACAATGAGCATAAGAACACCTTGCTCTGAATGCCTGTAGTATACAAACACGGTCAGTGAACTTGTGGCAAAAACCAGTCCAAAAGGTATAATTTAGTGACCATTACAGAAACATGCTTGCAGGGTGGAGATGATTGGGAATTAAGTAGCATAGAGTATCAGGTAATAGATAACGGGAGGTTCAAAGGTCCAATTTAATGTCAGAGAAATGTATACAATATGCATCCTGATATGCTTCTACTTCGCAAACATCCACAAAAACAGAGAAGTGCCCCAAAGAATGAACGACAGTTAAGCATGAGAACCCCAAAGTCCTCCCCCCACCCCAGCTCCCCTCTCTCCCGCGCGTATGCGATGGGGTAAAACTCAAAATTAAGGATTGATCAGGGTAATAGAGGGAGACAACATAAGACCTAAGACATCTGGACATAGATTAGGAACAGCAAAGGGCAATAAAGACACCGGTGGGAGTTGACTGTAGCCACGGAATATTAATATTATAGTAGCACAGTCAACAAACCAAAAAATATCTGATGCATGTAAGATTGGAACAGCTGTTGTTATGGGGGTTTTAACTTGCATGTAGATTGGGTGAATCAAGTTGGTTGTGGCAGTCTTGAAGAGGACTTCATAGAATGCCCCCACATTAGTTTTTTGAAGAGCATGTTAGTGAACCTATCACCACAGAGTCACTATCACCACAGAGGTATGGTAGTGTTGAGCAAACTAGTGGGCCTGAAGGTACATGAGTCTCCTGGTCCTGATGGAACAAATTCCAGGGCACTGAAAGAAATGGCGGATGTTATAGTCATGGCGTTTGTGATAATTTACCAAAATTCTCTGGATTCTGGGCGGATTCTGGGTAGGTTCTGGCAGATTAGGAGACAGAAACATGTCACACCACTGTTTAAAAAATGTAGCCAAAAGGCAGGTAACTATAAGCCGGTTAGTTTAATGTCTGTAGTCAGATAAATGCTTGAAGCTATCATTAAGGAAGACATCTGGAAAGAAATGATTCCATAGGGCAGACACAGCACAAATTTAGGAAGGGTAGGTCCTGTTGACAAACCAGATCAAATTATCTGAGAATATATCAAGCACAGTGGATCCAGGGTAGTAGGTGGATGTTGATAACTTGTATGTCCAGAAGGTGTTTGATAAAATGCAGAATAAAAGATGTGCTGGCATTGGAGAAGGTCCAAAGCAGTTTCACAAGAATTATTCTGAGAATGAAAGGGTTAACATATGAGGAGTGCTTTATGGCTCTGGGCCTGTACTCACTGGAGTTTAAAAGGATGTGGGGGTGGGGTGGGGGCAATCTCATAGAAACATCAAATATTGAACAGCCTAGATAGTGTGGATATGGGAAGGATGTTTCCTATAGTAGGTGAGTCTAGGACCAGCAGTCTCAGAATAGAGGGACGTCCATTTAGAACGTAGATGAGAAGAAATTTCTTTAGCCAGAGGATAGTGAATCTGTAGAATTTATTGCCACAGGCAGTTGAGGAGGCCCAAATCACTGAGTATATTTAAAGCGGATGTTGATAGGTTCTTGATTAGTCAGGGTGTCAAAGGTTATGGGGAGAAGGCAGGAGAATGGGATTGAGAGAAAAAATAAATCAGTCATCTAGGCAGACTCAATGGGCCGAATAGCCTAATTTTGCTCCAAAGACTTATAGTCTTATGTTCCCCTTCATTGCTAGAGGGAATTAATTTAAGAGCAGGGAGGTAATGCTGCAACTCTAGAGAGTGGTGTTGAAGCCGCACTAGTTCTGGTTTCCTCACTTGAAGAGTGATATACTGGGTTTGGAGGTAGTACAGAAGAGGTTTACATTGATACTGGAGATGGTGGTCAGCCTAAGAGGAGAGAATGAGTTGCCTGGGACTATACTTGCTGCAATTCAGAAGAATGAAAAGGAATCTTATAGAAGAATATAGCATTATGAAAGGGATATAGGTAAGACAGAGGCAAGAAAGTTGTTTCCATTAGTTGGTGAGACTAGAACTAAGGGATTTAACCTCAACATTTGGGGAAATATATTTAGCACAGAGATGAGGAGGAGCTGCTTTTCCCAGAGAGTTGTAAATCTGTGGAATTCTTTGCCCAGGGAAGCCTTTGAGGCCACCTCATTAAGTATATTTAAGACATAATTAGATAGATTTTTGCATTGTAGGGTATTTAAAGGTTATGGTAAAAGGCAGGCAAGTGGAGCTGACTGCACAGTCAGATCAGCCATAATCTTATTGAATGGTGGGGCAGGTAGGCTTGATGTGTCAGATGACCTACTCCTGCTCCTACAGCACTGTGCAAAAGTCTAAGGCTCATGTACATAGCTAGGGTGCCTAAGACCTTTGCACAATACTGTGTTTGTCAACGTGGAGCAGAGAGCAAGAATTTTACTTCTGTTTTATTTCTCACTGTTAGAATATTATCATTATGCAATGGAATGCACTTACAGGCTTGTTATAAACAAAAGAAGAGTCTATAAATTAATATGAATGATTTCTGATTTTGTTTCACAAAATTATTAAAGGAAAAGGTCTTTTAAGATTCTGGAAGAGTAAGTTCTTTAGCTCCCAACCTCCTAGCCATACAGCCATTAGACATAGGAGCAGAATTAGGCCATTTGGACCTTCGAGTCTGCTCTGCCAGTCCATCATGGCTGATTTATTATCCCTCTCAAACCCATTCTCCTGCCTTCTCTCCATAAGCTTTGATGCCCTATCTAAGAACCTTTCAAGCTCCGCTTTAAATATACCCAATGACTTGGCCTCCACAGTCATCCGTGGTAATGAATTCCTCAGATTTACCACGCTCTGGCTAAAGAAATTCCTTCTCTTCTCTGTTCTAGAGGGATGTCCTTCTATTCTGAGGCTATGCCCTCTGGTCCTAGACTCCCTCACTCCAGGAAACATTCTCTCCATGTCTACTCTATCTAGGTCTCTCAATATTCAATAGTTTTCGATGACATTTCCCCTCATTTTTCTGAACTCCAGTGAATACAAGCCCAGAGTCATCAAATGCACGTCAAACATAACCTTTTCACTTCTGGAATCATACTTGTGAACCTCCTCTTAACCTCTGCAATGTCAGCACATCCTTTTAGATAAGCAGCCCAGAACTGCTCACGGCACTCACAGGTGCAGTCTGACCAATGCCTTATAAAATCTTAGCATTACGTTCTTGTTTTTATGTTCTAGTCCTCTTGAAAAGAATGCTAACATTGCATTTGCCTTCCTTATCACTGACTCAACCTGCAAAATTCAAAAATCAGAAGAATGGGACTTGGGAGCTTTCGTGCGGGATTAACCTTTAGGGAATCCCGCACGAAAGCTCCCAAGTCCCATTCTTCTGATTTTTGAATTTTCTCCCCATCTAGAAAGTAGTCTACACGTTTATTCCTTCTACCAAAGTGTATGGCCATACACTTCCCTACACTATATTCTACCTGCCATCATCCCTTCTACTGTCCCTTTCCAACCAAATTTGGTCAGCTCCTCTCTTGTACCTCTGTAATTCACTTTACTCCACTGTAATACCGATTTCAGCTTCTCCCTCTCAAACTGCAGGGTGAATTAGAAACATAGAAGAAAACCTACAGCATGATACAGGCGCTTTGGCCCACAAAGCTGTGCCAAACATGTTCCTCTCTGTATCACTTGGTGCTCAAGTACTTCAGATCTTCTATGCCTCACCTAGCCATCCTTCTTTTACATAGAGGTAGAATAGTAATGTTTATGGTTATCAAGAGTGATAGTTCTGAAGAAATTATTCTACTCATTGATCATGTGGCTAGTCAGAAGTTTTTTTCCCAGGGCTGAAGTGGCTAGCACGAGAGGGCACAGTTTTAAGGTGCTTGGAAGTAGGTGCAGAGGAGATGTCAGGGGTAAGTTTTTTTTACATAGAGTGGTGAGTGCGTGGAATGGGCTGCCGGCGACGGTGGTAGAGGCGGATACGATAGGGTCTTTTAAGAGACTCCTGGATAGGTACATGGAGCTTAGGAAAATGGAGGGCTATGGGTAACCCTAGGTAATTTCTAAGGTAAGGACATCTATCATGTCATGATCACTGGCACTTAAGGATTCCTTCACCTTAAACTCCCTAATCAAATCTGTTTCATTACACACCACGCAATCCAGAATTACCTTTTCCCTAGTGAGCTCAAACACAAGCTTCTGTAAAAATCCATCTTGTAGGGATACTACAAATGGCCTCTCTTGGAATCTAACACCAGTCTTATTTTCCCAATATGCCTATATATTGAAATCCCCCATTGTAACATTGCCCTTTTTACATGCCTTTTCTAACTCCTGTTATAATTTGTAGCCCATATGCTAGCTACTGTTTAGAGGTCTGTATAACTCCCATCAGGGTCTTTTTAGCCTTGCGGTTTCGTAACTCTGCCCAAAAGGTTTCTACATCTTCCTCTTCCTAAGGATTTGATTTCACTTTTTACCAACAGCACCACCCTGCCCTCTCTGCCTACCTCTCCTTTCAATACAATGTGTATACTTGGATGTTAAGTTCCCAGCTATGATCTTCTTTCAGCCATGACTCAGTGATGCCCACAACTTTATACTTGCCAATCTCTAACTGTGCTACAATATCTACCTTATTCCATATACTGTGTGCATTCAAATATAAAATAGCCATGGCACTCAACACTAATTTTAACCACTTAACTATCTGATCTCAGAGAAGCCCACCTTTAAAATTTTCCAGATCAAGCTGCTGAAATATGGTCTTTCTGCTTACCTGATACATAGTACATGTGATTTCTTGATATGCCCTGTTCCTATAATGTTATTGCTAAGTGACACAAGAGAATGCAAATGTTGGAATCTGGAGGAAAGTATAAACTTCTGGAAGCAATCAGCAAGTCAGGCAGCATCCATGAAGGCAAAAGGATAGCTGGCATTTTGGTTTGCATCAGGACTGATAGTAGATGGTAGATAGCCAGTAGGTTGATGAAGCAAGGTAGGAGAAAGGGATTGGGGAGTGTTGAGACAGAGGCTGGTAGGTGATGAATGAGGGCAGCTAAGAGCAGATGAAACTGGTTGGAGGTAGATGATGTCTAGGTAATGGGAGGGGGGGATGAAAAAATGTGTGGAAGGGATGGAAAAGGTGAACAAAGGGCAAGAAACTCTGGATGGACTGGTAAAAGTGGGAAGTTAAACTATGGGACGTGGTTTTCCTGAAATTGGAAAATTCACTCTTCATTCTATGAGCTGTAGGCTACCTAGGCAGAATATTAAATGCTATTCTTCTAATTTGCTCCTGACCTCACTGTGGTGGTCAGTGTTGGAATGGGAAGTTGGTTTGAAAAGACATGTAATGAGAACTGATTGAAACATGAACTATTTCCCTTTTTAAGGATACCGCCTGACTCATTAACTGTTTTATGTCTTCTGTTTTTTCTTAATCTTGTCCAGCAAAAGGTTAACAAAGAAGGTAGAGATAATTGAGTATGTATAGGGTTGTACTGGAGGCTAACTAAAGAATTACAGTTTACCACAAGTGAAGAAAAGTAAACCTGCCACCAGTGGACTAGGAGGACCATCTAACTACCTTGCTTCTGTCATCATGATGGGCTTAAAAAGAAACAGCTGCAGAGATGGATGTTGTGTATCAGTGCTGTGTATTTATCTTTCAAACTCCTTTTGTTACCTTAATATCCTCTATTATTCAAAAAAGAAAGCCTCAGTCTGTTCAATCATTCCTGATAGTTATTACCTTTATGTTCTAGTATCTTCCTTGTGATTCTTTGTTTTACCTTCTCCAATACCTCTATAACTTCACTAACATTGTCTATGCTGGTGGTGCAGCAGTATCCGCAGCTAGACTTTGGAGCAAGAGGTCCCAGGTTCAAATCTGGCATGAGTTCCATTCGTGCTGGGTTGAGTATTGAGCTAGCAACTTGACCTTGTAAAACGGACAAACACAAAAGAAACGGCAAGGTTGCCACCCAACTTTTTCCTAATACTACAGAGACAAGGATGCTGTGCTGGGTATACAAATGTGGTTTAATCATAACTTCTAAAGACAATGTCTGATTTTCTGGTCCTAAGACCCACTGGTACTTTTAATAATTTATGATTTTGTGCTCCTGTTTTCCTTTGCTTTTCTACCCAATTTATAATCTCATTGCCCTGATGGCCTTTTGATTCTTCTGAAAAATTAAAATGTGCATTTTGTGTAATTATTGTTCCTATTCAGTAAAATCTACTGGATTAAATTTGGATTAGGGTTGGTTGCTATTCCTATCAATTTCAAATGCTTGCTACCTTGTTTCAAATTTATTCATGGAATATTAATGTTGCTGTCAAGGTTCACATTTAATGCGCTGATGTCACTCTTATACTGTAATTTAAAAATAGATTTTTCAAGTGTTCTTTTCCCAACAATGTCACCACTACTCCACTTCACCGTAGTGGGGCTTACAGAACGGTCCATTGCCTTTCTAACATGCCCATAACTTAATGCAGTCCATTCCTCATTACTTCTGGACTTCCCATTGCTCTTTTAAGTTTAAACATACAGATCACAGAGAAGAAGCAATTTGACATTTTCTTTCAATATCCCTTTATACAGTACATCACTTCCATTGCGATTTTCAAAGCACATTAAAAAAATTTAGCTGCAGTAAATCACTTCAGTTTTCTTGTCTACATCAGCTTATTCAACCAGGAATTTGTGCAGTTGAGAGGGAAGGAATGCAAGAGGTGAAAGGACACATTACTCTGGCCAGAAGCATTTTGGATGCACTTTGGAATTCACTAAACTATGTGGGAACATACAATCTTTATTAGCTTTTTAATGCAAACAATCACATAAAAACTCAATATTGCATTCATCTGAATTATGGCAATCCCACCCACATAGTTACATAAACAACATATGAACAGCCTGTATAATTACTGTCACAAATCATTTCTTTCATTCCCAGCATTGATGCTCAGATCAGTGAGACCTGGTCCTTTACCTTTCCTCACCTGGACATAGGCGTTTGTGTAGATGTGTCCTTGATTTATTTACACTGCTTTTAATAAAACATAATCTGGCATCCAATTGTCTGCAATTCAAATGCTCTGGTATATGGCTCATATATATTCGTGCAAGATGTGAGCTGGGATCCAGTGTACAAATGGGCTGTGCAGACAGAGCTAGAGGGTTGGAGTGAAGTCGGGGCTAGGATCTGGACTGGAGGCCAAGTGTATGGATATAGTCGGAAGTAGGTTCACAACACCAGATTGTCAGGATCATGGCTAGGTTTGCAGTGAATCCAGTGCTTGTATATTTCCTGCTCACTGGAAAATTTATTGTACCATGATGTAACATGTTAAAATGTAGTGTATTAACAAAACTATCATCCAGTGGCCCCGGAATTCTGCTAGTCCATCATAACCGAAGTTCCAAGGGTGCCAGATTATTGAGGTTTTATTGTAACGTGTTCTCTATTATGAGTCACGTCCTCCAGAAATGGAGAGGTGAATGTGCCAACAAAAATATGGAAGATGAAATAGTCAGGCTAGATGCTGTGGTTGGCCGCTGACTGTTGTAGAATCATGGAGTTATAGTCAGTACTTTCAGACAAAGAAGCAAAATAAGATAGAAGGCAAAGCCCCAAATTTGAAGTAGTAACACACTCAAAAAATGCTGGTGAACACAGCAGGCCAGGCAGCATCTCCATGAAGAGGTACAGTCGACGTTTCGGGCCGGGTCCCTTCATCCTGCCGGAGGGTCCTGGCCCGAAACGTCGACTGTACCTCTTACTGTAGATGCTGCCTGGCCTGCTGCTTTCACCAGCATTTTTTGTGTGTGTTGCTTGAATTTCCAGCATCTGCAGATTGCCTCGTGTCTGCGAATTTAAAGTAGTAACTTGAATGGTCAGTGAGCAAACCAGGCAAGAATGTCATGAATCTAATTTCCAATTAGCACTAAGGCAGATTAACAAAAGGTTTCATTGCTCCCCTCAAGAAGTAGAGAAAGCCACTCTGGGTTCACAGTCTTGATTATTGTCTGATCTAGGAATGGGTTGTGAATGCTTATATGCACGTGAACACAGGATGAAGGCAAAAGCAGGACTAGATGTCCATTGTATTAAATTAGCCAAAGCTCTCTCATTTCTGGTTGCTATCCGTGTGACGGAGGAGATGATTAGTAATGCTTAACTATCCAAGTCCAGATTAATAGCGTCAGTAGTGGTTTGGTACAAGTCTGAGATGTCACAACGGTCTCTACTTTCTGACTGATGTCCAGAGGCATGTTATGTAATTGATTACAAATTTACCCCAATTCCCATTTGAAGCTCTAACAATGTGCACCAAATACTGTTCATATAGTTTTGAATCTTGAGGGCATTCTCTGAATGACATTGTACTTTCGAGCTCTTTGTTAGCTTATTTATATATCTCAGCATTTTCATTATTTTTCAAAATCTACATTAACAGCACACCCAGCACAACTTGGTGCAGGTTCTTTTATGGTGGTGACATCACTATTGCCACAGAAATTAAGGATCTCACGAACATAAATATAACCTTTTCTATTGGTATGAAGTGAGTGGCAGCACACCTCCAAATCAGCCTTTCACCTGAACAATAAATTCTTCAAGGAAGCACTGAACCTTTCCTTTTATGTCTGGGAATGCTTGGGTTTGGTGACAAGTCAACATTACTATTAGGGCAGCCTGTGGTTCCTATGCTGTCTGTACCCCAGCAAGAAAGTAAACTTCAGATGTAGGATGGTGAGAGACACACAAGAAAAGTGTTTTTTTTTTAACGTCCAATCCTTTGGGGGAATCAAGTAACTTAAAAAAGGGAAGTATAGATGGTGCTTTGCAATGGTGAATATAGGCTGTACTTTAGAGAGAATAAGGTCAGTGACACAATTGTCTGCTAGTAGTTTCTGCAGAGTATTGCTTTATGTTAACCACATCCTCTAAACAGATCCTGTGGTCTGATCCAGCATCAAAGTTAGATTAGAACATGTGTTGCATAGAACTGTAAGGGCAAAAACAGTTCTTCATTCCTATTGAATGCACAAGCATCTTAGTAAGAAATACCAACTGATTAGAAATGTGTACTTAATAGGAAAAGTACCAGACTTATTTTCCACATCCCTCCCTGTTTAAAAGATGATATCAAGTACCGTATATAGCTAGAGTGCCCCAGGCCTTTGCACAGTACTGTATTTGTCAATGTGGAACGGAGAGCAAGTTTGTGACTGGCAGGAGCCAAGAGGGTGAGGGCGGAGCACCACCGGAGGGCTGTGGGACAGGTGGCAGGGAAGGAGTGCCAGGAGCGGAGTGGGGGTGGGGGGGCGCAGACCCACCCAGCCCTGAGACACTGGTCATGGTCATTTGATTTCAAACAATTGGTTGATTGATCATTACAGTAATCTCTCCGGTGCTTCCCACTCCCTCCCCTTTCCCCATCCATGACTTCCCTCTCCCTGCCCCCTTTCCACTCTGAGTCCACAATACAGACCCATAATGGAATCAGTTTTATCATCACTCACATATGTGCCATGATTTTTTTGCAGCAGCAGCAGTGCAGTGCAAAACATAAAATTATATGTGTGTGTGTGTATAATATGTATATATGTGCTAAGACATTTGCACAGAAATTATAGATTATTTGTTCATGTGGAAGTTAGTGGGGGTGGAATGGAGTAATTTCCCTTATCATTATTTGAGTTTCAAATCCATCAGATTTAGCAGTCTGCAACGAACTGGTGGAGCAATATGCTGTCATTACTGTGTACTACACAACAGTGAAAAGAAGGAAGAAGCCTCCCTCTTTCACTGACCTTCAAGCCTCTGACACCTTGTCAATAGCAGTTCTAAAAGGGAGCATCAACCACAGAATATCATTCTGTTGACCCAAATGTACTTAACTACGTATCATTTGGTAATGCTACCATGTTACTGAGCATTACAGATGAGAAGGCCTCAGATTTAATTACCTATCAGATCTCAGCTGGTTTGGCATTAGGATGAGGACAGCTCACTTAATGTCCATAGACAAAAGGGTAATTAAATCAGATGGACTTCCAGTGAAGTTCCAATGATACTAGCTAGATATGTGTGTGAATACTGGCATAATTCAGGAATAAGGCAGATTTTTAACATTCTTAACCTGCCTGAAAATGTATATATTTTTTCGCTTTTCAGGATTTAAGCGTTACTGAAAAAGCCAGCATTTACTGCCCATCCTAACTCCCCTTGAGAAGGTGATACTGAGCCTCCTTTGTAAACTGCTACAGTGTTTCTGGTGAATGTGCTCCCTTTGTGCAAGTGGGGCAAAAGTTCGAGCAGTGACACCCAATGCCGATAAAGAAACTGTACTTCCAAGACATGATGGTGTTCAAGTGGAGGTGTTCCCGTGCACCAGCTGTCCTTGACGATGGGGCTTGGTGTTTGGTAGGTGATTTCGAGGAAATCTGGGGATGGAAAAAGCTGTGAATTTAGTAGGTGGTGCACACTACAGACACATTGGAGGCAATAAATGTTTACGGTGGTGATGGGTTACCAATAAACAAGCTGCATCTCCTGGATGGTATTTAGACAGGAAAGCAAAGGCATGACTGCAGACATCGGTCGCAAGGTAGAGATTACTGTGCTGCCCTGTGACATCTCCGGCTTGTACCAAACTACTACGGAAGCTACCAATCTGCTCTTGGATAGTTAAGAATTGCTAACTACCTCCTCTACCACATGGATGGCAACCAGAAATGAGAGCTTCGGCTAATTTAATTCGAGTGACCAGCAAGACCTTATCTTGCCCCCATCCAGTGTTCACATGCAGGCAAGCATTCACATACCATTCCTAGTACGCAGCGTCAGACAACAGTCAGGACTGTGAACCCAGAGTGGCTTTCCCCATTTATTGCAGGAGCAATTAACCCTCCTGTACAACACTTTTGTTCATCTGGCTCAGTGCTAATTTCAAATTAGACTTGTGACATTCCTGGCCTAATTAACTCACTGACTATTGTACTTTATGTGGGGAGATGTTCCCTTTAATTTCCTTGCTTGGGGGTGGGGGGCGGTCAAGGTGCACGTTACAATAAGAAATATAAAAACGAATAGTGCAAAAAAAGACCAAAATAGTGAGATAGTGTTCATGGGTTCAGAAATCTCATGCCAGAGGGGAAGAAGCTGTTCCTAAAACTTTGAGTGTGCAACTTCAAGCTCCTGTATCTTCCCTCTCTGAAGATAACGACGAGGAGATGGCATGTCCTAGAAGGTGAGGGTCCTTCATGATGGATGCCACTTTTTGAGATCCTGCCTTTTGAAGACGTCCTTGATGGTGGAGCTACTTGTGCTTTTGCAGTTATGGTCTTCATGGGGCTGGTCAGTTGAATTTCTGATTGAAAGTCACCCCTATAGCCGGGGAAGTGATGACCTTTTCCTGTTAGATTGTTTGTGGTAACTCATTTTTTATTCTTTCTACTTCTCTTCTAATATTTATATCTGTGCACTTGTAATGCTACTGTGACACTGTAATTTTCTTTGGGATCAATAAAGTATCTATATATCTATCTTTCTTTATATTATAGAGTACCTGATTCCAACAATTGCATTTTTCCTCCTTACTATTCATTGAGTAATTTTAATAGGTTTTCTTCATGCCACACTCAATCTAATGCTCTTCTAGCATCTGGAATTAAATTCTATGGCCACTGTGTAGATGATAATTCAGCAACAATGAAAACTGTCTTGAGTGTAAGTGAGACCTAACCTTAGTGGGAGAGGAGAAACAAGAAATGACATCTAATTGAATGTAAGGGCCACTTCAAGGGAGATCTCCAACTCAACCTCGAACCCTACAGCTACAAGACTGGAGTGGGACTAATATCCTAGCGGGAAGGCTTGTTAATGCTGCACGGTGGGGTTTAAACTAGAGTTGCAGGGGGATGGGAACCAGGGTGCCAGAAGAGTTATTGGAGCGGTTGTGGAGAGAGCTGTTTGTAAGACCTCAGACAAAGTCAGGAATCAAATGGTTGAGCGTGGTGCGACCGGTGTCCTGAGCTGGATATATTTCAATGCAAGAAGTATCATAGGAAAGGCAGATGAGCTCAGGGCATGGATCAACATCTGGAATTTTGACATTGTAGCCATCAGTGAGACTTGGTTGCAGGAGGGGCAGGACTAGCAGCTCAGTATTCCAGGGTTTCATCATTTTAGACATGACAGAGTGGGAGGGATTAAATGAGGAGGGATGCATTCCTAGTCAGGGAAAATGTCACAGCAGTGCTCCATCAGGAAAGACTGGAGAAAGACTAATGAGGCATTATGGGTGGAACTGAGAAATAAGAAAGGTATGACCACAGTAATGGGCCTATATTATAGACCACCCAGCAATCCTAGGGATTTAGAGGAACAAATTTGTAAAGAGATCACAGATTTTTTTAAGGTTGTTATAGTAGGTGATTTTTACAAAAACAGGTCCATAATTCATTGAAAGTGGTGTCACAGGTATATAGGGTCATAAAGAAATCTTTTGGCACATGGCCTTCATAAATCAATGTATGGAGTACAGGAGATGGGATTTTATGTTAGGATGTTATGATGAGGCCTGATTTGGAGTATTATGTGCAGTTTTGGTCACCCACCTACAGGAAAGATATAAACAAGGTTGAAAGAGTACAGAGAAAATTTACAAGGATGTTGCCATGTCTGGAGTACCTGAATTATAAGGAAAGATTGAATAGGTTAGGACTGAATTCTCTAGAAGTAGTAGAGAGGAGATTTGATAGAGGTATACAAAATTATGAGGGGCATAGGTAGGGTAAATGCAACAGGACTTTTTTCCTCTGCAGTTGGGTGAGACTACAACCAGAGGTCATGGGTTAAGAGTGGAAGGTGAGAAGTTTAAGGAGAGCATGAGGGGAAATTTCTTCACTCAGAAGGTCATAAGAGTGTGGAATGAGCTGCCAACTCAAAGGAGCTGGTTGTGGACTACAGGAGGAATGGAAACAGGCTAATCCCTATAGACATCAATGGATCTGGGGTTGAGGGTGAACAGCTTCAAGTTCCTTGGCATACACATCACCGAGGATCGCACATGGATCTCTTTCGCCTCAGATGGTTGAAGAAGTTTGGTATGGCCCCCCCAAATTCTAAAAACTTTCTATAGGGGCACGATTGAGAGCATCTTGACTGGCTGCATCACTGCCTGGTATGGAAACTGTACTTCGCTCAATCGCAGGACTCTGCAGAGAGTGGTGCGGACAGCCCAGCACATCTGTAGATGTGAACTTGCCACTATTCAGGACATTTATAAAGATAGGTGTATAAGAAGGTCCCGAAGGATCATTGGGGGCCCAAGTCACCTCAACTACAAGCTGTTCCAGCTGCTACCATCCGGGAAATGGTACTGTAGCATAAAAACCAGGACCAACAGGCTCCGGGACAGCTTCTTCCACCAGGCCATCATACTGCTTAATTCATGCTGACACAACCATATTTCTATGTTATGTTGACAAACCTGTTGTACATAATATGTATTATAAATTACCATAATTGTACATTTAGACAGAGATGTAATGTAAAGATTTTTACTCATGTATATGAAGGATGTAAGTAATAAGGTCAATTCAATTCACAAGTGGTACATGCAAGCTTGATTTCAACGCTTAAGAGAAGTTTGGATAGGTACATGGATAGGGGTATGGAGGGCTATGGAGGTAGATAAGAATAGGCAGTTTAAATGCTTTTGGCATGGACTAGATGGGCTGAAGGGCCTGGTCCTGGGCTGTACTTTTCTATGACTCAAAGGCACTTGTAACATATACCTTGTTCTATTTTGCTGCCTTGTCTTGTCTTGTCTTGGTGCTAGTGACTGATGATTGGATACTTTGCCCCACCAGCAAGATGCTACATGCTATCTGAAATGGCTGAACAGCCAACATGCAATCAGGACTGACGATTTAAATTTGCAGGCCCTCTAGCAATGACTTGGATGGTATATCTAGGAGAGCTGCTGCCTCAAAGCCCCGGCGCCCTAGGTTCCATCCTGACCATAAATGCTCTCTATACAGAGCTTACACATTCTTCTTGTGACAGTATGAGTTTCTTCATGGTTTTCTGGTTTCCTCTCACTGCTGGTAGGATAATTGGCTGTGGTAGATTGTCCACTGCGTAATATAGGTAGGTGGTAGATTTGGAGCTGAGGTCGAAGGGAATGTGTGAAGAATGAAATGGGATTAGCGTAGGATAAGTGTAAGAGCGTGTGTGACAGTCATTATGGACATTTGAAATGTGGGAAGTGTGGAAAGCAATTTTCGCAGTACTAGCTTCCACATTATTAGTCTGGACTAAGTCCTCAGCTCTTCAAAATAGTGCCAAAGGTATCTAGGAATTTGTTAAGCTTTTCTACAGGGAAGTCACTCTGTCAGTTTCTGATGGGCCAAATGGCGGCTTTCTTTGCCTCCCTAATTTAGGTGGTGTTAATTCCTTTTGTTTTTGGCTTCACACCACAAGTTAATTTTGTCCTTCATTAATCCTGGCTACTGAGATGAAGGTAACTATTTGACTTAAGCAGATGTTACATTGATAACTGTAAGAGAGAAATTGAACATTATGATACTGGCTTTCATAAAGTAAGTTTGGGGTCAACAGCTATTGGGACAAATGACTTGTGCTGCAAGCTGTAATAAATGAAATAAGATCTCTGCTTTGGTGATACTGAACCAGGTCCCCAAAGTTTACCCAGATCATGATATTTCCAGTTGGTTACTAAACAGACAATAAAGCCTTAGCTAGAAGTAGAAGAAGAAGCAGCCAGTTGTGTTTCTCATGTAACTCAGCTGCCGGGCACTAATACAAATGATTCATGCCTCAATTAGAAATCCTGTGTCAATTGTCTAGTGGATGCACTAAGCAGAGAAGTGTGAACTTGCCGATGTGTGATTCTGACAGCCGAAGTGTTTTAGTGTTATTTGAGTTAACAATGGGGTTCAGATAGTCGTTCCCTTGCTTCCAAATTTAAAGATGTGTTACCCACGTAGAGATCCAGTATCTTCTGAAGAAGAGGCAAGTTCTTTCAATTATGTGGTACCTTTTCACCTTTTTCCAAAGGTCCCAAATTGTTTTCAGGAAATTTCTCTATTTATGAATGTTTAATTTTATGAATTAACATTCTAAAGGCATGGATTCTTTGGATTAAGTGTCTTTCATTTGTGAAACCATTTTTCACCGATAGCATGCCACACTCCAGGGACAGGAATTCTGTGATACATTTTGTCCAGCCTTTATAATCTGCAAATTTTTGGTTCATGAAACATTTCCCAGGAATACATCTTTTTTTCATAAATTGAGGAATAACTTTACTTTTGAAGTGTGGTCACTGCTGTAATGTGGGGAATGCGGAAAGCGACTTGCTTTCTTCTAATTCCCATGATATTGGCCTGGACATAGAGTTCTCAAGTCTTCTTCAAATAGCGCCCGGGTGTCTAGAAGTTGTTCTGCTTTTCTAAAGGCAATCACTCTGTTTGTATGTGAAGGGATAAAGATTGCTCTGTTTGAGTGGCATGTCTCTGGAAGATTCAGAATTAGCTTTACATGCTCATGGGCTTTTGCTCAGAATCAGCTTCATTATCACCGACTTATGTCATGAAATTTTCTCTTTTGTGACAGAAGTACAGTGTAAAATATAAAAAAATACTATAAATTACGAAACTATATTAAAAAAAGTGCAAAGAGAGAGGAATATAGTGAAGTAGTATTCATGGGCTCATGGACTGTTCAGAAATCTCTGGAGGGGAAGAAGTTGTTCCTAAAACAGTGAGTGTGCATTCTTAGGCTCCTGTACCTCCTCTCTGATGGTAATGATAAGTTGGCATGTCCTTTTTGGTGAGGGTCCTGCATGATGCTGCTGTCTTCTTGAATATTGCCTTTTGAAAACATCTCCAAGGGTGTGGCAATAGTGCCCATGATGTAGTTGGCTAAGTGTACAACCCTCAGCAGCTTTTCCAATCCTTTGCCTTGGAACCCCCATACCAGACAGTGATGTAACCAGTCAGAATGCTCGTCATATTACAGTTTGCTAGAGTCTTTTGTGACATACCAAACCCTTCAAATTTCTAATGAAAGATAGCCACTGGCATGCCTCCTTCATAATTGTATTGAGGTCCCAAGATAGATCTTCAGAGATGCTGACACCCTTGAATTCGAAGCTGTTCATCCTTTCCACTGCTGACTCCTTGATGAGAACTGGTGTGTATTCTCCCGACTTCCCCTTCCTGAAGTCCACAATCAGTTCCTTGGTTTTACTGATGTTGAGCGCAACTGCATGTACCAAATATTCTAGTGAATTCTAGGCTGGAGAAGCTGAGCCAGGGTTAAAGAAGCAAAAAGGCAGTGTAGTCCTGGGGTTGTGGAAAGGTGAGATTTGGAGCTGATCAGTTATCAGCCACAGGTCAGCTAGATTAATATTGGTTCAGCGAAGAGGAGTTAGGTGGTCAATGGCGGAGGATTGTGGGTAGCGTGGATACAATTACTATGATTTTGTTTATTTCAAAAAATATACCACAGGAAATACATCTATAGTGCCGCTAAATCAGTACATTCCTTTTACAAAGCACCAATGCCAGTCATGTTGCACTGGACCCAGCACTTCAGTGTCTAATGGTGATAGGACCTTAGGACGTAGAACTTCCTCACAGACTTTGCAGTGGCTGCACCGAGCTTCACTGTTTCCTTCAGCACATAATTCTGCACCCTAGAATGTGCCTATAAGCTGTATTCCTTCATAGATATCTATTTGCACTGGAAAACTAAGGTGTATCTTCCTACAGATTATTGGTTTTTCTATCAGCATTTCATGTTTGCCTTTGAGACCTTGGAAATCCTCAGTTACACAGTTTCTTGGGATAAACTCAACGAGAGTCCTTGCACCCTTTTCTAAACCTCCTTGGCATAATCCACAGGTGGACAGTTGTCTTGTCTGCATTACAGCTGTCTCAAGGACAGCTTGTGCTAAGAGTGAAACTCCATCTGTGTAGGAAAGATCTTATGGGGAGAGCCCTTCTCACTAACAGGCCAGTCAGGTCTTGGTGCATGTTGTTGACTTTTGGTGATGACTTCAACAAAGTGCCTTGGTTGGCAAGGGTAGTTACGGTGGGGGTGGTGAGAGGGGTGTGATTTGAATTTGAGTTCTAGGTTAAGCTTTGTAGTCAGGGATTAGCCTTTATAGTTGGTGTAGATAGAATAACTTGTGGGAGATGTACATTGTAGTCAGGCATGGAATCACAAAATGGTGGATAATATCACTGGATTGAGAATAGTATTGGTTATCAGGGGAATGAGGGTGTTGGATTACTAGTCAGTGGTTAGTGTAAACAGTGGTTGGAACTGGAGTGTTTGGTGATTTAGGGGAGGTTGCTTTGGGAGAGGATTGTAAACCTGGGTGCTCAGAAGGTTGCACTTAAAGAAGTTTCAAGGGGGTACTACCATGAAGGGGACCAGTCTGTGATGGAATCCCAACATCATCTTGGGACTTGATCAGAAATGCATTCTTTATGTTCATCTGATGCGTACTTCATAAACCTGATCTAACATGAGTCATCTTTGAATAGTGCAAGCTATGCATGCACATTTAAAAGTTATAGAAGTAACATCCAGACATATATTGGAAATGATGAATAAACGCTTCCCTGGCATAAATTGGAAATGTTAGAAGCCGCTGTGCTGGCTTGAGTGCAGGATGATACAGTTTTCATAATTTTTTTTTGAAATTAGATCATCCAACACACAAAAGCATGGTGCCAAACAATACAGGTTCTGGTGTGGGATTTTTTAGAACCTCCTGTGAAAGAAGGCCTACCTTCTACCTTCTAATTTGAAAGGCAACTTCTCTGATAGTGCAACACTCTTTCAACAATGGATTGAAGTTGTAGTGTAGATTGTTGTGTTCAAGTTTCTGGATTAGGCTTGCACCTATAACCCGACTCTGAATTGGAAGTTCTATTAACTGAGGAGCAGCTGAAATGGGAAAGCTAGAGATTGGACATGTTTGACTTATAAGTTACTACGTAAAGAAAATTGGAAGACAAAGAAATAATTTTAAAATGGTATGGGAATAGAATGTAATAATCTGAATAACTGACAGCCTCTGTCTGCTGTCTGTAAACCAAGCCACAAAACAGTTTGCAGATGATTAGGTACATATCTGAGTCATTCAGTGGCATTTAAAACTTACCAGCTCAATGCAAAATTGTGCTAACTTACAATCAAGATCACTTAGCATTAGTGAGAGTTTTGCTGACAGGAAAGTAGAGTTGGCATTTAGACTAATAATTTATGGTACTGCATGAAAGTACAGTAATTGCTTTCTGAAGAAGCTGCTCATCTTACTAAATATTGGCAAGCATCTTGAGTCTGTGCAATGAAACCTGAATAAACTATTGCATATAACATGCACGTCTCTTAACCTTTCTTCCTGCTCTTTTGAATGTGCTGATTCATGTTGGATATAGTTCCACAGGACATTTCTAAGCAGACATACTTCAAGTACGAGCTTATAAATTTTGAATAGGAATGTTGCCAAGCTATTGGTCCACAGCAAACATCTCAGGCAAGATCTAACCAGCTGATGAAACTTCATATGTTGCCACTCTCTGGCAGACATCATAAGACAATGATTAAGTCATAGAAGGTGAGGAAACCAAGCTAACTTTACCTTCATTTCTTTTTAAAGAAATCGACGTTAGTTGAGTGATTTTTGCTGCCATACTCTGCTGAGATGTTCAAATCCGCCAAAGGCCCGTGAATCAACCACGTAACTTCCACACTGTATGTTTCAGTAACACGGACAATAAATGAACTTTCAGTGGTTCCCTGTGAAAGGGTGTTTTATCATCAATGGGCTTCTTTTTAAATACTAAGTAGAAAAAAATTGCTTCAGTTTTTATTTTGCATTTCACCTCAACAGTTTAAGAGCAAAATATGTGTTGGGAATTGTGGGGGCGGACTGCTTTGTGATGTGGTTTTGAATCCACTGGGAGTGGGGGCAGGACCAGGAATGAAAATGTTTAAACATTGTTTTGCTGTACAGAAATACGCAGGCAGCTTGAGTCTTCAAACAGTCTGGAATCCTTCCCGAAGCCTGAAACAGCAATGCCCTTACAAACCATACCATTCAAATCCCTTCCCCCAGTCATAGCAAATTCTATTGGGATCTAGTGACTAGAAATTAAATATGAATTAGCAGAAAATCATTGTGTTCTAAATATTAACTTCTTATTTTTATGACATTGTGTCTATCTATAGCTACAGTTTATTTTTGTACTTTTCTTGCCTGTGTCCAATGAAGCTGGAGACTCTCACTAAAATGCCTTTTTTCGAAGTCTCTTACGATCAAGGAAGACTTGCTTTCACTCTATTTTTAAGGAGTGTTAAGATAACTGTATGCAAATTTGTTTAGTGAGGGGTGGCCTTTGTGGAACAGCAACCACGTGGCCTTGACAAAGTGAGGTCTTGGTCCAATGGCAAGAATGTCCAAGACTTTCAAGAGAGCAGGAAGCAACTAGGCTCTCCATTGCACGGACTGTGTACATAACCAAGTCATTGTCATAGAGTTGTATAGCATATAAACAGGTCCATTGGTCCACCAAGTTCATGCTGACCATTTTGTCTATCTAAAGTGATTCCATTTGCCTGCATTGAGAATGTATCCATCCACACTTTGCTTGTTTGAATGGATGTACATTCTCAACCACATTGGATACACTCTGACATCAGTCCCCCAACACAATAGACAGGAGTAGGCTATTCGGCCCTTCAAACCAGCACCGTCATTCACTGTGATCAAGGCTGATCATCCACGATCAGTACCCCGTTCCTGCCTTCTCCCCATATCCCTTGACTCAAACATACATGTTTGCATAAATTCATGAACTTCCCCTCAGTCACCCTCTCTCACTTGGCACATTCATGATCACCTCCCTCCTTCAATCCTTCTACCTTAGTCTCCCTCCCTCCCAGCTTTCCTCTTTCATTCCCTTGCAATTCTCCTGCTATCTGTGGCCCACCCTAGCCTCTTCAGATTCCAACTGCTCCACAAAATTGAGGCTGCCCAGCGATTGCCATTCCTGAGCCATGACAAGCCTAATAACCCTGCTATGTGAGTCTCTTGCCACGACCAGTCGCTGTGCTATCGAGCAGTAACTTGCAATGCTAGAGAGCAGAAATGCTGGAGGAACTCAGCAGCCAGGCAGCATCAATGGAAAAGAGTAAACAGTTGCCGTTTAGGGCCAAGGCCCTTTATCAGGACGGTTTATTCAATTCCATAGATGCTGCCTGGTCTGCTGAGTTGCTCTTCCATTTTGTATGGGTTGCTTTGGATTTCTGGCATCTGCAGATTTTCTCAAGTTGGTCAATCACTATGCTCAATAAACAATCTGAATCTAAACAAGCAGAATCTGAATGACCACTTAGGGGATCACAGAAAATTGGGCAGGGCTGTAATATTTGGTAAATACTTTGTGATTGGCTAAGTAAGATTGAGAACAGGTTCGGCAGCAGGCCCATTTGTCTCAGCAATCACTGGGTTTCAGTCACAGAAATTTGCTCCTAGCGGGTGATGTAGTCAATTCTGTTTACATCTATTCCTAATTTTAGCTTGCATACATTTTTCCATCAGCAATGACAGTGCAATATTTTGGGAGCTAAAACCCTGGCATTTGTTCACCCAGCCAATAGATACTACATAAAAATGTAACACTCCATTCATCAACTAGCCTAGCTGGGATTGGTTAATGTGACACCAATTATAAAAACAGTCTGGGGCTTTCTCTGTTCCGTATCAGAATTCTGCAAAAGTACCAACATAAACAGTAAGTTGTTGGCCAATTTGAAGAATGTTTAATATTTATTATCTGACTAAGTATCAAATATCTCTCCATCCTCCATGTGAAGCAAGACTGTCAAATTCCAGCTTCAGATTTCAACGAGTTTACAGTAAACATAATGAACTCATCACCAGTTTTTCCTATCTAATCATTATCCTGGTAAAATGCTGACACAGGTCATTCCCTTTTCTCATTGCTGCCATCAGGAAGGAGGTACAGGAGCCTGAAGGCACACACTCAACAATTCAGGAACAGCTTCTTCCCCTCTGCCATCTGACTTCTGAAAGAACATTGAACCCATGAGCACAACTTTACAACTTTTTAAAATTCTATTCTTGCACTACTTGTTTAATGTAACTATTGAACACACACACACACACACGCACACTTTATTTCACAGTTTTTTTCTCTATTATTATGTATTGCATTATACTGGTGCCACAAAGTCAATAAATTTCACAACATATTGCATTCTGGAGTAATGATGTTTGATCATGGGGATCCCAGAGAGAAAGAGAACACCATAAATGTCAGGATGCTTTTCAGAGATAATCTTTCAAAAATATTGCTAAGAAATAAGGCATAGTATAAATGTGTTTAATATAAATGAATTACCACTCCTATCTAAGATAAGGCAGCAGGTTCTGATGAATTTGTAATAGAACAAATTATCGCCCTTGAGGATTATGGAATTGAAAAACTTACTGATTTAATCAGTGACATTTATGAGACTGGAATATTACCAGAAGAGATGAAAAAAATCAGTATTTATCATTCTTCCTGGAGCAATAGAATGTGAATTACATAGGACCATAAGTTTAATGAGTCATATCACCAAGATACTTCTAAGAATTTTGATGACAAGAGCTAAAAGTAAGGTACAAGCTGAAATAGGTAAAGAACAATGTGGTTTTGTGAAAGACAAAGGTTCAAGAAATGCAATATTGATGTTAAGGATACTATCAGAACGAGCTATTCAAATGCAAATGGTTTGTTTGTTTTATTGACTACACAAAAGCATTTGATAAAGTGAAGCACAATAAGTTATTTGAAATATTACAGAAAACTCTAGATCTAGATTCGAAAGACCTCCACCTAATCAGAAATCTGTACTGGGAACAAACTGCTGCTGTAAGAATAAATGGAGAAGTGAGTCAGTTTACGAAAATCAAGAGAGGCATTAGACAAGGGTGTGTTTTCACCCCTGATTTGTTTAATGTGTACAGTGAAACAATATTACAAAAATAAGAGACATCTTGGGAATCAAAGTTGGCGGTGAAAACATCAATAATTTAAGATATGCAGATGACACTGTGTTAATTGCAAGTACGGAGGAAGAACTACAAAACTTAATTGATATAGTTGTTGAAGAAAGTGCAAAGATGGGTCTACCTATCAATCGCAAAAAGACTGAATGTATGGTGATATCCAAAAAGGAGAATCCTATCTGCAGGCTGAGAATAAGCGGGGAAGACATAAAACAAGTACAGAACTTTTGCTACTTAGGAAGCTGGATGACATCAGATGGCAGGTGCGACATGGACATCAAAAGAAGAATAGGGATGGCAAAAGACACCTGTACGATAATGAAGAGTATACTGACCAATAGTAAACTAGGCATGACAACCCGCTCAGAATACTGAAATGTTACGTTTATCCAGTTATGTTATATGGCTCAGAATGTTGGACAATATCTAGGAACATGAGGAAACGAATTGAAGCAGCAGAGATGTGGTTTTTGAGGAGGATGCAAAGAATATCATGGACGAAACGAATATCTAATGAAGATGTCATGAACAGAGCAAACACAAAAAGAGAACTAATGTATGAGATCATGAAAAGGCAACGTAACTTCATTAGACATGTGATTAGGAAAGATGAGTTAGAATGCATGGTAATTATGGGAAAGATTGAAGGGAAAAAAGCAAGAGGAAGACAAAGACAGATGATGATGGAGACAGCAGCCAGAGAATTGGAAGTGAATACCAGTGAATTGATCCAGTTGACCCGAAACAGGAGTGTGTGGGCTACGCCAGTCAAAGCTCAAACTGGGCACGGCACCTGATGATGATGATGATCTAAGATTTAAACAAAGAAATTTTATATGAACAAGTGAAGCATTATAGATGTAATACTACAATAACAGGTTAATCACAAGCACAATAATATTTACAAACTTCAGGTCTGACTGGCTAATGGTCTAGAATGTATTAAGATGTGAGATGCATTTATAGTTATGAGGTTCTATCCTTAGGATATTGTATAAGTCTGTAATACCTTTGACTGAGAAATCAGGCTAATCTTTCTTCATGTTCATGTCATGACATAGGTAATCATGGTTTTTCCATGACTTTGATTGTTGGTTGCAATTATTTCTACAGAGGTGGTTTGCCATTGCCTTCTTGCGGGCAGTGTCCTTACGTGACTGATGACCCCAGCCATTATTAATACTCTTCAGAGATTGTCTGGGATCAGTGGTCACACAACCAGGACTTGTGATATGCACCAGCCACTCGTACAACCATCTACCACCTGCTCCCAGGGCTTCACATGACTCTGATTGGGAAGGGGGGGCTAAGCAGGTGCTACATCTTGCGCAAGGCTGACCTGCAGGCTAGTGGAGGGAAGGAGCACCTTATACCCCCTTTGGTAGAGATGTATCTCCACCCCGCCACCCAAATCAGGCTATCATTTCTCCAAATAGCTCAAGGTTAAGCTCTGTTATAGTTTTGAATATACAGACCACAACTCCAGTTTGTTTTGATCTTTTTATTGTGGCATCTTCCCCCTTCCTTTTCAGACCTGAAAAAGGGCCTGCTGAGTTCCTCCAGCATTTTGTAGGTGTTGCTTTGGATTTCCAGCATCTACAGACTTTCTTGTGTTTCTGTTCTGAAGTGGTTAGGGTGTAACAGGAGAAACAGAAATTGGCATAGTATTTCACAATAAGTAAGGGGAAAACAATATTAGCCATAATTTCAAACAAGAGAAATCTGCAAGTGCTGGAAATCCAAGCAACACATGCAAAATGCTGGAGGAACCCAGCAGGCCAGGCAGCATCTATGGAAAAGAATTAACAGTCGACATTTCAGGCCGAGACCCTTCATCAAGACTGGAATAAATGTTTTTCCTTATTATTCAAAAACAATCCAATGTGCATTCCAAGATACTTCACAGAAGCATTGTCATACAAAAAGAATGCTTTAGGAGAGGTCACCAAAAGCTTACTCATGGAAATGGGTTTTACGGTAAAATCAAAATATTGCAGTTGCTAGGAATATTAAATTATATGAGGAGAGGAGCGGAGTTAACGACATTATTGAACATGTCCGATATAAGCTGTTGGTCTAGCCCTGTTTTGTTTTTTTTCTTGGGGTTTATTTTTCTTTTTTTTCTTTTGGGGTTTTTTTTTGTTTATATATTTTTTTTCTTTTTATTTCTTTTTTAATGTTTAATCTCATTATGAGTTTGGAAGTCTTTTATATCTATGTTACTTAAAATTCATTTTATATATGTTGATGAACATTTTTCCAATCTCTTTGTACCAACTTTGTTATTGAGTTTGTAATTTTGAAAAATTAATAAAAAGATTTAAAAAGAAAGGAATATTAAATGAAACAGAAATTGCTGAAAATTCTCAGCAAGCCAGAAGGTAGCGGGGGGAGCGGGAGAGAGAGAGAGAGAGAAAATGAAAATGAAAATGCTTTTTGGCCATTTAACTCTTGCTGTAGGCTTCTTATTAAAAGGTGGTCAATTTGAAGTGTCATCTTTGGTTTCCTTGTTCCACAGATGTTAATGGAGGAATTTCCAAAGCCTAGGACCAGGCAGCAGATCACCGTTCAGACTGGCATATTTAGAAGCATCTCCAGGATGAAACTGATTGTTCAAAATTCCCTGTGGATGAAAATGATCTGTTGATACTCCCCATTGACAAGCAGATGCTTCATCGCTCTCTCTCTGGATGAAGAAGATGCATTGTAACTCCACAAAATTTAATTGTGTTTTAGTTGTCATGATTTAGTTGTTTTCAGTCATCCGTGTTTTCCAGAGGGGATTTCAGTTTTCAAACTGCAATTCTCTGCAGCCTGCTCTGTTTTTATAGTATGGTGCCAACTTCCCTAAACAACACATAATACGAAAAATACCACATCAAACCACCTACTCATTGAAGGAGAGAGAAAAATTGGCTGCAAAAAGGTGGAAATCCCAGCTCTGGTGCCTCTTTCAATACTCAGTACTACAGTGTGTAATTTTACTACAAGCTCTACTATGATTCTAATATTCTGATAGAAAAACAGAAATGCTGGAATTATTAGCAAGCCAAGCCGAAGCTGTGGAGAAAGAAACATACTTAATGTTTCAGATTAATGACGTTGCATTAGTGCTAGGATCTTACTTGGTTTCTGTCTCATCAATGACACTCTCTTTGATCTTGCCAACCCTCTCTCCCAGAAACTTAAAACGTGTTCAGTTTCAAACTTTTTCCAGTAAGGTCATCAATTTAGAAGCCTCCTTAAAGAATGCAGCATTCCCACTGAATCTCTTAGGCTACTCCCTAGGATGACTTGCTCCTGTCTCGAGACTGAGGTTAATGTGCAAATCCAGACGCTTCAACATATGGGGATAGTCATTTGTGACGTGGCCTGTTCTTTCTGCCACCTGAAGCATGATCTGAAAGTTCTCAGTTCCACTATGAATACTCATTCTCCACTTTGAGCAATAATGGACCAGAGATTCCCAGAAGGTAAAGGGTTGTTATATTTCTTCAAGGAGGCTATATAATTCTTTGCATAAGGTTATTTATCATAAATTACCTTTGCTGCACTGAGGCTAAGTCTGTGGCATTGGGCCTGCTCCAGGCTTTGTGTCTATGGACTCATTTTTGCTCTGAATGCAACTTTGCTTGTTTTTATTGTTGCACAATTTGTTTTTTTCTCTCTCTGCACATTGGGTGTTTGTTGGATTTTTTTAAATGGGTTCTTTTGGGTTTCTTGTTTTGTGGCTGCCTGTTAGGAGACGAATCTCAAGGTTGTATAATTTATACATACTTTGATAATAAATGTACTTTAAGCTTTATTGCTAATAATAAACTCACACTAATGCAGAATGAGTTCTGTTTTGAAGCACAAGAGACTTCAGATGCTGGAATGTGGAGTAACAAATAATTTGCTGCAAAAGCTCAGCAAATCAATTTAGACCTGAAATGTAAACAATTCCCTCCCCAACCCCCTGCAGATGTTCCTCCTTCAGATTGTTTATATCTTAAATTCCATTAGATGTCTTTATGCCCATTTAATTAATCCATTGTTGCAGCCAAGAGCTTTTATCTTAACCATACTGCCAACATTTTTAAAATCACCAGCAAACTTCTTTAGTTTCCTCATTATTTAAGTCCAAATGTTTTGAGCTCTTTTGCTGGTCTTTTTCATTATTAATTATACAGCTGTTCATGGAATCTTTTCACATTATCTACTTAATTGTCCAACATCATTCTTGAAGCAGGACTGCAGACGCTGTATTTGAACCAATGTAATCTTACTTAACTGTCTATTACAGGCCGCTTTCACTATTCAACATATTTGTAGTCCAAAGTGGTAGCTTCTTTTAGTCGACACCTCATTCATAGGTTGTTTCTGGCATGTTCTTCTATATTCTGCATTAAATATGGATTGGCAATAACTACAGACCAAAGGATGCCTCTGGCCATGGTAAAATATAATTCTGCTATTAATGACCTCCAGCAGCTGATTAATGCTCCGTTTTGAGCTGACTCTGCAGACCTGTTTCCACCAAGTTTGAGTAGCCATTTTGGAATTAATCTGCGGAGCTACACACAACTTGATATGACTTAAATGCTGCATTTTTTCAAAAAGGAGATTACTGAACATCAATCAGGAATCTGGGTCTTAATTTATTTCCCCCTTTTACCCAAATACTGTGTAGCACTAGAAATGGTGTGCTTGTGGATAAATAATAGCTACGTCCTTTCACATTTTATGATTATTGTCTGGTTAAGTGACATTCCAATCATTTTTACCAGGATGATAACATTAATTAGGAACTGTTTATCAACAGCTTGTAAGTAGTTACTTGTTCAAAAGCAGTGAAAGGAATGGATTTTACATCATTGTGTTTGATAGGTTTACACTCATTATGTCACAAAATGTATGCCAGAGAATGTAAACATGTCAACAAATGCTGCCATTGTGTTCTATTGGCTGTTTGGTCAATCACAATCTTAAACTGATGCTGTTGTTGCCAGTATACCTCTATAACAGCTGCTTAGCTAAGAGTTGGTAGACTAGAGTTTAAATGTTCTGTGAATTTTTATGAGCTACATGATTTTAAGCTTAAATTCAACAGAGTTGCACAATATGAAATTAAATGCCTGGCTTCACCACATGATGAACCTCTGCATGGGCATGCAATGCCTGTATAATGTCGCTGCTGTGAGATTGGAATGTGAATATGTGCTGTAGAAATCTTGTTGGTGTCAACAAGAAAAGCTGGTGGTGTGCTGGGGAATTAGAAAACTTCTAACATGGTACCATTGTTTAAAATAGAATTGGAATTGGTACAATGTAAATCATGTTTTGCATACTGTTCATATGGATCAGATCATTAGATGGTACACTGAGGAAGAACAAGGTAAAACAATAACAGAACCCAGAATAAAGAGTAGCAGTTACAGAATAAGTGCAGTGCATGTAGGCAATAAAGTACAAGATCACAATGAAGAAGATTCAGAAGTCCAGAGTATGTTTTATCGTACCAGGGAACCATTCAATAGTCCTATAACATTGAGGTAGAAGCTGTCCTTGAGCCTGGTGCTTTCAAGTTTTTGTATTTTCTGTATAATAGGAGAGGGAAGAAGAGAGAATTTTGGGATGGGTGTGGTCTTTCATTATGCTGGCTGCTTTACTGAGGCAGTAAGAAATACAGACAGTCAATGGAGGAAGGGTTGGTTTCCATGATGTGCTGTGCAACACTCTGCAGTTTCTAATGGTCATGAGCAAAGCAGCTACCATTCCAAGCCGCAATGCATCCAGCTTGGACGCTTTCAATGGTAGAGTGATAAAAAATTATTAAGGGTCAACAGGGACATGCCAAGTTTCTTCAGAGGCTTTGGCGAGCTTTCTTGTCAATGGTGCCAATGTAGTTGGGCTAGACAATGTTATTGATGATGTTCACTCTTAGGAATTTGAAGCTCCCATCCTTTTCAACCACTGATGAAGACAGGAGCATTTGCTCTACCCCACTTCCTGAAGTAATCCGTATCCAGTTTACAGAAGAGGAGGTGTTTGCTGGCCTGGGGTAAATTATGGCCTGACAAGGTTTTCCCTTGAATCTTGTGGGAGGGTAGCATAGAAATTGCAGGTGCCTTGACAGAGGTATTTAAAATATCATTAACCACAGGTGAGGTGCTGGAACACTGCAGGATAGCTAATGTTGTTTTGTTGTTCAAGAAAGACTAAGAATTAGCCAGAAAATTATAGATCAGTATGCCTGAAGTCATTAGTGGGTAAATTGTTGGAAGTTATTCTCAGGGACAGGATATATACGAATTTGGATAGATAGGACCTGATTAGGGATCATCACCATGGCTTTGTTCATGGTACGTCATGTTTAACCAATCTTATTTTGAGGAAGTTACCAAGAGAGTTGATGAGGAAAGGCAGTGGCTGTTGTCAACATGGATTTTAGCAAGGCCTTTGACAAAGTCCCTCAGGGAGGCTGGTTCAGAAGGTTTGGTAGGCATTCACGATGAAGGAGAAAATTGGATTCAACACTAGCTTAGCAGGGGAAGCCAGAGTGTAGTAGTAGATGGTTGCCTGTCTGACTGGAGACCTGTGACTCGAGGTATGCCACAGGGGTTGGTGTTTGGTACGTTATTATTTGTCATCTATATTAATGATTTGGATGAAAATGTGGTAAATGGGATCAGGAAATTTTCAGATGGCACCAAAATTGGTGGCACAGTGGGCAACGAGGAAGGCTATCAAATCTTCCAGTGGGTTCTGGATCACCTGAAAAAAATGGGCTGAAAAATTGTGATGGAATTTAATGCAGGTAAGTGTGAGGTTTTGCACTTTGGGAGGTCAAACCAGGGTAGGACATACACAATGAATGGTAAGGCACTGAGAAAGGAATGCTGAAGAACAAAGGAATCTGAGAAATAGATCATAATTTCTTCAAAATAGGCCTTAAGTGGACAGGTCAAAAAGAGAACTTTTGGCACACTGGTCTTCATTAATGAAAGTATTGAATACAGGAGTTGGATGTCATGTTGCAGTTTTATAAGACTTACCTACAGGAAAAATATCAATAAGATTTAAAGAGTATAGAGAAAATTTATAAGGATGTTGCTCGGAGTTGAGGACCTTAGTTATAGGGAAATAGGTTAGGGCTTTATTCCCTGGAGTATCAGAGAATGGAGCAGATTTGATAGAGGTTTACAAAATTAGAGGGGTATAGATAGGGTAAATGCAGGCAAGCTTTTTCACTGAGGTTGGGTGAGATAGAATTACAGGTCATAGGTTAAAGATGAAAGGTGGAATATTTAAGGGAAACCTCTTCACTCAGGGTGATGCAAGTGTGGAATGAGCAGTCAGTGGAAGTGGTGGATGTGGGTTTGATTGCAACCTTTAAGAGAAGTTTGGGTAAGTATATGGATGGGTAGGCTATGAAGGGCTATGGTCTAGATGTGAATTGATGGACATAGGCAGAGTAACAGTTCAGCATAACCAGATGGACTGAAGGGTCTGTTTCTGTGCTGTAGTGCTTTATCAATAATTCTGAGTCAGTGGCCAACTCTTCTGTTTTGCTGACATTGAAGGAAAGTTTGTTGTTGGCCACTTCTTCAAGCACCTCTGCTCCACCCACCAAAAGCTGAACCTCCTGGTGCCCAGACATTTTAATTCCAACTCCTATTCCTGTTCTGACATGTCGGTCCTTGGCCTCCTCTAGGGCCATGATGAGGTCACTCTCAGGGTGGCAGGGGGGAGCAACACCTTATATTCCATCTGGGTAGTCTCCTACCTGATGGCATGAGTATGATTTCTCCTTCCCTCCCTCTTCTCTTCTTCTATTCTCCACTCAGATCTCTTACTTCTTCTCACCTGCCTATCACCCCCCCCATGTTGCTCCTCCTCCCTCCCTTTCTCCTATGGCCCAATCTCCTAACAGATTCCTTCTTCTCTATCCCTTTACCTTTCCCACCCACCTGGCTTTGCCTATCACCTTCTAGATATCCTCCTTCCCTTCGTCTCACCCCCCCCACCTTTTTGTTCTGGCGTCTTCCCCCTTCCTTTCCAGTCCTGGGGGAGGGTCTTGGCTACAAGGTCGACTGCTCGTTCACTTCCGTGAATGCTGCTTGAACCTGCTGAGTTCCTCCTACCTGTTGTGTATATTGCTTTGGATTTCCAGCACCTGCAGAACTTCTTGTATTACTAATAAGTCCAGTTCAGGTTGGCGCACTGCGGGAAGAATAGAATCAAAGAATGTGCAGAAGTTGTTTACAAGAATTTTGATTGGGTTGAAGAATTGTCATTGTGAGGAACAACTGAGATTGTGGTGGTTTTATTTTGGACAAAGATGTCTGAGTGAAGATTAAATATTGATGTACAAAATCATGAGAAGCCGAAGCAGAGCTAACAGAAGATTTGTTTTCTTAATGGAAGGATTGAATACCTAGGAGAGTTGGCTTCAAATGGAAGGCTTATTAGGAAATTGAAAATGAGTGGTAGGAGACAGAAACTCTCAGCTCATTCAAAGCATATCTGGACCAGCACTTAGCTTGCTCGGGTTGAATAGATCTGGGATAAAATGGAAAATGATCGTAAAGGCTTAGGTTATGCTTAATGCTTAAAGATTATTGTCCTGAAACACTAACTCTTTCTTTATCTGTGAATGTTTTGTCATTTTTAATTTTTTTTTCTCGCATTTAAGCATCTACAATGTTTTGCTTTGGGATTGAGTTGTGCAGTGAAATGAATTAGTTCAGATTTTGGCTGTCATTGATATGAAGGCATGTGTGTTATATATTAAAAATATCACCCAATTTATTGGTAAGTACAAAAGATTCTGTGGAAATCTTGAACAACATATGGAAAATGCTGGAGGAACTCAGTAAGCTAGGCAAAATCTATGGAGGGGAATAATCAAAAACAACAGGAATTCTGCAGATGCTGGAAATTCAAGCAACATACATCAAAGTTGCTGGTGAACGCAGCAGGCCAAGCAGCATCTCTAGGAAGAGGTGCAGTCGACGTTTCAGGCCGAGACCCTTCGTCAGGACTAACTGAAGGAAGAGTGAGTAAGGGATTTGAAAGCTGGAGGGGGAGGGGGAGATGCAAAATGATAGGAGAAGACAGGAGGGGGAGGGATAGAGCCGAGAGCTGGACAGCTGATAGGCAAAAGGGGATACGAGAGGATCATGGGACAGGAGGTCCGGGAAGAAAGACAAGGGGGGGGGTGACCCAGAGGATGGGCAAGAGGTATATTCAGAGGGACAGAGGGAGAAAAAGGAGAGTGAGAGAAAGAATGTGTGCATAAAAATGAGTAACAGATGGGGTACGAGGGGGAGGTGGGGCCTTAGCGGAAGTTAGAGAAGTCAATGTTCATGCCATCAGGTTGAAGGCTACCCAGACGGAATATAAGGTGTTGTTCCTCCAACCTGAGTGTGGCTTCATCTTTACAGTAGAGGAGGCCGTGGATAGACATGTCAGAATGGGAATGGGATGTGGAATTAAAATGTGTGGCCACTGGGAGATCCTGCTTTCTCTGGCGGACAGAGCGTAGATGTTCAGCAAAGCGGTCTCCCAGTCTGCGTCGGGTCTCACCAATATATAAAAGGCCACATCGGGAGCACCGGACGCAGTATATCACCCCAGTCGACTCACAGGTGAAGTGATGCCTCACCTGGAGGGGAATAATCAGTTGACTCACACCTCTTCTCCTCACCGCCCATCGCCTCACTCAGGTTTCCCTCCTCCTTCCCTGTCTTCATTGGTCCACTGTCCTCTCCTAATAGAATCCTCCTCCTTCATCCCTTTACCCCTTTCAGCTATCCCCTGCTATTTTCTTACTTCATCCCACCTCCCCCTCACCTGGTCTCACCTATCACCTGCCAGCTTGTACTTCTCCCACCCCCACCTTCTTATTTTGACTTCTGCCCCCCCTTCTTTTCTGGTCTTGACGAAGGATCTTAGCCCGAAGCATCCACTCTTTATTCCCCTCCACAGATGCTGCCTAACTTGTAGAGTTCTTCCACCATTTTGTGTGTGTTACTCAATTTACTAATTCTGCTATCATCTTCTTTTGGCTGTTGCATTGCAAAGCTCTAGAATGCTTTACCCAAACCGCTTTTTCTTTCCTTCAAAACATAACAAATCTTTTTATCTATCATCTGCCAATAATGTGGCATGCTGCCCTCTATTAATTGACCTGATACCTTCTGTTATATAGTTTGGTGCCTACAGTTGGCATCTTGGATTTTTTAAAATTACAGATACATTATGAATGGAAATTGTTCAAATCTGAGTAGCTGCAATATTTGCTGAGTTTCTAACATGCCATCATCGGAAAGCTTCCACGTCATTGTTATACAGCACAGGAACAGGCCCTTCGGCCCACCACGTCCATGCCGGCATTCAAGTACCCATCTCTATCATGCTTATGTATTCCTTCATACCGAATAGAAAAGGTAAGTAGCTGATCTTGTCAAGACAACTCTTATCTCTTTTCCGCATGAAGGTGATCCTTATTACGACTAAAGCAAGTCAGAAACTGCCTATAGCTTCATTTCGCGCAATCCTTCTCCTGCCGGCCAGCATTGGTTGGGCAAGCTGTCGCTCAAATCCTGCGCCAAAAGCACTGCGGCACCGGTCGCTATCCGGGGGCCGCATCTGACGGATGCCAGCGAGCGCGGCGGACGTATTCCATTCGTCAGCAGCGCTGTCGCTCAAGTGGGCCGTCTTCCTACTGGGCAGCGTCCGGGCTGGCGCGGGACGTTGTCGGCAGGGCGGGGTTGGGCCGCTGAGCTGACGGCTGATGCGCGAGCTCCAGTGTGTGAGCCTGAGCTAGCGCGAGGCGGGCGGTGCGAGGGACGCCGAGCAGCGGAAGGCTTGAATTTTAGTTTTCTTGAAATAAAAATACACGATTCATAAGCAAAATTCGCTGTTTTCACACCGCCTAATCCCACAGGGAGAGAGGGCATTGGAAAATCGCGTGGATCGCGGAGGTAAGAGGTAAAAATTAATGTTTAAGTTTTCGGTCAGTTGAGGAGTAGTCGGAAAAGGGAGTGAAACCAGGAAAAGAATCAGACACCGGCTGGGCCGGCGCGCTCGCCACAGGCAACTTTCTGACTTGTATTTCATCTAAACGTTTCTAAAAGCGGAAGTTTGAACGACAGGCTTCTTCTATTGAGTCATCACCATATTGAGAATTGCATTTTAAAATCTGCCAGCTATTCGATTTTATTTTTTTTAAATTTTGAACTCCTGTGTTAAAGTACCCAGTACCAATATCTTTGGGTTATTAACTTGTGAAAGTCAGATGGTACGACAGGTAGTATGGAAACTACCTTCAGTGTTAGAGTTCGCAGATATGGGCTTGGCTTCCGTCTCCCCGGCTGCACGAGCTTCCTGTCCTTTTTTTTTCCTTTTTTTTGAATGATTTCATCCATGTCCAAATTCCCTTTCTTTTGGTATGCTTTTCTAAGACTGCAGTCTTCAAGTTTGATTGCATCCTCGGAATGTGGAGAGCGGCTCAAATGGCAGTCTGCGTTTACTTAATGTAATAAAAAAACATTTAATATCCTTCGTACTTACAAAGCTGAACTAAAATAGTTTTGGTGTCGTTTTGATTTGGTACAATCGTTTCAATAGAGATTTTTTTTAAAAGGAGGAATTGAAATATCCTTATTCTGCCATTCGGTCGCTATCTTATGCCCCTCCCCCACCCCACTCCTCTGTGCCCTTCCCATCATATATTTTTTTAAAAAGGTGTTCAGAATTCTATGAATGGCATATGAGTCTCTTAACCTTGGGCAATGTTAAAATCATGAAATAAGTATTTTCTGTTGCAGTTTATAGTAGAACATCTAAAAGCGAATGGACGACGAAAGTACAACTGATAATTTTATATAATTAGGTAAAGGACAGAGTTGCCTTATAAAGATCATACTGAAAGCATCCTAGCGTGCTTATTGAATACGGTTGGTAACTTTGTCTGTTCTTCAATACTAGTTCATTTGTAGTTTGCCCTCCAAATTGATAGGTGATTTGGTGGCGAAGATCGTGTAAATTGTAAAATCTTTTCATTAGAGTTCTACAGGCAGATTTTTTTTATTCTAACTTGTTAAAATGGCATGTGAACTGTTTGCTGTGCTTTACCCTCTCAAGATTTTTTTTACTGCATGCAATATAGCCCCACCCAGTTTTAAGTAGAAGATAGTGCAGTACGACGAAGTGTGTGACTCATGGCGAAGTGCACTGATAACTTGCAAAGCTTTCTGTTAGCTGGCTAGTTATATTTTCTAGAATTTTTAAACGTTACCACTTGAAACTCTGGTAACAACTTATCTGTCTGGTGAAGCATGTATTTTTTACAAAAACCAAGGATATTGGAGAGCATGCCTGGTATTATGATTCAGGCACTGTTAGTACAATAAAGAAACACTAAGAGTCAGTTGCCTCATCCTTTCAGATATTAAAAAAATGAATTAAAGCATTCCAAAATTTGGGTATTTATTCTAATTTGCATAATTCTCACCACTGTGCTTGTCCTTGCTGAACTACATTGGCACTTGTTTTCAAATTCCACTGTGACTTCATCCCTCCTCATTATTTTGACCTATATAACCCTTGGATGCCTTTGGTGTTCTCAATGTCTAACCCCTTGTTTGTATGTTTTGTCACCTTTTGTCACTCCGTTGGTTGTGCCTGGGCTTAGGCTCTGGAATTCCATTGCTATATCTCAACCATCTTTGTTTTAAGGTTTGTCTGAAGTTCTAATTGTATGCCAAACTTTGATCCTGTGATGCTCTGTATGATATTGTTAGTGTAAAGTGTCACAAGGGCAATGTCAGCAGAGGTCCTGATGAAGGGTCTTGGCTCAAAATGTTGACTACTCTTTTTCCATAGATGCTGCCTAGCTTGCAGAGTCCCTCCAGCATTTTGTGTATGTTGCTTGTCATCAGTATGATGCCTTTGTGGAGAATTGGAGTAGGTGAGCTTGCAACGCCATCCAGAAAGGTTGCGGTTGATCCTGTATCTCAGACACAGGCATGAGATTCTGCAGATGCTGGAAATCTGGAGTAATATGCACAGAAGACTGGAGGAACTTAGGAGGTCAGGCAGCATCAGTGGAGGGAAATGAACAGTCAAATATTTTGGGCTGATGGACTGAAAAGGAAGGGAGCCAAAAGCCAGAATAAAAAGGGGGAGGGAGGGGGTGGAGGGGATGATGAAATGGGGAATGTTGTGAGAAGCTAGGAGGTGATGGGTGAAACAGGCAGAGAGCTGAGGAAGGAATCTGAAAGAGGACAGTAGGCTGGGGTGGGGGTGAAGGTAAAGAGGTGGGGAACCACCTACCTTTTCTCTCACCTGGACTTGCCTACCAGTTTTTGCTCCTCACCCACCTTTTTATTCTAGCTACAGCCCCTTTCCTTTCCAGTTCTGATGAAACATCAATTGTTCATTTTCCTCCATAGACTCTGCCTGACCTGCTGAGTTCTTCCAGCATTATTTTTGTGTGTTATTCCTGTATCTCAAGTTCACTTTCCTACCTGATCCATGTATCTTTTGATTTTTCACATCACACACTGAGAACGAAAGTTGTGATTTGTGTGAAGGAAATATTTGTAATAGCATATGAAATTGACAAGCAACAATATTAATATGTACTGTATGTATGTAGTACATACTCCTTATTCAGTGCTTTGTGTGACTTACAAGTTCTTGGGGGAATAAGGTGTGGCAGGGTGCTCAGGAATGTAGACCAGTGTTTTGACTTGTTGCTGCCACTGATTCCATATGATATGTGCACTGGCTTGTGTTGTTTCATTGTGGAAAAGTGCAACACTGGCTGAAATTTTTGATCCTCTAGATTTGTGTTAATGTTATTGATGAATATTGTATTATTTCATAGTATGACAAAATATTGTCATATTTGAAATGTCAAAATTATTTAAAAAAAACAAAAGAAGCAAATGAATTCCTCTCTTCACCACGTATAGAAAGCAAGAATTGTTGGTCTGGTTTTTATTGGTTCCCAGTAGCATTTTTGTGGCTTTCCCAAGTGGTGTGAATCCAATTTCACATAGTTGTATTTTCATGCATCGTATTGGGAGAATCATGTGCAAAAGGGGTTTCAGGGCTTAAAAACCTTTTAATAAAGAAGAATGCTGGTGGTCTCAGATTTGGCTGAAGTTATTTTGTAATGTTAGATGGATCTGCATTTTCTGACTAAAATGGATCATGACTATTTCTTGGATAGGAAAGGCTGCACATGTATCGGTATCAAGGTCCGAATGGTAATGATAACTGGAACTCTTGATAAAACTTTAATGTAGTTTGTCTGGTGGAGGCACTGAAAGTGAAGGTACTTTCAAAGGTATGGTTGACCAAAGATCCTTTCAATGAAAGGATTAAATGTAATGAATTACAAGCAGAAATAATAGAACTGAAATACCAAAAATTGTCAAAACAATAATATATCTGCGGCAATATACACATCTGAAACATAGTGGAGGAACTCGTCACAGTGATTATTGGAGAGGTTCAAGATTTACTGAGTACCTAGAAATGACCGTATAAAGATCAGGATTGGCAATTAAGTTTTGCAATTAGCAAGAATGAAGAGGAATGGATGGCTGCATTAACAAGAAATAACAATGGGAGTTTAAAAATGCAACATTTAAGGTAGAGACAGACTACTTCAAAATATGAAATAAAGACTAAATAATTACAGGACAATTTTCTATTAATAAACAGGCAAGATAGAGTGAACAAGAGGCAAGCAGTGGTTATTCCTGCAAGTATAGACAGTGTGCAAAGTTGAATGCTAATACAACTAATATGGATTGAAGGGCTGCGGCCCAGAATGATGCTGCCTGACCTACAGATTTTTGTCTGTATTGATCCAAATTTCAAACATCTGCAGTCTCTCTTCTGTCAGGTTACAGGAGGGAGTTTATATCCTGAGATTGTGGAATTTGATATGTGAAGTGATTACTAAAGAGAGAGTTTAAGGAGCGATTGATAAGTATTTACGACAGGAATTGATTAACTAGAGGCAGCTTAATGATTTATTGCGGTCCAATGGCAGAATACTGGGTAAATTCTCTAGTATTTGTAAATACCAAAAGCTTAAATGTTTATTGGATAATCACATTGAGGCATCCTTATAATGATTGAGGTCAATGGGTGGGGATTGGAGGAAACATACCAAAGAACTAAATTGTACTGACACACAACATGATTGCAGTCATCAGAAAGGATAGTTTTTGTAATCACTTGATTAAGTCTGCTAGTTTGATATTAGCTAGTTCATAGCCATTCCATTGTAAAAAGATCAGGAGTGTGGCCATTTGCTGTTTATTCTAATACCATTTATAACTCTGATTCACTAGCACCCGGATAATAACCAGATACAGGCTTTGATAAGTAGTTGGTAACATTTATAGAGCTGGTGCCAGATTATCATAATTTCTTGGCTGTCAGTCTCTTGTCTACTGTACAAAAAAAAATCTTGGGGTAAATAATGGTTTGGTTATCTCAGCTATAAGTTGATAATGAGTAGTGGCTTCATGCGTTGGAGAATGGATATACTTCAGAACTAAAGTTTGCAATCATACTAGTGTTCAAGCAGAGCAGAATGATCTGTCTCAACAACTATTGACTGGTAGCACTCACATCTATCATTATAAAATGCTTGGAGGTTTGGTATGTCTACAATTAACTCCTGCCTGAGCAAGAACCTGGACTTCCTGCAATTCACCTCTGTAGCTTTCTCTGCAAGTGGATCCTGTACTTCTTCATATGGAGACCATGTCAGTACAGATTGATAACATCTCTTTGTTGACAATCAACACAGGCACATCTCAAGGATGTACACTTAGCCCACTGGTCTGCTCTCTCTACACATGACTGTGATGAAGCACAGTTTAAGAAGCCATTTATAAATTTGCAGAGTTGAGCATGAACCATTGTTCATATAATGTCAGATGGCAACAAAGAGTGAGATAAATCAGCTAGATGAGTGGTGTGAAACAACAACTTTCTACTCAGTGTCAGCAAGACCAAGGGTTTGATTGTGGACTTCAGGAAAGAGAAGTTATAATTTGTTGAGAAATGAGCGGTGAAAGATGTAAGCATTTTATGTTTCTCATTTCAGGGTATCTGTCCTGAGATATATCTATGTTGATTTGTCAACAAAAAATGTTATTACCAATCTGTACTGACTATGGTCTCCTTATGGGGAAGCCCAACACATTGATACAATTATGAAAAGGACATGTCAGCAGATTTAAAGAGTTTGAGAAGATTTGGTATGTCACCAAAGAGTCTTGCAAATTTCTGTGGATGTACAGTGGAGAGCATTCTGACTGGTAGCCTCACAGGCTGGTATGAAGATTCCAATGCACAGGATCATATGAATCTGCAGAGAGTTGTAGATTTAGTCAGCTTCATCATGGAAGTCTATGAACACTATCTTATTATTCCTTTTGCATTATTTTGTAAAGTGTAGCAATTTTGTTTTTGCATTGAAGTACTACCACAAAACAACAGATTTCACATCATATAAGACTGATAATAAACTTGATTCTGATTCAAGGCAAAAGTCAGTAGGTTGTGGAGTCCTCTCAGTCGGTAAGTGCAGTACCACAAATCAGTAATTTCAATAGATCAGAATTGGGCACTTTGTTTGATAAAATAGTATCAGAAATACTCTTGATGAACAGTCTCATCCTAAAATCTTAACTGTTTATTCCATGTATAGATGCTGTTCAACTTGCTGAGTTTCTCTAGCGCAGGGGTTCCCAACATGGGGCCCATGGATACCTTGCTTAATGGTATTGGTCCATGGCATAAAAATGGTTGGGAACCCCTGCAGCATTATGATTATGTTCTAGATTTCCAGCATCTGCAGAATCCCTTGTATCTATGCTCCATTTTTTCCTACTTTGGTTGTCAAAATGTTCTCAATATTCCAGTTAATTACTTTGCCATTAACACCCACTTTTCTAGTGGAATTACACTCAGTGGTCACCTTATTAGGTACACCTGTACACCTCATTAATGCAAATATCAAATCAGCCATTCATTTGGCAGCAACTCAATGCATAAAAGCATGCAGACATGATCAAGAGATTCAGACCAACAGAATGGGGAAGAAATGTGATCCCAAGTGACTTTGACCATTGAATGATTGTTGGTGCTAGATGGGGTGGTTTAAGTATCTCAAACTGTTGATCTCCTGGGATTTTCATGCACAACAGTTTTGAATTTACAAAGAACAGTGCAAAAAAAGAAAACAGTGAGCAGCATTTCTGTGGGTGAAAATGCTTTGTTAATGAGAGGTCAGAGGAAAATTGCCAGACGGGTTCAAGCTGACAGGATTGTGACAATTCAAAACCATGTGTTACAACTGTGTTACGCAGAAGAGCATATCTGAACACAATACTTCAAATCTTGAAGTGCATGGGTTACAGCAGCTGAAGAACATGAATGTATACTCAGTGGCCACTTCAGGTACTGGAGATGCCTAATAAATTGAGCACTGAGTACGTGTCCCTATGGAATACCTATTTGTTCAGGAGACAACTATAAATATTGGAATCTGGAACAGCAAGTAATGCACTGGAGGAACTCAGTGGATTGTGCAGCATTTGTGGGATTTTGAACTGAAACATTGACTTTTTCTTTCCTCTCACAGGTGGTGTGTGACCAGCTGAACATCTCCAGATCATTGAAATAATTTTTAATGACTAACTTAATCCCAATTCCAATCTATTTTAACCAACTGATCTCTCATCCTTGCAGTAATCTTCACTACTGGAACCAACACAGAGTTTGAGGTTATAACTTGGTCATGCTGAACTGAGGGGTCAGATACACTTTGTATCTGACTCTCAATTTCATGTCTGTCATGGCTAGTGTGTATATATAGCATGATCCACATTCCTTTTTAGCCATCACCCTGTTATTTACATGACCATTTGTTTCATTGTGGCTGACAAATTATCTTGTCAACAGTTGTTAACTGAATTGGTAGCAGGAATGTTATAGTCAGCCCTCCTTACCCGTGGGGGATTGGTTCCGGGACCCCCCGCCGCGGATACCAAAAAACGCGGATGCTCAAGTCCATTATATGATTATGAAGACACGTAGTCCTCTTTTATTGTCATTTAGTAACGCATGCATTAAGAAATGATACATTATTTCCTCTGGTCTGATATCACAAAACACAAGACAAACCAAGACTGAAAAAACTGACAAAACCACATAATTATAACATATAGTTACAAACAGTGTAACAAATACCATAACTTGATGAAGAAGTCCGTGAGCACAGTAAAGTTCAAAGTCTCTCAAATGTCCCACATCTCACGCAGACGGGAGAAGGAAGAAAAACTCTCCCTGCCATGCCGACCACAATCCGACTCTGAGTCATCCGAAAACTTCGAGCTCTGATCAGCTCTCCGACACCGAGTACTGAGCACCATCTCTGTCCAAACGATTCGACCTCCTTCTCAGTCGCCAAAAGCAGGCAAGACCAGGGATTTTGAGGCCTATCCTCCAAAAGATTCCCGACCACATAGTAACGACAGCAGCGAACGGGCGTTTCAGAAATTTCTCCAGATGTTCCTCTGTGCTTTCACGTCCATTCTCCATCAAATCAGAATTGTCCATGGCCCCTATTTAACAGATATGATATCATTTTTCATCGGAGGGCTGCGCACACGCAGGCGTGCCGCCATCTTGTCCTCCCACCATAAAATGGTGTAGTACTTGCATATAACCTATGCACATCCTCCCATATACTTTAAATCATCTCTAGATTACTTATAATCCCTAATACAATGTAAATCCTATGTAACTAATTGTTATACTGTATTGTTTAGGGAATAATGACAAGAAAAAATGCTCAAACAACGAGTGCTGGAGAGAGAACTTCTGGGTTTTCCCGATCCGCGGTCGGTTGAATCCGCGCATGTGGAACCCGCGGATAAGGAGGGCCGACTGTATATACATTGGGTGTTAATGCTAAGCTGTCATTCATCCCAAGGTTTAGAAGGTAGCTAGACTCCCAGTCACCACCTTTTCAGTGATAACAAAATCTAAATTGGCGCCCAACCTAACAACTGAAATTGTTTACTAGATGTATCTAGATACCTTTACCCCTCTCTGCTCTTATTGTGTGCAGCTCATTAACTGACTAAAATTCTCTGTAATAAAGGTGCATATGTAGGTGTTTGCTTGGGAGTTGATTGATCTCCACTGATCCCCATATGTTATACTACCTGTCCTATTATCTCTATATAAAGCCATTTGTACAAATAATTTTGTTGTTTTTGTTCATTTAAATTTTGCTAGTTTACCTAGGTTATTGTAGTTTTCCTCCCATGTAATTTGCACTACTGTCCAAGTTTAAAGAGCATAAGCACAAGGGTATTCTAACCAAACATCTGTATATTTAGCAATAATTGCTGCTCTGTTTCCTTGCTCTGTAGATCCCCATTGTTCTACTTTAGTGTCAAATTTTAGAAAGTTAGAAATTGGTGCAGCAGTTCATTTAATAGCTCTAGCTATCCATGTTCAATCATGATCTACAGTGCTATCTGTGGAGTTTGCGTGTCCTCTCTGTATCACCACCGAGGTTTCCCTGGGTTTCTGTTTTTTTCCAGATGTGTAGAGTGGTAGGGTAATTGGCTGCTATAAGTGATGTGCAGCTGAGTGGTAGAACCAGGATGAATTAATCAGATGGGGAAGTGGTGAAACCATGTTTGTGAGAAAATAAGGGAATGAGATTGCTATATGAGCTGGTATTAGACTTGGTAGATTAAAATAGCCTGCAGTTATGTTGTAAGAAAATAAAGGTAATGATATCCATAGTCTGACAGGTAAGGACAGTGATTACAAACACAAAGGCATAATTCAAAGCTCTTTAACTGAATGCATATAGCATTTGTAAAAGGTAGATAAATTGATAGTATAAATAGATACATTCAAATAACTTTAACCAAAGTCATGATTGCACAGTAACCAAGGTTAAGTATTTAATATTTCTGGATATTTACAGATAAGTAAAATGGAATAGGAGATGGGCTGGCCCTGATAGTAAAGTGTGGAAGAGATTAGAGTACAGTCTATTTGGGTAAAACAGCAAGGAACAGAAAATGTTGATGGCAGTTGCATAAATGTCCCCCAAATAGTAAGTGAATCAGTATGTGAGTAAATTAGTTGTGTGTAATGAGGTTAACACAATAATAATGTAGACTGAGCGAATCAAATTAGTTGTAATATGGCGGATGAAGTTGTGAAATTTAAACGGAATTCTAGATCGGTATCCAGAGGAATTGATAAAGAGCCAGGCTATTTTAGATCTGTGTAATATGAAAAGGTTAATTGAGGATCTGTAGCTAAAGGGCCTTTAGGGAACAATGATCATAATATGACTGGACTTTATACAAAGATTGAAAACGATTTAGTTCATTCTGAGTAAAGCAAACTGAAGGCTTGTCTATAGCAAGTTGTGATGCATTGAAGGTATGACTGTATGAGCAAAGACTATTGTTCAAATAATTAGCATCTCGTAGATTTAAGAAAATATCAGAACTCAGAAGGTCAATACTTTAATGATAGGGAAAATAAAAATAGGTTTTGGGAAGTATAAAAGGAAATTTTAAGATCTACTATAGTGATATTAAAACAAAAGATTAGCTAAAGTTAATATGGGTCCCTTAAGGAATATGAAAAAAAAAATAACTTGTTGCAGGTGAGGAAGTGGTAGGGAAACCAAATAATTTTTTTTTCTGCTTTCCTGGGAGAAGGTACAGAAAGCATCTTGGCAAAATATTGGAGAACTACAAGTGTGGAGCAAATGAGCTCAAGGCAATAAGCTTTTAGAGGGGAAAAAAATGGTATTGAAAGGTGATTTAAAAAGTGGTATTAAAAGGTAAAAAATCCCCACAGTCTATGTCCAAGAAGTTTTGAAGGAGATGGCAGTGGAAATAATGTGTTGTCATCTTTCAAATTTCCATAGATTCCGGAAGATAGCAAGTGTAACTCCACATTTTAAGAAAGGTGGCAGATGACTTTTTTAGGTACCTTCAAATACGAAACTATGTTAACCAGAGTTGTAGATATACAGACCTATCAACAGTAGAATTAGAATTTTTCAAGATTCTGAATTCGGCTTGCAGTTCAATACCTAGTAAATCAGTTTCTCGCCTATATAATGCACTCTCCCATGCTAAAAATGTAAATACACTGTATATTAAAGAGGAGGAGAAAGAAGCGGGGTTGGTACTTTCAGAGGAGGCTTGGGGGAAAATCTGCAGCTTTCAATGGTCCTCGACTAATTCTTTGACTTGGAGAGAACATTGTTGGAAAAACATTATAAGATACTTCAAGACCCCATATCAGGAAAAATACAAAGATATAAATGTGATGTGTTGGAGAAGGTGCGGCTCCAAGGAGGCGAATCATTTTCATATTTTCTGGGATTGCCCTAAATTAAGTCTATTTTGGGAAGGTATTCATAGAACATTAGTTAAGGTACTTAGGTCCCAGATACCTCTGAACTTTGAGACGCTCTATTTGGGGCATGTATTGTTCCTTGAACAGAAGGAAGATATAAAGTTGCTGCAGGCCCTCTTAGCGGCAAGTAAGAAATCAATCACTAGAAAATGGCTAAATCCAATACCACCTACATTAGAAGATTGGTACGAAATTATCTTGGAAATATTTAAAATGGAAAAGTTGACTTACTCCCTGAGAACTCAAAAAGAAACATTTTATCAAATCTGGAATAAATGGATTGAATATATAACCCCAATGCGAGCAGACTTTAGATGACTCTCCTAATGATTTATATTGCTCTTCTCATCAACACAGTAATATTGCTAACGTAAACACCCCTAGTCTAAATGTTTGTTTTTTTTTGGAAAATAGAGAATTAACACAAGTAAAGGGAAAGATTTGGGAAAGGGATAAAAAAAAGAAAAAATTAAGTAAATAAGTACATAGGGATTGGATAATTATGTCTGCAGGCAGGAACAAGCATGAACAAATTGGGATATAAACACCTACAATGGTTGGTATATAGGCTTGTATGCAACATTTTGGACCAGTGGAAATGGTCCAGAAGGGTTGTATGGAAACTATTATTACCATTTTTCTTAACAACTAATTTCATTACTTAGCCTAATAGGTTAGATTTACCACAGTACATAATTATCTATTTAAATGTTTATTTTCCTTTTATATCATCTCAATGTGTACTTAAGAATGTATAAATAATCGTAGTTTTATACATATAAAAAAATGGAAAAGGTTATATGTGTGAAAAAAGTACATGATAATTGTGAATTCCTTATCCAAATAAAAATAAAATTTAAAAAAAAGGTGGCAGAAAGACAACAAGACCAGTTAGCTTGCTATCAGTAGTAGGGAGACAATGCTAGAATCTGTTATTACTGTTAAAAGGTTTAGATGGAAAATAATAACATTAGGCAGAGTGAACATGGCTTTATGAATTGGAAATCACATTTGATAAATTTTTTTGGAGAATTTTTTGAGCTTGCAACTAGTGGAATGGGTAAGGTGAGTCAGTTGTCTTATGAGCGAGTCAGTTCATAAAGTGCCTTATGAAATTTAAACACTGATGTGTACCCTGCGTTGGTGAATGGTTACTGGACAAAAACAATTGGGTAATTTTTCAGTGGGAAGACCAATAGAATATGCCGATAGGTTAGTGCTGAGGGCAATGTATATCATTGATTTGGATGAAGGAATCAAGTTTGCTGATGATACTAAGTAGGTGGTAATGTGTTTGTGAGGAAGATACAGAGACTGCAGGGGAATACAAGCAGGTTAGCAAGGATATAAACATATGAAACATAATGTGCATTTATTCACTTCTGTAGACAGAAAGATGAAGCATTTTAAGTGAATTATTTTAAAAATGTTGGTATTCAAATGGGCTAGAATGTTCTTAGAAATTGAAAATTAATGTGCAAATTCAGCAAGAAATTAGGAAGGAAATGTTATAAGAGGCAATGAGTACAAGAGTGCAGGTAACTTGTTGAAATTAGGGACTTTGTGAACCAGCACTTGAAATATTGTGCAGATTTTTCATATTTTTACCTAAGGAAAGATGTTTATGATAGAGTGAGTGCACCTGATGTTAACTAGGTTGACTCCTGCATTGCTGGGTATATTGCATGAGGAGAGATCAAGTTAAATTGTCAGTCATACATGAATACCAATTAATACAGCCAAGTGAAATAGCATTACTCCAGGGCCAAGGTGCAAAACACAGTACCAACAGTCATAACAGCACAAGGCACATAAAGCACATACAAGACAGCAGTAAAATAGTGAAAAACATTAAAAAAAAATTGCAATACTGCAAAAGTTTTGGACATTTATGTGTATGTATGTATATATGTATGTATTTGTAAAAAAAAAAAGCTAGGGTGCCCGAGATGTTTGCACAGTACTATATTTGTCAACGTGGAGCGGAGAGTGAGTTTGTAAATCGACAGGAACTAAGAATGTTGGGAATAGTGAGGGTGGAATGCCGGAGGAGGGGTGTGGGACAAGTGACAGGAGCAGGACGTGGTACAGGTGCACGCACATCCAGCCCTGAGACACCAGGCAAGGTTATTTAATTCTAAACAATTGGCATATTGATCATTCTAGAAAGTCTCCCTGGTGCTTGCCGCTCCCTTCCTCTTTTCCCAACCATAATTCCCCTGTTCCTGCCCTCTTCCAACTCTCAGTCCAAAATGAAGACCGATATCAAAATCAGGTTTATTATCGTCACATGTTATGAAATTTGTTTTTGCAGCAGCAGTACAATATATAAAATTACTACAGAACTGTGCAAAGTCTTAGACACCCTAGCGCGCGTTCGTTCTCTCTTGCGCTCTGTCAGACTTTTGCACAATACTGTATGTGGAGAGATGAAGCAGACTGAGCTTATGCTCTCTAGAGTTTAGAACATACTCGTTTGACTGGGAAATGGTGGAATACCTTTTACTGCTGGAATCTTTCTGAAACAGAGGTATCAGTAGCTGTGTCATATGAACATTGGCCAAAATTATCTTTGGCTTATTTCCACTTTTTTTTTACAATTTAGTCCTGCACGTTACCTCAGGGGTATGTGCTTAGCCCACTGCTCTACTCTCTATATACCCATGGACTGTGTGGCTAGGCATAGCTCAAATACCATCTATAAATTTGCCGACGATACAACCGTTGTTGGTAGAATCTCAGGTGGTGAAGAGAGGGCGTACAGGAGTGAGATATGCCAACTAGTGGAGTGGTGCCACAGCAACGACCTGGCACTCAATGTCAGTAAGATGAAAAAGCTGATTGTGGACTTCTGGAAGAGTGAGACGTAGGAACACATACCAATCCTCATAGAGGGATCAGAAGTGGAGAGAGTGAGCTGTTTCAAGTTCCTGGCTGTCAAGATCTCTGAGGATCTAACCTGGTCCCAACGTATTGATGCAGTTATAAAGGAGGCGAGACAATGGCTATACTTTGGAGTTTGAAGAGATTTGGTATGTCAACAAATACATTCAAAAACTTCTATAGATGTACCATGGAGAGCATTCTGACAGGCTGCATCACTGTCTGGTTATGGGGGGGTGGGGTGGAGAGCTACTAAACGGGACCGAAAGAAGCTGTAGAGGGTTGTAAATTTAGTCAGCTCCATCTTGGGTACTAGCTTACAAAGTACCCAGGACATCTTCAAGGAGCAGTGTCTCAGAAAGATAGCGGCCTTTATTAAGGACCTCCAGCACCCAGGGCATGTCCTTTCCTCACTGTTACCATCAGGTAGGAGGTACAGAAGCCTGAATGCACACACTCAGCGATTCAGGAACAGCTCTTCCTCTCTGTCATCTGATTCATAAATGAACATTGAACCCTTGGACATTACCTCACCTTTTATTAATATATAGCATTTCTGTTTTTGCATGATTCAAGATACATATACTGTATAAAGTATACTGAATAAGATTTATTATATTTCTTCTTCTATATTATGTATTGCATTGAACCGCTGCTAATAAGTTAACAAATTTCACATCACATGCTGGTGTGCCTACGGGGATCAGGGGGTATGGATCAGGGGGCGGGGTTCTGAGTTGGATGATCAGCCATGATCATAATAAATGGCGGTGCAGGCTCGAAGGGCCGAATGGCCTACTCCTGCACCTATTTTCTATGTTTCTATGATAAACCTGCTTCTGATTCTACAGTTCTTGATATGCTCATATCATCCAGGTCCTTAAATGTGATGAATGTTCCTCACTCCTCCAGTCAGTGATGTGCTGCGTAAATGCCTATAAAAAGTATTCACCCCTTGAAAGTTTTCATGTTTTATTGTTTTACCACATTGAATCAGTGGATTTAATTTGGCATTTTTTTGACAGTGATCGACAGAAGTGACTCCGTGTCAAAATGAAAACAAATTTCTACAAATCGGTCTAAATTTATTATAATTAACACAAAATGATTGATTGCATAATTACTCACCGCTTTAAGTCAGTATTCAGTAGATACACCTTTGGCAACAATTATAGCCTTGCGTCTTTGTGGATAGGTCTCTATCAGCTTTGCACATCAGGACACTGCAACTTTTCCCTATTCTTCTTTACAAAACTGTTCAAGCTTTGTTAGATTGCATGGGGATTGTGAGTGGATAGCCTTTTTTAAGTCCAGCCACAAACTGTCAATTGGATTGAATTCTGGACCCTGACTTAACCACTCCAGGACATTAAATTTGTTGTTTTTAAGCCATTCTTGTGAGGCTTGGGGTCATTGTCTTGCTGGAAAACAAATCATCTCCCAAGTTGCCGTTGTCCTGCAAACTGCATCAGGTTTTCCTCCAGGATTTCCTTGTATTTTGCTGCATTCATTTTATCGTCTACCTTCACAAGCCTTCCAGGACCTGCTATAGTGAACCATCCCCACAGGAAATACAGCCACCATAATGCTTCACAACATGGATGGTGTTTTTGATTATGTGTGGTTGTTTGGCTTATGCCAAACTGTGTTTAGTCTGATGGCCAAAAAGCTCAATTTTGGTTTTATTAGATCATAGAACCTTCTTCCATCTGACTTCAAAGTTTCCCACATTCCTTCTGGCAAACTTTAGCCAAGATTTCATGAGTTTTTTTTTCAACTGTAGCTTTCTTTTTGCCACTCTCTCATAAAGCTGTGACTGGTGAAGCACCTAGGCAGCAGTTGTATGCGTAGTCTCTCCCGTTTCAGGCATTGAAGCTTGTAACTCTTCCAGAGTTGTTGTAGGTCCCTTGGTGGCCTCCCTCACTAGTCCCCTTCTTACATGGTCACTCAGTTTTTGGGGACTGCCTGCTCTAGGCAGATTTACAGTGTGCCATATTCTTTCCATTTCTCAATGGTTGACTTAATTGTACTTCAAGGGATATTGAGTGACTTGGAAATGTTCTTGTATCCATCTCTTGACTTATGCTTTTCAATATCTTTTTTGTGGAGGTGCTTGGAGTGTTCTTTTATCTTCATGGTGTAGTTTTTGCCAGGATATTGACTCACCAGCAGTTAGACCTTCCAGATACAGTTTTTTTTAAACTACAATCAATTGAAACACCTTGACTGCACACAGATGAACTCCATTTAACTGGTTGTCTTCGAAAACTAATTGGCTGCACCAGTGATGATTTGGTGTCATATTAAAGGGTGTGAATATTTATGCAATCAATTATTTTGTGTTTTGTATTTATAATTAATTAGATCACTTTGTAGAGATCTGTTGTCACTTTGACATGAGTCTTTTTCTGTTGACCAATGTCCGAAAAAAAGCCAAATTAAATCCACTGTGCTTCAGTGTTGTAAAACAATAAAACATGAAAACTTCCAAAGCGGGGGTGAATACTTCTTATAGGGACTGTAGTTCTCCTAAAAAAAACCTTCTGTCATCCTAGTATCAAATATAGACCCTCCTGTTAAAGGAAGCTGTTTGTTCTAGTTTACTTTGTTCATGGCTCTCATAATGCACTTGATCAATTGTTACTAAGGGAAGTGAACATGGAATAATTCTGATTAAGAATAATATATCAGATTTTAACAATCAGCTCAATTGTTAATGCTCATTAGGTGCTTAATACCATTTTTAGCATATAATGTTGATTGTAACTTCAGCATTTCTTGGTCAGGGATGTTAGATTTTGAATGAGACATGAAAAAAAGCTGATCTCCAAGTTGTCTGAAGTTCACTGGGGTTGAAAAGGTTGGGGTGGGCATTAATGTCACAAGTAAGTTTTAGAGCAGCTGCTTTATAAGATAGATAGATATATACTTTATTGATATATCTATCTATCTTATAAAGATATCTTATAAAATGTAATAATTGTTGTTTGACAAGGAAGTGGTCTTTTCTTTCCATAAGTCTGTTTATTTCTGAGAACAATGTTTCGGTCTGATTTTGTACTAGTATCAAAATTTCGGACACGCTGTTAAGTTTTCTTCAAGTTCTACAGCTTAACATTGTTCAGCAGTTTATTGACAGTAAGCCTGACTAAATGTGAATTTGGGACAAAACCATTTCATATTATTCCATTTTCATGAGGCTTCTATTATAGTTCTGAATGTGGAAAGTAGAAACCACTTGAGTAACATTTGAATTGTCCATGATACCTAATGTTGCAAATTAGAATGTATATGCAATTATTGTTTTCGAAGACTGAATTTTTGGCAGGCTAAATTACCTGAAGCATTCTTAAATAGAAGGATTTCACAATGACACAAAAATTCATCTTCCTTTCAATTAATGTTTTAAAGCACTAGATTTGTACTACATATTTTAACAATTTGTATTGCAAATTGAAGAATTGATAAATAAATATTTTATAAAGTTCTAAATTTGTTCCTAGTCCTGAATATTAAAATTTTATTCACGGCTAAGTGGAATTTTTCTGCTTTCTACTCATTTGCATTCATTTTCCTTTTCCCTTGAATTTATGTAGGTTAAGTTTGAGCCCAAGGCAATTATCTATATATAGCACTGCTGTGCATTGGACAATGTTTGGTTATATTTATGGGTTACACACTGGTGCACAGCAAGCTTATATTGGGGTTGGAGGGCTGAGAGGAAGTTGGAATAGTATGGTTTAAACTCACTAGCCCAGCATCTGAAATGCTGTGCCGCCCATCATAATGAACAAAGGATATGATGATGCATTACTTTTCTGTATATCAGTTACAAACTAAGAACAGCGTACACATCAATTTCAATTATATTTCATGTTTATGTGATTCTCTGTGCAGCGTCACACTTTTGCAAAGATGCATTTCATTGTTTGAATAAGCAGTTAAAATTTACCTTTTCCTTTTCTGTAAAATTTTGGTTATTTCTAAAAGTGTAGTTTCAACATCTGAGTCACCTGGATATCTTTTTTTTTAATTGCAGGCTTCCAATAAGAGGACAAAATGGCTCAACGGGATGCAGACCGGTATCTCTATGTGGACAAAAATATTATCAATAATCCATTGGCACAAGCTGACTGGGCAGCAAAAAAATTAGTGTGGGTGCCCTCAGAACGCAATGGCTTTGAGGCTGCCAGTCTCAAGGAGGAGATTGGTGAAGAGGCACTCGTTGAATTGGTGGAGAATGGCAAGAAAGTTAAATTTAACAAGGATGACATCCAGAAGATGAACCCACCCAAATTCTCCAAAGTTGAAGATATGGCAGAACTGACTTGTCTGAATGAAGCTTCTGTACTCCATAATTTGAAAGAGCGTTACTACTCAGGACTAATCTATGTAAGCCTTTTCTGTGTCATTGTTAATACTTTGTTTTTGCTATTTGTTGTGATTGCCTGAATATTTTCAATCCAAAATACAAAAATCTGCTTTGAATAATCAAAAAAGCGGGAAAATCTACTGATCCAACAACTGTCAAAGTCGTGTTTACATAAGGGGATGTATATGCATATGATCAAACCTATTCTGGTCACTTGGCATTTAAAGTATGCTTTTCCCCCTGCAATTTAAATTCTAATTGCTGAAGACATTAGTAACTTCATGCTGATCAACATTACTAGTTTCAGCTAATCAACTTTCTTATAGAATGTAAGATGTCATTCACTGTCCATAACTTCTCAAGTTGCTGTTTGTAAGGGAACACATCCACACTTTTCATAAGTGCTGACAGTTGAACCCAGTTGAGATTTAACTCTTCTTAAAAACCTTTTCTAGCAGTTAACTCATTGTATTTTTATAACTCGAATTGTTGAGACAATCCTTCTCTATGTATCTAATGAAAATAAGATAAACACTTGGGTAGAATCTAATCTTATTAATTTTAAAGAAATTGGTCATGTTCCTTGCTTAGTTTTTCTGATGAGAAAACTGCTAGTATCAGTGACTTTCACACCACAGATGGATAATGTAGCTGTTAGTTTCTGTGTCTTTGTTTTCTGCCACAAGAAGGCAGTAATAATAAAAGGTATTTTACATCTGAATGAATTAAAAACTTTGTATCTGTAGCCAGTAGTCTCTTTCACCAGTTTTCATTGACCATTTAGTTGTCCACTTAATCTTGAGAATTTAAAACGTGTTTGAAAAATATAAATTCTTGCAGTTTACAAAGGAGCAGACCTTTCAGCACTTAAATTTGTTCTTACATAGAGTAAAATTGTACTTCATCATTATCCCTACTCCAGCCACCTAATTTAGTTTTATATCCCTCAGTAATCCTGACTGACAAAAGTCTTTGTTTTTAAAATTGTCAACTAAGCTATCATCATTGCATGGTAGTGAACTCTAAATGTTTGGCACTGTAGTGGGAAAAATTGATTTGCTGTCCAGTAGCACAGCTAGGAGAACCACTGCTTTACAGCTTCAGTGACTTGGGTTTAGTCATGACTTTTGGTCTGTGATTGTGACTTTGCAGGTTGCTCTTATTGCCTTGTGGGTTTCCTCTAGGTGCTCTGGTTTCCTCGCATGTTGCAAAGGCTTGTAGGTTGTTGGGTTAATTTGGCACCAAATAGCACATTGTGTATATGTGAGTGATTGAATCTGGGGAGTTGATGGGAACAGAGAGGAAAGATTAAAATGGGATTGTGTAGGATTAATGTCTAAGCGGACATTGCTTCGTGGATCCAGAACTGGCTTGCCCGCAGAAGGTAAAGAGTGGCTGTAGATGGGTCATATTCTGCATGGAGGTCGGTCACCAGTGGTGTGCCTCAGGGACCCCTACTCTTCGTGATTTTTGTAAATGACCTGGATGAAGAAGTGGAGGGATGGGTTAGTAAATTTGCTGATGACACAAAGATTGGAGGTGTTGTGGATAGTGTGGAGGGCTATCAGAGGTTACAGTGGGACATGGATAGGATGCAAAACTGGGCTGAGAAGTGGCAGATGGAGTTCAACCCAGATAAGTGTGAGGTGGTTCATTTTGGTAGGTCAAATATGATGGCAGAACATAGTATTAATGGTAAGACTCTTGGCAGTGTGGGGGATCAGAGGGGTCTTGGAGTCCAAGTCCATAGGACACTCAAAGCTGCTGCGCAGGTTGACTCTGTGGTTATGAAAGCATACGATGCATTGGCCTTCATCAATCGTGGGATTGAGTTTAGGAGCTGAGAGGTAATATTGCAGCTATATAGGATCCTGGTCAGACCTCACTTGGAGTACTGTGCTCAGTTCTGGTCGCCTCACTACAGGAAGGATGTGGAGAACATAGAAAAGGTGCAGAGGAGATTTACAAGGATGTTGCCTGGATTGGGGAGCCTGAATAGGTTGAGTGAACTTGGCCTTTTCTCCTTGGAGTGACGGAGGATGAGAGGTGATCTGATAGAGTTGTATAAGATGATGAGAGGCATTGATCGTGTGGATAGTCAGAGGCTTTTTCCTAGGGCTGAAATGGCTAGCACGAGAAGGCATAGTTTTAAGGAGATGTCAGGGGTAAGTTTTTTACATAGGGAGTAGTGAGTGCGTGGAATGGGCTGCGAGTGACAGTGGTGGAGGCGGATACGATGGGGTCTTTTAAGAGACTCCTGGACAGGTACATGGAGCTCAGAAAAGTAGAGGGCTATGGGTAACTCTAGGTAATTTCTAAGGTAAGGACATGTTCGGCACAGCTTTGTGGGCCAAAGGGCCTGTATTGTGCTGTAGGTTTTCTATGTTTTGTTTCTAATGTGAATGCATGGTGGGCTAAGGGCCTGTTTCTGAACTGTTTGATTCTATGTAACTCCTCAACTGGATAATCATTCTCTTGCAGATTATATTTTCTGGTAGATTTCATGAGCAGAAAATTTCGTTTATCCACCTGAACTGTTCTCACTTTTTTGTCCAGATTTTCTCCTCCTGTTTCTGTAAACATTGATTCCTGTTTAGGCATTATTATACTGCTGTTGGTAGCAAGTTCTTGTTGGAATAACAATTTTCACATGTGGTTGCAGAGCTATGTTGTTCTCAATACTCTTCTCTATTGAAGCCCAAGTAATTCTGGACTCTTGTAACATTGGCTATGCGGGGAAGTCCATGGTACTTCCGTACTTGACATTGCTCTCCTGAAATGGACTCCTCTTCTTGTGCCAGAGCTCAGAATACAATTACTGGGTAACTTAGAAGGAAAAGATTCAAGGATCTACCCAAGCTCTCTGAGAAATGCAATGCCCACAAGACATCAGCTGGTAAATTCTAAAAATAGAAATGGAGCATGAGGGAAAATGAGCTCCTGAAGCATGGATCAATATCCCTGCTTGAGTGGTAGAAGGAACAGACTGTTCACTTAACTGCCTTATGTGCTGTCACCTCCATCTTTGGAAGAATATGCATCAGCAACTCATTTCCACAGGACCAGAGTGTTAGTCATTCTTAGTCTTCAGTATCTGAGGAGGAGAAGAGTTTCCATTGTATTGATATTTGGGTTCATTCCAATTGCTTAAGGAATTTTACTTATTCAAGCATAGATTCTCATCTGAAAGTGCCAAATTTTTATATCCAGTATTGCCCATTGAAGATGTCGACCATGATGTATTACAGTTTCACTCTGCTTAGAATGGAACTGGAACAAATGGAAAAGTGGTGGGGGGGGGGGTGGCAGAAGTAAAACTATTTCATCAAGATCCAGCAGACAACATGAGGCTGCTAGTATTAAGTGGAACCACAGTGACGCTCTGGGACTGTGTACAATACTCCCAGATATACCTCTTTAGAGTTACTCTCACTGCAGCATGTAATTTTCTTTTAAGTAATGTACTTTTAAATTGACTTAATGAACTACAGATTTCACGATATTGTGAAGGGCTTGGCAGACTTAACTCTCAAGCAAGCAGGTATGGCACCTTTAAGTGGGTGAAGGTTCATCACCATGGCCAGAAGTGAGGCAGGAGAGGGGGACTCCAAGCCAGAGGAATGAGACCCCTCTACTCAGCATCTTTTTAGCAAATAACAGGGCTTCACTTCCAGATGAGCTCAATGCCTCCTATGCTCACTTTGACTGTCAAAACATGGAGGAATCATCACAAACTCCTACAGCCTCCAATGGTCCCGTGATTTCAGTCTCTGGAGCTGATGTGAGTAGCCTTCGGGAGGTTGAACCCACGACAAACATCTGATCTAGATAGGGTACCTGGTTGAGTACTGAAGACCTATGATCAACTGGCTGTAGTGTTCACTGATATCTTTAACATCTCATTTTGACAGTCTGAGTACCCACCTGCTTCAATCAGGCTTCAATTATACCAGTGCCTAAGAAGAACGTGGTAACCTGCCTCAGTAACTATCATCCAGTAGCACTTGCATCCACAGTGATGAAGTGTTTTGAGAGGTTGCTGATGAAACATATCAACTCCTATCTGAGAAGCAACTTTGGATTCGTGCCAATTTGCCTACCGGTGTAACAGATCCACAGCAGATGCCATCTCATTGGCTCTTCACTTAACCTTGGAACATCTGGACAGCAAAGATACAAACAAAGGGATGCTTTTTATTGATTATAACTCGCCATTTAATACCATCATCCCCTCAAACTAATAAATAAGCTTCAAAACCTTGTCTTTGATACCTCCCTGTGCAATGGGATCCTCGATTTCCTCACTTGCAGACCCCAGTCAGTTCAGATTGGCAACAACATCTACCCAAACTCCATCAGCATAGGTGCACCACAAGCTTGTGTGCTTAGCCCCCTGCTCTACTCAGTTTGTACTTGTGTCTGTGAGGCTAAGCACAGCTCCAGTGCCATATTCAGGTTGCTGATGACATCACTTGTTGGCAGAATCAGAGGTGGTGATGAATCAGCATATAGGAGGGAGATTGAAAATCTGGCTGAGTGGTACCACAACAACAATCTCTCACTTGATGTCAACAAGATCAAGGAGCTGATTACTCAGTTCATGAGGTCCAGGAGCCAGTCCTCATTTGAGGTGGGGCGAGGGGTCAGCAACTTTAAATTCCGCGGTATTATCATTTCAGAGAACCTGTCCTGACCCAGCATGTAAGTACAGTTATGAAGAAAGCATGGCAGAGCTTCTGTTTCCTTGGGTATTTGTGAAAATTCAGCATGATATCTAAAACTTTGGCGAACTTCTGTAGATGTGGAGAGTATGTTGACTGGCTGCATCATAACCTGATATAGAAATGCCAAAGCCTTTGAATGGAAAGTCCTACGAAAAGCAGTGGATACAGCCAAGTCCATCACAGGTAAAACCCTCCCATCATTGAGCACATCTACATGGAGCATTGCTGCAGGAAAACAGCATCTATCATCAGGGACCTCCCACCACCCAGGTCATGCTCTCTTCTCACTGCTGCCATCAGGAAGAAGGTATAGGAGCCTCAGGACTTTCACCACCAAGTTCAGGAACAGTTATTACCCCTCAATCATCAGGCTGTTGAACCAAAGGGGATAACTTAACTCAACTTCACTTGCCCCATCGCTGAAATGTTCCCATAACCTATGGACTCGCGTTCAAGGATTCTTCATCTCATGTTCTCAGTATTTATTGCTTATTATTATTTTTTGTATTTGTACAGCTTGTCTTTTGCACACTGGATGATTGCCCAAGATGGTAGTCTTTCATTGATTCTATTGTTGTTATTCTATTATGGATTTATTGAGTATGCTTGCAAGAAAATTAATCTCAAGGTTGTATATGGTGACATATATGTACTTTAATAGTAAATTTACTTTGAACTTTGCTAAATGAAGATTATAAATCAATGTGCAATAATGTCTAATAGCAGGAAACCAAGGAAATTGTAAATACTGCTTACATTGCTCAAGATGTGTTTTTGGATTAAATTTGGCGACTATATATCCTTAATTATTCTTTTAGACCTCATTGGTATATTATAATCTAGTGAGTCCGGTAGATTAAATCACCTCCAGTTTCTTTGCGATGAGAAGCCCTATAATTATATTCCCAAACATTTCTGATAATTCAGACACTTAGTTATGTATCAGTGTGCTTGGTGAGCGTTAAGTGTATAAATTTGGAAGGTAGTGGTAGGATAAAGTGTAATTGTCCTAATTCTTAACTACCCCCATGTCCCATTGTAAAGGTTGGGCTTTATTCATTTTCTCTTCTACTACAGTATTAACCTTGACCTGCTAGTTGTATTTGGAAAATTGCATGTATTGCAATACATTTTACCATTTTAACTGGGTGTTGAAGAAGATGGAGAGTCTTCAGGGAGATTATAGTCTCAGTAAATAGATGCAGAATTAACATTTTCCCTTGTTATGTTTTGTAACTCCAATACATAAAATTAATTAAAAGCAGCAGAACACAAAACTGGGAATGTGAGTCTAACTACATGTTTACTTTCAGTGAGGCATGCACGTATCACGTGGTAGTGTCGTGACATAGGCAGTTCACTTTATACTTACAACCCATAATAAATTATTTAAACAATGCTTAAATCAACAACATATTTACAAGATTACACAAATATTACAAACACAACAATCCTGACTAGTGTTCCTAGAACTAGGCTGTAAGTGGAGGGTTTGAGATTGAGACAAGGTATCTATAACAGGGTTTACCAAAGTTTTTTATGGCATGGAGCCTTGCCATTAACCAAAAGGTCCATGGACCCCAGGTTGGAAACCCTGATCTGTCAGAACAAGGACTGGTTAGGTTGGGTAACAACTTCACCCCACCCCCACCCCACCCTTGGCTCTGAGAATTCTGACACACTGCCACCACCCAGTACATTATTTATGTAGCACCGATAATACTGTTGTATATTAACTATGTGCAGTTTATGTCAACTTGCACATAATATCAGAAAAGGTAATTTTAAAAGGTTTTCTGTTTATCACATAGAGCACATTATTTAATGTGCTATATGTGATCTATGTACTGCATACTTCACTTGGCCCCTGAGGAATGTTGTTTCGTTTAGCTGTATACATGTATATAGTTGAATGACAATAAACTTGAACTTTTTACCTAATTGGTAAATTGAAATTCCTAACCCAGGAGGGTCATGAAGACTCAGCCTCTGAATATATTCAAAACAAGATCGATTCTCTTTTGGATATAGGATAGGGAATACAGGTTTAATGCAGGAAAGTGCTGTTTGAGGTAAAAAGTCAGTTAATCTTTTTGAATAGTGGAGAAGCACAATGGCCCAAACGCTTACCTTTTCTGTTTCTTGCGGTCCAGAAGTCTCATTGAAAACAGCTGATTTGGAATTTGGGGTAATTGTTTTGGTGATAAAACTGTCACTTTGGAATATATTGGGGTAGAAAGCTACCTGAATTTGAGTTTGTTTGGATTTCAGGGCTACACTGTGATGCTCGTGGTTAACATTGTAATGGAAGCATTTAACCCTGTTTTGATACTTAGAATTCTAAGCTTAATTGTCAAACGAGGTAGAGCTGTTGTAAGTGAACTAGCTGTAAGAATTTGCACTAACAAGCAGGAAGAAACGTGAATTTGTATAATTCTTTAACCCCCCCCCCTCCGGATAGCTCAACGTAATTAAATACTCTTTTGGAGTATGTTTGTATGGTAGAGGAACAAATCTGATTCCGCTAGCTTTGCAGTAGAATCTTAAACACAGCATGATTTATATCCCGATCTATTCAAAGAGCACAAAGCTGCAGTATTGGTGCTAACGGGATTTCCCCTCCTCCATTATTGATGCTGCCCTCACCTGTATCTCCTCCATTTCCTGAACATCCGTGCTCACTCCTTCTTCCCGCCTCATTAACAGTGACAAAGTCCTTGCCTACCACGCCACAAGCCTCTGCATCCAACACATCATCCTCCCAACTCCGTCATTTCCAAAGGAATCCTACCAATTTCTGCAAGGATTGCTCTTTCTGTGATTCCCTTGTCCATTTGTCCCTCCTGGCACTTGCCCTTGCAAGTGGCTTAAGTGCTACACTTGCCCATTCACCAACTGACTCGCCTCTATTCAGGGCCCCGAACAGTCTTTACCGGTGAGGCAACACTTCACCTGCGAATCTGCTGGGGTCCTCTATTGTGTCCACATCTACATTGGTGAGACCTGACATAAATTGGAGGGCAGTTTCGTTGAGTACCTCCATTCCATCTACCAAAAGTGGAACTTCCCAGTGGCCAAACATTTTAATTCCAGTTCCAACATGTGGGTCTATGTCTCTTGTGCCAAGATGGGGCCCCCCCTCAGGGTGGAGAAGCAACAACCCTATATTCCTTCTGGATAGCCTCCAACCTGATGGCATAAATATAGATTTCTCCCTCTGGTAATTTATTTTTCTCTCCCTTCGTCCCCCTCCCTTCTATTCCCCACTCTGGCCTTTTTGCCTCTTCTTACCTTCTTAACACTTCCCCTCTTCCCCTAGGTTCTTCCACCCCCCCCACCCCTTTCCTTTCTCCTATGGTCCACTTGCATCTCCTATCAGACTATCAGATTCCTTCTTCTCTAACCCTTTATCTTTCCTATCCACTTGGCTCCACCTATCACATTTTTCCACCTTTTTATTGTCTTCTTCCTTCCCTTCCAGTCTTGAAGAAGGGTCTTGACCTGAAACAATGACTGTTTATTCATTTCCAAAGATGCTACCTGACCTACTGAGTTCTTCAAGCATTTTGTGTGTGTGTTGCTAAATATTTGAGATCCTTGTACAGTCTGGCAGCTTTGGGGAGTTTGGCCCTGGACTAGCTGATTTTCCGGACTAGTGGGTGTTACTGCTATTACCCATATCCCCTTGTTTTACATGTTGCAAAAAAGTTCAATCATGTAAGAAGTGTGATGTAAAGGGAACAGAAAATGCACAAGCACTTTGGATACCATCTGGCCACTGATCTATACATGTTCCTGACTCCTGCTTATCTAGACCCTCTCTCTGACTACACCCCCACTTGCACTGTGGAACCCTGTCTCGTGTTCTGTACTAATGCTCGAGCCAGGTGCCAGGCCATTAGGATTCTGGAATGATCAGATATCAGATTATTGGAGTTTTACAGTACTTTGGAATTTAAAAATAGAAAATGGTAGGAATTTTCAGCAATTATTGGTGAAGAATCAAAGTTAACATTTTAGGCCTGTGACCATTTAATCTTTAAGCAAAGGCATTGTATCTGTATGGGCCAAGATATTGTATCAAACCGATTTGTAGGAAGACGGTGAGTAGTGGTGACCAATTCTACCTCTCTAAGGCTGATTCTGCCTGTTCTGTAGGTGCCAAGTCACTGTTCATGTTTCTTACTTTAACTATACAATTATACATAAACTGAGCCGTATTAATAATGCAAAATACTGCATTTTTAATTTAAAAAATACAAAAGTTGCAATCAACATCTGTACAAGGAGAAATGGTTAAGAGTCAATGACCTATTTTTGAATTTTTTTTGAAATTCCATTTTTCAGGCAGCATTGTTTATAGCATACATAGCAAAATAAAACCAAATTTAATCAGTTTAAATGTTTTTTATTTTTACCTTTTTCACCCTGGAAACTTTGAATCCTTTTCTGTCTTTGCAGCTGTGGTAACCTATGGCTTCCTTCAATCCTGCCTTTGTAAATCATTCATGAAGTTCATATCAATGGTTATTGTATGATGTTGAGCATATGTTTTCTGTCAGGTTTCGTCACGCCGTTCTTTCTGTCAATTAATGTTTTTGGAATCATTGATTCATTTTTGACCAAGAATGTTTTTTTGTCATGTTGGTGTAATATAGATAAAAATGCTACATTTCTTTTGTAAACTTACATAATTTTGTTTTCCTTTTTTAGACTTACTCAGGTCTTTTCTGTGTGGTCATTAATCCTTACAAGAATCTACCTATCTACACTGAGGAGATTGTTGAGATGTACAAGGGAAAAAAGCGGCATGAGTTGCCACCCCACATCTATGCCATTACAGATACTGCATACAGAAGCATGTTGCAAGGTGAGGGTTTTGCCTTGAGGTATTTAAGTAGCCAATGTTTGACAGACTTATTATATCTACAATTAATTATTTTTTTGAATATGCCGCAAACTGTGTTGGCCATGAAGATTAACTTCTCGTTCTGCATTATTAACACCACTTGCTTATTGGGTTAATGTTTTCCCCTTGTTGAAGCTGTTAAGTGCTTGGTTATACGGATCCTGAGTGTAAGTCATCAGGTATCTCTTCCAAATACTTCTAATCCTTACATGAGCAACAGTAATGGTGTTTGCGGGTTACTTGTCCCAAGGAAATAAGTATTCCAGTCCTTCAACTTCCAACAATTGTGTTATCTTGACGGACAGTTTCCATGCATTTAAACTTCTAGCGGAAGTTTCTGGATAGTGAAAAGGAATTGTACAGTATAACAAGTTGGTTTATTAATGTACCTTTCACATGTTACGAATTGGTCATATGGCAAAACTACTTTCTTTCCGAAAGGTCAGCTCATTGCAAAATCAAGTGTTTTTTTTTGTAACAAATCATTGCAAACTTAAGGGAAGTGACTTAAACCCACTTGGTTTTTTCGTGCCAATGCTTTCTCATGGCTCATTGCTGAGGTTCCTATTAGGAAAAGTGGAAAGATGACGAGGGATTCTGACAGAGCAGTGTGGCATAGGAGTCAGTAACTATACCATATTGATTTTTAACATGATGGATAAAAGTTAATTTTAATAGGGTTACTTATTGGAATATAATGCAATATCTGAACTAGTGGAAGCAGATTCATTAGAAATTTTCAAAAGACAATTGCATAAGCAACTTGAAAGATTGCAAAACTATGTCAGGTAAGCAGGGCCATGTGATTAATAACATTTTCCAAGGTATATTGGTTTCAGTTCCCTTCCAGGCTGAAATTCTGAGTAGTGTAGCTATTTAATTTGAGAATAACTTGCTGTTTGTAGAACTTTTTAATATTGTTGATGTTCCCAATAGTGTAGAATTATGTATTCTGTGGCGAACTTGCTCATTTTGTTTGACTTTAAAACAAAAGTGAATGGAATATTTAAAATAACTGGAAAGTGCTAGTGGGCCAGGTAGCATTTCCGTAGAAAGCTGCGTGGCCTTTTTTATTGGATATGTTTAGTTGCAAATTCTATATGTGAAACCTCAATTCTGTTTTAAGTATACTTCTCCTTGGCTTATTCTGCATATTCTATTTCTCATTTCTATCATTCAGATATGTGCAACTAGAAACACTGGTGGTTAGGATGATCTCATCCTGTTTTTGGGTGTGGTAGTCTATTGCTTTTGATATGGACCAGTTTGGAAGCAAGATGAGAGATGGTGAGCAGGAACAGGAAACAGTATATGCATAATGACCTTAAATGTGTATTCTATTGGTGAATAGGTTTGGCTGAAGTATGATTTGATTACAAATAAAACTTGGTTTAAGAAAAAGATTTGCTTTTGCAGTGAGTAATGTATTTGGTCTACCCCCATTGGTTATAATTGTTAAAATCAATACAATATGTTAGTGATTTGACTCACAGTAGGTGATAATTGGAAAATAAATGAGATGTGTGAAATTGCTTGATTGGAAGTAACAGTGATTTTGTCCTCCCCCTTTCATGAATTTAAAATAAGAAGTTAGTGATGTTACAGTAGTTTGGCCAGAAGCTTATCTTGACATCAGAAGTGATACCAAGATTATTAACCATGCAAAAGGAGTGAGATTAGAAAGTGGAATTGGGAATTAAAAGAATAGAGTTTGAGAGTTGATCTGCCTTGCGTTGGAGGAAATTTTCATTGATCCAGAATTAAAGTAGAGCTGGGAATTCAGCACATGGTCATTGTTTGAGGGAATTTGCTGAGGGTCAGCGTACACATCAGAAATGTGGTTAACTTTGATATTTCCCAAAGAAGTAACAACGCAATAATAGGAAAAAGTACCATTACATTGTGTATAACTGAAAAGATAAAAATGGAATGCCAAGTCAGATTGGAAAGACCGAGTATGTGTCGAATCAAGGCGCAAACCCGGGCCCAAGAGCATATCATTGAGGCAGGGCGCAGGTCCAAGAGCGAGGAACGATCTGAGGTTTGGCCGATTTAAATCCATGTCAGATTGCGGTCTGGCCAGGGGAGTGGGATGAGCCAGTGTTACTTGCCTCTGTGCTGAACTGAGGCCGTGGCCTACAACTAACGGGCTCCTGGATCAAATGCAGTAATGATTGACTTCATGGTTGCGCACTCACTTTCGTGAACTTCAGTTCAGAATGTTAGTTGTTTACTTTTATTGTTTGTATGATTTGTTATTCTGTGCACATTTGGTGTTTGACAGTCTTCTATTCTTAATGGGTTCTATTGGGTTTCTTTGTTTTGTGTCTGCCTGTAAGGAAAATAATCTCAAGGTTGTATATGGTATACATACTTTGATAATGTACTTTGTACTTTTGAAGTTTGATTGGATGGTATCATTGAGAGTTTAGAGAAATATTGAAGTAACAATATTTGCAATATGCACCGCATTTAGTTTCGTGTATCAGTTTTAAAAAAAATGTATAACGTAATGTTGCAGGAACTGAACAGTATCCAGGTTTGGGTTAGTAAATGGCGCAGAACATCTGCCATAGATGTGGCTGTCTCCAACAGCTATGTTTGACTTTCTCCTTTTGGCACCCATAGGCAAAACTATAATTGAAATAATTACCATTAACATATTTAAGGGCACTACTGACATATTTGGGAGCAAGATCAATCACAGATGCATTGCTATTAGAAACAGGGCAGCTGACTCTCATCCTCCTAGACTTGTAAGTTGCATTAAGAATGTGATAAGTAAAATAGGTGCCTGAACTGGTGCTGCCTCAAGAAACTAACCTAGATAAAGGAGGTTATGTAATTGATTCCTCATCCACCACCTTAAATTATTCCCAAGTTGCAAACTAATTTGCCTTGAAACTAAGTTACTGTTTCCTTGTTGCTGGGGCATAATTCTGGAACTCCCTACTTTGTGAGGTGTCTTCAGTGTTCAAAGTGACTTGCAACAACCATCTTTCAATGCTTCAGGGATGGACAGTAATGCAGGTACTCCTAACAACAATCAAAATTGGCTTTATTTCATAGATGAAAAAAATAAAGTAATAGTTTGTCAAGGATTGTCAGGGTCCAATAAATTTAATACAGAAGTATTATTTCTATAATCCAATGGGGGAGAAAATTTTGAAGATATAGTGGTTACTACTTCATCATGTTAGTGATACTTTCCTCCTCTTTCATATAGTATGTAACATTATTTTGATTTCAAATGTTCTTTTGAATTTCTACTTTATTCATAAATTTGGTACTTGATTTCATTAGTCATGTTCTATTTCTGATTGGCATTTCTGTTGGCTTTGGGAGGGAGTGATAAGATCTTGTAGAACATAGAGAAGAAAAAAGTAGAAAAGGAAGCAAAGCCAAAGAACTTATTATATGAATTATTGAATTTTATGGGATATTACAGCTTGTGTGGGTCTTAGAGGCATGAGGGTTAATATTATAGTATGCTGTATGTTTAACATTCCAGGAGTTTCATGTTGCAGTGGAAGAAATATAGCACTTGTTCAGACAAGCTGGGTTTTTAACAGGGTATTATCTTGGTTTGTACCAGCACGCTGACAAGTTTTTCCATATAAGGGAATGAAACTGACAGGCATCAAGTTTGCAAATGTGGTTGAACACAATCTCCAGATATCTTGGATCTCCTTACAAGTGGATCAAGACCTTACCCAATTGTGGTAGCTGGCCATCCTATATCCAGTAAAGTAATGCACAATCACCTACTTGAGGTGCAAATACAGGTCAAGGATAATGTTGGCAATTGTGTGGTTGATGTGACGTATGTTTGGGATGTTTTTTTTAGAGATACAGTATGGAATAGGCCCTTCAAGCTGCTCTGTCCAGTAATCCACTGATTTTTAACTCTAGCTTAATGACAGGTCAACTTACAATGACCAAATAATGTACTAACCAGTAGGTCTTTGGACTGCGGGATGAATCTGGAGTACCCAGAGGAAACTAGCGCATGATTTGGGTTTAAGTGAAGGAGAGTTGCGCAGTGTCAGCCTCACTCTCTCTTCCCAATTCCCATTTGGATCCAGTGGCAAGACAGTGTCGAGACGGCTGGAGATGGGACTAGGCACAGTGGATGACCAGGACGTTTTCTGTGTCTTATCCTGCTCTACGCGTTCCATGACACTTTCAGAGACCGTCTTCTTGACGGTTGGATCTTCTGTTGGTCTCGTCCGCTCAATCTGCCGGAGTCTGTCTTCACATGCTGGAATAGACAACTCCCTATCTCACCGAGGGTTTGAGACCTGTCGGCTATCCTCACCTGGTTTAGCCAGTTTGTCGAATCCGTTGCCCGGGGTGTGGCCGCTGTTGCATGCAAGCAGCTACGGGGAACCACAGGTGAGAGCTGAGTGCCAGGGATAGTGTTGGTGAGAACAACAAAACAAAATTCAGAACATATTGCCTATCTCTTCTGTGCCTCTGTCATGAAAATTTAATAGTAATCATGCAGAAAACTTAACAACCCATCAATGAATGGCAGAAGAAGCTAGTAGGAACATTAATAAGTGGTGTATTCTTGGGTAATAAAATCCATTTCCTATCCATGTTTAATCCTGAGCATTGATGCGCGTTTGTTGCTTTCAGAATGGAATTTTTCCTCCAGATCTCTTCTTCAAAATTGGCAGTTTTTATGGGAATTATTTTTGACTTCCAATGCTGCACAGTGGAAAATAAACATCGGCAAAAAATACAAATAATTAATGTATAATTATAATACAAACTGACTGAACTTTAGCACAAATACTGATTATTTGTACATTTATAAGCAGTCAATTCCAAAAGTATACTTAAATTTTATTAAAATTGCTTGATTTTATATTGTTTGAGGGTTCTTTAAAGTAAAAGAACAAGACTAGACTAAAATTAGGCAAGTCTCTCTTTAAACTTAATCAGTTTTCATTAACATTTAAGATCCTTTGCCAGTTTTATTTTCATTTGGCAATTTAGCAAGTTTATTTTTATTCAGCACAGTGCTGTGGGCCGAATGATCTGTTCATGTGCTGAGCCTGTTCTAAGCTTATTTTGGTGGATGTATTGCATAATTGATCCAAACTTTGTTTTGAACTAGGTTTTGGGGAGGGAAGTCAATCAGACAAGCTGTGTTCAAAATTATGTTTAGTTAGACTCCTAACGGGCAATCTTGTTATTTGTGAAAATCTCAAAGATTGCAGAGCTACTACATGTTTTAATTTTCTAGTCTAGCAGCCTTGGGACCTGATTTGATGCTGAAACACAGAATTTACCTGCAGTCACTTTCCTCTGAGCAAGGGGATTGTTTTAAATATAGTTCGAGCTATGAGAAATGAAAGCTTGAGGGTTCCATGAACTTTCTGTAACCCAAAGTTTCGGTAAGTTGGAAATGCTTTTGGGTGAGATCCCCGAAGTTGTACAGGTAGTTCTGTAATGAGCTACAGATTAGTTTGTTCGTTAGGTGCTGTATCACATCGTGGTCTTTCCATGACCATGATTGCTCTTGGCAAATTCTTCTACAGAAGTGGTTTTCCATTGTCTTCTGGGTAGTGTCTTTACAAGACAGGTGACCCCAGCCATTTTCAATACTCTTCAGAGATTGTCTGCCTAGTGTCAGTGGTTGTGATATGCACCAGCTGCTCATATGATCATCCACCACCTGCTCCCATGGCTTCACGTGACCCTGATTTGGAGGGGGTGGGGGGTGGTGGCTAAGTAGATGCTATACCTTGCTCAAGGGTGACCTGCAGACTAGCTGAGGGAAGGAACGCCTTCCACCTCCTTTGGTAGAGGTGCATTTTCACCCTGCCATCCCCAGATTAGTACAGATGTTAATTTTAGGTCAGGGTTATATTTTATAATTCGTGAGAACAGATATCTATTATATTCAACAGATGGTGGACCACATTGCAGCCTTTAGTGAAAAAATGTATGCAAGTGCTTGGATTTGGATAATCAAGTTAAGTTATAAGCATTGGAAAATTAGAGACTGCACTCTGGTGTTTAGTGTAATATAGTGAAATTTTAAAGGGGGGAGGCTTCTTATGAATTTAAAATATTAATTCTAAATAGATAACAGACCTTCCATAATTGAGTTACTTGATCAAGTTTATCAGTATTGCCTGTGATCCAGTATGCCATCATAATCATAAAAGTGAAGTTCTATTGAAATATAGGAAAGTTCATAATTTAAAGCTTCTTACAGGTATTGCAGGCCATCCGGAAGAAATTCACTAGGCTATTTCCAAAGATGAGACCCTGAACAAAAAATATTGCACCTGTATTCTTTTAAATTTAGAAGACTATATTATAATCAAAGAGGACATGATAAAGTAAATGTTGAGATGTTCTACTAATGAGAGAGTCTTGAATGAGAAGGCATAATTAAGAGAGTGGACAATCATTTAAAATTCAAGTGTATAGGAATTCTCGAAGCTGTTGAATCTCTGGAATTCTCTAGCTTTGAGATTCTGAAGGCTAGATTATTGGAGGTATTTAATTGGTAGTTGAATCTGTGAAAGATTTAGCAATTGAACGCTTTGGAGCTGGCACAAAAGTGGGTTTCGTACCTGGAGCAAATCAGCAATGATAATTGAATATCAAGGGCAAATTTGGAGTGCTGCAGAGCCCATTCCTGCTCTTGTTTATGCTTGTGTTCTTGTATCTCTAAATTCCTTCATCCTTTTTTTGTATCCAGGCTCACAGAAATATGACTAACACTTCATTGGATCTAGATTTTTCTTTTACTCCATTTCTGATCTTTCATTCATTGGAAACCGTGTCGCATTCAATGTGACCCAGTTTATCATAACCTATTTTACTTATAGCTCAAGGGTAACTGAAATTTATTGGCTGGTAGGTTGTTTCGACGTTTACTTAGTATTTTAATAAACACTAGCATTCCTTTGCTCAGCTAGATAATTGAACAGACCTTTTAAGGAGAAAATACAAAAAGTAGTAATCACATAAAGTGATTAAAATACTCAAGGTCATTAATTAATGCCACCTGTGTTAGTACTGTGATAGAACAACTAGTCAGTCCACCCTTTCCCCCAGAATTCTGCAGCTTTCCTGTATCAAACAAATCTAATTGCCTTTGGAAAATTACTGTTGAAAGTCTTTCCACCATGTTTTAAGACAATTCATTGCAGAATAATTTCACTTCTTGTTTTGTTTTTAAACTGTTTTTGATGACTTAGTATATTCCAGTTATTTTTAGCTTAGAGTTGCAAGCTTTGTGAGGTTGCCCTAATTTTGGGATGTCAGTTTTCTGTTATATTCATGGGTTAGCCTTTCATTATTTAGGAGGTACTCCATATTACGATCAGCTCTATTTGTTGCATGTATATTGAAACGTGCAGTGAAATTTGTCATTCTGCTTCATCAACCAACACGATCCGAGGATTGTGCTGGAGCAATCCGCCAAGTGTTGCCACACTTCCTGCGCCAACATAGCAGCCCACTACTCGCTAACCCTAACCGTATGTCTTCGCACGTGGGAAGAAACTGGAGCACCCAGAGGAAATTCACATGGTCACAGGGAGAATATGCAGACTCCTTACAGCCAACAGTGGGCTTGAACTGTGATCAGTGATTGCTGGCATAGTAAAGCAGTTGCGCTAATCAGTAAGCTACCGTGCCTCCCTACTCTTTCAATTTACAATTGTACCAAACATTGGTTGGACTCTACTTGGAGTATTGTATACATTTTTGTTTGCCACACGGCAGAAAGGATCTGCTAGCAATAAGAATGTAGAGCAATTCACCAGGATGTTGCCTAGAAGTTATGAGCAGAAGTTATGAGGAAAGATTGGATAGGCTGGATTTATTTGATTGAGATAAGTCTCCAGATCCTGATGTATCCTTATGCTGGGGTTTTGGGTGTGATTAGTGAGATAGCTGATCATTAATTTTCCTATTTCCATAGGGGATAGAAGGAAGCCATTCCACTGAAGTCTAGGCTGGTGCTTAGGGCAATTGTATTATCACCACTAATTTTCACTGTAATCTGTTTACATTAATTCCTCTCGTTTCACCTAAAGTGGTTAAATAATCAACCAATTTGCACTGTAGTGTTCTCGTGCAGTGTGTTGAAACTCTGACTAAACACCAAGTTAAACCGGAGCCAATGAAGACAGAGTCATATTAAGGTTAACCATTTACTGTTCACTCTTCCACATCAACTTCGTATGGTGAAAACTGTTGATAAAAAAAATACAAACATATACAGCGTCTGTTTCATTCTGGAGACCACTCGCGCTCTCTTTTAGCGAGTGTCTCCAGCCGCCCCGAGTAGCGGGTGAGGGGTCCCGTCAAACTGCTATCGGGCTCGAGCGACCCCGCGTTTGAAATTGAAAAGCCGACACGCACGCCGCCCCAACCGCCGCTTCCTTAACAGAAACCGCGTCAATATTTTTACTCCAAATACATTCTTGTGAACTTACGGCGTTGCTTCTATAATGTTTCTTTGTGGATAGAAACGGAGCTCTTCACGATCATGCCGCACGCATGGCACCCGCCTTCACACCTTCTCCGAACCAAGACGCAGCGAAACCGGAGGTGACGTCATCGCATGCCGCGATACACCATAGACAATGGATTTACCTTTGTTATACTGTAACATAATTATCAACCTTTAACTTTAACTAGAAAATAGTTACAAACAAATCATTTAAAACGTAGACCCAACAAAGTCAAATAAATGCCTTAAGGGCAATACGTGCACATATTTGGGGTGTGAGATACAATTGGAACATGTGGTCACAGGAAGAATGTGCAAGCTCCACAAAGACAGCACCATGTATCAGGACAGAGTTCTGAAGCAGCAGTTCTTGTACCGCAGCTATAATTTTCTAAAATTACTTGCATTTGGACAAAGTAAGACCTCCCATCAGTGTTGCTCACCAGTGTCCTCTCCTTGGCTCACCCAGTGCAAGACAAGCTGATTTACCTTTGTCTGTGGCTGAACTGGCACGAGATGAGGAACTGTTGTGTACTTGTTCTTGCCGAAACGTGGCTCCAGAACAACATCTCATGCACCATCAGTCTTCAGGCCATGCCAGTTAGGGACTTGTGCTAATATTTTTTATGACTGTATGTGCTTTTGTAACTGTGCTATGTATTGTGTTTTGCACTTCGACACCGGAGGGATGCTGTTTCATTTACCTGTATACATTTTAAAGGTCGAATAACAATTGAACTTGAACTACTGTAGCCCCTTAAAAAAATGCTATGGATAAAGAACTGGTGAATGCCCTGTGCTTGGTTTCCTAACTGTTTGATATGGTGTTGCATTAAAAGTCATTGTGGAAAATTAAAATTCATGGTATAGTTGGTAACAACAGGTAAGATTTAGGTAAGATTTAGCTAAAAGGTTGGCTGGCTCAATGGGAAGTAGGAGCCAGAAGTGGATCTTTTTTCAATTAGGATTAAATAAGTGGTGTGCCATAGGAATTGGTGCTATGATTTATAAACACAAAATATTCTGCAGATGCTGGGGTCAAAGCAACACTCACAACAAGCTGGAGGAACTCAGCAGGTTGGACAGCATCCGTAGAAATGATCAGTCAACGTTTCGGGCCAGAACTTCATCAGGGTTCCGGCCCGAAACGTTGACTGATCATTTCCACTGATGCTGCCTGACCTGCTGAGTTCCTCCAGCTTGTTGTGAGTGGTGCTATGACTTAAGTTTCTTACAAATTATAGAATTGACATGTGGGAAGGGATCTAAGGTATGGTTGCTAAACTTGCTGGAACACAGTAATGGGTATGACAGCAAGTTGTGAAGAAGCTGAAAGCTACAAAGGAGAATTGATAGGTTAAGTGAGTGGCCAAAGGACTATCAAATTAAATATGTTTAAAAATCACTCTTTGCAAGAAACATGAAAGCAAAGTATTAAATGGTGAGAGATTGCAGAGGGATCTGGGTGCATGATTTGTAAAAGGATAGTACGCAGATACAAGTTGTTAGGAAAGCTAATTGAGCATGGCTATTCATTGGGAAGGGAGGTGAATGCAATACAGATGTGACACTTCAGTTACATCTGGAGCAGTGTTGGTCCTTAAAAGAAATTAAACATGCAGGGATTGCTGACTTACAAGAGACAATTGGACAGGCTAGGCTTCAGGGACTTGTGCTAATATTTTTGTTACTGTATGTGCTGTTGTAACAATATGAAAGGATCTTGAATGATGTGTATCAGATATATTAACAAGGTGAATATGGAGAGAGGAAGTTTCCTTATGGGAGAATCTAGAATAAGAAATATTTTTTTAAAAACTGAAGGTGTTGCTCTTTTCAGATATATATGAGGTGGGGTTTTTTTTGGACTTCTTTCTCAAAAGGCAGCGGCTGTAAAATATTTGAACATTTTATATTTTTAGAAGCTACAGATTCTGGTTAGTTGAGAAGATGGAAGTTTAATGCAGTTTTATAAAACTCTAGTTAAGGCCACATTTGAAGTATTGCATATAGTTCTGATCACCCCATTTTAAGAAAGATGAACAAACTTGGGTGGTTTTCTCTGCAGTGGCAGAGGCTGTGGGGAGATCTGATAGAGGTTTATAAGATAAGATCGTGAGAGGCATAGAGTAGACAGTATCTTTCTTTCTCCCCCAAGGTTGAAAGGTGGGGTGGGGGGGGGGGGAAGAGAGGTTCAAAGGAGATGTAAGGGACAAGTTTTTTTTATCCCAAGTTGTGGGTGCCTGAAATGTGCTGCCTGAGATGTTGGTAGAGGCAGCTACATTAGGGACTTCTGAGAGATGTTTAGATAAGCACATGAATGTGAAGAAGATAAAAGGCTGTGGATGTTGTGTAGGCAAAGAGAGTTTAGTTGGATATTTGATTGCTAATTTAGTTGGTTCAGCACAACATTGTGGGCCAAAGAACTTGTTCCTGTGCTGTAATGTTTTATGTTTAAGAATGCAGGCAGATGTTGCAGTCAGATCAGCCGTTATTGAAGGGCAGGACAGATTTTTGAGGTCAGTGTTCTGCTCCACCATTTCAATCTTTGTATGATTGCAGTGCCTAATTTTACCCTCTTCCTCTCATTTTTTCTTTCAATATCACGTACACAGGATTTTTTTAAAGATGGCTACTTGTATCCCTAAATCTATATAAATCCTTAAATCTATATTGTTTCTTTTTGGATATGCCCCGGGGTTTCACGATAAGCTTTGTCTTTTTGAGAGTTTGAACGTTCTCATGGGTGGCAAGCACACTGTGTGTGGCTTCAATCGGTCCCTGTCGATCTATGATCCTGCATTCCCTTACTCCTACAACTGCTGTTGATAGGCTTATTGAGATGTTAGCTGTTGGGATTATGGTTTTAATGACAGTGGGTAAGAATGTCTCCTGTCTGCACTTGAAAGTTCTTTTGGGCCACCCTCAGAAGTGATTCTGTTTGTGAGCAAAGCCCTTACACAAAGTTGTGCAGCACTGAGTTAATTGAATGGAGTATAAGCTCAAGGTTGCCGCTGTTTATTTATTTTGGTGATGCATAAAAGGGAACTTCTAAATCGTGTATGGATTCTACTCTAGAAGAATTTATCCCGAAAATTTTAACTATAAAAATTTTTAATTATGGCTATTTGGAGTTCAAAATGGCAATTATTAACTTCACTGTGAATCCCATATCCCTGATTGGATGTTTCTCCACGTGATACTAACTCTTACCACATCCTTAGTGTGACATCATTGCTGCTTCTCCCATTTCAATTAAAAGAAAGAAGTGGACTTTGAATCTGTAGTAAAGTAAAATTAAATATTAACTTCCTGAAGTTAGTTGTAACAGCCCCATAGTTTCATAGAAACTTCCTCCTTGATGGAATTACACAACTTTTTGCTTTTTTGAGTAGAATGTTTATATTACTGACTCTGTTATGAGACTTTGTGTCCAACTTCAGGACCAATAGTCAAAATGATGACTGTCAATAGCAAAAAAATATTCAATCAGGTAGCAGGCAATTTGTTGGGTCTCCTGAGACTGCAGCTGCTGTGCCCGTCAGTACTAATCTCACGCATATCCCCCTCTGTCCCTCTCATCTAAGTCTCTGTCAAGATGTCTCTTGATTGTTATAACTTTCATTGTCTGCATCATCTGCTCTGGCAGCTCATTCCAGATACAAACTACTATGTGGAAAAATTTTCTCCTCTGATATCTCAAATCTCTCACCCGTGCTCCTTAAACTTAAGTCCTCCTAATTTTAAACAATGATCATGCTACCATTAATCATCTGTCAGTCTCAGATTAAGTTTTAATTAACCTTGTGTTACTTGCCCCTTATGTAGTTCTTCCATCTTTTGGAAGTAGAATGTTTTGGCAGTTGTACAAGGCCTTGGTGAGACCACACCTGGAGTATTGTGTGCAGTTTTGGTCCCCTAATCTGAGGAAAGACATCCTTGCCATAGAGGGAGTACAAAGAAGGTTCACCAGATTGATTCCTGGGATGACAGGACTTTCATATGAAGAAAGACTGGATGAACTGGGCTTGTACTCGTTGGAATTTAGAAGATTGAGAGGGGATCTGATTGAAACGTATAAAATCCTAAAGGGATTGGACAGGCTAGATGCAGGAAGATTGTTCCCGATGTTGGGGAAGTCCAGGACAAGGGGTCACAGTTTGAGGATAAAGGGGAAGCCTTTTAGGACTGAGATTAGGAAAAACTTCTTCACACAGAGAGTGGTGAATCTGTGGAATTCTCTGCCACAGGAAACAGTTGAGGCCAGTTCATTGGCTATATTTAAGAGGGAGTTAGATACGGCCCTTGTGGCTACGGGGATCAGGGGGTATGGAGGGAAGGCTGGGGCGGGGTTCTGAGTTGGATGATCAGCCATGATCATAATAAATGGCGGTGCAGGCTCGAAGGGCCGAATGGCCTACTCCTGCACCTATTTTCTATGTTTCTAATGCTATGTGACTGAGTGTAGGAGTGGCCAAAATGGCTCGCTTTGACCATCAAACATGGAGGCGCTTTCACAAAACTCCCACAGTCCCTGATGAACCTGTGATTTTAGTCTCTGAGGCCAACTTGAGAGCATCTTTCAGGAGGATGAACCCACAGAAAGCATCTGACCCAGATGGGGTACCTGGCAGAGCACTGAAGATATGTGCTAATCAACTGGCTGGACTGTTCCCTGATATCTTTAACCTCTCAATCTGAGGTACCCATCTGCTTCAAGCAGGCTTCAATTATACTGGTGCTCGAGAAGAAGTCATAACCTGCCTCACTGGCTATCGTTCAGTAGCAGTTAAGTCCACTGTGACAAACCACTTTGAGAGGTTGGTGATGAAACACATTAACTCCTGCCTGTAAACTGACTTGGATCTCACTCTAATTTTCCTGCCATTACAACAGATCAACAGCAGATGCTGCTTCATTGGCTCTTAACTCAATCAGGCCCTCAGCCTCAATACCTCCTTATGCAACTGGATTCTCGATTTCCTCGCTTGTAGACCCCAGTCAATTCAGATTGGCAACATCTCCTCCACAATCACAGGTGCACCAGAATGCTGTGTGCTTAGCCCCCTGCTCTACTTTCTTTATGCTTATGACCGTGAAGCTAAGAATAACTTCAATGCCATATTTATATTTGCTGACAATATCACTGTCATTGGCTGAATCAAAGGTGATGACAAATCGGCACATAAGAGGGAGCTTGAAAATCTAGCTGAGTAGTGCCACAATAATCTCTTACTCAATGTCAGCAAACCAAAGGGCTGATTATTGACTTCAGGAGGAGGAAACCTGAAGTCCATGAGCCAGTCCTCATCAGGGGATTAGTGGTAGAGAGGGTCAGCAGCTTTAAATTCCTTGGCGTTATCATTTTAGAGGATTTGTCCTGGGTTCACCACGTAAGTGCCATTACAAAGAAAGCACAGTTACACCTCCACTTAGGAGTATGCACAGATTCAGCATGTCATCTAAAACTTTGACAAAATTCTATAGATGTGTGGTGTAGAGTATATTGTATATTGACTGATTGCATTGCAGCCTGGTATGGAAACGCCAAAGCCCTTGTAGGGAAAAGCCTACAAAAAGTAGTGGATATAATCCATTCTATCATGGGTAAAGGCCTCCCCACCATTGAGCACATCCACACACAGCGTTGTTGCAGGAAAGCAGCATCCATCCCCAGGGCCCACACCACCAGGTTCAGAAACAGTTACTACCCCTTAACAATCAAGCTCCTCAACCAGAGTGGGTAACTTCACTTGCCTAACTGAACTGTTCCCTCTGGACTGGACTCACTTTCAAGGGCTTCCATATTATTCTCGTTACTCACTCACTGCTATTATTTTTTCCTTTTGTATTTCTTTATTTTTAATTGTTGTCCACCCTGTTGGATATGGTAAACAACAGGAATTCTGCAGATGCTGGAAATTCAAGCAACACACATCAAAGTTGCTGGTGAACGCAGCAGGCCAGGCAGCATCTGTAGGAAGAGGTGCAGTCGACGTTTCAGGCCGAGACCCTTCGTCAGGACTAACTGATGAAGCTTCCTTCAGTTAGTCCTGACGAAGGGTCTCGGCCTGAAACGTCGACTGCACCTCTTCCTACAGATGCTGCCTGGCCTGCTGCGTTCACCAGCAACTTTGATGTGTGTTGTCTGTTGGATATGGTCTTTCATTGATTCTATTATTTCTTGTTTTTACAAGAATCTCAGGGTTGTTTATGGTGACATATATGCTTTGTCAGGTATGGCAATTTACTTTGAAGTTTGGTACATTTAATGCATGTCCACAGTCTGTTGGAGTTTATTTAATTTGCTAAATTTTGAATATCATAATTCAAAATAAGTATAATTTCTAATAATTTACCATTTAATTATTTTATATTGGATTTTGTGTGTAATTTCTGGTTTCTGGTCAGTATTTTTTTTAGTTTTGCACTTGATATATCGCAAATATATGGAGGTTTGGGAAAAGTGAAGAGAATTTTGATTTTCCTGAGAGCTTCAAAAAGCAGCTTTAGTGAGTTCTTCGTCAGGATAAGTGTAAAATGTTTGTGTTATTCAATGTTTTGAAGAGATTTGGTGTCTTAAAAATGACCAGATTTCTTTCATTTCTAATAAATGCATTAAAGCAGTTTTTGGTTTAGTTTATTTTTACTTCACTGTAGGAAAGGGTAACATACACTAAAGAGACATCTGTGAATTTTCAATTTTGATGGGTACGTGTGAGATGTAGAATTACTCACAAAACTGTTAATATTATGTTTATCAATAACAGAATATAATTACAAAATTTAGCAGCTCATATAAAATGTTTATTCTTAAAATTGAATATTTACTCAGCTATATGGCATCAAGATATTTATGTTGTGCTGATCAAATTTTCTTTTGAATTGAGGAAGCATTTTTATCTTTAGATCTCCTGTCAGTTCCATGCATCAAATGGCTGTAGGTTGTATCCAGCAGTGAAAGGAATAAAAATAACCTCAATTTGTTCTGCATCATCCCCCCTCCCTCCCCAGTAAACTCTGTTGGCCACATTGTTTATACTTTGACATTTAAATGTTGTGAATGATCAGTATGCAATCCATCCTGCTAACCATCAAAGTTCAAAGTAAATTGATATCAATGTACATATGGACTGCCCTAAGATTCATTTCATTGTGAGTATGTGCAGAAATACAAAGAAACACAATAGAATCATTGAAAAGGTGCAAAGCACAAGACAGGCAAACAACCAATCTGCAAGAGACAGCCAACTGTGCAAGTACAAAAAAAGAAAATAATAATAGATAAGCAATAAACATCGAGAGCCTGGGATGAAGAGTCCTTGAAAGTGAGTTCATAGGTTGTGGGGACAGTTCAGTGTTGGAATGAGTGAAGTTATCCCCTCTGATTGAAGAACTGCCATGCCTTCTTTGTAATTGCATTTGTTGGACCCAGGGCAGACCTTCTGAAATGATCAAGCCAAGGAATTCAAGGTTGCTGACCCGCTCCACCTCTGATTGCCTGATGAGAACTGGATCGTGGTCCTTTGGTTTCCCTTCCTCCTGAGGTTAAAAATCAGCTCTTTGGCTAGCTGGCAATGAGCAGGAAGCAGGCTAAGCACACAGCCTTGTGGTGCATCTGTGCTGATGGTGATTGTGAACGATATGTTATTGCCAATCTGAACTGACTAGGGTCTGCAAGTGAGGAAATGGAGGATTCAGTTGCATAAGGAGGTCTTGGAGCTTATTGATTTATTATGAAGGGATGTGAGTATTGAAAACAGAGCTGTAGTCAATGAAGAGCATCCTGATGTATTCATCTTTGCTGTCCAGATGTTCCAGGGTTGAGTGAAGAGCCAATGAAATACATCTGCTGTGGCGCTGTAGTGACGGTAGGCAAATTGAAGCAGATCCAAGTCAGTTTTCAGGCAGGAGTTGATATGTTTCATCACCAACTTCTCAGAGAACTTCATCACAGTGGATAAAAGTGCTACTGGACAATTATCATTCAGGCAGGTTACCAGATTTTTTTTAGGCACCTGGATAATTGATGACTGCTTGAAGCAGATGGATACCAAAGACTGCAGAAGCGAGAGGTTAAGGATATCAGTGAACACACCAGCCAGTTGATTAGCACAGGTCTTCAGTACTCAGCCAGGTATCCTTTCTGCAACAAATGCATTCTGTGGGTTCACCCTCCTGAAAGATGCTCTCACGTCACCCTCAGAGACTGAAATCACAGGGTCGTCAGAGGCTTTGGGAGTTTGTGATAGTGCCTTCGTGTTTTCTCAGTGGAAGCAGGCATAAAAGGCATTGAGCTCATCTGAGAGCAAAACCTTGTCACATATGTCGTTTGGTTTTACATTGTAGGAGGTGAAAGCATTCAAGCCCTACTATAGCTGTTGAACATCCTTCTATGATGCTAGTTTGATCGAGAATTGCTGCTTAGCATGTGAAATGGCCTTCTGGAAGTCATACCTGGACCTCTTGTATTTTACTTGTTCACCAGACCTGAACGCCACTGATCTAGCCCTCAACAGATTGTGGATATCTTACTTCATCTGGGGCTTCTGGTCGAGGAGGACTGTAAATAATTTTCTGGGGATTCATTCATCCATGCCTGACTTTATAAAGTCAGTGACAACTGTGACATATTCATTCAGATTCTTGAACATGACCCAGTCCAGTCCACTTAGTCAAAGCAGTTCCATAACCGCTTCTCTGCCTCCCACAATCACCTCTGTGATGTCCTTATTTCTGGAGCCTTGCTCATTAACCTCTGCCTGAATGCAGGTAGAAGGATAGTCTGGTGATCAGATTTCCCAAAATGCGATCTAGGGATGGAATGTGTAGCAGTATAGCAGTGGTTGAATGTGTTGGGACCCCTGGTGCTGCAGGTGATTTGTTGATGATAATTAGGCAGAGATTTCTTCAGGCAAGCTTGATTGAAGTTCCAGGCAATGATTTGAAGTGCTTTGGGGTTGGCTGTTTCCCTAAACAACGTAAAGTGTCATGATTAACATTGGCCTTGGTGGTATGTAAACTGCAGTCAGGATCATAAAGGAGCTCTCTCAGTAAGTAGAATGGATGGCACTTAACGAATGGCTCAGTGTCAGTATCCATGGCCTTTCTTTAAGGAAGTGAACTAGGTGTTAGGCAATTTGTGGTAATAAAGGTTGGTATGCAGCTTTTATAAAATGTGCTGTTTAAAAGTTCATTGAAAGTTACTGTAACATACCATGTAATCATTGTCACTCATTAGGTTTTGGATAGTTTTCATATCATTTTTGTTAGACAATTGTATTTATGCAAATAGTATGTGTGTAATAGGGTTGATGTTCTTCTCTGAAAGAAAGTTAAAATCTATTTTTGAATAACCCCATGAACACTACCTCATTATTTCTTTATTGCACTTTTTCTGAAATTTATAGACTTTTGTCTTTGCACTGTACTGCTGCTGCAAAACATACTTCACAACACAATGGTAATAATAAATATGATTCTGGTAACAGCATGTTTGAGATAAGTGTTGCGTGCTGATTATAATTCACCTCTTTGCATTTGGAAGACTTGGGGAAAATGTTTAATAGCAATATCAACCTAGCTGTGACAAAATGAGAAAGCACCAGTCAAAAAGTTGAACAATGCATTATAATATTTAATTTGCTTTATTTCAGATCGTGAGGATCAGTCAATCCTATGCACGTGAGTGTTTGGTTTCCTTTGCTGGATACATCTTTTCAACAATGAGTTCATCAGTTATGGTTTGTTTTGTCGAGTTTTCCACATTGCAGGAAATGAAATTGGGTTTCTCTTTCCTCTTTTGTGTGTGTGTGTTAAATAAATAAATGTACATGTACAACCTTTATATCTCCTCTAAGGACACCTCGTATAAAAGCCATATTTCAGAGTTATGTTACTTTTGTACTTTTTTTTTCCTCGAACAGTGGATAATTTTTAAAAGGTGCTCATGATTTGTATTATTGATACCTTTTGTCACATCATCACATCTGGCTGTTCTTGTTATCTAAAAACTCAATGAAAATTTTAAGATGGGGTTATGTCAGCCACAAGAGAAAATGATCTTGTAAGGATGACCAGAAATTTAAAACTGTAGGAAATAGCAGGCATTGATAGTAGAACCTCTAGGTCAAATCTCATCAAACTACAATTGATACTAGTTGTTCATTAGTAACTTCACAAGTAGAGTAATGTTGATGGTGGTCTTGTTTGATTTGGAGCTTTTAAAACTACGGCAGCTATTGTAATTCTGATCAGAGCTGGTTCTGACATCTTTATAATGATTCTTATAAGCCCATTTTGTGAGTAAAGGAGTGGATCATCATAGTTTCTTGCATCAAAGAAATCAGAGGTAATGTTTTTTTTCCTGATGACTTGATATTTGCTTTTAACAATTGTGATTAATCTAGCTAGCTGAAGGATGCTGAATTTCTATGGTGAATTGTTTCAATTTAGAAATGAGCTTAATGGCCACTTTCTGTTCTGTCTGTGTCAGAATATTACGTTCCTCCCACTTATTTCTAGTAATCTATTCTCACTCGTATACAAGTCAACTCCACTCTGATTCTCCTATCATCCACTTACATGAGAGGTAATTTCCCTACCAGACGTCAGGTCTTGGGATGTTAGAGCATGGAGGGAAGCGTGTACATTTGCAGGGTGAATGAGCAAACTCCACGTGCACCTGAATCTGGGATGAAATCTGGATTGCTGGAGCCAAGATAGCTGCATGACCTGCAGTGCCACTTTGTTGTCCATTGGTATCTAGATCAGATAGTCTCCAAGCATGGTTTGGCATCAGTTTATTTTCAAGTGCACATGGCTGTGAATATGTTTCAGGTAATCAAATGTTTTGTGGTTAATCTTTTTTAAAAATCTTATGCAAATAGTATAAAAACTGTTCATATTTCTCAGGTAAATTATAGGAATGCTCAAAAATGTGCTTTTCATTGAACGCAATTGTATTTGTTTTTGTTGAAAGTTATTTAATTCCTGTCTGGCTTTTATGTACAAATTGAAGCCCTGGAGTTGTTAAAATTAAATGTTTTCTATTATAGAGGAGAATCTGGTGCTGGTAAGACAGAAAACACCAAAAAAGTGATTCAGTACTTGGCTCATGTTGCTTCTTCACATAAGTCTAGAAAGGAACAAGTAAGTGTCTTTTACCTAGGATGTAGTTGAATAATTTTCATAATTTGGTTAAATCTAGTCATTGTAATGATTTTAATCCTTACGACATTTATTTCAAAATGTACATTAAATATTGTGATCAGTCTTCCTGTTTTATTTTATTGAAATTATGAATTTAAATTATCATTTAGCATTTCATAAATGCCTGTTGGGTTGTTAAATCCCTTAAACAAAATAAATTCTTGAAAATTTCTTAAATATTTTTTGCATGCAGTTGATAATACTTTCCCCCTTCAACATTTGCAGCAGTCTACGGTGTTAGCATACGTGAGTGGGTTATTATAATTTGATTTGCATATTCTGCACTTTATGCATTTATATACAGATCTGTTGGCTGTTTGGGGAATTTCTAAGCTACTTCAATTGGTTTATGAAATTGTCTTTTGGCCAATTGAAATTAACTCTTGATGTGCAACTGCCCCTTGATTGAACATACTCTTGGATTCAAAGATACAACTGAGATAAAGTTTTGTGTGTTTGCTTAATAGTAGTTTCTTTTAACGAAATGGGTCTAAGCAAATGCAGTTGTCATTTAAAAATGCAGCAAAATTGTGATGTAAATTGGTTTGCAATAAGCTGATTGCACTGGGGCTAAAAATTGCTATTTATGATTTGCCTAGGTAATTGTAAATCCTGGTCCAACTTAATAGCTGCAGTGTCTCTGTTCTACCTATCACTGCAATGGAAATCATTTAAAATTTTTCTGGACAATTGTCTATCTTGGATGGGTTTGGGAGCAAATTACAGCTCAGATCTGTATATTATTTATGTTGCATGCTTTGGGTGTAAAGGTGGTGTAAGTGTTTCTTAAGTTCTGTTTATATTTGGAGGTGTTTACATATGTCAGAATGTTTAATATCTAATTTGGGATGTTTCCCTATCCTAAAAGAATCGTTTTCCAGTCTGAGAAATGATTCTGAGCTCTTTTGTTCAAAGTGCATTGACATTTAAGGTTTTCAAAACTTTTATAAACAAAACTATTGTAGCCCGGAAAAGGGAGAAAATCAAAGCATTCAACTAGGAAATTGTCTCCTTCTCTTCTCTCTTCCCCCCCCCCCCATGCAAGTTTATTTTATAACTTGTTTTATTTGTGCTGATATAAAATAGAACTTTTTGGAGAATATTTTTAAGACCAAGTTATTTCCTCTCCAGAATATTTGTTACTTTTTGCAATTGTAGTCAGGTTTGTCTCTCTGGCCAGGAAAGGGGGGTATTTTGACTCACCTTTTTGACATATAAATAAATTCTTCACATTCATAAATTTATTATTAAATGAGTAGTTAAAATCTCCCAATTTAAACTTCATTAAATAAAACAAATTTAAAGTCAAGTTGATTTTGACCAGCTTACCTTTTCAGTTTTCTTGATGAAAAATGTCCTCAGTAGTTACCTTCCAGTTAGTGTTCCATTTAATCACCATCAAATCAGGAGTAGAACAAATATGCCTGCATTTGCAAGTTTTTGTCGTTTCACTGGATTCCACAAACCCCCCCCCCCACATTCCATAGGAAATAAAGCTTTAGAAATTCCTCATAGAATTTTATTTTTGTGATAAATTGTGCAGATTATATAATTTTGTGTGTCGCTGTGTATCAAGATGGGTCGTTCGTATAATGAACGCCTATCTTGAATCACAGATGTGAAATGACTGTTCAAAATGCAAGCTTGTGCCCCTGTTAATTGTGTTGTATTAATTTTGTGCATATTTTCTATGTAAAATTGAAGTCTCACCATTGCATTGTAGAGCTGCAATCGTGTGCTGACCGCTAATTGAGATTGCCACCAAAGTGGGTGGAGTAAATCTGTCTGTTGAATAATTGCCTCATATCTAAATCCTAGAAGTCACTGCAGCAGCAACACTTTCAATTGACAGAACGGCATTGTGATTTTGAAATGTCAAATTTTCAACTGTCCAAATTCGGTTCATTTTAAAACGACTTAATGTCTTTTTGGTTGCTTTACAGCTCTACTAGATTGAAGTTTCCATGTCTTGCTTCTTACTTGCCTAACTTAGCACTAATGCTAAAGAAAGCTACTGACCTATTCTAACAATGTTATAAATGGTGGAATTGATTAATAATTGGTGTATCAGTGTGTAATTCATTACATGTTTTAACAATAAGTATGGCACACCTCAAATTAGGAACTGAATTTCTTCCTTGGTCCTTTATTCAAAGAATTTGAGTGAATTATCTGAATGCAGGTCCATTTTGTGTTCTTGTAAAGGCTCACACTAAGATTCCTGCCTTAAATCAGAATCAAGTTTATGTACATTTTCTGTGGCTGATGATTAAATGACCACAACTGTTTTTCCAATCTTAAATTTTGGGTATATAAGAACATCTATGTAGCTGGTGTATCAGTCTCAAACTTGGATGCTCCCAGTTGTATTTCCTGGATTGCTTTAGGTCAGCATTCTGAGTCAGTTGAAATTTATGTGGACATTAGTTGGAAAATTCCCAGAGTTAATGTGGTATTTGTCAATCATATGTTTTCTTGCTTTAAGTAAGCAACTGATATGAGCAACCAGTAAATTGTGTCTGTAGTGAATGGTTTAAAGTGCTGACTTTGGAGTTATAGAGAAACAAAAAGACATTTGTTATCTTTGTGATAACAAATAATGGCCATGAGGTTCTAAACCAGTCGCTACATAAATAATGGAAGTAGAAATTCCATTGCTGGTATAGAATAAATTTTGGTGTATGCCCATCAAGTGCTTCAAGGAAGTACCTTCCAACCATTTCTAATTCCATGTAGATATTTATATATTTGTATATTGTGCCTGCTTCTATCTTGTGTTTCAATGCCATCTGCTTAAAGGGGGGGACTTTTTTCTTTTTAAAGCTGTTAGTCAAAATGTTGTCCAGTTTCATTGAATTGCATCTCTTTTGTCTTTCTCTTAACCCTTCCCTTTCCACCCTCTGCAAAATAAGTCCAGTAATGACACTGTTGTAACAGTTCTTCAGCCTTTTTTTGAAATCTAGCTTGTAAAGTCTTTGATCTATTAATAAACCAAAATTCCAAACTGTCCTAGATTCTTTCTGCTCATTGTTCCAATTAAATGTTTGCATGCCCTTTCAAGATGACCAAAAGCACACACTTGTTTAGCAGTCAGCTATTACTTCTAAAGTCTTTCTTGTTGCATCAGAGTTGTTCATCTGTAAACAATGCTTCAAAGTCTGTGTTTCTCTGAAGTTGTGCTTGTAAAACAGATACTCCAAAACTAATCTGAGTCATGTTGTGATTGCAGGGAGAGCTTGAGAAGCAACTACTCCAAGCGAACCCTATCCTTGAAGCTTTTGGTAATGCAAAAACTGTGAAAAATGACAACTCTTCTCGATTTGTGAGTAGCAATTATTACAATGTCTAAGGTTAATAAATCGGCACACTCATAGTTTCAAAAAAGGTTTAAATTTTGCATTTTTACTTAGTTTTGTAGCTTTATTTCCTAAGAATCTTTTATTATAAATCTGCTTATAAAAATATTGTAATGAAAATGGAGCCAAAGAAAACAACATTAAATCTTGAAAGTCTGTATTCTTAAGTTTTTTTCCGGTGTTTAACTTTGTATGTCCTTTTTTTCAGGGAAAATTTATTCGAATCAACTTTGATGTAAATGGCTACATTGTTGGAGCCAATATTGAAACTTGTATCCTTTGCAACAATGAAAGGCCATAATAAAAAAAATGGTCATGAAAATGCAGAATCACCTCGAACTCAAATATAGGCCATTTAATATATTAATCGTCGTAGCTGCAGCAAGATTTAGTGTTTTGAAAATTGGGATATCTTTGCTTGTATGGGGTTTCAATGTTTGATTTCGGCCCCTAGAATTTTGAAATATTGATTATGGGGTCTGAGCTTTTAAGGGCTCCAGTTATACATGTGGTTTCCCAGAACAAAAGGGGAAGACGTTTTTCTTTGAAATTTAAAGCAGTTATTTTACTAGAAAAATTTTATTTTTTGGGGGGAGGGGAGGGTTGATATGATAAAGTAAGCATGGGTTTCTTAAGGGGAAATCTTGCCTGACAAATCTGTTGGAATTCTTTCAGGAAATACAGACAGGATAGACAGTCAGTAGATGTTGTTCAGAAGGCCTTTAACAAGGTGCAGCATTTGAGGCTGCTTAACAAGATGAGAATAAGGAGGCTTGAGTATTGTGAGCAGTTTTGGACCGTTTATCTGTGAAATTTGTGCTGGCATTAGAGAGGGTCCAGAGGATGTTCACGGGAATGATTCTGGGAACAAAAGCATTAATGTAGGAAGAGCGCTTGATGGCTCTGGGCTGTGCTGGTATTTAGATGTATGAGGGGGATATCTTTGAAACCTATTGAAAGGCCTAGACAGTGGGTGCATCTAGGATCAGAGGACACAGCCTTAACAAAAGGAAGTGCACTTAGAATAGAGTTGAGAAGGAATTTCAGATGGTGGTAAATCCGTGGAATTCATTGCCATGGATGGCTGTGTTGGCCAAATCATTGAGTATATTTAATGCAGAGGTTGATAGGTTCTTGGTTGGTCAGAGAATCAAAGATTACGGGGAGAAGGCAGGGAAAAAAATGGGGTTGAGAAGGATAACATCAGCCATGATGAAATGGCGAAGTGGATTCAGTAGGCCAAGTGGTCTAATTCTGCTCCTGTGTTTTATGGTCTTGATCAGTGAGTTTTTAATTTCACAGTGCTAATGAACACCAAATGTAGAGTGAGCCAAGCTTGAAAATTTGAGGAATATCTTTGTTTTGCAACTCTTTTGAAGTAGTTGACCCCAATTATAAGGATTTTTTTCCCATATCACTGCAATTTTTTTTCCCATTTGTGGGCAGTGTAGGCATTTAATTGCTTGTTCCTAATTGTTTTTGAGAAAGTGGAGAGCTGTTGTCTTGCACTGCTATCATCATTGATGTGTGGTTATACTCCTTGTGCTTTTAGAGAGATTGTTTCAGTGTTTTGACCTAGTCTGCAATGGTACAAACTACTATGCCATCTGTGTGTTGTTGGAGTGAGTGGCTGTGAATGAGGTGGCAATGAAGCGGTCTGCTGTGTCCTGTATGGTGTCAAGCTTCTTGAGTGTTCTTGAAGCTGCACACATCCAGGCAGATGGACAGTATTTCATCACACACCTTACTTGAGATTTGTAGTGGATTCAAGTCAAGAGTGTGTTGGCTCTTCTAAGTATTTACCCATTACTTTAGTACAAGAGAATGCCCCAAGTTTCTCTGCCTTTTGTAATTGTAATCCTGAAACATTCTGGTTTCATTCAATCTCTTCTGTGCCCTCTATTCACTTAACACCTTTTCTCAAAGTGTGGTGTTGAGATTTGAAACAGCAAGTTAGTAGGGCTGAACATTTGTTCTGTTTGGTTAGTTCTGGATGCCTCTATTTATATTTAAAAACTTTTTTTAACTTATTAAGATACAGTGCAGAATAGGTCCTTTAAGACACGCTGTCCAGGAATTCCCCAATTTTTAATCCTAGCCTAATCGTGGAACAATTTACAGTGTACAGTTAACCTACCAACAGGCATGTCTTTGGACTGTGAGAAGAAACTGGAGCACCCGGAGGAAACTGGGAGAGTGTACAAACTTGTTACAGGCATCAGCAAGAATTGAGCTCAGGTCACCTGTCCTGTAAAGTGTTGCGCTAACCACTACGCTACCATGTTGTTATCATCCCACGTGCCCTATTAACTGATTTATTTGCCGTCCCGTCAGCTTCAAGAAGTTATGTACAAATCCATCCATCCTCTTGAAATCTATTATTTGCACCATTTGTTACACTATCAAGTATTTTGAAACTGCATTACTCTTGGGGTCAGTACTATTTGTGTAAACTAAGTCTGAATGATTATTCCAAATGAAACTATCCTGCTATGGTTGTCTATTTTACCTAACAGCTATTAGCTGTGAGCAACCAAGTGGTGACGTTCTTATTCAAATTTTAAAATACACTTATGGTGGAGTCCCTTTAACTAGCAACTTTCAGATTTGTTGGAAAAGTCTCGTGCCATACGTCAAGCCAAAGATGAACGTACTTTCCATATTTTTTACTATCTTCTTTCCGGGGCTGGAGAACACTTGAAGAGTAAGTATATAGCATTTGTTTTCATGAGAAGTTGTGTAGTCCTGCTTAATTCAATCAGTAGAACTAGCATCATGGCATTAAGCAAGTCTTGCATGATCTCTTGGTTTTTCCCTCCACTCCCTTAAGCACCAATTGATTCCATGCATTGATCATTATGTGAAAAGGTTGTTACCCTGGTATTTATCGTGTGCTTCTATTTCAAATATGTGACTTTAGTCTACTGATGGTTATAGATGTGAAGTAGTATTCCTGATTTTATTTGTAACTCGCTTTGTACAGTATGTTTCAGGATCTTCTCTCACTTCCTTTTGAAAGTAATCTGTTAGATTTCTGATGCTGTACCATCACCAGAGCAATATATAATTTGAGAATGACATTTTCTCAAGTGTGGTACCAAATTAATTGTAGTGTAATACTCAATTTGCTTTGTTGCTTTCCTTTTGTAACTAGATATGTAGGCATAGTCATTTGTTTTGTCAGTTTTCAAGGACCTAATGAATGTCCAGAACATTTTAAGATGGCTGAACTGCTTCCTCAATCCTTGGCATTAGTTATGAATTTGATCAGCTTGCATTGAGAGATCAATCTAAGCGTATAGTAGATTGTCTTCACAGCATTGCAAATATGTGGAAACATAGAAAACGGAGCAAAAGTATGCCATTGGGCCCTTTGAGACTATTCTAGAATTCAGTATGATCCTCTATATCAATATCATATTCCTGCTTGCACTCAAATGCCTTGATGTCTTTTGCATTTAGAAGTTTTCTATCACCTCTAATCTATCGTGACTTTGCCTTCCTGCCTCTGTGATAGAAAATTCTGCATGTTCTCCACACTGTTGGTGAAGTAGTTCTTCTCTCAATCTTTAGTGCCTTATCCCCATCCTGAGACTGAGATTTCAAAGCTGGTTAAGTGTCGAGGGAATTCTTGATCATGACAAGTGTTATATAATTTTTCATTTTTAATACTAATGTGTGAAATATTTTTGATTACAGATGATCTGCTATTAGAGGGCTACAATAACTACAGATTTATGTCTAATGGTCACGTTACCATTCCTGGACAACAAGACAAAGAATTGTTTCAGGAGACAATGGAGGCTTTCCGAATTATGGGAATATCTGATGATGAACTGATTGGTATGCATTAAGTAGTAAAAAAACCATACTATTAAGTGTATTGATTTGATTCACGGCGGCAACACTTTAATGCAGTCCCTTCTTGCAGTGAGTAGCCAAACTAATTTCCAATGGATTTGTAGTATGTGTGAAAAAGATTTTTTAAAAATTCTGGTGATGTGGGCAACTCTGGCAAGATCCCACATCAAAGTTGCTGGTGAATGCAGCAGGCCAAGCAGCATCTGTAGGAAGAGGTGCAGTTGACGTTTCAGGCCGAGAGACTTCCTACAGATGCTGCTTGGCCTGCTGCATTCACCAGCAACTTTGATGTGTGTTGCTTGAATTTCCAGCATCTGCAGAATTCCTGTTGTTTGGCAAGATCAACTTATTTTGCCCATTGTGACTCAAAACATGACTTGTCAGTGCTGTTCTTCAGACAGCATAGGTGCAATGTGCATTCTCTAATCCCTGCTAGTTTGTAAACTTTTTTTGAGAATGTAACACAAGGCCATATATTTTAATGTATAGAATCATGGAAATCTACAGCACATTACAGGCCCTTCGGCCCTCAATGTTGTGCCGACCATGTAACCTACTCTAGAAACTGCCTAGAATTTCCCTACCACTTAGCCCTCTATTTTCTTAAGCTCCGTGTACCTATCTGAGAGTCTCTTGAAAGACCCTACGGTATCTGCCTCTACCACCATCGCTGGCAGTGCATCATTCCATGCACCCACCACTCTCTGTGTGAAAATCTTACTGCTGACATCCCCCTTGTGCCTACTTCCAAACACCTTAAAACTATGCCCCCTCATATTAATGAATAAATCAAATGATCATTAGATGATAGCTCTTTTCCTATCTTTAATGCCTCAAATGTTTAATGGTTTTCCTTTCTGTTTCGCTTCCTAGCCATGCTAAAGGTTGTTTCTGCAGTACTTCAATTTGGGAACATCGTTTTCAAGAAAGAACGCAATACAGACCAAGCTTCCATGCCTGATAATACAGGTGAATAGATCAGCGATCTAGTGAAACTTGTGCTAATGCTATAAATAAGTAGATCACTTAACAGACAAACTTGTAGATTTTGAACTCATCTTCACTTGTATGTTCATAGTATTCTGTTTGCAAGGACTGTATTTCAATTCTGAAAGTGTTTTTCTGGACTGAAGTGTGCACTCTTAAATGGTGTAGTCTCCACTACTTAAAGCACTTGCATTTTAAACTGTCCAGAAAGCCAAAGCCATTATCTGTGCATATCACTATATTGCTATTTATAATGTTTGCCGTTGCTTGCTTTTTTATTGATGTTGGCTCACTAGTTTCCAACTTATCAAAGATCAGTTGTACTTCTAAAACTGCTGTAATTGTTCAGTTTATAGCTAAAGCTGACTTAATTTGGCTTCCTTAATATTGCACATACTGAACACTACCTTGTTATTCCAGACGTTGTTTAGCGAGGAAAAATACAGCATTTAGAAAGGCAACAATTAATCAAAAGCAATCAGCATGGGGAAATTTGCTTCAGGCAATTTTGAAGTTTTGGCTGAGGTAATGAAGATTCATGATGAGAAATTTCTGGTTTTGACTCCACTTTCACTTTCCATAAGTTTAGCTCATTTAAAGCTTCCCTTATTCTGACTAATACCAACTTTCATTTATTTGACAATCCTGTGCTTACTGACTGAGATGCTCAGCATCAAAGGGTTGCTAAAGCACAAGAAAACAGGTCGACCTTCTATAATCCGGCACCATTGGGACCTGAGGAGTGCCGGATTAGTGAAAATGCCAAATTACAGAAGGATCACTTTAAGCAATAGCTAACCGCCTCATCATACTTTTAAAGTATCAAAGGATTCAAAGGTTCATTTAATGTCAGAGAAATGTATACAATATACATCCTGAAATGCTTTTTCTTCGCAACCATCTGCGAAAATAGAGGAGTGCCCCAAAGAATGAACGATAAATGTTAGAACCCCTAAGTTCCCCACCACCCCCCAGCTCCCCTCCCTCTTGCGTGTAAGCGGCAGCAAGCAACAATCCCCCCCTCCCCACCGGCAAGAAATAAAGCGCACCCACTACCAGCACTCAAGTGTGAGCTAAGCGATAGCAAAGATACAGACTTGCGGTTACACCAAAGACTACATTGTTCACCCGATAGTTGGACATGCTGCAGGCTCTCTCTCTCTCCTAATAAGAGAAAGAGGTGATTCATGTAAACTAGTACAAGTTAGATAATAATGAAACAGAAATATTAAATGAGTAGCAAGTGAAATTTTAATATACTGTACAGGCACAGATAAAATAAAGGGTACAGGTAAATGTACAGGAATTAACTTACACAGAACAGTTGAGCACTTCCGCTTCTAAAGTGAGACGTTTAATATACCTTCAGGCAAAGTTACATGTCTGCAAGTGTGGGGTCGTCAGAAGCGGAAGTCTGAGAAAGGAGGTCTTCTAGACACCACATTTCATGCGACCGCCAGGCAGCCGGGGCTTCGGCGCTGGGCTCTTCTCTCTTCACTCGCAGTTACTGAGGGATCCTCGTTAGTTTCTTTTCCTCCGCTTAGTAATATGCTTAAATTCAGCGGGTGACCACGTCTGATCTGAGGTCAAAGGCAGAAGAGAACGGAGCGCTGGCTGGGTGACGCCGGAGGGCAGTGTGCGACTGCCGGCAGGCGGGCAAGAAGGCGGACCGACCCAGCGTATGATATTAATAAATGCAGGAAAACAAGCAGGAATCGCCTGTCTGTGCTTACAAGAGTGCACCAACACATGAACAGATCTAGCACAACCAAAACAATATGCAGCAGATTGGTACGGTGGCCTGGAAAATTTGAAATTACAGTTGCGTGGAAAATTTGAAATCAGTGCGGAAGGGCCGGCTGGTGGCGCAATGACATTGGCGCCGGACCCGGGAGTGGAGGTTCCCGTGTTTGAAACCAGTCGCGTCCGCTCCCGAGTACACTTTCCATCCGTGCCAGATTGAGTGTCAAGATCACAACTCAACCTCGTAAAATAAAAAGGGAAAAATACTGCGAAAATGTCTGTGTGAGGAGTGGCCACAGTCTCTCTCTTGCTCCGCGCCTTGTAAAAATGCCATGAAAAAGACATCATCACGGACTCGCACGCACGCAGGCACACGCAAAAAAAGAAATCAGTGCGGATTATCAAAGGAACCGGATTATAGGTGGTCGGATTAGTGAAGGTCGACCTGTATTAGAGTAGATAAACGCAGCTTGGAAAAGGAACCTGTGTCTTAAAGGAGGAATGGGGAAGTTGTGGGTAAAAATGTTTTTGGTGGCTTTGCTAACTGAAGTACGTCTACCAATGTTAAAGCAGTAAAATTTGGGATGGGCTAGAGGCCAAGATTGCAGAATCGCAGAACTGATGTTTTGAGGCTAAATCAGATGGTAAGTAGGGAAGTAGCCAATTACTTAAACAGGAGCCTGTATAGATTGGCAAACAATGAGTGTTGGGTGAAATGGCAACTTAAGCTGTGGACAGTAACAATTTAAATTACCTTGTTTCTGGAGACTTGGAAAATTGTTATCCAAGGAAGTTTTGGCAGTCATATCAGGAAGTGATCTTGTTTGAGATGGAGTTGAGTAGTGTTACAAGGGTATAAATGGGTAATCTTGATAATACCATACTTCTGAGATCAGCAACTTGTACTTCTCGCTCTACTTTGATTCCTAGTAAAGTAAAATACCATAGTAAAGTGGTAACATACATCAAAGTTGCTGGTGAACGCAGCAGGCCAAGCAGCATCTATAGGAAGAGGCGCAGTTGACGTTTCAGGCCGAGACCCTTCGTCAGTCCTGACGAAGGGTCTCGGCCTGAAACGTCGACTGCGCCTCTTCCTATAGATGCTGCTTGGCCTGCTGCGTTCACCAGCAACTTTGATGTATGTTGCTTGAATTTCCAGCATCTGCAGAATTCCTGTTGTTTGATAGTAAAGTGGTGTTTAAATTGGGAATGTTTCCTTCACAGCTGCCCAGAAAGTCTGCCATCTGCTGGGAATCAACGTGACTGACTTCAGCAGGGCAATCCTCACACCCCGCATTAAAGTTGGGAGGGATTTTGTCCAGAAAGCTCAGACCAAAGAGCAAGTGAGTATTTTCTTGTTTTCTGTGGATTTTTTATTTTGAAGTTAGGTCAGCATAATAGTAAAGCGCTTAAAAATACAGGTTGAGTACCCCTTATTTGAAATTCCAAAATCTGAATTATTTTTGAGCACTGACAAGACAAATGGAAAGTTCCACGTGGTGCTGGGAACGTTCTCTGCACATCACAGACAATTCTGAAAAGTGTCCTCACATGTAATGAACAGTAGCCAATGCAATATTGAAACACCGCATAAAGTGAAAAATGAAGATCTTGATTATGTATTGAAAGAATGGATTTCTTGGACTCAATGCCGCTTAATGATATGCTGATCGTGAAACAGGTAAAAATCTACCATAAAGAACAGAAAATTGCAGGCTGGTTGCTGAAATTTAAGAAAAGGCATGGCATTACATTTTTAAAGATTTGTGGTGATGAAGTGTCTGCTGATAACGAAGCTGCAGAGAAATTCATTGAATTTGCCAAGTTTGTCATTGATGAAAATTTAACATGCTGAATGGCTGTATCAGTGCATATGTTTGATGAACAAGTGTAAAACAAAGACGACTTTCCAGTAGCACTTGCAACTTCAGAATTGGAAATGATGGCAATCCCAATCTATCTCATTATATAATCCAAAATCCAAAAAAATTCAGATCATTTCCAGCCCCAAGCATTACAGGTAGGGGTATTCAACTTGTAGTTAATTTCAAAGCCGCTTAAATAATATTGTTCACTCTTTTCAGATTACACATTCAGGTAGGTTATTCTACCATGAGTTTCATTGTTTGTTGTCTTTCATTTTACATGAATAGAATAAATGCAGTTGGACCATTACCTGTATGCTTCTGTAACAGAATAAATATAGCTCTAATCTGGGCTCCTGATTAGCAGAAACATTGCATTAACACAAGTTAAAACAAGGTATGCCAAAAATTGATCAGTGTAAGAATAATATAATGTACACTCGCATATCTTTGACAGAATTTTGGGAGGGAGGGAATATCTGACATGAGATAATTACTAGTAGAAGCAACATGAGTTTAAGGTGCTTTAGATATGGCCAGTTTGTTTTTAGTAAAGAGCATTTAAAATGAGTGCTACAGTTGTACTTCATAAGTAATTATGGACCCATCTGAACTATCCTGTGTTTTATTAGAGACTGCTGGCAGACAACCAAAAAGGCATTTTCCTCCCACGTAAATGAACAGACAAGGATTTCCCAGTTATGTTTTTAATGCATTTTATTTTTTAGAAAATGCTTATCTTGGCTTGTGCAAATTTTATGTTTGAACAGTGCTGAAACAATAGTTATTCTGTGAACAAAAAAGATGGGGAAGAAATCTGTTTCTGGCTGATTAGTTTTTGGATGACTGAAATTTCATATCACCTTTCTTAGGTCATGAGTTTGCTTGCAGAATGGTTGCAACATGGGGGAGGGAGGAAGCATTTAGCTCACTTAATTATGGGGCCAAATAATTCCCCTGCCTCACTGTATATACTCTGTCATAAGTGACCAAATAGAGAATTGTATTCATTAAAATTCTCCACAGATCTCAAAGACTGTTAAAGTAGGTCCATCATGATGAATTATGTTGAAGTGTTCTTGGTGGCTTCCACTTTTTGAAGCATATTCCCTCAATTGGTTTCAATATATCAACCAATACTGAGGAAGGCAGGAGAATTGAAACTGATTTAACATGGAAAAGAAACCAGCTGAAATCAGAAATCTGGTGTTGATGGAAATAGATATTGATGTGATAGCTTGGGTTTTGTTCAAAGAGTAGACATATGCTTATAATCAGTGATCAAATAATGTTGCTACCTATGCTGGGTATCGACACCTCACTTTTAAGAATAATCCTGATTCAGCAGTCTTGGAATTTCACATTCCACTCCTGCCTGGGGTGTTTTGGTTAAAACGTAAATTGTGGCTGATTTTCTTTCTTTTACTTTTACTTACCCTATATTCCTCAATTCTCATGTATTTAAACATAAATAACTGACTTTTTTTTGTGTGCAGGCTGATTTTGCTGTTGAGGCTTTGGCTAAAGCCACTTATGAGCGACTCTTCCGTTGGCTGGTTATGCGCATTAATAAAGCTCTGGACAGGACCAAGAGACAGGGTGCTTCCTTTGTGGGCATTCTGGATATTGCTGGCTTTGAGATCTTTGAGGTATTTTGGCACTGCATATGTAAAGCTCGGTAAATACAAGAATTGTCAAGGTTGGGAGTGGATAACTCGTATAAGGCCAATTGCAGTAAAAATCCAATGTGGCAGTCTTAAATTTACATCTCAACTATGTTGCTTGGGTGCTTGTGGTGTTTGGTCCCAGCAACCTAAATACAGAAGTTTCCCTTAGGTATAAATCATAGGACTTGCTGTAATTGCATATCTCAGTTGTTCCACATCTCGGATGGCAAAGTGGAGTAGGTAGGTGGTGGTAGGGATTAATGTTCATAAACTAGTTGCATAGGTGTAAAGATCATTGCAGGCAACAAACAGCTTCTTGTGCCCAGACAACCCACCTGATTTTGGTAACATGGATTTTTAAGTATTCTTGGAAGTCCTTTGAAACACTGAAATGGTGGGCTATTTGCAGTTAAGAGAATTGTTTTTTTTTTGTAGAACTTGTAATGTTTTTGATTGTATTTTGCATTAGCTTCCAAAACTCAACCATTTCCAGCTGTGACATGATATGGAACAAAGTGCTTTTTACCTTAATGTGAAAACAGTCCTTTTCACAATTTTCTGTAATGCAAAACCCTGTCATCTGCACGTGCATCGAGAAACGAGAGTTGAGGAAAAAGTCACTTCCCTCCCCAAACAAATTCCATGAATAAATTTTATTATTTTTGCCAAATAGTGTTTACTCTAGGCTAGTCATCAGTCACTTTTGCCTAAACTAGCTGGTAGTTTCACCAATCTTGGTGAGCCCTGAGGATATTAATTTATCTCCTGCTGATAGGTGTTGGTAGGAGTCATCACCAAATAGTTCTCCTGCAGATCCCACCTTTATACTAAGAGTACTTCCATTATGGTATTGCCACCCTGCTAATCATATTGGATCTAGCTGTTCAAAAATGGGCATCTGTGAGGACTGTTTTCTACAACATAGTGTAACTTCGTGATCCAGTAAGATCCTCCATTGGGAACTCATCCTTGCACAGTCCCACCTACAAAGTGAAGTCTCTCTCATATTTATTAGATATGTTACAACGAAGGCAAAAAATGCTGCATGTAAACCAAAATTTATTTGCAGTGCTTTCAGTTCCATAGTCGAGTTTATTGTAATTTGCACAGGTACATGTTTGTACGGGTGTAATGAAACCCTGCAGCAGCGTCACAAGCACATCGCATCATAAAGGCAGCATTCTCAGGAAAAACATTAATTAAAATGCAGGTTATAGACAATTTTTACATGAAAGAATACAATTAGCGCAGAAAAAAATCAGTAATCATGGTGTTACTAAACTATATTGATTAGGGTTGTGCCAGTTAGTTCAAAAACCAAAAGGCTGAAGGGAAGTAGCTATTTTTGTGGGGCTTTAAGCTTGTGTATCTCCTGCCCAATGGTAACTGCAAGGAGATGGCATGATCCAGATGGAGATCTTGAGGTAATCCAGTGGCAGACACGTGCCAGTGATGTAATAAACCAGCCAGGATGAAATATCGGAACAGATACGATGGGCTGAATGGCTTAATTCTGCTCCATGACTTAAGGCCTTATGTATGCACTGCTTATGCTATAGTCTCTTCCAATGAGGATTCCCAGCAAAAGTAAAGCACCACTGACGGTGCTTAGAGGCAGATTGTAATGATATTTGTCAGTTAGTGCAAATTTGTGTTTAGGATAAAGTATATGATGATATGAGATTTCAAGTCTCAATGGCTGAATGCAATAGTTCTGGTTGGAATTAACCAACTCCAGACAACAAAATATACTCAGAAACTATATGGTGTGTTAATAATTTAATACTTAACTGATCTTGCTATGTTATGTGATCATTTACCAAAGGAACGTGCAACACTATCTTTAGGTTGCATTGCATTGACAACTTCCTCTTGCTCCCTTCTGGCTAATGATTTTTGTACTTTTGCAGTTGAACTCCTTTGAACAATTGTGCATCAATTACACAAATGAAAAGCTGCAACAACTCTTCAATCACACCATGTTCATCCTGGAACAAGAAGAATACCAGCGAGAAGGAATTGAATGGAATTTCATTGATTTTGGCCTTGATTTACAGCCTTGCATTGATCTAATTGAAAAATCTGTGAGTCATTTGTTTTCTTGTTAATTGACTTCCTGCTAGATATTGATTGAAGTATATTGGTTTTATTTTTTTCTACAATCGTATTGTTTTTCAGGCTAGTCCTCCTGGCATCCTGGCTCTGCTTGATGAAGAGTGCTGGTTCCCCAAAGCAACTGACAAAACATTTGTTGAGAAGGTAGTACAGGAGCAGGGGACCCACCCGAAGTTCCAAAAACCTAAACAGCTAAAAGACAGGGCTGATTTCTGCATTATGCATTATGCTGGGAAGGTAAACTAAGCCATTGTTTCTCGTGATTGTTTTAATTAGTTTAAGATACCAGTGACACTGTTTACATTAGAAAATCCTGTCATTCAGTTGTCATTTTGCAGAATTGTTTTAACTTTTGCTATGCTTATTGTGCTGTTGTATAAATGCATGAGGCTACAATATGCACTTTTAAGTAGTTCAATAGTTGGTTTACTTCAGTATTACGTATGTGTATTTATATAAGGTATCTTTTTGCAATGCAGGTAGATTACAAAGCAAACGAGTGGCTAATGAAGAACATGGACCCCCTAAATGATAACATCGCCACGTTGCTGCACCAGTCTTCTGATAAGTTTATTGCTGATCTTTGGAGGGATGGTATGTTTAAATCTGAAATAAAGATTTCTATTCTTTTCGTTGTAACTTGCCTTCAATAAATTTTCTTTCCAAGGGACACGGCCTTTTCTCGTGTTTCCTATCCTCAGGTTGACAGTGAAACATTCCTGAAATAAGATCAAGTATTTCTAGTCATAAGATCTTAAAATTTCTCTTGTATGTCTGATAATGAGAGTTGCAGAGGTCTAGCATGGGGACAAGGCTCTGAATACAAAAGCATCTTAGTACAGCTTTTCAAATTTTCATGAGCAAACCAGCTCTAGCAAATGTTTTATGTGCATATATGAGGAAACTGAATATTACCTTGGGCAATCTATTCCTAAGGAGTGGTTGATAAACACCTTTTGGCTGAACACGACAAATAACCATTTGTTAATTTTAAGTTTAGTAGGATAGGTCCATGTCCTAACATATATTGCAGAATTTATATACTCTGACTTTATTTCTCAGGTTTGCTGGTTGTTATGGCATATTTGGAACTTTATCCTATATTTTAATTCTTATCAATTACAATGGTAGAAAAATGTCATGTTAAATTTCTTGCAAGATGATAGATTTTATCCATTTTCTATAAGATTTACCCTATTTATTCGGGCCAATTAGATCTTTGCTTCCATTTCTAGCCCCCTGATAGTCTTTTGTTTCTCAGAAGATAGACAATGATCTGTTCACAGGCCTTTGATAATACTGTTTCATAACTTTTCTAAATAAAAGAAATACCTCTTGATATCTCATGACCCTCAAGAAACCCTAGTATACTCTGCTCCTATTCCTGAAGATGCAGCTATTGTTGTGATTAGTAAACTATTCACAAGTATCAAAGTAGTTTTAAAAAAAACTAAATCTTATATATTTTGCGTTTCTTATTAGTAATGTAATTTCTTTAAGGGCTCAATTCTTATATTTGTCTTGTTGATGTCTCTGTGTCTATTGCAGAGATAAAAAGCTTTCAGAGAGCCTATTTCTATACACGCTTTCCTATTCTACATCTAGAACCAGGTGACGTGAGAGAAGGCTGTGATCTTGTTGCTTCTGAGAATCACCTGCTTTTGTCTGTTCATTTTTTCCTCCATTTGCTTTTTCTCTATTTTCCCTTCTGCTTTAGGTTAATGCAACTCAACCATTTCAACAGTGCCTCATCTTGTGTTGCAGTGGTGAAATTGTTCCACCAACGTAAGCAAAATGCACTTGTGTGGAAAAATAGTTGAAATTAATCTTGATATTGATATAATTCAGTGTGAGGAATTCTGCATTCAATAATGTAATGATCTCATAAATATAACTATTGGGTTTCTCTGGATGTAAATTATAATGTGCAAATCTTGCTCCAAAGATCTGGTGTCCCTCATCCTGGCAGTTTTCTCCAAGACAATTAAGGGCTATTATTATTTGTATTCTGATTTCCACATTTTAAAAATGCCTGTCTGCATGTTTACCCCTTTTTTCCACATTCCCATGCTATTTACTGTTTCTTTGCTAAGAAGGGAAGAGGGATGGCCTTAAGCTGCCAGGCAATTTTCTTGCTAATTATCCTTGGCTTATGCAGTCTTTAGAATATGTCTAATCAATATTGGACATTTCTGTCTTCCATATTTGCGCCTTTACCTGGGAACTTAAAAGTAGAAGCAGGCATTTCTGTCTCTCTCCTTTGCCATTCAATAAGATTGCGGCTGATCTTTTACTTCAGTACACAGTCACTGCATTAACCCATTTTCCCTTATTGACTGATCACTTCGGTAACCCACTTTAGCATTTCAAACAGTATTTTTTTTATGAAATTGAGGTTTCAACTTATCATTAAGAATGTAGAAATCAAATGCATGACCCTGTTTCCTCTGATTTAAGATAGTTGCATGAAATGTGTTTCCAATTGCATGTTATGTTACTCACATAGTTAATACTAACATTTTAAAACTTTTTAACTTGTTCTAATTTTAAGACTGTTGTAAATATTGCAGTTCACTTGTTCCTGCCCGTGAAGTCACCATAAGTTCTACTGTGAAGGGTGCATTTTTGAAGTTTAAACACTTTTGCTGTATGCCTGTGCTTGCAGTTGATGCAGCAATTACCAGAAAGAGCTTGCAGCTTAGACAATGCCCTCTTAAAGTTTTAAACTTGTGTGCAAGTAAAATGCTAATGGGGCCAGAAGTGAAAATTGGAGATAATATACTGAATTAGTATTTCTTGTGCATTCGCCGAGTATTTGGGATCTTAAGAAAGGTACTGTAGATGAAAATAGAAAATAGCTCCCTGTGAACTAAGTTGCCCTTCTTACCAAGGCAAGTTTTCTTAATATTGTAGACCAGTTGAAGATTCCTATTAAAATATATACATTTTAGTTTGTACATTATTACTTTTAATCTCTATTTCATCAGTTTTCAAATATACTTTCAATTTTCCACACATAGCATTTGTCTGCTTTATAGCTGCCAAATCTAGTCAGTTTAACCTAATGGCAAAATACTTCAGCTGTAATTTTTATGTTTCCAGTGAGGAATTTTTTCCATCTCATTCATGCTATCAACTGACAAAGACTTTTTAAACCTCAGCGTCCCCACCTGACCACAAAAGATTAAACTAATATTCTGTAAATTATAGGGAATTTGAATTAAGCGGAATTCTAAATTTCCAAATTGTACCAGGAGACTGTTCAAGGGAGTGTTGATTATTTTTACTGAGACTTGTTGGACTCTGGAACATTGTATCTGAAGGATATTTGAATTTATCATAATCTCTGATTGTGCGAAATAGCCAATTAAAGGAAAAAAAAGCTGTTGGGAGAAGAGAAACAGTTGCATATCATCTTTAAGTCATTGTAGTTCCCTGCACGTTTAACATCAATGGCAGTTGCTTTCAAAAAGTTTCCTTTGGTGGACAATAGTCATAACATTTATCGAACAAACCTCAATGATTCTAAGGTTAATTAGGATGTATGTTGTTGATTGTTCCTTTGGTGGACAATAGTTGTAATATTTATCAAATAAACCTCGATGATTCTAAGGTTAATTAAGATGTATGTTGTTGATTGTTCAGTCTAAAGTTGCATAGGGTATCCAGTACTGCATAGAAATTACAGCTGAAGTTTAAAGCTGTGGTTTAATTGTTTATCCTACATGGGTGTTTAAACTGTTTTTAATTGCTCTTCAATTTTTATTATGTATACTATGACAGCTGTGCCAGTAGAGTTGACATCTATTGCATATAAATTTCTTTTGCTTAGCCATTTGATGCTTTAATATTCATCATTTGAAACTGGTTTCAAATTTTAACTATCTTATTAAAATGTTTTGCACTGTTCTGACCACTTCTGGCTGTTGGTGCTCTAAATTTGCATGATGTATCTGAACCAAAACCCTCTCACGTAACTTGGACCAGCTTGCAAAAAAGCTTAATACAAGTTCTGCATTTGATCTGCCACACAAATTTGTGATTGTAACAAAATGCATGAATGGGATTTCAACCTTGTGTATGAAGAACACTTTGCATGATCAATGTTGGACCAAAATATTGTCTGTTTAGGCATGTTTTGGATAGACATTGGTATTGTGAATGAATATTTTTGCATTTCTGTCTGCACCAAGCATCCATAGTCTGCTGCTTAACTGGCTGCAGAATATAATTTCGATCCAAACATAACTGCATCATAAATATCCATTAAACATGTAATGTTTCCATTTCCTCAAATGGAATTGGTGTAATTTGAGGAAGAGTGACAATGGGAGAAATGTCATAAGCGGATTTGTGCTTTTGAATATGATAATTGGGATTAAAGTTGAGATTCTCAAAACTCAAAAGCAAGTATAGCTTAGGTTAAAGGCTGATTTAATCAATAAACCACAATATTGAATATTTTCTTATTTTTGAGTATTCATTTGGCTTTAATTGAAGGCACTTTATTACCTCTGTCCAGTAGAGAACATCTTGTTCGAAGCAATTCTTTACTCGACGTTGATTTTTGTCCCTGTTCTCCATAACTAACATTTAATTAATGAACCTCTTAAATTTGTAATTCCTTTTGGCATTCACAGTGCAATTTGAGCTGCTTAAATAATTTTGGAATTAAATATTTTAAACATTTCCGGCTGCTTTTGATTCTGAAATAAAGTAATATACTTTAATCTTCAGCTTTGGTAATGTTGCACTGTATTCTTATGCTGTTGTAGCAGGATAAGTTTATTTGCTGCCCCTGAACAACTCTTGGCACCAATTAAGTTTCAAAAGTTTTCCTTGATCTGTAACTGGATAAAGTTCTCTTACCAAAGTATCCAACAGTTTGAGTTTCTGTTGCTTTTGATGGAAAATTATTGCTTTTTTTTTTGAAGTTGGGAGAAAGTCTTTATAAAACAAAGAATTTAAATACTTCAGGTTTAATAATATGTACTCAAAATTTATGTCTTGTATCCTAAATCTAGCCCTATCTGCCATCTTAGATGTGTGGCCTTGGTATTATTTTAAAGAGAGGGCATTATTCCAGGCTTTTCATTCCTGTTATCAATTTCACTATTAAATAAATAATCTGGTCTTTATGGGTCTTTGGAGCTTGTGTGGTGCAAAATGGCTGCTGTATTTCCTACATTGCCACAGTAATTGCAGTTTAAGAAAATAAATTGGCTGCAAAGTGCCTTGATGTACTTTTGAGGTTTTCTGTCTTCACTCAAATCTATTCCCAAGGCTTTGAATATCACCCATGTAGGTTAATCAAAATTCTTCCTTTTTTTTGTTTTAGTATTGCTTGCTGAAATTTATCATGTAGTCTTAGCTCCTTCCAGATTATTGCCCTTCAGTTTTTGTAGCTTTATCATATTTAACCAGCTTGTATCAATTCTTTTTTCAGTGGACCGCATTGTTGGTTTGGACCAAGTTGTAGAGATGTCCCACACAGCATTACCTGGTGTGTTCAAGACCAAAAGGGGCATGTTCCGCACTGTCAGCCAACTTTATAAAGAGCAGCTTTCAAAACTAATGGCCACTCTAAGGAATACCAATCCAAATTTTGTTCGCTGCATTATTCCTAACCATGAGAAGAAGGTGAGTGCTATACCGCTTTGATGAAAGTTCAGTGACTGTTGGATATGTTCAGTAATGAACTGACAACCCAGTGTATCAATTTTTAATAGATATTAGCAGAGCTCTAGAGAGATCAGTTTTAGAAACACATTTATATTTGTCTCCGATACAGGAAACAATCATGACTAGAAGCAGTGCAAAGAAATATGATTTAAGTTGATCACTTATGAGGTGTTACGTGCCAGCAGCAATAGACCACAGGCACAGATTTTTAATGTTTAAGCAACTCTATTTTCAATTTAATAGTCAATTAAAACAATTACGCCCCTAATCAAAAATTAACAGTGCAATGCATCTCAGCTCTCAAACTGTGGAGGTCTGGAAACAGGTCTTCCCAAGTCTTAATCAACCCAAAATATAGACAATTTAAACAGAGTCCTAGGATGGCAATCCAGAAGGTTCTGAAATCCACGGGAACAGGTACAGGTGTCTGTGAGGTAGGGTTCATAAATTCGCATTACGATGACACAAGGTGACAGTCACAGAAGATTCCAGAAGTCGAGTGGTCATCACTAGAGTCCATGCAGGGATAACAAGGTGACGCCTAAGTTCCAAAATTCACGTAGGGATATCACAAGGTGACAGTCATGGAATATTCCATATATAGGTTAACAAAAAGTGGTCACCATGGAATACTCCAGAAATTCAAGTGTGGATCATACAAAGTGATAGTCACGTATCCAATATGCATCGTGTGCCGCAAATTATCACAATCTTCTGACACGGAAAAATATTGGGACTGCGCATTGCTGTAGTGAACTCTTCAACTCATTCAACTCAATTCACTCCCACACTGGTAGGTCACGGTCCAGTGAATCCGTTTAACTGACAAATTTTTCCAGAAACCTCTCAAATCGAATAGAAAGAACCTCCACACATTTGTTATAATGACATCATCTGCTCGCCTAAATGACACGGTTAATAAAAAAAAAGTTGACACGTAACAGAGGCAAGCTTATAAATATCCCTCCTTGAAAAGAAATCTTAGTTAATGTGATGAGTTAAATGGAAGGAATTGATTCTGATTATGGCATCTAGAAAAATATCGACTGTGGGATATTGGTCCTATTTTTGAGTCTTAATATGGCCTAATGTCGAGATGCACCTCAAATTAATAGCTGGAATAATATTTTTCATCTCATTTCTCGTTTCATAGGAGTATGCCATTTGGCCCATTGATTCTATGCTGCCTCTCAGAATTATTCCATCAAGCCCACTTCCCCACTTACCTCTCTGTAATCTATATCGTATACACATTTAGGATTTACAAGGAAACCAAAACATCTAGGGGGAATCCATAAGGTGAATTAGTGTGTTGCATATAGCAGTACTTGAGGCCCCAGCACTAATTACTGTGCCCTTGTGTAACCTGTAAGTAAAGTAGTAGTAACAAACTTTTAAGCAGTTGGTTGCTCTGAAAAATGATCAGAGGTTTTCAAGATAAGTGAGATGGACTGAATATCTGCAGTACTGCCATCAATTTCTACAATTTAGAATAATCAACCAAAGTGTAAGAAACCACTCTATGCTTGCAACCTAATTATAGCCATAGTCATACTTTATTGATCCCGAGGGAAATTGGTTTTTGTTACAGTTGCACCTTAATTAAATAGTGATGAAACCATAAATAATTAAATAGTAATATGTAAATTATGCCAGGAAATAAGTCCAGGACCAGCCTATTGGCTCAGGGTGTCTGACCCTCCAAGGGAGGAGTTGTAAAGTTTGATGGCCACAGGCAGGAATGACTTCCTATAATGCTCTGTGTTGCATCTTGGTGGAATGAGTCTCTGACTGAATGTACTCCTGTGCCCAACCAGTACATTATGTAGTGGATGGGAGACATTGTCCAAGATGGCATGCAACTTGGACAGCATCCTCTTTTCAGACACCACTGTCAGAGAGTCCAGTTCCATCCCCACAACATCACTGGCCTTATGAATGAGTTTGTTGATTCTGTTGGTGTCTGCTACCCTCAGCCTGCTGCCCCAGCACACAACAGCAAACATGATAGCACTGGCCACCACAGACTCATAGAACATCCTCAGCATCGTCTGGCAGATGTTTAAGGACCTCAGTCTCCTCAGAAAATAGAGACAGCTCTGACTCTTCTTGTAGACAGCCTCAGTTTTCTTTGACCAGTCCAGTTTATTGTCAATTCGTATCCCCAGGTATTTGTAATCCTCCACCATGTCCACACTGAACTCCTGGATGTAATTAGTCTTTATCTTCCCAACATTTACTGAAGAGAACTTGGCACAGTTTTAAGATTTTTTTATTATGATATTGATGACTATTTTGCACGTGAAGAATTGGCAAAGAAAAAAAATGAGAAAAGTGCTTTTAGAGTTGAGAAATCAGTGTTAATTAATGTGATCTTAGAAAGCTTGTACTTTATGGCTTTGTCAAGAGTGTAGTTTAAAAAATGTCATTCCATAATTTTATAGTCTGGAAAACTAGAAGCTCACCTTGTTTTGGAGCAACTCCGGTGTAATGGTGTCCTTGAGGGTATTCGTATTTGCAGACAAGGATTTCCCAACAGAATTGTTTTCCAGGAGTTCCGTCAAAGGTAATTTTATTGACCTTTTCAGTGCTGAATTTCTGTTAACCATTGTACAGGAATGTGCATGTATTCATGCTCAATTCCCTGAGGCACTTGTAAAGCAAAACATTTTCAAAGAGGTAAAGATTGATGTGAATTTATAAGACAATGTAAAAATGGCTTTGAAAATTGTGGTTTCTCATTTACTGTAAATCACAATTAGTTAGAATGACATCCTTCATTATCATATTTCACCTGTGCCATGTAACTAGTGGTAGGCACAGTTGCTGCCTGCTAACTGTTACCCACATTGTACTAGCTATATTAAATCATTCTATTCTTGCAAATTATTTTTATGCTTCACTGTCTGATGTATGATTCTTGAGCAGGTCTGTGTTTGGTTTAGCCTGTGAAACTACATAGAGCAAATGGATTTATTCGTGGTTAAGATTTGCCGATGAGTTCATGGGTTTTAGAGAAGTAAATCCGTGTTAATTACATGGGCAAATCTAGTGATGACCTCCACCAATAGTTCAGAAATTATTCTCATCAATCAATCATTATTGGTTGCCATTATTGACTAAGGCAACCAATATACAGTAAAATTGCCTTCAAGTTATTTCATAATGTCTGCTGTCTATTAATTAGTCAATTTTGTTTTAACTTTTAATTCTGTTGCAGATATGAGATCCTTACTCCTAATTCCATTCCCAAAGGTTTCATGGATGGAAAACAGGCTTGTGTACTCATGGTATGCAGTTTTAAGGTTGTTGCTATATCTAGAAACCATTCTAGTGTAATTTTTAAATATTTGATCAAATTGTTATTCATACCTGAAATTTACTTAGTATGATATAGATGTGCATGAATTACGTCGTTGTAACTGAAAATTTTGTAGTTGGTCTTTTAGGCTATCTCCAAAACTGCCTTAAATAATATAATGTGACTGAAAATTGAAGGGCTATTTCAATGCACTACCCTTTTCTGGTGGGAGTTGGTAGCAGTGGAATCAGAATTATATAGATTACAGGATCAATCATATAAATGATAAGCCTGACCTGTTGTTGAAAATAGCTCTATTCTATAATAGTCTTGCGACTTACATTTTATGGCTATACATTGTGGCCTTAATATTGTTTCAATAGGTTTCAAAAGGTACATTTAATGTCAGAGAAATGTATACAATATAATATCCTGAAATTCTTTTTCTTCACAAACAACCACGAAAAAAAGGAGTGCCCCAAAGAATGAATGACAGTTAAACATTAGAACCCCAAAGCCCCCCTCCCAGCTCCCCACCCGCACCGGCAAGAAAGCATCAGTGCCCTCCACCGAGCACTCAAGCGTGCAGCAAGCATCAATAAAGACACAGACTTGCAGTACCCCAAAAACTACTGGTAATTCGACATACTAGAGGCTCTCTCCCTAATAAGGGGTGTCCCCGTTTCACGCAAGAGGGGAGACGTAACAAATATCTCGCTGATTTATGATGTTAAAAGTCTATTGCGTCGCCTTTTCTGAGTTCTGTGCCCAGAGAATTGGCCCCAGAAAGGTGCAGCTGTCTGGACACACAACCCACAGCAGCCAACCAGCTGCTCCCGTGACGCTTCACTCAGGGGCACTGGTCTTCCTTGCTGCATCCTTGGGATATCAAAAAGCAGCCAGTTGTGAGGCCCTGAGAGTGGGTCCCATTCCCGTGAAGAACCGAAGTCAGAGTGCAACTCCAGGTCAGGGTCTTCAAAAGAACCTTGAAAAAGGAAAAAAAAATAGATATCAAAGGTAGAGTAGAGCTGTTTCCGAAGATGCAAACAAAACCCTGGCCATTTAGTGCCATCATAACTTTGCTCCACCCCTCCAAATACTTGGGGGTGTAACTAGCTGCTGGATTTCTTGACAAAAATGACCCTTCAATGTCTAGTTAACTATCCAAAGAATATGCATTAATTGGAGAGCCTAACTAGCTTTTCAATCATTAGTTTGTTGATTTGTGTGTTTGACTTAAAGTAATTTGTGGGTAAGTGAACCTAGAAGAATGCCTAGAACTAACTAGATCTGTTTTGATGAATGTGACAATCTAAAGCAGGGCTTCCCAACCTTTTTTATACCATAGACCCCTATCATTAACTAGGGGGTCTGTGGACTCAGGTTGGGATGGGAGCTCCTGCTTTAAAACTACAGCTTATTTCTTTTGTGTTCCTTAGCCCCCTTTCAGTTTGCATGATATCCTTCCTTCTTTCACAACTCGCATTTGTCTTTTTCTCATGTAGCATTTACGCTAGGCATTAGTGGTTAGCTGTCAGAAACAAGTAGTAGTAAACCACTCAAAGTAGAACTGTCTCGAGTGTTAGCTAGTACCTTAATGTGTGTCTGCATCTGTCAGCTCAGTCTCTTCATCCATTGGAAAAGACCAATTTACTTCAATAATTGTTCCTGGAAACACTTTATCCTACAGATCAAAGCTCTAGAATTGGATCCTAACTTGTACCGTATTGGACAGAGTAAGGTGTTCTTCCGTGCTGGTGTGTTAGCTCACCTTGAGGAAGAAAGGGACTTGAAGATCACAGATGTCATCATTGAATTCCAAGCTTTGTGTAGAGGTTATTTGGCAAGAAAGTAAGATCCTTATTTTTAAATTCTTCCAGTATTTTGTAACTGAGAGACAAGAAAGCTTTGTACTTCTCCACAACCTTCATTTTAAAAGGATGTTCATTTTCTTTTAATTTGAAACTTAGCCCCTTTGTTTGACAAAAGTAAATCTGATTTATAGTAATCTAATGAAATTAACCACTTATTATTATCTGCCACAATGAGAGTGAAGTTCTCTTGTAGCTTCAGTAATTTCCAGTCTACTCAGTGGATGTGTTTGCTGGTACAGATTATCCAAGTGATCATCAGCTCTGTTCATCCCACGCTGATCTGTGGTGATATATTTTTTCCCACTGTTCCAGTTGGTTTATTGGAATGTTAGTTTGAATTGCGAGTGAACAAATAGAAATTTGTTGTACATTCATGTGTACATGCCTTAGTACTGTCTATATCCATCAAGCCCCATACTGTCATGTTAAAAAATATGGTTCTCTTTTGACTTGGACTCCATTTTACAAACCAAAAGTTAACCAGGCAATCATTTGCCAAGTGGCTATCAATCTAGGTTTATAATTTTACTTGATGTATTATTGATCATGTCCTTTCCTGTTTACATGGGTTGTCAATAAATGGCTTGATGCAATTAGACACTTGAATTGGTAAATGACGATTTGTGCTCTGAAGAAAGCAGAGCATGCTGTTTACATGAATGTTACCAGAACAGCACTCCAAAGCTTTAGTCAACTGATTTCCATTGTATATTCCAACTCATAAGGTTTGTCATTTGATCAAAGCCCACATTCCTTGGAGATTCTGTCCCAAGTAATCGATCTGAGATTTTGTTTACAGGCTTAAAATTCATTCTGTATTTTAGTGTTTGATTCATGCAGCCAATTTAAAACGGTCAAGTTGGTGCTAAGCTATTTTTAATGGCATTGTTCCTGTTGCCACTTATTATAGGGCCTTTGCTAGACGTCAACAGCAACTGAATGCCATGAAGGTAATTCAGAGGAATTGTGCTGCTTACCTGAAGCTACGCAACTGGCAGTGGTGGAGGCTGTTTACAAAGGCAAGTATGATGTCTTGTACAACAGATTGAAACTTGTAAGCTTTTTTGTAAATTTCTACGAGGGTACTTAATTTCTAGATGAAATTCACTGTGGCATGGATTTCTCATAGATACAAAAAATGAACATAGTTAATACTCAGGCCCTCCATTACGTAAAAGTATTAACATAAACTTTGTCCTTCTCCTAAATCACAAGGAGGCAAGATTCTCCCTTGTAACCACAGCAGCTTTTATGCTAATGATCTCTAAATCAGAAGCTCCAACTTGTGCCACTGACCAATTGTCATTTCTTTTTTGGGCTATGGTGTTGTGTTGTCTGAAGCTGGCAAATTTCAAGGATTTCCAAGTGTTGTACGTGTCACTCAGCTGCCCCCCTATTCCATGTAATTAAATGCTACCCTAATTAGGGAGAGGCTTGTTTCCCACAAAGCCTCAAGCAGCAATCCCCCTAACATGTGGACACTGCAGGAGCAAGCTCTGGAGAACTTTTACCAATGTTCCCAGTAGCACACAATGAGTAAATTGAGTTTATTGCAGAACAATGTGAAATTATGTTTTTTAGAAGACCTGATAATGAAAAGACCATAGAAGAATAGTATGATTTTTGTATATGTGGTTAAGCGATAAGATATTGGTGTTCACATATACTAAACAGGCATGCCAAGTTTATTAATGAAATGTATATTAATGGGTATGTACATCAAATTAGAATTTGTGCTAAACTGTTGATTGTATCTCAGCTGGAGCATTATAAATAATTTTCGAAAGCTGTAGGTACTTTGGAAAGGGTTTACTACTATGTCATTAGGGATGATGGACTTCATTTCAGAAATTATTGGAAAATTTAGAACTAGTGTCTTTGGAATCAAAAATATAAAGAGGTGATTCAGTTGATTTGAAAGTGAGCAAGTAGTGAGCAAGCTATTCTATGAAGTGGTGTATTGCTAGAGGTCTTTATATATAAAAAAATAGCAAATAGTTCAAGTTGATGAAAAATGTTCAGAGTTGGGATTATTCTATCTGAAAAGATGAGAAACATTGCAAAGGTGCTTGAGGATGAGGAATGCACAGAATTATCAGATAAGTAATAGAAAGAACTAAAATATCAAGTTCTATTCAGAAAAGGGCATTTAAATTAATATGTTGTAACATAAAGGAGGGACTTTTTGTGAAACCTCTGTATTGCCATCATTGAACTAATGGCTTTATGCTGCCATGTGAAAGGGCAGAATATGAGAATTCTTTTTCTTAATTCCGCCCCCCCCCCCGAACCTTAGCCCCCAAAAAACACACAAAAACCTCAAATCAAATTTTTGATGCTTTCATACACAAAGATACAAGCATCTTTTGCATATTGCTAAGAGTTGCCTGGTAAATTTTCATCTAACTTGCACTACAAATGCACACAGGTGAAACCATTACTACAAGTGAGTCGACAGGAAGAGGAAATGTTTGCCAAGGAGGATGAGTTGCAGAAAACCAAGGAGAAGCAACTGCAAGCAGAGAATAAGCTAACTGAACTACAGGAGCAACAAGCCCAGGTGAGAATGTATCACCTATGATAATCCATGGAGTAACACAATGAAATTTGATTGGATCACATAATAGTATTTGTGTCACCACTGAGAAGGATCTGGTTCTGTTCACTGAAGGAAATAATTTCTTAGTGAAATATCTTTGATTAAAAACAAAATTCTGTTTCTAATAGCTAGTTGATTATGATGTACATAAAATGCAGACTGAAGTTAAGTGCATCTAGTAGCTTTGATTTTTAAAATGGTGTGAATAATCAGAACTACTCATAATTACAAAAGGCTGTTTATAAATAGAACCTGAAATGTTATCGTTTATTTTCATCATTTAGGAATGAATTGTTTATATGATTCTTTTTTCCCTTGTCCAACTTTTATTATGAGTCCCAGGTTTAGTATTGTGCTGTCTGTACCAGTTTATCTATTTCCATGTTTCTACAAAACCAATTGCAATTTAAGTATACCTGCACGGTTTATTCATTGAAGATAAATTGACTTGAAATATCCCAACTTTGGTGATGAGTTATTGATAACAGAAGTTTTAATATAAAACTAGAAAGTTTTTGAAAAGTGCATATTGAAAATAAAATGCCCTGCTAGATGGAAAGCCCTGGTGATCTCTGCAGCTTTAGTACCCCTAGACTAGCTACTGGGCACAGGCTGTGAAGAGGAATAAAGCGGACAGACTTCAGGCCAAACTGATAAATGCCCAGAATCTGATGACCATGGAGTAGCAATACTATAAGTTTATTAACAATTTCATTGGCGCATTTGGGCTGATTCAAGAAAACAAAATGGTCGTATAGTATACACTAGGAGCAGTCCTTGCAGTTGAGCTAACTGGAGCAGATTAGGTGATCATAGTCATACAGCATAGGAACAAACCATTCAGCTCAAGTCTTTGCTGACCAGTGGACACCCACTTGAATTAATTATCTCCATGACAAGAATTGTATAATATTTTGAAATAAATTCCCCTTCCAGCTACCCTACAATCCCCAATATTTCCCAAATTTCCTCAGCAATATATAATCAATTTAATCTTTGTGCAAGACAAGTTATCTTGCACCGTTTATGTCTACTGGAATCAGATAACTTGTTTTTCATTTTCAGTAGAAACTGAATTGCATGACTTCATTCATCCAAATACTTTGTGCATTAGTTGTAATGACGGGTTCATCACCAAACTATAGACTAACGGTTGGAGTTTGTTGTTTTAATTTGCCCGTTGATGCTAACAAACTTGCTAATTGCCTCACAGTTACTGGCTGAGAAGTCTGCTCTGCAGGAGCAGCTGCAGGCTGAGACTGAACTCTGTGCTGAGGCAGAGGAGATGCGGGCACGACTTGCTTCTAAGAAACAGGAGCTAGAGGAGATCCTACATGATCTAGAGGCGCGGGTAGAAGAGGAGGAAGAGCGCTGCCAGCAGCTACTCACAGAAAAGAAAAAAATGCATCAAAACATCCAGGTAAAGTGCACATCTGTTGCAATAGTAGGAGAAGCTGAGTGATAAGGTCTGCAATAATAGTGGAATAAACTGCAAGCTCCTTGTAACCCAAGAAAACTTTCAGGATGAAATTAAGATCTTTTTTGACCTTAAAATGACAGTTGTTAAAGGAAACTTGTGTAGTATTTTAAATGTCAGTAATATATAATGAATTTAATCTTTGTACAATACATCTTGCACCATCTACGTCAACTAGAGTCAGGGATAACTTGTTTTTTGTTATCAGTGGAAAATTAACTACATGATTTCATTAATGCAAACACTTCATGTGTTAGTTCTAATAGCAGGTTCATCACCAAACTATGGATGAATTACATATGCTGACAATTCAGTCACAAGTATCAGTTAATAGGGCCAGACTTCATTCTATGCTGCCTTGGGAGAGGTGCAAGACTTGGCTAAATTAGAGAGAAAAGAATTGAACCTAGAAAATCCCCTTCAATCCCTATAGACAAAAGCTATTTCAGGAAATCCAATTTGATTGTGATTATTGGAGAGAAATCGCATAACATTAGGTGTAGAGAAAGTAGTTGAATCTGAAGTTGCAAACATGAGGGTGCAAGTCATAGTGTGGCATTTAGGGGCTACTATAACTAGCTCTGTTCTGACTATTCTGGTGAACTTGTTGTTTGGTACTCTGCTTAAAAATTGAAGAACCTTTTCACGTTTTAAACATTGAAGTTAAAGGGTTGCATATTCCCACAAAGCATGTAGAAAGTAGAAAATGTGTGCCTTGTCAGATTTTAGAGTTGATGCTTTTGGAAGGATAAATTTTAAAATGTGTTATAATTGCATTCAACACCTATTCCATATTTTATTTTGTGAGTTAAAAGTATTTGAATATCCCCGTGTTCGGTGTTAAGGACAGTTACTTTGTATGTTAAAAGAATGGCAACTAGCGATGATTCATGTTGATTCCCGTCCATTTCTAGGAGTTGGAGGAACAACTGGAAGAGGAAGAAGCAGCTAGGCAAAAACTGCAGCTCGAGAAAGTGACTGCTGAAGCTAAGCTGAAGAAAATGGACGATGAAATCCTGGTTCTGGATGATCAAAACAATAAACTGTCAAAGGTTAACATCCTGTTCAATAAGTTTTTGACATACAGAATAGTTTGATTTAAAATTAAAACCTTTTAAATACTGGAGTAATGTTTCTTCATCTCAATGTGTTTATTTGCGATGTGTGCAAATGCAGGAAAAGAAACTTATGGAAGAGAGAATAGCTGAGTTCACCACCAACCTTGCTGAAGAAGAAGAAAAGTCGAAAAGCCTGGCAAAACTCAAGGCCAAACATGAAACAATGATTTCAGACCTTGAAGGTGAGGTTGATTTAAATGTTTATTCAACTTGAATGATTTTCTTGACTATTTTGGAGGGTTAATCACCTGAGTGTTTAATCTGAGGCTCTCTGTTGGTCGGAGTCAATCATGAATGTTCTGTCCCAACTGTCTACATGATACGCAAGGCAGGTCAGTACTATATGGAAAGCAAGCTGTTGCCCATGTAGCAGGCGGGCTTCCCCTCTCCAGGCAGCTGATGAACCCAAAGGAACAGCAGAGACCAATGCAGTTCGGCACTAGCGGTCAGTGTTGAACTCAACATAGGATTGCCTTAGAGATTCCAGCTCTGGAATTTTCCTTAAGGTTTACTCCCGAAGCCTTCCCTGTGCATGGGTATAGCTGCAAGACAGCAAAGGTTTGAGGTCAGAGTTTTCCTTCTGTTAGATAAGCTGATAACCACGTTTGACTAGTTTCATTTGTCCGAGGCGAATGGTTTTAAGGTGCCAGTAACCTGCATTTGCCCTTTCTCCTGTCAGTAGAAACAGTTCCACCAGGCTTAGTAGCTAAACCACACGCGAAGGCCAGGAGATGGACTCGGTTGTCAGAGGCTATTTGATATGCACGCCGTTGGGAGCATTTAATAGGTAGTGGGAGCTTATCTTCACTATTACCCCCAGCTAAAGCAACCTTAAGGAATCGAGTGTTCAATCAAAATCACATTTAAACCATGCTAGGTACTAAAATGCCCATGAGTGGATTTCAGTGATTAAACATGGATTCTTTGGTAGTTTTTTGCTCCTGAGGTACATCTTGAAGAACGTGCACTTGGTTGTAAAAGCCAATGTACTGACAAATCTGATTCTATGCTCGCAGTATCACTTGTAGAATCAGAGTAAGGCAGGAGGCTATTAGCAATTTATCCTTAAGCTAGCGGTAACTGGACAAATTTGGAACCAATTTCAAGCTAAAAGTATAAAAATTGAGACTGAGTTTATGGTTACAGCTATTCCCCCTATGAGAATCATATTTGCATCCTGGGAGAGAATGGTCTATAGAAATGCTTTTTCCTCTATGCTTAAGTTTAATTGCCATTCAGCAATATAGGAATACCCATGAATACAGCTAAACAAAAGTATTACTCTATTTTTGAAAGGATAGGTTTTCAGGTAAAAAGTACTGTGCACTAACTTGATGTATTAGATTTTATTTAGGTAGTTCACTTGAGCATAATTGGTCCATTATGGGGGTGGTGGACTTTCAAATTCCCTGTATTCAATAGCCATTTCCATCCTGAACAGGGTTGGAGCTTCCAACAGTCTTAACAGTATATTAACTACAGTTCTACATTGCTTGTTTCCTGACAGACCGTCTGAGGAGGGAGGAGAAACAGCGACAGGAACTGGAGAAGAATCGTCGAAAGTTGGAGGGAGATTCATCAGATTTGCACGACCAGATTGCTGAGCTACAACAACAGATTGCAGAGCTTAAAGCACAGCTGGCCAAGAAGGAAGACGAACTTCAGGCTGCACTGGCCAGGTAAAATTGTACTAAGAGTGTAGTGGAGAAGATAAACATACTCCTTAATAGTTATGTTCCTTGCCTTTGCATTGGTCATTTGGTCCTCTAGAGGCCTTTCCTGTTATAGATTTAATGTTTGATATTTACTTCAGTATTTCAATTTGGTTTTTTCAATTTACATTATAGCTAATGCAAAATAACTTACCATAAATGCTGATCTCTCCTGCAAACATCAATGTGTGAATTTTCTTTCCCTCCTTGATTCATTGTGTTCTAAAGAATGGAAGAAGAATCTTCATACAAGAATGCGGCCCTCAAGAAAATCCGTGAGCTGGAATCTCATATTAGTGAGCTGCAAGAGGATCTCGAGTCTGAGAGGGCAGCCAGAAGTAAGGCTGACAAACAGAAGAGAGATCTTGGTGAGGAGCTAGAAGCTTTGAAAACAGAGCTGGAAGATACTCTTGATTCAACAGCTGCCCAGCAGGAACTCAGGTAATCACACAAAGGGACTGAGTATATTTGCAAGGATCAATGTGCTTAGAATTTCAAGTTGCAGCCTCTGCTGGTATTGATAATTGATACAAAGTTCCTTTTGGAAATTCATTTAAGGGACAGGTGCCTATTTTCCTATTGGCTGTTTTCCACATGTTTTGAAGAAAAAGTAAACTGACAAACTCTATTTGTTGTCACACTTAGCAAGCACTTTCTAATGTCAGGTTTCAGTAATATTAGATTTCTTTTTAGTTATTGTGAATATGCACTACAAATTCTTTAAACTTGTTAATAATGCCATCTTGTATTGAAACTCATTAAAAATTTTTTTAAAAACTTGCATTTTGAAGTGCTTTGTTAAATCCTAAGGCTAGTTATATTTCGGAGCTGACCATATTAAGTGAAATCAGTGTTCAGGTAAACCCAGCAACTACTTTGCCTTGTGGTGATGTTTTTTTCCATCATTGATATTTATTTCCCTGTCATTTGGGAGCAAAACACTGACCAGAACACCTACCTTTTGAATGATGCTTGGAGATCTTGTTCATCAAGTGGACTGAGTTTGTCATCTGAAAGATGGCACCTCCAAAAATGTGTGATTACTTTGTATGGCACTAAACTATCAGATTATGCAATGTTTGCCAAGCTTCAGCAGAAGGACTTGATGATCTTGGTAATTGGGGTACTAATTAAATTTTGTGTCTCCCTCAGTACTATGAACTTGATAATTTTTTGTAACTACTTTTCTACACTTGAGTGTTGACCTTTGTTTTCTCCCTTTTTAAAATCTTTAAAGAGCAAAGCGTGAGCAAGAGGTGAGCCAGATGAAGAGAGCTCTGGAAGATGAAGCTAAAACTCATGAAATGCAGATTCAAGAAATGAGGCAGAAACATTCCCAGATTGTGGAGGATCTGTCTGAGCAACTGGAGCAGACAAAACGGGTATGTCAGTTTCTCTGCTGGCATCAAGAATAAAGCTGATGAACCTGTAATAAAAGATGGGGGAAATTAATTTACTGAGAGAAAGTGCTACCTTCACGTCCATCTGAAATCAGTCTTCAAAAATTGACAACACCAGAGATTGCAAATGCTAAAATATGGAGCAACAAACGAGCCCAGCAGGTCAAGCAGCATTAGTGGGGTGTGAGGGGAAGAAATTGCTAACAGTTCATGGGGCGAAACACTTTGTCAGGAGGTCAAAGCAGAGAATAGTGAATTATAAAATAAAAAATGATTGTGTTTTTTTGACAGACAATGTTTATTTTGAATTTGTCATCCTTTTTGAAAATGATGTTTTCTTCTGTTTGAGCAATGAATTTAAAACCCCTCCTGCCCCTTTCCCATTTACCAAGCAGTTAAAACAATCACTCATTAGTTGTACATAAATTGTGCACTAAAAATACAGAAACCTATTTGGGACTTGAATATGCTAGTGATTTTTTAAAAAAAAATCTTAAAATGGATGTTCACCCCTTGGGTTTTCTTGTATTCCATGTAATCTGTTTTAACACCGTAGCTTTTCTTCTCTCCCCCCCGCCCCCCCCCCGTACTCATCCTGTTTCTTAAAATATTTCGGGCACTTCTTCAGGTGGATCTACAGTCTAGTTACTGGCTATAGGAAATTCTATCAATAGACTTTATTAATTTTTATGACCACTGCTTTTGAATTTTCATTGCATCTCCATATCTACATTTCAACCTATTTATAATTAATAAAATATATCTCATGGTTAATTTTATCTTCTTCTAAGTTCCATCTTATTAAACCTTGTGACTGCAAGTCTGTTATAATATCACCCACATGTCATATGGTGATCGAAAATGCACAATACTCCCAGAAGTTAGGTGATAAAGGATTTGACGAGCAGAGCTACAAGCATTGAATTTCTTGTGCTATTTGCCAGATTTGTAGGTAATCTCATTACTGAAAACATAAGCACTGCATCATTTAACATATGCCTAGAAGTAATAGATGTGACTTTGAATTGCTTTAGACTGGATTCTAACAACTTGAACTGACTGAATCTGTTCTCCCTGTAGTTCAGATCTGGAGTGGAAAAGGCTAAGCAAGGCTTGGAGAATGAACGCAATGAATTGAGCATTGAGGTGAAGAATCTGATGCAGGCCAAGGCAGATTCTGAGCACAAACGCAAGAAACTGGAGTCAGTGTTGCAGGAGCTGCAGGTTAAAAGCACAGATGGAGATCGAACTCGGGCAGAGCTCAGTGAGAAAGTCTGCAAGCTTCAGGTAAAAGCACAAGCTGGATGTTGCTCTCAGTCTTTGAGATGTTGTTTGTAATTCAAAGCCATATAACCATGTGTGCAAGCACCAACCAATTGAGTGGTCAGGAAGCTATAGTAAAGAGTAATTGTTAGTTTATTATTTGTGTTTTGTGGTTATTCCTTGTTTTTAAAAAATGTATTTTTGAACTCATCAATAGAACCATAATTTTAAAGGCTTTAAAGGGCTATCAAAATTTTAAAGGTGGTCACAGTTGAATTTTATTTAAAACTGGTGCTGCTTTCGGCCTCAGTTGCAGTAAGTTATCAACAAGGCTCTTGTTTTGGGGGTAATAAAGGCAATTAGGTTTCATCGATACTGCCAGTCTGGAAGTGACCAGAGAGGGGAGCAGTGTCTTAATTCATGACCGGGGTTTGCTGACGTAACTTGACCTTAGTCCTGGTAATTGAAAAGTTTATTCTTTTTTGTGCAGAATGAATTAGACAACGTCTCTACCCTCATGAATCAAGCAGAAAGTAAGGTCATTAAACTGACTAAGGACCACAGCACAGTGGAATCCCACCTGCAGGACGCCCAGGTATGTAACATTTATAACGGATTTGTGCTTTTTTTTCAAGTTTCTTTATTTTTCTAAATTACAAATCTAAGGTATTGAATCTTAAAATAAGAGCTCCATAGAATTAGGCTATTTGGTCCTTTAAATCTGCTCTGCCATTCAATCAGTGATTTATTTTCCCTCGTAACCCCATTCTCCTGCCTTCTCCCTATAGCCTTTGACATCCTTAATAATCAAGAACCTATGAACCGCTGTTTAAAATATACTCAATGACTTGGCCTCCACAGGCAGTTGTGGCAATGAATTCCACAGATTTATCACATTCTAGCTGAAGAAATTCCTCCTCACCTCTATACTTTAGCTACTTTAATCCATGATAAATTGTTTACTGCACATTGTTTACTGAGAATTTCTTTATTCCTGTTTAAGAACTATAGGGGTTATCGGCATAGTGATTTGTTACTGGACTAATATTGAGAGATCTGGGCCAGTAATGTTCAAATCCCAGCTCAGTTGTCAGGCACTCTGTAATGATTACAAAAACACTCATGGTTCACCATTGTCTTTATTTCCCAGTCTGACTTGCATGTGCCTTAAGATCCTCCAATATCTCAAGACGCTAACCACACTTAACCACCCTCTAAGGCAGGAGTTCCCAGCATTTTTTATGCCATTAACTAAAGTGGTTGTAGACCTCAGGTTGGGAGCTTCTGCTCTAAGGTGACCTAGCAAGCTGTAATTTCAAGTTGCAGGTAGAAATAGATTGTTAAATGCCTTTCTCGGAAATGTCTACATCACAGGCGTACTTTGACAATTGCTTCAATAACCTGAAGCTTGAAGTTACTTTTAATTTCTAAGTGGTGAGAAGCTAATGATTTTTTTAAAAGTTCAATGATATTTACGTTTTAAAATGAGCTGCTTTCTAATTATCAGAAGGTACTACTGCTATGTTTTTAAAAAGCTTGTAACCACATGATAAATAGAACCAGTAGCTGGTCATTTAGATCCCTGCGGCTGGTGTGTCACTCAGTAAGGTTATGGCTGATCTGTTACTCAGTGCCACTTTACTATACTAATTCCATATCCTTTAATATCCAAAACATATTAAGGGAATTAAGGAATATACTTAAACTGGTACAGTTTGTAAGACAAGTCGGGGAAAGGAAACAGATTTACTTTCAATTGGTCTTTCACTAAAATTTATAGATATATTAACAGTAAGGACCAGAATATCATTTTCTTAAGTGTTTGATTTTGTCCACATTAACTGTTCTCCATTGGGGTGGGGGAACAAGAATCTCTTTTTGTAATTCTTTGTGTTAAGGAGAATAACTTGACATTCTTGCCTATAACCTGTTTTGGTCCCTCTGTTCTACCCTCTCAGCTAATACATTAGTAAGCTTGGTACATTGCACTCCTTATCATCCATGTCATTAGCTTTGTACAAAGCTGAAATCCCAGTTCTGATCTGTATAGCACCTTTTGAATAAAAGCTTACCAAGCTAAGCAAAAATGTTAATTCCTCCTGTTTTCTATTACTCCGCATTGAGAGAAATTACATGAGAGGGTATTTAGCTGGAGTTAACAAATACAAAGGTGCTAAATGGGGGGGGGGGGGTTAGGTTGTTATTTTTAGAAATAAGGTTAGTTGAAGAGAGAGGGAGACAGTAATGGGGGCCAGCAAGTAGAAACCTTACTGAAAATGTAATGAGTGTTTGGAGATGGCCTACTTTACAAGTTGGTGGTGCATCACAAACCCCATTGATAATCAGATTTTCATTGTTTGACTCTGGTGCTTCTCTCACAGAGAAATAGGAGTGTTTCAGGTTCTAGCGTATCCAGTAACATGAAATATTTTTGTCCCACTTCACAAATGTTGTACCTTCTATTTTCTCATCCCTTGTGCAGGAGCTCCTTCAAGAAGAGACTCGCCAGAAGTTGGCATTTGGCACCAAACTGCGACACATGGAAGATGAGAATAGTCGGCTTCATGAGCAGTTGGAAGAGGAGGAAGAAGCAAAGAAAAACTTGGAGAAACAAATTTCTGCCCTCCAGACTCAGGTAAAATTGTCTTTGTATGTTTCCTGTTGCTCTTTTACTATGTAAAGCTTCTCAATGGCAGCCTTAATAGGTGAGCAGACATATGGACATACTTAAGGTTTACAGACTTTTACTCAAGGAAATGTGATTCAAATTTAGTGCAAGATTTTGGGTCCTAATCTGTTCATTGCATTCTTGTACATCAAGCTACTTTTTAAATTTATTGAGAGCGATGGCTTTTCTATCCATTTTAGGCAAGTGCTTCACGTGCCTGTCATCTTCAATGAAGACTATTTTCAACTTTTCAGATAATTGGTAGAATAAATCTATGCCCCATTGTTACTAACTTATCTGCAGGCAAGATGTAATACTGTGCAAATACAATATTTGTTCCGTAGGGCTCAATTATATCTCTCCCTCAACCTCTAGTTGTAAAAAAAAAGGTAATCAAAAGCCCATCCAATTTTTCCCGTAATTAACCTTTTCCAGCCTCTGCATGGTAATTTCAAATTCTTTCAGTATCCTCAAATGGTACTTCTGCCCCTTATTGACCAAACTATAAGTGGTAAACTGGACCTGGGTTATTTTTATTTAGTTGGAACATGGTCATCAGATTCAGGAATTCACTGAAAGAATTTCTCAAGTGTGCAAGATCCATTCATCTTCAATTACCTCATTTATGGCACCTACCTTTTATAATGCAGGGATAATTTACTGAATACACACTATTCAATTCTGCTTGCAATTCCTCAACAGAAAATGCAGTTTGTGCCAACAACCAGCAGGATCTGGACAATATTCAGGCATGAAAAATCAAAGCTGTAGATGCTAGAAATGTGAAATAAAACAGTTTGCTGGAAACACTCAGCAGGTCGGGTAGCATCAGCTGAAAGCAAAACAAAAGACCATTAGTTAAAACTGGAAAAAACAGGTTAGTTTTAAATTTGCAGAGAGGATGGGAAGGGGATGGAAAGGACAAAGAGGATGTACTTGTGTGCAAGATAGAAGCCCCATTGTGATCTGCGGTAGATTGAGCTGTAAGGACCGCATGGTAGTGTAGTGGTTAGTGCAGACCCAGGTGCAGTTCTATCACTTTCTGTAAGAAGTTTGTACATTCACTCCATGACCATGTGAGTTTCCTCTGGGTGCTCCAATTTCCTCCCATATTCCAAAGACATACTGTTAATGGGTCACATGGGTGTCATTGGGTGGTATGGGCTCGTTGGGTTGGAAGGCCTGATACCATCCTGTGTCTATAAATAAATGAACAGTTGCACAATATGGAAGCAGGCTCCCGACCCAACTCATCCACGCTGACCAAGTAAAATTAGTGTTGACTTGGAAAGGCTGTCTGTTCTCCTGAGCCAAGGTAGAGGAAACGAGATGCAGTCAAGGACTGTTAAACTTTGGTTAGAGAGGAATCTACAGTTTAGAACAGTGGGCATTTCAAATACACCTATATAGACCAATATAGCAAAAACAAAGTAACTGAAACAATGGAGTTGAGTCCCTCCAGGAGATAGAATGAGTTGAAGTATAGGTGAGATGGCTGAGAGAGTCCCTGGGCTTGTAATGGATTTTGACTGCTGATCTATTGCCACATGAAAATCTACAGCCATAGCAATGCAGTTCTGAATTTCTGCATGTGCATGAAGTAGCACCCAAACAATTGTCTTTGTACTAAAAAGGGTTAAGGAGGCCTGAATAGGTCTGAAACTAGGACTTGATCACTTATCCCACAGATATGCTTGATGGTAGAGGTTTCAAGGGTCTCCACATCAGCATCCTGGGGTCAGTTTGGACAAAAAACAGCTGGACTAGCCACAGATACTATGGCTGCAAGGTCACTTCCAAAACTTGGTATCATACAGCAACTGATTAACTTTCATGCATCTTAAACTTTTCACTGTCTGGAAGGCACATAACAGGATTGTGAAGGATTACTACCCATTTGTCTGGCGTACAGTTGCAACAGCATGGAGAAATCTGACACTATTCGAATGCTTAGGAATGTAAAAAGCTGCAGGGAGTAATGGATTCAGCACAATACATTACATGTACATCCCTGCCCACCATCAGTAGTATCTACAGGAGGTGCTACCTTGAGACACATCCATCATCAAAGATCACCACCATCTGGGCCATGCCAGCTTCTCGCAGCTTCCATTGGGCAGGAGACAAAGAAGCCTGAAGTCCCACGCCACAAGGTTCAAAAACAGCTACTTCCTTTCAACCATTTGGTTTTTGAAACAACTGGCACAACCCTAATTACTACAGTTTGTGTTTAATTTGCTTTTCTTGTGAATGCTGCCTATACAGTGCCTTGTCAAAGTATTCTGCCCACAATCCTTTGTTCAAAAATGAATATTACAACCAGGGATGTTTATCGATTTTAACTGATTTTTTATTTATGAATCATATGCCCACTTTTTTCACAGTAGACTCCCAAAAAATAGGGAAAATTTTGAAGCATGAAAAACTAAAAATTCAAAACCTGAAATGTCAGCCATTCAAAGGTATTCACCCCACCTTTGCTCAGTACTTAGTTGAGTCACCTCTCACAGCTATTGCGGCCAGTAGTCTTTGTGGATAAAACTCCATTAGCTTTGCCCAATGTGATGGAGCAAAATTGATCAAGCTGAGTCAGGTTAGTTGGGGATTGACAGGAGACAGCAATCTTGAGGTCTTGTCAGAGATGTTCAGTCAGGTTAAAGTCAGGACTCTGAATCACTCAAGGACATCAGATTTCTTCATTTCAAGCCAATTCATATTGCTCTGGCAGTGCGTTTTGGGTTGTTGTCCTACTGAAAGATGAACTTCCTCCCCGGTTTTAAGATTTCTGGCTAAGATCCTGGTTTTTATCCAGGATCTTCCTGTATTTAGCAGCATTCATCTTCCCATCAACCCTGACCAGATTTCCAGTCCCTGCTGCTGAAAAGCATCCAGATAGCATGATGCTACCTCCATCATACTTTATGTAGCAATGATGTTACTTGGCTGGTGAGCGGTATTAGATTTATGCTACATGTACAGCTTAGCGTTGAGACCAAAAAGTTCAATTTTAGTCTCATCTGACCCCAAGACCTTTCTCCACGTCTTTACAGTATCTTCTAAGTGACGCTTTGCAAGTCTTTGCAGACATGGATAGGCTTTTTTTTTTAAAGCCAGGGCTTCTTCCTTGCCACTCTTCCACAAATACCGTTTTTTGTGCAAGGCCTTAGTTTGTGGAGCCATGAACTTCATCTCCAGTTGCAGCCACTGACTTCTGCAGCTCACTCAAAGTGACCGTTGGCATCACAGTAATCAATTTTACAAATGCAATTATTCTCCGGCAACTAATTTACAGAGGCGGCCTGATCTAGGCAGTGTGGAGGTAGTTTAATATTTTTTCCACTTTTTCATGATGGACTGCACTGAACTCAAGAGATAAGTTCAGTGCCTTTGAGATAGTCTTGTACCCTTCCCCAGATCTGTGCTGCTTTATTATCATTTCCCTGATATGCCTTGAATGCTCATTTGTCTTCATTTTGATTTGGTCTATTGAAAATCTACCGTACTGTTGGACCTTCCAGAGAGAAGGGGGTATTTATTATGAGTTCATTGGAAACAGGTCGAGTTGGATGAGTTGGATGGATTGGATGAGTTGGATGGATTGGATGAGTTGGATGGATTGGATGAGTTGGATGGATTGGATGAGTTGGATGGATTGGATGAGTTGGATGGATTGGATGAGTTGGATGGATTGGATGAGTTGGATGGATTGGATGAGTTGGATGGATTGGATGAGTTGGATGGATTGGATGAGTTGGATGGATTGGATGAGTTGGATGGATTGGATGAGTTGGATGGATTGGATGAGTTGGATGGATTGGATGAGTTGGATGGATTGGATGAGTTGGATGGATTGGATGAGTTGGATGGATTGGATGAGTTGGATGGATTGGATGAGTTGGACGGATTGGATGAGTTGGACGGATTGGATGAGTTGGACGGATTGGATGAGTTGGACGGATTGGATGAGTTGGACGGATTGGATGAGTTGGACGGATTGGATGAGTTGGACGGATTGGATGAGTTGGACGGATTGGATGAGTTGGACGGATTGGATGAGTTGGACGGATTGGATGAGTTGGACGGATTGGATGAGTTGGACGGATTGGATGAGTCGGACGAATCGGATGAATTGGTAGAAAAGTTACGAAGGGGATGAATTGGATGAATCGGATGAATTGGTAGAAAAGTTACGAAGGGGATGAATTGGATGAGTTGGACGAATCGGATGAATTGGTGGTAGAAAAGTTACGAAGGGGATGAATACTTTTCAGCCTCACAATTTAGGTTTTTAATTTTTAATAAATCGTTGACAGGTTTTGGAATTCTCCTTTTGATTTGACATGACGCACAATGTTTTATAGATTAGCTCAAAAATCCTATTTCAATATATTTTAAATTTAGAAGACTTAAAAGTAGTTTTGGGGCCGAATACTTTTTCAAGCCACTGTATGTGTATCTGTTATGCTGCTGCAGTTTTTTTCCCACTCTTTTGGCACATTATCTCCCACTTGATGATCCGTTTCCTCCATCAGTGCTTCATCGTGACCACAGACTGCAGTGTGCCAATTGCACTATAGCTGCTTGCCTCTGCTACTCTGACAACACCAAACCTGCATCTTCTGAATCAAAATTAGATTTAATACCACTGGAATAATATTGTGAAATGTTGTTTTGCAGCAGCAGAACATTGACAGTAATATGCATCCGTTAGTCTCATGAGACCATGGATTTGCGCCTTGGAAGGTTTCCAGGGTGCAGGCCTGGGCAAGGTTGTATGGAAGACAGGCAGTTGCCCATGCTGCAAGTCTCCCCTCTCCACACCACTGATGTTGTCCAAGGGAAGGGCACTAGGGCCGATACAGCTTGGCACCGGTGTCATCGCAGAGCAATGTGTGGTTAAGTGCCTTGCTCAAGGACACACACACGTTCCCTCAGCTGAGGCTCAAACTAGCGACCTTCAGATCACTAGACCGATGCCTTAACACTTAGCCACGCGCCAACATGCAGAACATAATAAAAAATATATACAAATTACAATGAGAAATACATTAAAATTTTTAAAATTCAATATGTAGTGCAACAAGGAAACAAAAAAGAAAAAAAAAGTGAGATTGTGTACATTGGTTCATTGTCCATTCAGAAATCTGTCGGTGGAGAAGAAGCTATTCCTAAAACGTTGAGTGTGTGCCTTCAGGTTCCTGTACCACCTCCTTAATGGTAGCAATGAGAAGAGGGCATGTTCTGGGTGATGGAGGTCCTTAATGATGGATACCACCTTTCTGAGGCATCATCTTTTGAAGATGCTGGGAGACTATTGCCCGTGATGGAGCTGGCTGAGCTTGGAAGTTTCTGCAGCTTTTTCTGATCCTGTGCAGTGGCCCCTCCAGATGCAACCAGTTAGAATGCCACAAGAAAGCAGCATCCACCATCAAGGATCCCTGCTGTCCAGGCTGTGCTCTCTTCTCGCTGCTGCCATCTGGAAGGAGGTACATGAGCCTTGGGTCCCACACCACCCTGGTTCAGAGACAGTGATTACCATATGTTCCTGAGATAAATTCACTCATCTCAACACTGAATTGATTTCACAACTATGAACTCACTTTCAAGGACTACACACCTTGTCCTCAGTACGTTTTATTTAATTATTTATTTTTGTATTTGCCAGTTTGTCTTTTGCACGTTAGATATTTGTCAATCTTAGCATAGTTTTTCATTATTTCTATTGTATTTTCTCCTACTGTGAATTTTAAAAGTTCCATGGATACAGGGAGGTCAAAAATCACCACTAACAAAGTTAACAAAATCTCTGCACTCTCAGTTTTGCATTTGCTTACAAGTTACGGTTTTTGGTAGTAAGAACTATATCTAGGTCTGCATTAGGATTGGCTCCCTTTCACATACACAGCTTTTGTCACCTAATTTGGCTATGTATGTCACCCAGTGTATTTTAAATTGCCACACTACACCATTGCTGTCAAATGCTACAATTACCTGTTTATGCATAAATAAGTGGGTTGAATGTGACTTTTCATTGTCTTTTGTATAATACAATTCTAGTTGACTGACTCAAAGAAGCGCCAGGATGATGGCTTGGTATCGTTGGAATATGCAGAGGAAGCTAAGAAGAAGCTACAGAAAGACATTGAGCTCTTAACTCAGCACTTTGAAGAGAAAGCATCAGCCTATGATAAATTGGAAAAGACTAAGAACCGTCTGCAGCAGGAGTTGGATGATATAGTTGTGGGCCTGGACCACCAACGGCAGATTGTTTCCAATCTTGAAAAGAAACAGAAGAAATTTGATCAGGTGAGTGAGAGATCCGAAGCACATGAATTGATTTTAAACCATTCAGAGCTTGCTACTTATTCTAAAACATTAAATGGTTAAGGAGAAAATGGAGGATTCAAAAATAATTAGTTCAAATTTTAAGAGCAAAACCAGTAAATTAAATTACTAGAAAATAAAAATTTATTGCATCATAGAGGCTTAATGGGTTGGGTGGGTGGGTTGAGAATTGGTGAGTTACATTTAACATGTTTTGTTTGCCACACCTTGAAATTTGTTCACATTTGGGTTAACCCAAAAATACTCGGGTACTACATGAGCACTGCAATTATCCTTTAACAGAGCTTTAGTGAAATCACTGTTAAATAGGTCATTTTTTTTTTACACTGTTTTAGTTGCTGGCTGAGGAAAAGAACGTTTCCTTAAAGAACGCGGAGGAGCGGGATCGTGCACAGGCTGAAGCACGCGAGAAGGAGACTAAGGCCCTGTCACTGACCCGTGCCCTAGAGGAGGCAATGGAACATAAGGAAGAGATGGAGAAAATGAATAAGCTGCTGCGTGCAGAGATGGAAGACCTTGTCAGCTCCAAGGATGATGCAGGAAAGAATGTAAGTAGTGGGCCCATGTAGTAAATTGCAACTGTCCTTTACTTTTCCTCATTCTTTGGTGGATGTGGCTCAGCTGACCTCCAATACCTTATGTCAGGCAGTTTATTAAAGACTTCACAAGCAAGTCTGATCATCCTGCATTATGTATTTATGCACGATTTCTGTCAGCAATTGCTTGACAAGGATGAAGGTCAGCATTCCTGCAGCCTATTGCTGCTACCAGGATCCATTTGTTTAGTGCAAATCTAAAATTTATTCTGCTTTTAGTTACCAACCTACTCAAAGTTCTTTATCAACAATTTGAATATATATCAATTAATGCTCTGTATAAAACTACTGGATAATTTACTCTTTTTTTGGGGTGGGGGCAGTATGTTTTTCTCCATGCTTTGCTGGAATACTGATCCATAAATTCAGTGGTTAGTTCTCTGTAGTGGAGACAATTTTAGTGATAATTGGCCATAGTGGTGTGTTCAAAGGATGTGAGTATTGCTGACAGGCACTGTGGTTTGTTTGCAGGTACATGAGTTGGAAAAGTCAAAACGTGCTCTGGAGCAGCAGGTGGAAGAGATGAAGACTCAGTTGGAAGAGCTGGAGGATGAGCTCCAGGCCACTGAAGACGCTAAGTTACGTCTGGAAGTAAATCTGCAAGCCGCGAAGGCTCAGTTTGATAGGGACCTGTTGGGCAAGGATGAACAAAGTGAAGAAAAGAGGAGACAACTGATTAAGCAGGCAAGTATGATTTTACCGATATATTGGACTGAACATCATGAATCCTAATTATCGGTAAAGGATTAACATGTTAACTGGTTTGCTTTGCTGGGAGGAATGGACAAAGCAACACCAAGTTTACAAAATTATGAACATTTATAAAACTGCCCCAGGCTATCCTGTAATGAATAGTTCAAACCTAGAACTCCCATCATATACCATGATGGTTGATGAAAGGTTAGCCAACACTTGTGTTTGAGTAAGCAGTGAGGGAAGGCAAATGAAACAGCCGCACAATTAGATCTTCTGCATTGAAAGTGATTGTGCTAACTAGTTCTTAAGTATCATGTTTTTTGGGCCAACTCTGGTTATTTTGAGAAACTTTCTGTCAGTTTAAAGAAAGCCATTTAGGTTTGATTGCAACACACCTTTTAATGCTGTTTTAATAATAATATTTTTAATTGCTGTTCCCATGTTCCAGGTTCGTGAAATGGAGGCAGAACTGGAAGATGAGCGAAAGCAACGGTCCTCGGCTGTTACTGCCAAGAAAAAGTTGGAGATGGATTTCAAGGATTTGGAGGGACAAATTGAAGCTTCAAACAAGAGCCGTGATGAAGCCATAAAGCAACTTCGCAAACTGCAGGTGAGCAATAACAAGAATTACGGGCTAAAGTACTCAGGCAAGTCCCTGAGGCCCGATTACTGATGTTTATGGAGCATTTGAAGGAAATTCAAACTTTATTCCATTTCCTACAGCTGGAACCTTGTGCTTTGCTAGATGTAAAAATCAAGTGCTGATTCAAATTTGATATAATGTAGCAATGTCTGACAGCTACCATTTAGATGTACAGTCTCTTATTTGGGACAACTCTTAAAGAGCAAAAACTAATCGATAAAAGTAGCCAGGATTCTCTTTATTTGGGAAACTACACCCCTTAATTGGGACAGGAGACTGTTGCTGAAGTTTCTGTCTAGCGTCAGTCGTGTGCACTTGTGTGGCCATTGGAGACTACACCATGCTTAGATCAAACAGATTTTAAAAAGCATTAGTTGCACGTGTTTATTTTCAAAAAGCAGTGATTTTTTTCACTGATAATTGGTGAGAAATATGCAAAAGACAATTTGGAGTTGTTCTGCTCACTATAGTTTCAAGCATTCAGGCTTAGAGATGCCAGAATCAGCTGGGAGTGAAATTAAGTGATTGCACTGCTTCAAGTTAGGAACTATGAAAAATTTGAAGGTATTGACAATCATCTTGAATATTACAATGAAAATGAAGATTGTATGATGTAATCATTGAAAGTAGTCCATTATCTGGATGAGTTCCTCTGTCAATAACTGTTAGGAGCTACAGTTTTATAGTACTGTAGTACAGGGCTGTAGTATTGGTGATCTAATTTGTTCTGTATTTCCATTTAAATGTGTAATTTGTTACTCAGTTCAATGGTAGTTTGTCTTTTTTTTAAAGTTTTAATATTTCCATGAAATTTAGCTAATTGGGGCAACCACATAATTGGGCCAAAATCTACTATCCCAATTAACCAGAATCCCACTATATTTAGAATGCAGCATAGGTTTGAATTAATATTTCACTGATAATTTGTACACAACAGAATTCAATTAGAGACTGATTCAGTCAATGGTTTGGATCAGATAGTGATATTTGAATCAGCTTCAGTTTTAAAAACTATTTTAGTTAAGAATGCTCAAGCTAAAAATTATTGTATCCTAATTTAGCACTGATATTTGAAGACTTAGGCATAACCTGCAGAGATTGTATTTTGTGTCATTTATCAAATTCTTCAATCAAACAAAATCCAGCTGCTTTCTGTTTGATGGGAAGGAATCAGTGCCTCAGTTATGCCTGTTAATTAACTTGCTAATTAAAATGTAGGGTCTATAATTAGAGAGAATGAGACTTGGGAAGTTCTTGCCTGAAACTCTTTAATTGGCAAATTATCATTGCTCTTGGACAACATGCCATCTATTAGTATTAGTAAGCTCCAAAGGTGACAATAATAACTTTGCTTAAGGTACATATTTAACCTCTCATTTCCTACTAAATATTGGTACAGAAAGAGCACATTCCTGTTGTGCCAGCTGAAAAACGTAACCACTCCTAAATGGTAATACTGTTCCATTTATTTTTGCTTTAAGAAACCCCTGCTGCAGCAAAAGTTACATTGCTCTCGTCAGCCCCTCATTTATTGATGGGGTATCGTTTAGGTATCTTACATTAATTTTTACACAGTCCCTGTACTGGCACCCATATGATTGGTGCTAGAATCTCTCATGCTACTCAACATTATGCACACTAGGAACCAAGATGTTGCTTAGCCACCAGCTAAATTCAAAAGAACATTGAGCTCCATGCACATTAAGATTAAATGCAGTGCTTAGACACTCAGTCTAATCTGTCAGATCCAGTGTTGTATTATACATATCCCACACACTTGAACATTGGAACATTTATTTGTATTGCCTTTGCCACATACAGGCTCAGCTGAAAGACTACCTTCGTGAACTGGATGATGCTCGCAGCTCTCGAGAGGACATTCTGACCCAGTCTAAAGAAACTGAGAAGAAACTGAAGCAACTGGAGGCAGAAATGATTCAGTTGCAGGAGGTATGACAAAAAATAAGTCTTGAAATTAATACAGAAGGTATTTTATGAAATACTATGGGCAGATATTGAATCCAATAGTTTGGTTCTTAAGCAATTGTTCCTTACTAATGTTGATTGAAACGTGAAAGCCACAGTATTCCTCTTTACTACCTGGATTGGGCCTGTTGTGAATTCTAATAAATAATTCAAAACAACACACACAAAATGCTGGAGAAACTCAGCAGGCCAGACGCCATGGAAAAGAGTAAATAGTTTACATTTTGGGCCAAGACCCTTCTTCAGGACTGGAAAGGAAGGGGAAAGGTCAGAGTAAGAAGGTGGGGGGAGGGGAGGAAGAAGTACAAGATGGCAGGTGGTAAGTGAAGTCAGCATGAGGGAAGGGCTGAAATAAAGAGCTGGGAAGTTGACTGGTGAAAGAGATAAAGGACTGGAGGAGGGGGCATCTGATGGGAGAGGGTAGAAGACCATGGAAGAAAGGGAAGAGGGAGGAGCACCAGAGGGAGGTAATGGGTAGGTAAGGAGATATGGTGAGAGGGGGAAACAGGAACGGGGAATAGTGAAGGGTGGTAATTACTGGAAGTTTGAGAAATTGATATTCATGCCATTAGGTTAGAGGCTACCCAGGCAGAATATACTGTAAGGTGTTGCTCTTCCGACCTGAATGTGGCCTCATTGTGGCAATAGAGGAGGCCCTGGACTGACATATTGGAATGGGAAGTAGAATTGAAATGGGTGGCTACGGGGAGATCCTGCTTTTTCTGGCGGGCAGAGCCTAGGTGCTCAGCTATTTTCCATCAAATAAACCTGTAAACTTCACTTACTGTCCTTCCCACCCTGTGCAAAAACTGTCTACTTGACATTTAGTGCAAAAATGCATTGAATTCATTTGTATATGTACCATGAACTTACTGTGAGGACAGTATTTTGTTTATACATGAAATGCCAACATTTGCTTAGCAGCTAGATAGATTTATATCCAAACGCCTACACAATAATAATCTGCTTAATAGTGAATGATCTAAACAAAGTTTAATCTGTAATTTTGAAAATGTAGATATTTTCACTGTCATTGGGTTAAATGATATGAAAATGTATTTTCTAATTATAAGTAGCAGGAATTTATGTAGCAAAAAGCCCCATGCGTTTTCACAAGGGTATTGTGGATTTTAAGTGGATTTAATACAGCAATTAGAAATGCTTGGTCAAACATTATTGTAAGAATGTTGGATTTAGGAAATATTCATGAGCTATAGGTCTTCATCAGCTTAACATATTGCTACCAGTGACAAGATTAAATTTAGATATGCAAAGGAAGCTAGATTTGGGAGAGGGCCAGTATGAGAGGGTTTAAATCTGATGTATGTGGCACTGATAGATGGACAAGGCAGCGAGGAATCTGAAAATGGTGAGGATTTTAAATTACAGTAATTAGGGCTTAAGCTTAGGTAGTAAGTATGGGGCGATGGGTTGAGTCATCTGTGGTGTTAGGGCTAGGCTTTGGATAACCAAGGCAGGCCAGGTGTGCTTTGGATCTAGAGGTGGTGAAAGTATGGGTGATGGTTGTGAAATTTGATAAGTTGAGCCTGGTCAAGTCAGACATAATAGATTAAAATTGGTGATGTAAGTGATAATGCAGGTATACTGTCCAAAGACGCAAAATCAACTATGTCACCAAAGCAATATTTATTTTATTTACTAAGATACAGTGCAGAATTGATCCTTCCAGCCCTTCAAACCGTGCCACCCAGCAATCCCCAATCTAACCCGAGCTTAATCATGGGACAGTTTACAATAACCAATTAACCTATCAACTGCTACGTCTTTCCACTGTGGGAAGAAACCCAGGTGGTCACAGGGAGAACGTACAAACTCCTTACACCAGAGGGAACTGAACCCGGGTCGCCTGTACTGTAAAGTGTTGTGCTCACCACTACACTACCATGCTGCAGTCCCATTTTCTGTTTATTTTTTAAATTTCACTTGATATTTAAATTTTATTTAAGTTAAATCTGGGTTACTGGTACTGTATAGTATTGTGCTGGCTACTATGCCACCCCTGTATCTGAGATGTTGTGAAGGTCTTTTTTCATAGTCATATTATTGATCCCGTGGGAAATTGGTTTTCGTTACAGTTGCACCATAAATAATAAAAGAACCATAACTAGTTAAATAGTAATATGTAAGTTATGCCAGTAAATTATGAAATAAGTCCAGGACCAGCCTATTGGCTCAGGGTGTCTGACCCTCCAGGAGAGGAATTGTAAAGTTTGATGGCCACAGGCAGGAATGACTTCCTATGATGCTCTGTGCTGCATCTCGGTGGAATGAGTCTCTGGCTGAATGTACTCTTGTGCCCACCCAGTACATTATGTAGTGGATGGGAGACATTGACCAAGATGGCATGCAACTTAGACAGCATCCTCTTTTCAGACACCACCGTCAGAGAGTCCAGTTCCATTCCCACAACATCACTGGCCTTACGAATGAGTTTGTTGTTTCAGTTGGTGTCTGCTACCTTCAGCCTGCTGCCCCAGTACACAACAGCAAACATGATCACACTGGCCACCACAGACTCGTAGAACATCCTCAGCATCGTTCGGCAGATGTTAAAGGACCAGGAAATAGAGACAGCTCTGACCCTTCTTGTAGATAGCATCAGTGTTCTTTGACCAGTCCAGTTTATTGTCAATTCGTATCCCCAGGTATTTGTAATCCTCCACCATGTCCACACTGACCCCCTGGATGGAAATAGGGGTCACCGGTACCTTAGCTGTCCTCAGGTCTACCACTAGTTCCTTAGTCTTTTTCACATTAAGCTGCAGATAATTCTGCTCACACCATGTGACAGTTTCCTACCATATAATAATAAAAAATATTTTTTATATAACATAAATCACTAAGTAGATCTTTAATGAGGAAAAAAAATCAAAGACTTCATTCAACTGAACCTCTAACTTGATTACTAAACTAGTTTGTCCCACTTTATATTCTACATGGTGCACTATTCGTGCAAATAGATTGTGCCTTGCCCTTATAACATCTTGCCTGGTGTGTGTATTAAATAGTACAGTGAAATGCAGCGTAAGAATACCTCAGCTTAATTGCAAGCCCATAGTGGTGGCTGGAGCTGACAGACTGAGAAAATCTGTACACCACAAGGAAACATGAATCTTGCTTGTGAAGGATACCTTTATGATGTGCATTTCAGCTTAATTTTAAATGTAAATTTATGCAAGTCACATGAATAGTTGTATATTAGCTAACAGCAAGAATATTTTTTGATTTAATTAAATAGGAGCTTGCTGCAGCTGAGCGTGCCAAACGTCAGATACAACAGGAAAGAGATGAACTAGCTGAAGAGATTGCAAGCAACAGTTCTGGAAGGTATGCACTTTTTTAAAATGAAGCTTTACTCTTTTACTTTTATTCTTTCTGTAGAATTAGTGTCGCTGACTCGGCCAACTTTCATTCCTCTTTCTCTAATTGCTCTTGAAAATATTAGCAAGATACTCACTCAGTCCTTTTATGGTAGGGAGTTCCGGAATCTTCATACTTACCCATCAAGATGGTTTGTTACTTGGGGGAACAGGTGGTAAAATTTCCACATACTTTTGTTTTTGCTCTTGATGGTTGGGGTGTGGATTTAGTAGGTGCTTTCAAATACAGAGCAGTAACATCACTAGTGGAGGGTATAGGAGTCACATTCACCTGGTTTCTAGTGGAGGGTATAGGAGTCACATTCACCTGGTTTCTTAAATTTGTTAAAGCTGCATTCCACTAAGCAAATGGAGATTATCACAATCTTGAGTTGGCTTACTGGATGCTAAACAAATGGAGAATTAGGTAGTGATCTTACCTCACTGACACTCTGTTGCTACTACTGTGGTTAATTGACTGCCCCAGTTAATTTTCTTATAATAGCTTCCCTCAACAACTGGAGTGTTGAATGTGAGATTTCCAGTAATCAGGACGTCTTCAAAAGGAGAGGGTAATTTAATTCTCTTAGAGTGGTCATTACCAGGTATTGGTGTGACATAACCGTCACTCTCTGCTTTTCAGACCAAATTTGAATTTTCTCCATGCCTTTTAATGTACATGTGGTATTTACTAGGTATTTCCTTGGTAACTTTCTCATTAGGATGAAAAGAGAGGAGCGGCTTTGAGTGATGGGTTAGAACTATGATTACTCTAAAAGATAGGATAATGGTGTCCTCTGGGACTAGTAAATCTGCAGTCTTTCAAGATACTGTCTTGATCTAAGTAGAACCTGGAGATGTAGACTTTATTTCAGGTTGTTGAAGTTTTCCTCTATTAGCAATCTTGATTATACAGATGCTAGTGTATTTCGTATGTGGTTTGAACATCTTGTATTTCGCAATGAACCCTTGCTAATCTATGTGTCATTGATCAAGGAATTTAGCATTTATTCACCTGTGAATGGCAGCAGACTCTCGTCTTTAGCTGCTTGGCTGTCATGGAAAGCCAGTGAGGCAAATGTAGCACATAAGCAGGAAAGCACAGGTAATTGCATTCACTTAAGTACTGCAACTTATCCTTGCATAACTCAAAAATAATTAAAAGTTCCATGCAGGTAGCTAGGATCAGGATTGAAAATTGATGTCCTGGACTAAGCATGAGTTAGTTTGTGAGGAAAATGATGAGTTTGGTTTACCTGGTGGACATTTTCTGAACAGGCTGTGTTTGTTCACTGAGCATGGAAACTTACTTTTGAAGGACTTTTTTAAACCAGTCGTGGGTTTTTTTTTAATATTTAGATCTTTTGCTCTGGATGAGAAAAGACGTCTTGAGGCCAGGATTGCTCAGCTGGAAGAGGAGGTAGAAGAAGAGCAAAATAATGTTGAAATGGCTAATGATAGACTCAAGAAAGCCAACCTGCAGGTGAGCTCCTCGCCACTTAGATGTGAATTCCAATGTGCATGTCAAGCTTTCAGTGCTGAAAATCGTAAATTTCTTTCATCAGACGTGATGGAAGATTACCTCTCATTTGCTTAATCCATAAGAAATTTATTTAATTTGATTAATTATAATATGGGAATAAGTCAAGGAATGTTTGGCATGGTTTTAATACATAGGTAGTTATGTACATAATCAGTAAGTATCGCCACATTAAATTTGCTATAATAATAGACTTCTGGTTATAGTGTGGAAGCGGGCTTATCAGCCCACCTAGTCCATACTGAACATCAGGCACTTTTTTTAAACCAGTGCTGTATAAATTCTATTCTTTGCCCATCCCCAGAATCTATTCCCACCCACATCATCCCCCCCCCCGCCACCCGATCCTACACACGGGGGTGGGGTGTGGAAATTAATGCAGCTTATTTCTGAGACGAAGGAAGAAGTTGGAACGTCTGGATGGAAACCCCTGCAGTCACGAGGGGTGGGGGAGGGAAGGGGTGTCATCTCCACAAGACAGTGCCAGGTCCCTGGAGCTGTTAGGCACCTTTCCATATGCCACTGTGCCATCACAAATTCATTCTCTTCGTTGTGAATTGAGCTTGATTTTACTCTACCTCATAACTTGCAATGAGTTCCCAGAATGTCTGAACTTCAGATTAATTCACTAATGTAAAAAATTTATTTATGCTGAGTAGCACTTCACTTTATAGTTGTGTATGGATTGCACAGTCAAGCAGGCACGGTAAAACTCAGTGCTAAAAAAATTTGCAATCTTTGTGTTTACCATTGTATTTTTTTTAAATAATAAAGACTTCTGTTGAGAATTAGATAATGTGGTGTCCTGTAAATTCTGGTGCACTGAAACAATGTAGTTGAAGTTTCCCTATATTATGGATATATATTTGTGGAAATAGTTCACAAATTCTGTTGTGAAGGTTAGTCAAAGAAGCTGTACTTAAAGCTAAAATTATTTTATTCTCCTATTAATTTGTTGAACAGGTTGATCAATTAAATGCAGATCTGTCTGCTGAACGCAGCAATGCCCAGAAGGCAGAAAATGCTCGCCAGCAAGTTGATCGTCAGAACAAGGAGCTGAAAGCCAAGTTGCAGGAGATGGAAAATGCTGTCAGATCCAAGTACAAGGCAAACCTTACAGCACTGGAGGCGAAGGTCACTCAGTTAGAGGAACAACTTGATGCAGAAACAAGGTACAAAAAATTATGTCTTTTTTTTAAAGTAAGTGAAATATTTGAAGGTAAATAAAGCCCATAATCTAGTCCAACTACAGATAGCCTCAGTCTACAAGATGGTGTTGAGAAAATGTTGATCTTATTGTAGTAGAGCAAGTTTAACATAGTTGTGGAAATGGGTGAAGGTTTTAAAGGCAAGAATTGATTTAGCAAAAGTAGACTAGAAACAGCGATTTCTGTACTTCAGAATTCTTACAGCAAGAAGCATCTAAAAAACAAGATTCGGCAGTTTCAAGGTAACAAAGGGGCAAGAGTCCTGCCAGACCGCGAACCTCTGAATAAAGAGGTTGCAGGAGGGTAGGATGGGGTAAAAGAAAATTGCTTGAAATGCCAGAGTTTTACAGAAAGCCTAGCAAATAGAAAATGTAGTGAAATTAAAAGAGAAATTGGGAAAATACAGAGACAATATGAAAAATTGCAAAGAGAATAACTTGGGAATGAGTTGGGCCTACAGGGTCTTTTAAGATAACCTATATGGAAATTGAAGATAGTTATAAATGAAATTATATAGCCATCTTAACAGTAAGAGGGGGATGATGGCAATATTGTAGTTAAGGAGGACCAGTGGACTATTGGATGCTGTAACATTTGTAAAGGTGGATAAATCGTCAGACCCAATTAAATGGGCTGTCAATGGAAACAGAAGGGAATTGTGGAGATTCTGACCATCATTCCTAAAGTTCAGAAGGATTAAGAAACGGTGATTAACACAACTGCTAATATTGTGCTTGACATAAATTAATTGAGGACATTTAGCAGAGATTTGTTATGGGAATGTTGTATCTAACTAATGATTGCATTTTTTTAAGAGCCAACGAGAAGGGTCTATGCGGGTAGTGTGTTAAATGTAGTCTACGTGAATTTCAGCAAGCCATTTGACAAGGTCCTACATAGGAAACTGGTCAGAAAAAAATGCCTGTAAGATCAAAGGGAATAAATAAGTGGGTTGGATCTGAAGTTAATGGTAGTGGTTGGTGGGAACTAATACTTAGTCCTTTGCTCTTTTTTGTAATGTTAAGATTTAAATTGGAAGCATTATGAAAGCTTGCAGATGGTACAAGAAATAGCCAGATAGTTGACAGTAAAATGAAAAGCTTTAGATGCAGAAAGATGAGAATTTATTATTGTCATGTATCAAGGTACAGTGAAAAATTGTTTTGCATGCTTTCCATCTAAATCAATTTCATTACAATAGTGCGATGAGATAGTACCACGAGTTGCATTCATGTTAGATGTGTGGTATGTTGAGCAAAAAAAGGAAGGTGAAATTGAATCCAGAGAGGTTTGAAATGGTGAATTGGGCAAGTGAAACAAGGTAAAGGAGTATATGATAGACAGGATATTCAATGGTAAAATAAACTTGGCCTGAATGCTCACGAATTCATAAGCATAATACTGGTCAACATGTACAGTAGGTTGAAAAAAACTTTATGGGATTATTTCCTTCATTATTCAAAGCATAAAATATAACAGCAGAGAGGTTATGCTGGAGCTGTGTACAATGTTAGACCACATCTTGAGCACTGTGTCCAATTCTCATCACCAATCTCACAGAGAGGATGTGATTGTCTGGAGTGTGCAGAGGAGGTTTTCAGCAGTGTCAGGATTGGAAAATAGTTGCTATAATAAAGGTTGAATAGGTTAGGACTTTGTTCCCTGGAGCATAGGACAATGAATGAAGCTTTGATAGAGGTGTACAAAATTATGAGCAGGGTAATCACAAGCAGGCTTTTTCCATTGAGTTTGGGTGAGACTAGAACTAGAGGTCATAGGTTAATGTTGAAAGGTGAAATACTGAATGTGATCTACTCCATTCAGAGGGTGGTGTGCGTGTGAAATGAACTGCAGGCGGAAGTGGTTGTAACACTAAAGTTTTGATAAATACATGGATTGGTGGGCTATGGTCCAGGTGTGGGTCGATGGGACTACGCAGAAAAACAATTTGGCACAAGTAGATGGGATGAATAACAGTTGGGCACAATTTAGGTGGGCCGCAGGACCAGTTTCTGTGCTGTAGTACTCTGACTCTAAGGAAAGAATGGAATATAGGCTCTTCTAATTTGAAATTGAGGTTCAGGTGAGATTTAACTAAGGTGTATAAAATTTGAGGGAGTCTAGATAACATATAAAAGCAACCACATCAGAGGGCAATGACTTAGAGTAATAGCCAGAAAGATTAAACTGGAGATGAAGTTTTTCATCCAGAAAATAGTCAGGGTTTGGAGCTCTCTCTGTTAAAGGTGTTATAGACAGAAATCACCATCGCATTCTAAAATTGTGTGCTGTCACTGTGGAGCAGATCCATGTAGTGTAGAAAGGTCCTTGGTTTAATATCTATTAGTTAACATAGCTGGGTTAGAATTTGGCCATTACTAAGAGTGAGAAAGACATTATTAACAGGCAATGCACCTTTGATTGTTCTGAGTCAATGAACTCAAAGCAGTGGCTCAAGAGGGTTGAGATTAATTTTAGGAGAGTTGATAGTTGAGGGAACTGTCAGATAAGCCATGGGATCTGACGCATTGCAGCACAGATTATCGTATCGGATGTGCAACAGGTTTAAGGGACTGTACAGCCTCCAGTGTAATTTTTTTTCGGTAACTCTGGGGAATTTTCAGTGACTCCACACTTAGGTAGAAATCAGCTGGGTTTACTTATTACATTCCAAAAATCTGTAGCCTTTTTTTGTTGCCAGGACTTGCGAGCATTATCCTTGTTTGAAGTGCAAGGGTTGTTGGTATCTGTTGATCTTGTAGGGCAATCACCTTGTTTGGGGAGTGGGGTTTGGGATGAACACGAATTGTAAATTAACATTCGTAATTTTGTCCAAACAGGGATAGACAAGCTGCCAGTAAACTGCTGCGTCGCTCAGAAAAGAAACTGAAAGAAGCTTTGCTGCAGATCGAAGATGAAAGACGCAATTCTGATCAATACAAAGACCAGGTCAGTTGTAAATTTTAGTGTCCCTATTAAGCAGAGTACAAGTGAACTTGTTCACCTCAGTCTCTTCGTGGCAGAGATGTGTTGTTAACCTCCAAAGATGGCTATTGCATAACTCTGCCTTGTCTCCTCTCTCCAGGATAGTGATGGTCTGAATTATTGAAAAGCCATTGTGGCTGCCTGTGGGTGGGGTATTGGTTTCTGTCACATGGAACTTAATTGTCATTAGCAGGAGTGCCACAGCAAGGATGCAAGAAGCCACCTGGCCACTAAAGGTTATTCCATTGAGACAGTTGGCAATGGGGAGAGGGGTGGGAGTTAAGGTACAGGTCAGGGACAGCAAAACATTCTGGTTTAATGCTGCCTTTGGACTTGCAAGGCATTTCTGCTTAACCAATTCTGTTGGACTTTGAAGAATGTTTTCAAACTTCTGAGGTGAAAGTTTAAGATGATACAGCTGTTTTAGGTGAGACACTGACACTGATTTGTTAACCAAGGATGGCTCTGGGCAAAGGTAATTGTACTTGGCTGGGTGATGTGTGTAGCCAGTGATGTCAAAGGCAACCATTGGGTTGAATTGGATGAGGTGTGATAGTTTCTATTATCACTTTCATGGCATTGTTTTCCATTTTATTGCCATAGGGTCTGAATCTCATGCATTTTTCACATTCAGATATTCTGGAGAGGAAAAAGGGAAAGTAGGCTGCATATGAGGTGTTAGTGTCCAGGTCCAAGGGTGTGAATGAAAAGTAACTTGGATATGGGCCAGGAACGAAGGAGAAGTAAGTGTTAATAATATAGTCAGGAGAGGGTTATATGGTCTGTTGTAGAGGTTTTTATCAGCACAGCAAGCAGGCATTCGGTAGAGGCTCACAAGCCCAAAGTACGTCACATTTTTTATACCCTTAAGATCAAAGGTAACAGTTGATACAGTACAGTTTCAATAGATGCAATATCATTTCCTTCAGTGTTTTGGGTTGATAATGCTTCCTTTGAATTACATATCTACACTGACAAACACCTCAGAATGATCAAATACCTTTGTCACAAAGTAATTCACACAAAGTCTATTAAAACTTCAAGGGCAGAAATCCCAGATGCCCAAAATTAATGTCAGGGCTGCTGCTGAGTACAGAAAAACTATTGATTTCATAGCAACATACACAAAATGTTGGAGGAACTCAGGAGGCTAGGCAGCATCTATGGGGGGAAAAAGTACAGTTGATGTTTTGGGCCGAGACCCTTCGGTCCAGCAGCTTGTACTTTTATCCGTAGATACTGCCTGGCCTACCGAGTTCCTCCAACATTTTGTGCGTATTGTTTGTATTTCCACCTTCTGCAGATTTTCTCTTGTTTGCTATTGATTTCATATATTTGCGACATTGTTTAATATGCTAAGTGACAACATCCATCTGGTCTGCTAGCTTGAACTCAGTCACAATAGTGCAAATAACTATGTCCATGTTGCCTGCTTTGATGCAAGTCCATTAACACAATCCCATTGTTTTAATGTTTGGCTCTTTCGTATGCAATATGTCTTCAGAGCAGCTTCTGCTTTTATTTCAGTGTACAAGGAAAACTGAAGGCTAATTGCAAGCTTCCTGAACTTATTTACATTACATTAAGAACTGAAGCCAAATTCTTGTTTGAATTAATCTTTGCTAAATTCAAGCAACACACACACAAAATGCTGGTGGAACGAGCAGGCCAGGCAGCATCTATAGGAAGAAGTCGAGTTGACGTTTCGGGCCGAGACCCTTCATCAGGACTAACTGAAAGAAGAGATAGTAAGAGATTTGAAAGTGGGAGGGGGAGATCTGAAATGATAGGAGAAGACAGGAGGGGGAGGGATGGAGCCAAGAGCTGGACAGGTGATAGGCAAAAGGGATATGAGAGGATCATGGGACAGGAGGCCTAGGGAGAAAGAAAGGGGGGAGGGGGAACCCAGAGGAAGATGGAGTGCAGGCAAGGAGTTATTGTGAGAGGGACACAGAGAGAAAAAGAGGAAAAAAAGGGGGGGGGGAAATAACTAAATAAAGGATGGGGTAAGAAGGGGGGAGGGGCATTAACGGAAGTTAGAGAAATCAGTGTTCGTGCCATCAGTTTGGAGGTATTCTGTCTGGGTAGCCTCCAGCCTGATGGCATGAACATTGATTTCTCTAACTCCTGTTAATGCCCCTCCTCCCCTTTTTACCCCATCCATTATTTATTATTCTTTCCTTTTTTCTCTTTTTTTTCTCTCTGTGTCCCTCTCACAATAACTGCTTGCCTGCTGTCCATCTTCCTCTGGTGCTCTCTCCCACTTTCTTTCTCCCTAGGCCTCCTGTCCCATGATCTTCTCCCTTCTCCAGCCTTCTATCCCTTTTGCCAATCAACTTTCTGGCTCTTAGCTCTATCCCTCCCCCTCCCACTTTCAAATCTCTTACTATCTCTTCTTTCAGTTAGTTCTGACGAAGGGTCTTGGCCCAAAATGTCATCTGTACTTTTTCCTATAGATGCTGCCCGGCCTGCTGCGTTCCACCAGCATTTTGTGTGTGTTGCTTGAATTTCCAGCATCTGCAGATTTCCTCGTGTTTGCTAAATTCACATAGCTCCACTGTACTTGCTAACATGATTCAGCAATTTAGTTATAATGGAATAAGGCTTGCCTTAATATGAGCTCAGAACAAATTAGATGGAGTGAGCCTGATAAAATGAGTGTTGACAAATAAGGCGACAAAATTCAAGGAAATTTCACCCATTGGCCTAGTGGGGTGGGGGGGGGGGGGGAGTAAATGGTAAAGGCACCCTGTATGTTTGGGCCAACCATTTAGCAGTCTCACTTTGGTGATGATTGAGCAGGCACAGGAAGGTAGTTCAATGAAAACAGACCTGATACTTTAAACTGACACTGTCTAGTCACTGAAGTGAATAAACTCACATGACTTCTGTTTATCCTTCAAACATTATTGCTGAAATAATTTACTTGATCGTTATCTTAGTGCCATTTGTGAAATCAGCACTCAACTATCCGCAAACTCTGCTACCATTTCTCCTCCATTGCAATAATTTTCTGTTAAAGAAATGCTGAGCTGTGAAGTCTTCTGGATTGTGGAAGCTTCTATGTAAATTTTTCTATTTCTCTAATCTCATTAACCTCCACCCAAAAGTAAATGGCATTTATGAAGCAATCTCGAATTGATGCACAAAGCTGAGGTGAAGACCGGAATTTTATCAAAGCGGTGACTCTTTAGGAGCATTTTAAAGAAAGGGGCTATGAAAGATTTTGAGAAATTTAGTGGGTGCAGGCTGAAGATTGAGATGTTGGTGATGATGTCTTGGGCGAAAAAATAAAAGCAGTGGATAATACATTCATTTGCATCCTGTTAAACTAGGTTTAATTGTCTCTTTTGAAAGTAAACCAGACTATGGAAAACTATTGTTGGGTACAGGAATAACAATTATTTTGTTACCTTTATCTTCTAGGTTGAGAAAGCCAATTCCCGTGTGAAGCAGCTGAAACGGCAACTGGAGGAGGCAGAAGAGGAAGCCCAGCGTGCCAATGCTTCCCGCAGAAAACTACAGCGAGAGCTAGAGGATACTACTGAAACTGCAGATGCAATGACCCGTGAGGTCAGCACGCTGAAGAGCAAGCTGAGGTAAGAGGGTGCTTTATCCAGAAAGAATTCACTGTGGAGATCATAAAACGTTACTGGGAATGGGCGAAGATTTTAAAACTCGCAAAGTTTAATAAATGTAATTATTACATTTATGAAATGTAACATAAATCTGATGGGGAACTCCAGACTGAGAAGGTACTCTAAGAATACATGAAATCAAGTCATCATTATAGTGACATTGTTTACTATGTTTCTTAAACCATCTTTCAAGTCTCCATGCAACATAATTTCAAAGAAAGGAGAATTAAGTCATGGTTTGCAGAATAAAGACTTTCTGGATTTCATTGGCTGTCTATGTATTTGATAAACTGAAGCACTCCCAAATGGAGAGAATTGGGTTAGCAAACCTCTCTCATAAAACCCACAAGGTTTACTGGTTTTGGTCAGGATTGAATCCTCTCTCCAGTTTGGGTGCAATTTATATAAATATGGCTTGTATGGCCTTGGTTGGCTCTGATCCAATAAAGATAATTAAAATAATTAAGGGATTAGGGGATTATATCCCAGTGATGGGATCCATAATGAAGTGCTGTTTTAGAGTTGGACCATGCCTCAGTAAAATTTTGAAGCAATCATGAGATGCTGGAAATGCAGCAACACACACAAATGCTGGGGGAGTTCAGCAAACCAGGCGGCATCTAGGAAAGTACAATCAACGTTTCAGGCCGTGATCCTTCAGCAAGACAGCTGACTTTCAGAATGTAGGCAGGCAGTTCAAAGGCTGTGAGTGGTGGAGATGGTCAGATTTGCATATCAAAAGGTGATAAATTGAAGTGAATATGTGGGGCTCAAGTACCAAATGATTGTAATCTAATTGAACAATCGAGATTTAAAGCTAAATTGACATTAACTAAATCATAAGGCTTTTAGCCCACTTAAATCCCACAATTAATAAACTGCAAGAAAACATGGAAACTATCATCCCCTCAAAGCTTATCAGAAAGCTTCAAGACCTTGGCCTCAATACCCCCTTGTTCAATTAGATCTTCGATTTCCTCACCTGCAGACTGCAGTCATTTTGGATTGACAACAGCATCTCCTCCATAATCTCCATCAGCACAGGTGCACCACAAGGCTCTGTGTTTAGACCCCTGCTCTGCTTTATTTATATTTATGACTGTGATGCTAAGCACAGCTCTAATGCCATATTCAAGTTTGCTGACAACACCACTGTCATTGGCCGAATCAAATGGGTAATGAATGACCATACTGGAGAAAGATTGAAAATCTGGCTGAGTGTTGCCACAACAGCAACAGCTCCTCACTCAATGTCGGCAAGACCAAGCAGCTGATTATTGACTTCAGGAGGAGGAAATGAGGTCTATGAGCCAGTCCACATTGGGGGAATCGGAGGCGGAGGGGGGCAGCAACTTTAACTCCTCAGTGTTAAAAATTCTGAGATCTTATCCTGAACCCACCACCTATGGACTCACTTTCAAGGACTCTTCATCTCATGTTCTCCATATTTGTTTATTTTTATTTTGTTTGCACCGTTTGTCACAAAAGCACATTAGATGTTTGTTCAACCTGATAGCTGCGGTCTTTCACTGATTCTACTGTTTCTTGGATTTACTGAGAATGCCTGCAAAAAATGTATCTCAGGGTTGTATATGGTGACGTATTTGTACTTTGATCATAAATTTACTTTGAACTTTGAATTTTGAAAATAATTGAAGGCAGGTTAGTCAAATCAATTGTATTTTTAGAATCTGCTTTTGACTTCAGTCCATGTTATAGGTAAAAATATTTTGCTGGTTCTAAGGATACTTTAATGTTTCTTGTTGAGTGCTCTTAACTCTCATGGAGGTGAAAGAACTGATTGTTAAAAATCCATTTTCCATTCCCCATCTCTGAAATCAATTGGTATAAACTCTGAAATTTTGTTTGATCTGTTTCCTTGTAGACGCGGGGAACTACCATTTGGTGTGCGCCGCACGGGCAGGAAGCTGGATGAAATCTCAGATGATGACGGTGAAGGTCGCACTGATCCAGGAGATTCCAAACCTGCAGAGTAACTTTGCCAAAACACGAACCTATATGCAGTATAAGAGCCATAATTGGGCCAATTATTATTAAGGTTTTATAAAATGCATAACTGTGTATTTTATGCTGCAGCTGATAACATCAGGGCACACTTGCTCCTTTCCCCTCAGCTTTATGTAAATTCTTTCTGAGTAATTTTGTGATGTGCATAAACCTGTTAACTGGAAGAACAGGCTCATGTCTTCAGCAGCACAACCCATTGAAGAAAAGTTATGATTTAATCCTCTTGTAGATCAGTTTTTTAAATTGCGGTTCTGCATTTCTCAGCTAGTGTTCTGGCTTGGCCTGGAGTTGAACTTGTGGAGGAATTTTTTTTCCATTAGCTTTAAATGTGTTTTGTTTAATTTGGCTAACTTTGGGTTGCCTTTTTAGTATTCAGATTCAGGAATGTAGCATTTTGTTAGACAATGGCTATTGAAACTAGTGTCTAGGCATAGAAGCAACTCTTCCTTTGACAATCCTATTAAACCGTGTGGCTGGGCTCACAGATATTATACAATTCAGTAACTCGGAGACATCAATCAATATTGTATTCATGATCCCGTTGATGAATTGAAAATCCACTTGCAGATGTGTCACTGGCAGTTCTTCATACAATAGAATAGAAATTATTCATTTCTGCCTGGAATCTGGAGTTACCCTAGTTGCCGCAGGCTAGCTGATCACTGCCTGAGAGATTTCAGTGGATTTTATTTCAGTTTATGTGTTTCTCTTTCTGAATTATGTAAATTGCCTCAGGAAGCAACAGAAAATAATCACTCCTAACTGGAAGCCTGTCTGTTCAGTTTCTTTGTGCTACTCTGAAGCTAATCCAGTGTGCATTCCCAGCATCCATTTCCAGTAAATGTGACAATCCTGTTTTACTTTAATACCTTAGGAAAGCATTCCATTTTTTTTATTGAAGAGAATAAGACAGTGCACCTTTTTCTTTGTTGTCAATAATTGTTTTTAGGCTGTGATCTAATTTGGAAATCTGGTAATTTCATTCATGGGAATTCCCAGTTTTGTACAAGTAAGCTTCTGACTGGTACTGCCAGTTCTCATGGCACACTTTCCTGCGTAGCAGAATAAAAACATTACAGCTCCCACCCAAGTCAGTTATTTGCGAAGTGCTTTGCTTGGAACAGCTATTTCTTCTCAGATCCCTGGACAAATGGGGTACAGTACTGGTACTGAGAGAAGCAGCACTTAACACTGCAGATGATACCAGCCAAGCCTGGCTAGTTCTGAAACTCTTCTGAAGATGTTATTTTGTGCATTGACATCTAAGAAGACTGTTGAAAGGAAACGCATGGATATATATATTCATTTTTTAATCTTATGAGTATTGCTTCATAACAATATTGGGAACTGTTTTGAAAGTTGTACTGGATTTGTAAAATGACTTCATTTCTGTGATTCAGTTAAGGACCAAATATATATTTAAACATGAAAATATAATCAAGAAAAAAAATCACTAATAGATTCTCATTTTATATATGTAATGTAACCAATTGCTCTGACCAATCATGATCTTTTATTGAGCTTTGGGCTCCAATTTAAAAAAAATACATTTCAAAAAAAAACTGGAAAATGTGCTAATGTTTTAAACTGCACAGTTTTAAATTCACTATCTGGTGAGGGGTGCAATGTACACTGGGTGTGTCAGGAGATCCTACAAATTCTCCTTTATTCAGGTTGGGACCTTAGTTTGAGACTTGTTTTTAATGTTGTACATTCCTAACACACTGGGCTGAAAGAGTGAAAAATGTCTCTCCATTCTAAATGCTGCAACATTTGTTTCACATGAGCAGTTGCTCTGTTTTTCTTGCTATAGAAACTATTTGAATTTACAACACGTATATTTTTATAAAAGTGCCTTAAGCATGTGTCGCACCAGTGCCGCTAAATGGAATTGTAACAGTCATTTGCAGATGTTACCACAGACATGTTACAAATAAAGTTTATTGGAAGTTTTTTGCTCATCTTGTTTATTAGCATTGCTACTTCATGGGGACGTTTACGAGAATAATTCCATTTTTGTGTACCTTGTGCTGTTCCACAGGTTTGATTACAGCTTTGTGTAGCTTGAAATAGTCATATTTCTTGTGTTTTTTACTTATTAGCCTTGGGTTACCAGTTGTGCACATAAAGTGCCGTGCTTTATTGTGCAGTGAACCTCCTGGTTCCAAATGGAATTGAAGGCTTTAGATGGGACAAAGGCATCCTGGAGCATAACTGACTTCTGGATCTTTTTACTACTCAATTCTCTTTCAGCAATGTGCTTCCTCAACCTGAGTGATGTAATCCTATTAATGCCATTATTGCTGCTGTATACCCAAAACTTGGAGTGTCTCTCCTGTGGATGTGTCCAACTCCAAACTTGTCAAAAAGCTTGAAGTATCTTACATTTTAAAGGCAAGCAACAGATTGACTGTGCTGTTAGAATGCTTGCTTACATCTAGTTCCTCCAAAGTATCCTTAAATGTATGTCCTCGTCTGACTTGGAAATGGGACTATTCCACGCCTTTGCTCCCTCATGTTCAAGGTAAATGGAAACTAGTCCTCGTCAGCTCCAAGCTCTGCAGCCCTAACATAATATGCCCTACCCTTTGAGACTTGTAGCATTGGGTAATCATGGGCGTTTTGGGGCTTAGTGGCTCAATAACATCCACGGCCAGGCCTCACAGTTTTAGTGCCCACTCATCTTGCCTTTCGCACTCGGGTAACCTGGTTTCCCACTGACTTCACCTGTAGTATTCAAGTGACTCAACTACAGAGAAATCATCTGTACTGCAGTCATCATTATTTCTATGGCCATTCATCTCTTCTTCATGCCTCACATTTCAAGTGTAACTTCATCCTGATGGCTATTGAACTATAAAACCATTCACTCAAACATACATGACTGGATCAAAGTTTTCTGTCCAAACTCTCACTTCCAATCTCTCCAATGCTTGACTTTAAAATGCCTGCAAGTTCCACCTACTTTCTAGTGTCAGCCATATGACCACAGATTTGGCATATGTTTCTTCTGGTCTCTGGATTACATATCCTTTCAATGTATTTGCATGCAACCATGTCTGTAGCTTGTACACTAGTAGGCGCAATGTCTTGTATGCCTTGGGCTCTACCATCAAAGACACATTGACCGTATTTATTAGTATCATGCCTTCCCCCAACATTTCCCTTAACCATCAACATCTGCTTCCAGGAACCTTCTTTTCCCCTTTTCGTACAAGCTCACCAACAAATTCCCCTCAGCCACCATCTACCATCATGACTACCTTATCAAAAGAGTTCATTTTTTATCTTGCATTGAATCCCCTTCCTTCTACTCCCTCAAGCCACCACAATACAAGCTTAAAAGCCGGTACAGTGGCTGTTTCAAGCTGGTGCAAAGGTAGAACTACCAATAAGACGCTCTTTGTTGAAGGTGTTAAACTCTCAACTTGCATCATTCTTCCAGATGCTGCTGTATCCAAAGTCCTAACACATGCTCTACTCAGTTCCTAAAGTTACATTTAAACACTACACCCTTCTTAGCCAGTACTCCCAACCTTGTGAATAACTTGCTTCCACTCCAGTTTGGGGAGACTGAAGTTAACCCGGAATCAGGAAGCCCTTAACAGGGCAGATGGGCAGTTGAATGATTTATAAGGTGGTGCTGGCCCTTACACAAATCTGTATACTCCTGGTGCATGGGCTTGGGCTTCTCAATGCTATCTCAAATGCTGCTCCTTCACTTAAAACAATCATAAGCCAGGGGTTGCTGGGCATGATACAGTTTTTCAGTGAGGCTTTACATATTCTTGTATATTTGCCACCTTTCACTTTCTAATCTCCTCCTGTGACAGAGCTCAGAATTGAGTGACTCTTCTAGGAGTCCAATTGTTAGGCCTGCTCAACAACCAAAATTATCCAGGACATCAATGTTGGAGATGTTCGCTTGGGAGAAGACACCAGTGTTAGTTGTTTATACCAACAGTACACTTGGAGGATCTTGCTGATCTTTCTGGTGCCCTAAGATGTCTGTTGTTAGGAGTCAAGAATTACATAAAGCAGCCATCACTGTAGCCCAATAATTTTATGTCAGGTCTGGGTTACAAGTGCCCTTTTAATTCATCCAACACTCTGCTGGTTGCTTAATGACAAGTTTGCCTTTCAGAGATGCTTCCTAAGATAAGTGAAGTGGTCCATGTTTGGAAATTGTCAGACATGGGATTTCATTTGAAGACTACAGAGGAGCGGCAGCAGGGTTTAATACAGACAAGAACCAACCAGTCTTAAAAAAATATATATATTTAAATGTAAAATAAAAGCTGTTAACAGTCTTGAAATTAAAAGATGTATATGAAGGTTCTGGTCACTTCATAATAGTAAGGATGTGGAAGCTTTAGCAAGGGTGCAGAGCAGATTTACCAGGATGCTGCCTGGATTCGAGTGCAAATCTTATGAAGATGGATTGAGTGAGCTGGAGATTTTCTCTTTGGAGTGAAGGAGGATGAGAGATGACTTGGAGGTATACAAGATGATAAGAGACATAGATGGTGGATAGCCAGAGACTTTATCCCAGGGTGAAAATGACTAATTCAAGGGGCATAATTTTTAAGGTGATTGGAGGAAAGTGTAGATGGGTGTCAAAGGTAAGTTCTTTACACAGTGGTGTGAGCGTGGAATGCCCTGCCAGGGGTGGTAGTGGAGGTACTTTAGGGACATTTCTTTCTTTTCTTTTTCAATCTTTTTATTAATGTCAAAATACAGAAACAGAACATAGCCATAATACAAATAGAAGGAGATGTATTGTTACACTTAAAAAAAATTAATTGCAAAACCAAGTAGTGGAAATTAACAAAACTCTCAAACATGTAGAACTAACCACGGATAATACAAAATAAAAAAAAACAAAACAAAAAAAAACCCATCCCCAAAGAAAAACAAAATTAATCAACTAGCCTAAAAGACTTGGGCAAAACCAACAACTTAAAAATGGAAAAGAAGAAAACCTTAGTGTCGACGACTCCAATCCCCTCCAACAACAATACAGAGAGATAAAACAAGTTTGGAAATGATCAAATTACATCAAATGAAAATGCTGAATGAATGGCCTCCAAGTTTTTTCAAACTTAATAGAAGGGTCATAAACTGCACTTCTAATTTTTTCCAAATTCAAACACACCATAGTTTGTGAAAACCAATGAAATACAGTAGGAGGGTTGATCTCTTTCCAATTCAACAAAATGGACCTTCTAGCTATTAGAGTAAGAAATGCAATCATCCTTTGTGATGAAGAGGTTAAATTATTTAAGTCTATCATTGGTAGTCCAAAGATAGCAGTAATTGGATGAGGTTGTAAGTCTATATTTAGGACTGTTGAAATAATATCAAAAATATCTTTCCAATATTTCTCCAACAAGGGACATGACCAGAACATGTGGGTTAAAGAGGGACATTTAAGAAACTGTTAGGCATGTGGATGATAGAAAAATGGAGGGTTATGTAGGAGGGAAGAGTTAGATTGATCTTAGAGTAGGTTAAAAGTTCGCACAACATTGTGGGCTTTCTCCCATTTTGTCATCTCCAGTCCCAAAGAAGGGTTTCAGCCCAAAATGTCAACTGTTTATTCATTTCCATATATTCTGCCTGGACTGCTGAGTTCCTCCAGCATTTTGTGTGTTAATGTGGGCCGAAAGTTGTTTACAATGCTGTTATGTTCTAAAGAACGGAGGAACTAGCTGCTCAAGATATAGTTTTAAACTGACGTGACCATGAAGTGATCTTGTCTGCATCCACCAAAAATAAGCAATACACAGTATATTAATTGGCCTGTATCAAACAAGGCACCTACAGCTAAGTACAGTATTTTTCACTCATCTTGCAGAGATCAAGGAGGCCTGCCAAATTAAACTAAAATTGTCATTTAACACATCAAACATGATCATAGATCATGTTTCAGGCCAAGACCCTTCTTCTGGACTGGCACTACAACGGGTAGACACACTTGCCTAGTGCTTTACCAGAACCAACCTACCCACCATATAACAATTACAGCATAGAAACAGGCCATCTTGACCCTTCTAGTCCATGCCGAACTCTTACTCTCACCTAGTCCCACCAACCCGCACTCAGCCCATGACCCTCCATTCCTTTCCTGTCCGTATAGCTGTCCAATTTAACTTTAAACGACAACATCGAATCTGCCTCAGCCACTTCTGGAAGCTCGTTCCACACAGCTACCACATTGACTAAAGAAGTTCCCCCTCATGTTACCCCTAAACTTTTGCCCTTTAACTCTCAACTCATGTCCTCTTGTTTGAATCTCCCCCACTCTCAATGGAAAAAGCCTATCCACATCAACTCTATCTATCCCCCTCATAATTTTACATACCCTCTCAAATCCCCCCTCAACCTTCTACATTCCAAAGAATAAAGACCCAACTTGTTCAACCTTTCTCTGTAACTTAGGTGATGTAACCCAGGTAACATTCTAGTAAACCTTCTCTGTACTCTCTCTATTTTGTTGACATCTTTCCTATAATTCGGTGACCAAAACTGTGCACAATACTCCAAATTTGGCCTCACCAATGTCTTGTACAATTTCAACATTACATCCTAACTCCTATACTCAATGCTCTGATTTATAAAGGCCAGCATACCAAAAGCTTTCTTCACCACCCTATCCACATGAGATTCCACCTTCAGGGAACTATGCACCATTATTCCTAGATTCCTCATTCTGTTCTACTGCATTCTTCAATGCCCTACCATTTACCATGTATGACCTATTTTGATTAGTCCTACCAAAATGTAGCACCTCACATTTATCAGCATTAAACTCAAGGACATATATAAAGAAAGGTCCAGTAACATCATGGAGGATCTCCACCCACCTCATGGGACTGTTTGTCCCACTCCCATCAGGGAGAAGGCTACGTAGCATCCACACCACACCCACAGTGACTTTCACCAAACAGTAAAGCTGATTAACACCTCCAGTCACTAACCCACCCAACCAAACCCCCAAACACCACTACATTATTTCCTGTCTGCCAGTCACCTTAAGTACAAACACTCCTCTGCCTAGCGTCACTTTTTTGGACATAAGCTATCTTATGTTTTGGTTTATTATTATTGTTCTTTATTTTATGTGGGTGTTTTTTTGGTGCTGATTCAGATCTGGAGAGTTTACCGATATCTTAAATTTCTCACTTCAGCAGTATGAGGTACCCACCCGCTTCAAGCAGGCTTCAGTTATACTGGTGCCTCGGAGGAATGTGGTAATCTCCCTAAATTAATATCCACTAGCACTTACCTCAACCTGGGGTCCGTGGCAGAAAAGGTTGGGAACCCTTGATTTACGTCCATTTTGATCAAGTGTTTTGAGAGGTCGGCAATAAAACAGCAACTCCTGTCTGAGAAGCAACTTGGATCTACCCCAGTTTACTTACTGGCACTATTTTAGCTCTCTTTTAGTACTATGTATTTAATTTATAATTTGTGATTTATGGTATCTTTATACACTGCAGCTGCCAGAAAACAACAAAGTTCACACACATGTCAGTGATATTGAAATCTGATTGTGAAACGACAACCATCAGGCTTCTGAACCAGTGTGAATAAGTTCACTCATCTCAAATCTGAACTGATTCCACAACCTGCAGGCTTACTTTCAAGAACTCTACAACTCATGTTCTCAGTATTATTTTTCATTATCTGCACAGTTTGTTTTCTTTTGCACATTGGTTATTTGTCAGTCTTTGACTTTGTATAGTTCTTCATCAATTCTATTGTAGTTTATTTTCCTGCAAGCAAATGAATCTCAGGGTAGTATATATGTTAACATACAGTACATGTACTTTGATAATTTATTTTGACTGGAGAATTAGCCTAGTTAATTATGCACAAATTTGACTACAGTGAGGATGCTTTTCAACTGAGCTCAGACTGATTAACGAGGTGATGACAACCTGGAAATAAGCCATAGTCATTTTCATTTCTATCTGTCTCTCTGTGTAGGATTATGCCCCAGGCTATCATATATGCAATGAACCTTTTGCATAACAGAAATGCCTATCATGTGGCCCTTTTTTTTTTGCCAGTTATTTATCTTTGGAGACAGATGTTCTTCAGCCCTCTTGTTTAGAAATAATTTGACACCTCCCCAATTATTGGACAGGTTCCTTGAAGGGTATTTGGGTTTCAAACGCTGTGTGTGCATGAGACTAGAATGTGGAACAAAAACAAACTGCTGGAGTAGCCTGATGAAGGGTCTCGGCCCGAAGCGTCGACTGCTTAATCTTTTCCATAGATGCTGCCTGGCCTGCTGAGTTGCTCCAGCATTTTGAGTGCGTTGTTTGGATTTCTAGCATCTGCAGTTTTTCACTTGTTGCTGGAGAGTCTGGCAGCATCCGTGTAAGAGCCAATAGCACAGTAGGTGTTAGATGAACTGCAGAGGGGTGAAAGTTCATCTATCATCCACTGAATCCTGTTCCACCTTCCCCCATCTGCCTGCTCCACTTCCTGTTCTGGGCCCTGACATGAAGATCTGACAATTCCCTTTTCCTGACAAATGTTGCTCCTCCAGCAGTTCCCTTTTGCTTTGGAGATCAAGCGTTTGACACATTTTCCCCCCACGTTATAAATTGGACTGTTAAAGAAAGCTGACAGTGATTAATGAAATGCAGATATCACCTATCTTATTTCCAGGACTAGAAACTTTACTTTGGGGAGTAAAATAAGGGAGCAGATGAAAATGGGTATAGGGCAAGTGGTTGCTAAGAAACAAGTTAGAAATTTACGTATCTCTCAGCAAATATCTGGTTGTACATCATGTCCCTTAGCCATGGTAGGGTGGTTCACAGTAGAACTGATTCTTTTTCAGCTAGTCATTGAAGGTGAAATTATCTAAGAAAACTTGGATTCACTGAGATGAAAGAAACTTGTGACTAGCCTGACATGAAACTGGACTGCGTAGGACATATATTTCTTTTACTGCAAATAAATAAGGATGCAACCAACCATAATCAAATCTGATTGGGGTGAATTGGCGTTACATCATATTTAGTGTTTGGGACTTTTTTGCCACAGTCACGGCCAAATGTAGACACTGAATCAATGGTTCAATTTAATATATAGAGAATGCATAGAGTATACAACCTGAAGTTCTTACTCTTCACAGACATCCACGAAACAAGTTAAACCCCAAAGAATGATACAAAAAGCTAGAATGCTTTTTAGCACCCCACAAGCAGCAGCAAAAGCATTATTCCCCCCTCCATTTCTCCAGCATAAACATCTACACCCACCTTGCAAGCTAAGGCAAAGCCCCCAATGAGACCATGATCTGGAGTCCATCAAAAACTACAGTCCACCCCAACACTTCGACGTCTCACAGGCTCTCTCTCTCACTAATGAGGGAGAACAAGGTGTTGCTCCTGCCTCAGTGAGAGGGGAGACCAACAGCTCACAGTTCTGGAGCACTTCTGCCCCCAAACATGCATTATCCTCTGCAGTAAAAGGTAGCCATACCCTGGCACTGGGGCAAGGTTCATGGATTTCAGTGTGTTGTTTTGCACACTGACGTGCATCTTTGCAGCGTTGTGGGATTAAAGTTAGCAATGGCAATGAACCATCCTGTAATCAAAAAGCAAAGAGCTACAAATGCTGGACCACTGAAAGAAAATGGGAATCGAGGAAAATGCTCGTCAGCTCGGGCAGCAGGAGAGAGAACTGATGTTTGATTTCCGTTACCTTTCATAAGAACTCGGACCTTCCCGGTGAGAGGTTGTGAATCCGAAATTTGACTCTGCTTCTTCCTGCACAGATGCTGCACGATCTGCCCTGTGTAGGGGGAGAAGTGGAAGGAAAACATTGCAGTTAGCCTTGATAATGACTGACATGTACAAAGAAATCAGAGTTTTAAGAAGGTACATGTTCAACCACTGGTGAACAACCATGGCTGTATTAGACCTCCTTAATTACAGTGGAGAATTACCAAAGGTTTCTCTGTTTCACTGGGAAGGGATTCAATATGTATTCATTTTTGGCTTTTCTATAGCATCAGTGGTTTGCATAAAGTGCTGGGTGTAACATCTGACTAAATCTAAATGCAATTGCCTCACAAGATCAGCGTCCTTTTTTTTTGCTCCACACAACTGCACAGCAGATAATTTACATCTTCCAAAGGTTTGCTTTCAGCAATCAGATACTGGTCAAGGACGTGTGTAGGATATACAGAGGAGCAATTTCTCTTTCTCCCCCTCCTGACAATGATAGAATCACCTGCAGGAATTAAAAATAAAACCTGAGCTCAGTTCGTGCAGCAATCAGCTGGAGTTAAGAGCTACTGGACAGCTGCCAGGCAACAGGCAAGCCAACAGTTGTGTGTGGTCTAAAACCTGAGTGTTTACTGTAACACGAAGTGAGGCACAAACTCACTTCTGTTCCTCGGTTAAGATGTGAGTTCACAATCAGTTTTAATATCACCAGCATATGTCATGAAATTTTGTTAACTCTGCGACAGCAGTACAATGCAGTACATGATAATATAGCAGAAAAAGCGGAATTACAGTAAGTGTGTGTGTATATTTTTATATATATATATATATAAAAAGGTTAAATTAAATAAGTAGTGCAAAAACAGAAATTAAAAAATAGTGAGGTCATGTTCCTGGTTTCAGTGTCTATTCAGAAATCGGATGGCAGAAGGAAAGAAGCTGTTCCTGAATTGTTGAGAGTGTGCCTTCCGGTTTCTGTACCTCCTTCCTGATGGCAACAATGAGAAGAAAGCATGTCCTCTAATCACAAACAAGAGAAAATCTGCAGATGCTGGAAATCCAAGCAACACACACAAAATGCTGGAGGAACTCAGCAGGCCAGGCAGCATCTATGGAAAGAAGTATGGTCGACATTTAGGGCCTCCAATAAATTTTTTTTGTGTCAGGATGATATGGTACTGGAGGTTAATTTTGGCCCAGTGTTCGTTTACATTAGAAGCATGAATGTCAAACACTTGCATTCACCTTGAACTTTAGTCTCCCAGCTGCAGGATCCAAACAGCTGAGGTCAGATGTTTCTGAGAGCTGTGTGTGTCAGCTCCAATCTTTCTGACTGGAGAAATAATTTACCTTCCTGTCTGTCATATGACTACACATATTCAAACAACCACGCCATCAAGCATGGTTCATTGTTAAGTACATTTAGAGATCCCATTGAAGCATAAAAAATTCTTAAGGTTTGTTTAAGCGATAATGGTCAGCATAAAGTTTTACAGTGCCAGTGACGGAATCAGAATTAGGTTTAATATCACCAGCATGTGCCTTGAAATTTGTTGTCATGCGGCAGCAGTACAATGCGATACATAGTACTGGAGAGAGAGAAACTAAATTACAGTAAGTATATATTTAATATATATACAGTGAAGTTAAATAAGGAGTGAGGGAGTGTTCATGGGTTCAATGTCCATTCAGAAATGGGATGGCAGAGGGGAAGAAGCTGTTCCTGAATCTCTGAGTGTGTGCCTTCAGGCTCCTGTACCTCCTCCCTGATGGCAGCAGAGAGAAGAAGGTTTGTCCTGAGGTGATGGGGGTCCTTGATGATGGACGCTGCCTTCCTGAGGCATCGCTCCTTGAAGATGTCCTAGATTTAACGGATGCCAGTGCCCATGATGGAGCTGACTAATTTTACAGCTCTCTACAGCTTACTTTGATCCCGTGCAGTAGCCCCCTCACCCCATGTCCCCCCCATACCAGACGGTGATGCAGCCAGTCAGAATGCTCTCCCCGGTACATCCGTAGACATTTGAGAGTGTTTTCAGTGACATACTAAATCTCCTCAAACTCCTAATGAAATACAGCCGCTGTCTTGCCTTCTTTATGGCTGCATTGATATGTTGGGTCCAGGTTAGATCCTCCGAGATAAGTTTGAGGTTCAATTCTCTCTGCTGTCTGTAAGGAGCATTCACGTTCACCCCCTGACTGCGTGGGCTTCCTGTAGGTGCTTGATTCCTCCCGCCCACCACCTCACATTCCAAAGATGAGCGAGTTAGGCTTAGTAGGTTTTGGACTTGCTATGTTGGAGCCAGAAGTATGGCGACACGCGTGGGCTGCCCCCAGCACACCCTCGGACTGTACTAGTTGTTGGCACAAATGACATAGTTCACTGTAGTGTGATCACCATCATTATGTTCTGTGTTGTATGACGTGGGTGATCATGGTCTATGAGCATGACTTCTCTAGGCAAATTCTACAGAAGTGGTGTGCCATTGCCTTCTTCCGGGTGGTGTGTGCAAGTCGGGTGACCACCAGCCATTATCAATGCTCTTCAGAGATTGCCTGTCACTAGTCGTGTAACTAGGACTTGTGATAGTAGTCATAGTCATAGTCGTACTTTATTGATCCCAGGGGAAATTGATTTTTGTTACAGTTGCACCATAAATAATTAAATAGTAATAAAACCATAAATAATTAAATAGTAATATGTAAATTATGCCAGGAAATAAGTCCTGGCTCAGGGTTGTAAAGTTTGATGGCCACAGGCAGGAATGACTTCCTATGACGCTCTGTGTTGCATCTCGGTGGAATGAGTCTCTGGCTGAATGTACTCCTGTGCCCACCCAGTACATTGTGTAGTGGATGGGAGACATTGTCCAAGATGGCATGCAACTTGGACAGCATCCTCTTTTCAGACACCACCGTCAGAGAGTTCAGTTTTCTCAGTACGCTTTAAGTCTTATTAGTTACCCAGCAAACCCCGACTCAGTCTAGCCTAATCACGGGACAGTTTTAAAAGACCAATTAACCTACCAACCGGTGCATCTTTGGACCGTGGGAGGAAACTGGAGCACCCGGAGGAAACCCACGCGGTCAAGTGGAGAACGTACAAACTCCTTACAGGCAATGGTGGGAATTGAACCCTGGTTGCCTGTACTGTAAAGCATTGTAGGTAGGTGAGCACAACGGCACACAGTAGCCCAAATTAGACCTCACCAACGTCTCATACAGCTTCAACATCCCAACTCCTTCACTCAATATTTTGATTTATGGCCCATCTGCCAAAAGCTCTCTTTGCAACCCCATCTACTTGTGATGGGTTCCTAAGGTTGTCATAGCCGGGGTGGTAGTGCGGATAAGCTCCCACTACCTATAAAGTGCTCCAAATGGCGTGCATCACTAACAGTCTCTGACAACAAAGTCCAACTCTTGGCCTTCAGGTGTGGCTTGGTTACTAAGCCCAGTGGAACTGTTTCTACTGACAAGAGAAGAGGCAAAGGTGAACCACTGGCGCCTTAACACCGGTTGCTTCAGGCAGGTGGGGCTCATCAGCCTTGGACGTCAGCCCGCCTGGGAGAAGGAAAACTCTGATTTTAAACCTGCGCTGCCTTGCGGCCATACCTGCCCATGGGAAATGTTTTGGGAGTAAACCCTGAGGAAGAAATCCGGAGCCGGGGTCCCTAAGGCAGTTTGATGTTGTTTACAGCTTCACTCTGGAAGCGACGACACTGGTGCCAAGCTGTATCGGCGCTTGCCCTTCCCTTGGACTACGTCAGTGATGTGGAGAGGGTGAGCCTGCAGCATGGACAACAGCCGGTTCTTCAAATCTTCCCGCCCAGGCTTACGCCCTGGAGAGGACACAGTCCACCAGAGGCGCAAACCCACGATCCCCGGGATTGATGGCTGCCTACTACGTGTGATGCCACTTTCAAGGAATTATGGATCTGTGTTCCTCTGTTCTACCACACTCCTTAGTGCCCTACCACTCACCGTACAGACCCTACCCTGGTTTGTCCTTCCAAAGTGTAACACCTCACACTTCTCAGCATTAACTTCCATCTGCCATTTTTCAGTCTAGTTTCTCAACTGCTCCAGATTAGAGGCAAGTGAGAAGCTCTTAACTAGACACATGGATGATAGAAAAATGAATACGTAGAAGGAAAGGGTTGGATTGATTTTAGAGAAGGTTAAAAGGTCAGCACAACATCATAGACTGAAATACTTGTGTTGTGTTGTAATACTCAATGTAGTTGGATTTTCTGAGATAATGATATTTAATTAAGGGATTGTCAATGGATGTTGTTGTGTTCTTGTTGTGTTACTATATTTCCTGTTAAAGAAAAATCTTTGAAACTGTATGGTCCTGAGCATGCACAGTATCTTGGGTGTGGTAATGCAGAAAGCAGCTATTGTTCTGTGAATCTCCTGAATCACACTGATCAAAGGCTTACTGTTTACAGAGTAAACTGATAATGAGCATCAACAAACTGGAAGAGCAGCTGCCGTCATGTTGAATGTGTGTGTGTGTGTGTGTGTGTGTGTGTGTGTGTGTGTGTGTGTGCTTGAATGCACTCATTGGCCACATTATTAGGTGCACCTGCTTGTTAATGCAAATATCTAATCAGCCAATCACATGCCGGCAACTCAAGGTACAAAAGCATGCAGGCATGGTCAAGAGGCTCAGTTGTTGTTCAGACCAAACATCAGAATGGGGGAAGAAATCATTTTGACAGTGGAATGATTGTTGATGCCAGACAGGGTGGTTTGAGTATCTCAGAAACTACTGATCTGCTGGGATTTTCATGTACAACCGTCAAAATCAAAGAACAATTATTATCAAAGTATGTATACTTTATACAACCTTGAGATTCGTCTCCTTACAGGCAGCCACAAAACTAAGAAACCCGATAGAACCCCTTAAAACAAAAGAAGAGCGTCAACTCTAGAGTCTACAGAGAATGGTGCGAGGAACAAAAAACGTTGAGTGAGTGGCAGTTCTGTGGGTGAAAACACTTTGTTAATGAGAGAGGTCAGAGGAGAATGGCCAGACTGGTTCAAGCTGACAGGAAGGTGACAGTAACTCAAATAACCACGTGTTACAACAGTGGTGTGCAGAAAAGCATCTCTGAATGCACAACACGTCGAACCTTGAAGTGGATGGGTACAGAACCAGAGACCATGAACATACACTCAGTGGCCACTTGACTGGGTACAGGAGATCCCGAGTAAAATGGCCACTGCATGTACTTTTGCTGTTGACTTGCAAAGTATTGTGAAGATTCCCGTTGATGTTTTGTCTGTAATAGAATCAATCTGTTATTCACCCTGCAGTCAATTCAAACACTTGATTTGCTTAATCAGGGTCTGAACAAGCCATCTAATATTAAATCTGAAGTCTGAATGAACTGTCATGCTCAGTGTTTTAAATTCATTCTCAGGGTTTCCCAACCTGGGGCCTAATGGTATTGGTCCATGGCATAACAAGGGTTGGGAACCCCTAGTTAGCATTGATATGCATTCTGCAATCCACAAAAGTCCCATGTCCCATGGCCCACAAGTCTCCTTTGCATCAGCAGCAAAATGCCATGAGAAGTATGTTCTCAATAATAAATTTGTGTTCCTTCAGAATTCTCAGCACCACAGTCATTACAGTCAAGTGACTGTACAACCAGAATTCTAGAAATGACCAACAAACACAAAATGCTCAGCAGACCAGGCAGCATCTATGGAAAATGGTAAATAGTCAACACTTCAGGCCGAGACCCTTCATCCGGACTCAAAAATGAGGGAGGATTCCTGAATGAAGTCACTGGAGAAAAGTACTGGTAGATCTGAGGCAGCCTCTTTATTCAACAAAACAAGATACAGCAGGCATCGTATGGAGACGCTTTTGGTGGAAAGGTCTGGCTTTGCCCAGCGCTACACACATTTTATGTTCTAAAGATCAAAGAACATTCAGGAGGATTCAGACAAAGCCATATTAACAATCGTCCCACCATCACTCCCAAAGCAAGTGTCACATCCATGCAATGGAACGTTGATTGGACTATGCAGACAATCAGCTGGGTACCTGTTTCCTGGTTTGCCTGGTCTGTGAATCGATTGCTGCATTAAAATCAAATCCACAATCCAGATCTGAAGACAGGTGGCCGAAGCTATCTGCTAAATGAGCTCGAATGGGCAGAGCAGCAGTTGCCAGGGTGTGATACCAGGGAACTCTTACTAAGTCGGAATCACTAGGTTGTTCCAGGAGAGGAATCTCCGTGGATGCAGCCACCCCTCACACAAAGGACAGGACTGTGGTTGCTGGAGCCCAACATCCCAGCCCTGAGACATTGCTGCAGAATAGTGCACTTTTCTGCTAAATGGCCAAAGCCAAAGGATCCTCAGATGGTTCCTCAGCTGCCTTCGTTCCTTTGTAAGGTCGCAAGAGGTAGCAGGGTTCATTCTTTGATTACAAGTCCCGAAGTAACGAAATGGAGGCCCCAATTCAGATTTGTTCAGACAGGAGCTGAGGAACGATGAGCAATGTTCGTGCCACGTTAAGTGTAAGGCAATGAGGATCTTCACAAGGGAAGAGTCCAGCTACCTTCCTGGACTCTCAGTGGCACCGCCATCATTCACAGTTCAAGTTTAATTGTCATCCAACCATACATGAATACACATTGAGGCCACCCTCAGGGTGGAGGAGCAACACCTTATATTCCATCTGGGTTCCCTCGATTCTGCTCTGGTAAACAAACCATCCACACCCCCACCCCCAGTTTCCGCAAGTTCCAACTCTGACCTTTCACCTCTTCTCCTCTGGGTCCCCTCCCTCTTGCTCTTCTCCTACAGTGTACCTTCCTCTGATAGGATTCTTCCTCAGCCCTTCCCCTTTCTCACCCACCTGGCTTCACCTATCACCCTCCAGCAAGCCTCTTTCTCCTTCCCCCCCCCACCTTTTTATTCTGGCATCTTCCCCCTTCCTTCTCAGTGGGTCTCTTGCCCAAAATGTCGACTGTTTACCCATTTCCATGGGTGCTGCCTGACCTGCTGAGTTCCTCCAGCATTTTGTGTGTGTTGCTCGGATTTCCAGCATCTGCAGACTTTCTTGCGTTTATGAATACTCATGAGTACAGTCAGAAGAAGCGGTGTTACTCCGGGGCCAACACACATCACCGAGCACGTGTAAGATATTTGTAAAGTCCAGTCACACAAGAAAATAAAGTCCCTGTTGCAGAAATCTGCAGCTGAGCGTAATACAGCTTGCCTTCTGCTGAGCGAACTCTAGGGGGCAGCACTGACTGCAGTTTGGATGCCATGCCACACTGCCTCTGGGGGAGCTCATCGACTCTGGCACCTCTCTCCTGGACATCAGAGTAAACAGGCAACATTGCAGCTTCAGGCACGGTCCTCACTACCACCAATGCCACGCAACTCCCCCATTGTCAACATCCTGAGGATCAGAGATGAGGAAATCAAAGGGTGGGTATTCTGTGGCTCATAACTCTCCAGAGGCACAAAAATGTGAGGACACGGGTTGCGCACTTCAGATGCATGTAGTCTCAACACAGTAAGATAAACTGCTTCATCTTTGTTTAAGGAGATAAACTTGCATTGGTGGCAGTTTGGGGTGGCTCACCAGGTTGGTTCCTTGGATCAGGGGGTTATCTTATGAGAAGCAGTTGACCAGGTTGGACCCGTAAATGTCGGCGGTTAGAAGAATGAGACAAGTTTGCTTCTAAAAAGCAGGGAACTATAAAACTGCAAATGCTGGAAATCTGTGATTACAAACAAATGCTGAAAGCACTCAGTATCTGTAGAAAGTGAAACAGTTAACAACTGAGATTGTTCACCAGATTCCAAGGGAAAAGCTGAGCATGGGAAGTTTTCGAACTATTCATAAGCACAAGAGATTCTACAGTTGCAGGAAATCTTGAGCAACACACAAAAAATGCAGGAAGAACTCAGCAGGTCAGGCAGCATCAATGAAGAGGAACAAACAGTTGACGTTTTGGGCTAATCTCCTTCGTAAGGAGATTAGCCCAAAAAACAAACTCATTCGTAAGGCCAGTGATGTTGTGGGGATGGAACTGGACTCACTCACGGTGGTGTCTGAAAAGAGGATGCTGTCTAAGTTGCATGCCATCTTGGTCAATGTGTCCCATCCACTACATAATGTACTGGGTGGGCACAGGAGTACATTCAGCCAGAGACTCATCCCACTGAGATGCAACACAGAGCGTCATAGGAAGTCATTCCTGCCTGTGGCCATCAAACTTTACAACTCCTCCCTTGGAGGGTCAGACACCCTGAGCCAATAGGCTGGTCCTGGACTTATTTCATAATTTACTGGTGTAATTTACATATTACTATTTAACTATTTATGGTTCTATTACTATTTATTATTTATGGTGCAACTGTAACGAAAACCAATTTCCCCCAGGATCAATATTAAGTATGACTATGACTATTCATCAGGACAGGGGCTGTGACCATGACCTTTCACATTTGGTAAATCTGTGAAACACTGCAACCTCCCCCAGGCCGCAGAAATGGAGAGAAGGTAGTCGGGGGCAGGCTGCTATTACAGCCCACGGCTGGTAGGGGGAGCATCTGGTCCGAGGGCGGGGTGTTGTGAGGCTTATGGCCGGTGGGGGGAAAACGGTGGTTCGTGGGGCAGCGTGCTGTTACAACTCGCGGCCGGCAGGGGGAGCTGGGATGTCGTCGGGCAGGGGGGCTGCGACGGCCTGTGGCCGGCAGGGGGCGGAGCGGCGCCCCCATCGCGGTCCAACAAGCGCGCCGAGCTGCGGAGAAGCAGCTGAAACCGGTTTGGATCGGGCGAGAGGCGCAGGGAAACAGCGGCGGCGGCGGAGCCGGAGCCGGGAAACCCGGACGAAGAGCGTGTCCACACTCAAGGTGCCACGCCGAGCCCGAGAACCAGACCCCAGCCCAGGATCAGGGAGGCAGCAATTCATCCCGGGGTCATCGAGGGATCCCTCCAGGACCAGGGACCTGATTCCATCTGAGATCCAGGGATCTAATGCTGACTTAACAACCGAATCCAGCTCAGGACCGGGAAGCCCAAATAATCAGGTAACTGAAACCACCCGATGGCCCCAGCTTTAATGTTTAAGCATTTTAAAATATGCACAGTTGGATCAAACTCCCAGGAGCCCCCAGAAGGAGGGAAATGAGATTTACCTTTTAAATGGGTCCAATGTTCTGCGCCTGTACTACTCTTCAATTAAATTTTATCTTCCTGACTCATGTGACAATATAATAGCCGGGACCTATTGCCCCCTGCCAGTTTATAGAAAATTCTAACAGGGATTATCTTGAGCTGCTGGCAAAGGGAGTTTTGCTGTTAATCTACATTTAACTTGAAGGATTTTATAATTTTTTGCTTATCTGTTTAAATGATTCAAGAGCTGAAGACGTTAATCCAGGATCGAATCCTGAGGAAGAAAGAAAACATGGAGGTTTTTCTGGTAAGTGAATGCACTTTCAATAACAAGGAGATAAGGGAATATTGGTAGCCGGAGGAGATCAGGCTATCAGGAGTTTGGAGAACTTACTCTGGGGTTGAGTTTGTTCATGCCTGGTCTGTTCCCCAACACTAACTGCAGTCCTTAAAACCCACCAAAGACTCAACGATTCCGCCAATTGACCAGCAGTTTACCGAGGGAGAGAGATCCCTTGGAGCAAAATTAGTTTCTCACTCCTTCCCCTCGTTCTGGATTCATACACCTGAGTAAATTCAAGGAATACAAATCTGTTGAGTGCAATTTTATTTTGGGCAGGTTTTGTATCCCTCAGCCTCCCAGCATAAAATCACTGGAGAGGGAGATTCTTGCTAAGTGCGTTTGGTAAAGAAGACTTCCTTAACGTGGGGCCATGTCAGCGTTCCCAACCTTTTTTTATGCCAGGGATCCCGACCATTAATTTTGGGAACCTTGCGCGGTGACCAGGCAGCCTACTGGTATGGTCTCTGTGATTGCTGGTACCTACCACATTAGGTGAGCGGACTCTGTCGGAGCAGACTCACACAGAAAAAACCAGCAGTCGTGGCTGATGAAATGGGCTGGGGGTGGAGTCTGTGCGAGTCAGGTTTCCAAAGCAGAGCTTAGCTTCTCAGTACTAGAGTGGAACTGGTTATGGGCGGTAAAGCTGCTGATACATTTCCCAACCATTGCCTTGGTACTTACGGGAAAGATAAGTCATGTTTGTTTACTGAAAAAAAAACACAACTTGTGGTTTCATAATGCTTTTCACAACTTGTAAGGCCAAGTAAGTTTCCTTGCAGCCTCTTGTTGTTTACTTAGAATATTTTGAGATGCCTCTTTTAAAGTAATATATGGTAAAAACAAAGACACTTCAACTTTCTGAGTTGTTTTGAGCCTTGCTCTAAGAAGGTTTTGACCCTGGCCAGCGAGATTTCTAATCCATTCTCCTAAAGAACAATGAAATCAGGTGGGGTTAGTGAGAGACAGTGGGCTGAATGGCCTTTCACAGTGTTGTACTGCTCTAGGGTATACCACCCGGATCAGTGCTGTGACCTTTGCCACATTAACTTAAGAGTGTCCATGGTCTGATAAGTAAGTTTGTTGACGACAGGAAGATTGGTGGAGCTGTAGATAGCGAGGACGGTTGTCTAACGATACGGAGGGACATGGCTGGAAAGTAGGGTGGAGAAATGGCAGATGGAAACCAATCTAAGTAAGTCAATTTTGGTTAACTTAATACTGGCTGGGCGTGTCGAGTGGGTGGCAGGGACCTTTAGAACTGTTAATGTACACAGGGGTGCAAGTTCATAGCTCCCTGAAAGTGGCAAGACATACAGATAGGGAAGGAAAGGGGCATGCAGGGATCTTGACGATAAGAGTTCGCACGTCATGCTGCAGCTGTACAAGACATTGCTTAGGCCACTTGGAGTATTGTGTGCAGTTCTGACCACCACAGTACGGAGGGGTAAGGTAGTGTTAAATAGAGCGCAGAAGAGACTCACCAGAATGTTGGCTGGAATGGAGGGCTGTAGTTACCAGGAAAGATAGGCTGGGATTGTTCTCACTGGAGCATGGGGGGCTGAGCAAAAACGTTACAGCGATTTACAAAATTATGACGATTATACAAGTATCACACGTGAAATGCTGGAGGAACTTGTTAAGTTAGGCAGCATCTTTAGAGGGAAATAAACAGTCCTCATCTCGGGCCAAGAATCCCCATTGGGGAAAGTCAGCCTTTTTTCAAGGGTGGGGGAATCTAAAACCAGAGGGCATGGGTTTAAGGCGAGCAGAGGAAACGGGTGCTCCCGTTTTAGGTCGTTGTAAGTTGTCGTGTGATTAGGTTGGGGTCAAATCGGGTTGCTGGGTGGCGCAGCTCGAAAAACTGGAAGGGCCTATTCTGTGTCGTATCTCCCAAGTAAATAAACTTCTGGAGGAGGTCTGATGGGAAATTGTTCTGCACAAAGGGTGGTCAAGGTATGGAACAAGCTGCTGAAAAGGTGACAGAGGCAGATATGATCACAGCATTTAAAATCCACCTGAACAGGTACATGGGGAGAAAAGGAACAGCGACGTGGGCTCACTGCAGGAAAATGGATTAGCACAGTTGGGCATCTTCGTTATAGTATAGGAAATGCAACAGCTCTTGACCAAACAACAGTCTGATCATGACCAAATTAATCTACTTTAGAGATCTTTGGCAATAAACATTTACTCCCCAACTGTTTTTCCAAGGAGCACATTAACCTGAGACAACGTGCAGGATTTTGAGTGAAGGACCTGTCTGGAAGATGGCTCTCCGAGCTGTGTAACGCTCCATCAATAAGGCTCTGGGAGTCGGCATGGAAACTAAAGGCTCAGTCTGTGTTAGATGAGCAAAGGTCAGACTACAGAGGTGGGATCCATTTACCCTGAATGGTCAGAACAGTTATGGGTATTACCCAGAGATCGATGGTCCTCGGTTGCAAGAAGCAAGTCTGAGAGCCAGTTTGGGTCCAATGTAGCCCCTGGAGTCAAATAGCAGTCAAGGAGAGTGGCCACAGCAATCAGGGTAAGAGCAGGGGGTCTCCTTCCCTTCTCATCCCTGGAGAATGGGAAGACTATGGACTGAATGTCTTCTGGGTCCGGTTGAGGGCAGCTGGCATGCACCTTGTTGATTGAGGGTTGGACCTGACGCCCCCGATTGTGTATCCTGCACCTGCCCCTCTCTCGAACTGTATGTTACTGGTGATGTTTGTGAAAGGACACAGACAGGAGGGAGCTTCTTGTGACCGTTCTTTTGATTCCGGGATTTACAGACAAATGCAGCAGAGAGTGGTGGTCTGGGCTATAAGTGAAGATAGTGCAACAGTGCACAATCTCTAGGGCTCCTGAGTGCCCAGGCAGGGAGGAAAGGGAATCAGCAACTCAGGACAGGTGCCTCCCTCTCCCTCCCTCCCTTTCTTCTTCTTCTCCTTCTCCCTCCCCCTCTCCCTCCCCCTCTCCCTCCCCCTCTCCCTCCCCCTCTCCCTCCCCCTCTCCCTCCCCCTCCCCCTCCCCCTCCCCCTCCCCCTCCCCCTCCCCCTCCCCCTCCCCCTCCCCCTCCCCCTCCCCCTCCCCCTCTCCCTCCCCCTCTCCCTCCCCCTCCCCCTCCCTCTCCCTCCCCCCCCTTTCCTTCACCCCGCTGCACTACATTATCACACGCACGCAGACGAGACAGGCCTCCTTCACGCCCTCCATTCCTTGCAATGTGATTGGCCATCGGCAACATTAAGCTGAGTGTCTTGTTTCAGACAGTCATAGCAGTTTGTGTCAAGACAGGGCAGCTTTGAGATCTGACACAGCACAACGGTGTCTAACAGTGGAAACATTTTGTTGATCATCAGTTTGTACCAATGTGTCTTAATAAACCACCTATCAACTGTTTTTGTTCCCAACCTGAAAACAGATGATTCTTGAGAAATACAAAATGTGTCTCAAAAATAAAATCTAGGGGTATAAAGTATCAAAATCATGTTTCCAAGCAGAAATTCAGCTGATGCCTGGCCAGGCTGTCGTGGAATGAGGGATTGAGTTGGTGAGGCCTGGTATTGTCTGGAGTTCAGGAGAATGTGAGAAGACTTCATTAAAACTTACAAAACTTTCAGTGGGCTCTCAGGGGCAGGTGCAGGGACAGTGTGTCCCCAGCCTGTGGGATAAGACCAGGAGCCACAGTCTCGAAACGGTAGGTTGTTCAGGACTGAAATCAGGAGCAGTTTCAGCACAGAGGGTGGTGAATCTTTTGAGGCCCCCTCTACCCTGGGGGATGTGGAGACTTCATACTGATTCCATTTAATGGCTGTTAAAGGCGAGATGTTCTGTTTGTGCCAATGTGCCACAGTCCAAGGGTTGTGTTTCTGTCATCAACATAGCATGCCTACAACCCACTGACCCTAACTGTACGTCTTTGGAAAGTGCGAGGAACATGGGACACTCAGTGGAAACCCATCAGTCACGGGGAACGTGGCGTGGATTGAAGTCCAGTGATCACTGGGTCGGGAAAGCAGTTATGCAAACTGCTACACTACTGCGCTGCCCTTAGCCAAATGATGATGTTTAGCAGTAGGTCAGGGCAGGCTCGAGGGGCTGAATGGCCTACTCAGCTTCTATTTCTTATGCCCTCATTAATATTTTCTTGTCGAATCTATTTCTCTGTCACATGGGATATAAACTGATAAAAAAAACCTACTCAAGGGTGTTATCTTAGTGTGTAACTGTGGGTGTTGTTATTTGTTCACACGTCCATTAAAATTCATGCATGAAAGTTTTTTTTTACACACCACTTTAACTTGTAACATTGACAAGTCCCAAACTGAGCTGTGGGGTGAGATTGCTTATACTGGTGGGGAAGGTAGGGGTGGAATTGTGAATACAGTTTGAGTACCCCTTGTCCGAAATGCTTGGGGCTGGAAGTGTTTTGGATTTTGGGAAATACAATGAGATAGTTTGGGATTGCCATCATTTCTGGCACTGAATTTATGTGCCAAACAGGAAGCAGTCTTTGTCACCACACATAGGTACTGATGCATCCATTCAGTGTGTTAGATTTTTATCAGTGACGATCTTAGCAAACTCCTCATTGAATTTCTCTGCAGCTTCATTATCAGGAGATGCTTTATCAGCGCAAATATTTAAAAATTTAATGCCGTGCCTTTTCTTAAATTTCTGCAACCAGCCTGCCGAACATTCACAATTACCTTCAATTTTCAATTTGTCGCGATGGATCTTTGCTTGTTTCATGATCAGCATACCATTAAGTGGCACGTTCACTCTGACACTGACAAATCCACTCTTTTACTACACGATCGAGATCTTAGTTTTTCTGCTTTATGCAGGGTGAGGTCACTTCTCGGAAAGGCCTGTGGTGCACAGAGAATTACGTATCACCCGGGAACCTTCCCAGTGCCTTGTGGAATTTTCCATCATGTCAGCACTGAGAAAAAGCTTCGGATTATGGAATTTTGGATAGGGCGGACCCAACCTGTAATGTTAAAGTGTCGAAGTGTTGCTCAGGCTGATCATTTTGGTTCACATGCTGCAGTGCAGATGATTTGTTTAATTGTCGTGAACTGTGTCAAGGAGGCTGAACTCACTTTCTGTTTGCTGTAAAACACTCTGTCATCTTAGAATCCTGTGGGTTTGCTTAACTATAAACACGAGATTCTGCAGATGTTGGAAATCTTCAGCAACACACAGAATGCTGAAGCAATTCAGCGAGCTCAGGCAGCACCTACAAAGGGGGAGTAAACAGTTCACATTTTGTGCCAAGGCCCTTAATGAGGACTAGAAAGGAAGGGGCAGAAACCGGAGTAAGAAGGTAGGGGGAAGTGGAAGGAGTGCGGGTGATAGGTGATACCAGGTGAGGGGGAATGTGGGTGGGAGAAGTAAGAATTGTAGAGGGTACAACTTTGCAGAGGATTGCTCAGAATTCCAAATAGTGTCAGTTTTTAAGTGTTGTCTAACCGGAGTTTCATAGAGCTGCAACATTACCTCACAGTTCTTGAGCTCAGTCCCCTGACTAATAAAGACCAACGCACCAAATGCCTTCTTAAATACCCTACCAATTTGTGTGGCAACTTTGAGGGACCCCCAAGATCCCACTGTTTCTCCGCTCTGCTAAGAACTCTGTACTCTACCTTTGAGTTCAACCTTGCAAGGCGAACCACTTTGTTGTACTATAGGAAGGATGTGGAGGCTTTGAAGAGGAAATGAAAGTGAACAATTTAAAAACTAAGATTTGAAGTTTCCTGATGTATGCCTCGGGCTGCGAACAGGGGCCGATGATCATATTTACCTGGGATGTGGAAGAAAACTAGAGCGCCTGATGCAAACCACACAGGGAGAACGTACAAACTCCACGCTGTCAGCATCAAGCCTCTGTCAGGCAGCAGCTCTACTAGCTGAGACACTGTGCTGTTTTTTTGAGTTGTGAAAAATAATTGCTGGGTGTGTCTCCACTGGAAATGGCATCAAACTGAAGTCTGTATTTAAATGCCTCCAGCTTCCCCCTCCCCCCCCCCCACTCGCAGGAAACTGAAGTTCATGGATTTTATTGTAGAATCCCACTGGTTGTCCCATCTCCCGGGGGAGGGAGTGCAGCAGTTTCAGACAGTGCAAGCAGAATACAGACTGTGACTCCAGCTCCCCCTCACAGCAGGGGAACTGTTCACAGTGTCAACAGCAGCCCTGCCCTGGGAACATTATGTTACAGTATGGCCAGTACATGTTTATTTTTGGTGACTTGTGCTTCACCCAGGGCTTAATGGAGCCCCCAGAGTCACTGCTGGTGGATCCAAGCAAAGAGTGTGAGGAAAATTGAAGGAAGTGTGAACATGGACGTGGACCAAATTTCCCGTTCGTTGCATAATTCCGTATGCACTGCTCCCGAACTCCGAACGGTTGTACCTCTTTTGTGTTTAAAAAGAGTGATGAATCAGCGACAAGGACCTGTATGTTGTGCCGTTCATCTCAGAACATAGAGTGATAGAGCACAGATAAAGCCCCTTTGTCTCAAAAGTCTGTGCAAAATACAGTTCCAGATTAACCTAATTCTCTTCTGCTTGCACGTGCTCCATATCCCTCCCTTCCCTGCTTATTCATGTGTCCGAAACGCAACAGCCTCCTAAACACCATTATTGTATCCGCTTTCCCTGGCACCCACCACTCTCTGTTTTTAAAAGAAAACACTTGCCTCTCATATTTCCCTTAAATTTCCCCCCGCACTTTAAATACATGTCTTCTAGTATTTGAACTGTCAACCCTGGGACACTCTACCATATCTGTGTTTATAATGATCTTATAAAGATCTATCAGGCCTCCCAGGCCCCAGAGAAAACATCCCAACATTGTGTTTAGTTCATATCCAGGTGAACCTCATCTGCAGCTTTTCCAAAGCTTCCACATCTTTCCTCTAATGGCGTGACCAGAATTGCACACAATACTCCCGAGTGTAGCCTAACCAGTTTTTTTTATAGTTAATAACATTTTTCACTGTCTGTATTTTCTGTTCATGTTCTGGTTTTGCCTTGCTTTGCCAGTGTCACCCCGTGCTGAAGGCCTTCATGTGCGGATCTCTGAGTGGGACCTGTTCGACGCTGCTCTTCCAGCCCCTGGACCTTGTGAAGACTCGCCTGCAAACTGTGCAAGGTTCAGTGAGTGGGTACGTGTGCACCGGGAGTTCACCGGCAGTCTTGGCATGGGTTCATCATGGAAGAGTGAGAGAGTTAACCAAGGAGAGGAACACATCTAGTGGGCCTGGGGGCATAGTATTAAGTGTGAATGGCCTTAGAATGCAGACATCTTGATGCAGGCCAGTAACAAAGGTTGCGGGCAGTGAGACTGATGATGTCCCACGATCAATTTGAGCTTGATTCGTCGCTAACTGGAGACTGGACTTTCAATTTTGATTTGAAGCCCAGTGGATATGATCTGTCCAGCTCACTATTTATATCCTCACACAAAGCCGATCCCCACTCTCCTTCAGATGAGAAACCCCATGGTTGATTGCCATTTCTTTGCTGGTCATGGTAAAGGAACAAAAGTAGGATAGGCCAGTAAACCTTATTGGGAGATGCCAGTGTGTGAACGTTGTGTGCTTGGTTGTAGTGCCCTTACTGTTAAAGGTGTGTTGATGCCAGGAATGGTCATGTCAGCAGTTTGTAGATGCTCGATTTGGAATGGAATTTAAAACCATAAACCTCTCCACTGGACAGAAGAGTGAGTCTCTGCTAATACCTGTTGCAGATCACTGCAGGTTAATCTTTGGTGACAGACACAAGAGACAGCAGATGCTGGAAAGCTGGAGTAATACACAAAGTGCTGAGAAACTCAGTAGTTACGGACGGAAATGAATAGCTGAGATTTCTGGAGTAGCTCTACAGTCCAATCCCTTCCATAGATACTGCCTGAGCTGCTGAGTTCCTTCAGTGTTTCCTGTGTTACTAATTCTTGGTGACATTTTGCTAAGAGCATTTTCTGTATCTTATCATCAGGTCTGGGCGTGTTGGAATGATCACCATTTTACTGAATGTTATTCGTACTGAGCGAATTATTGGATTGTGGAAAGGAGTGTCTCCGGTAAGTGATTGACGGACTAGATCTTTGCGTTTTACCGCATGGTTTAAGTGCAGTGCCTGGTGCTCACCCACTATGGGTGGATGTGGGGTGGATCAGCTGGCTTCAGTACCTCCAAGCTGAGGGCTGGTAGATGACAGTGACCAGGAACAGGACCCACTTTATCAGTCACCTATTCATCAAACTGGCATCAGAGAGACTCTAAAGTCTACCACCACCAGCACTACACGTTACCTCTGAAGCTCCTTTCCTGTAGCTATCCAGCTTCTCAACAAAACTCACTCGGGCATAATACCCAACACAACATCCATTAAACGGTCTTCCCTGCTCTTCTTGTTCTGTTGATGATTATTTAGTCTGTTCATATATTCACACTTATTTAAATTTGATTATTGATTAGTAATAGTCAATAATTACATTTAAATATTTGTGCTAATTGTTGAATGTTCATGGCTGTTTGCACGATGGTAAATTATTGGTTGCTGTTGTGTTGTCTGTTATGGCATTGTCCTGTGTCTTATGCATGGCACAGAACCACAATTAATTCTGGTAGGTTTCACTTATTGGCAATAACGTGATTCTGATTCTGATCCTGTTGGCCCTTCCTCTGGGCTGGGCAGAGGTTGATACTCCCGATGAGGCTCTTTACAGTTGAGCAGCCAGCAATACTTATAAATACTTTTAGGAGGCCTGTCTGCCTACAGTGGTCATCTTTGGTAAGATACTGAGTGTGAGCATCCAGCAGAAATGGGATTAAATAAGGGTATCAGAGGATCTGTAAAGTTGTAGCAGGTAGAATTGAGATACAGGTCAGCGATGATCTCCTTGTTTGGCGGAACAGGCCCAAGGGTTCCATAGTTGGCTCTTGTTCCTAAATATTCAAGATCTGTTGGGGTGATTGTGTACTGGAGTTGAAGCAGACGTGGCATCAGGTAAGATGGCCATGTGACCCCCTGACCCTCGTGCGAGCTCTCCAACTGGACACTAATTAATGCCTTGCACTCTGTGCCCTCCAAGAGGACCACGACCCTGACAAGGTTTGGAGGCTCACGAGCCTCAGTGACCCGGAGAGCTGTGCTGGCCAGAGTCAGGGCTTTATGCTTTGGCTGTTGGTAAGGTGGTAAGGTCACCCATGCCAAACAGGTCAAAGGGTAGAGGACAGACTAAGAGTGGTTACCGGTCCTCCAGGTGTGGGGGTTCAGCTCAGGGCTAACAACCCTGACTGGTAAAACCAAATTGTTCTGGAAACAGCAATGGAGATTCCTTCTATATCTGAGTATGACGGTATTCCTACACCCATTCAGGACTTGCGTGACTGACATCAGTGAAAACCGAGAGGAGGCTCCTGACATGATGAAGGAAGCCCTGAACACCTCCAGAGATGGAGGACCTTCATTGCTGCCCTAAACACCAGCGGTGTAACAGGAGCAAGAAGAAGACTCTCTGTGGAAAGTTATGCATTTCTCTTCGTCATGCATCTAACCTTTGTCTCTCCACTTCGGGCCACTAAGAACAACCAACCTGCCTTTAACAATGTCCTTTGCAACAACACAGGCTCAGGGTTAAACATGAGTATGACCACCTTTCACTTGAGGAGGAAGCAGCTCCATCTCTGCCCAGTGACCACCAAGTAGTGCCAGCACCACATTTGACCCAGAGCTCTATGTGTGGGTAAAGAAGAGTGACCGGGGAGGTAGTGGCTGTGTTTTACAAGCTGTGTGTTTTATTCTACATGTTGTCTGTGAGTCTCTGAATTAATTTTCCCTTCTCTTCCTCATTGCAGTCATTTGTCCGATGCATTCCCGGTGTGGGGATTTACTTCAGCACACTCTACTCCACGAAGCAGCACTTCTTCAGGTGAGCCAGAGAGCTGAGCAGATTTTACCACCTTAACCTTCTGCCTCTGGAGCCTGAAGTTCAAATCTAACCCAGGATGAAGCTAGTGTCTCTTCAGACTTTAAGAGCGCAATGTGAAATTCTGCTTCAGTCAACACTTCGGTGGCTGAGACAGTTCAGAGGGAGCTTCGCTCCATAGTCCAACTCGTGCTCTTTCTACCATAAAGATTGTTTGATGGGATAGTGTAAAGTGTCACTCTTCATTTAAAGCAGTGCTTTGTCTGCCCTGGGACTGCCAAATACTTAAAATGGGCAATCTGGAGGGGAGCTTTATTCTGCATGTCAGTTCATGCTTAATTCACATTGATGGGAGTTTTTCTCAGAGTATAATCCATGTAGGGTGTGTGCTGAGAGAGAATGTGAAGATATGTGACCCGGTGTTGTATCTGCCATGGGAGTATTTGATAAGACAGTGCAGGAAGTGATGTGGTTTAGAAGCCCTGGGAGCCTTTTATGGGATGGTGTAGGAGAACTTTACTTATATCCAAGCCATACTTTTTCTGAAATAAAGACATTAAATATTGGAAATAATCAGCAGGTCCGGTGACATTTGTGGGGAGAGAAACAGTTAATGTTTTGAGTTGATTCTTCTCATCAGGCCTGAAACATTGACAATTTCTCTCCCCCCAGACTCTGGCTGACCTGCTGAGTGTTTCCCAAGATTTTCTGTTTTTAATTCAGATTTCCAGCATTTTTCTTTTTGCTTTTCATTCCGTGTTTTATCTGGATGTGTTTGACAGAAGCTCACCCCTGATGCATCGACCCAGGGAGAGTTTGATGGTGCGGCAAAGCTTTAAGGGTGGAAGGGTCTGCAGTTCTTGTGATGGGATTGGGGCAGAGTGATGATGGCGGAGATTTTCAAAGTTGATCAAGTGATGTCTCCAGCAGGGAGGGACGATGGTCTTATGGGACTTCTGCGCTAGGGAGAAAGAGGGAAAGTGCAGAAGAGTGATAGGTATAGCTTCTGATGGTGCCTCTAACATGTTGGACTTGCATCTACTATATTCAGAATGTATCAGTGAAATATTTTATTGAAGGAAGCTGCGTCACTCCCTGGAACGTTACAGGAGGTGGGAACAACGTGGGCAAAATCTATACACAGCCTGCAATGGGCATTGAAATTGCCTCTTGCTCATTGGCACCATGGCCCTCGTCATTTTATGGAATCACAGTGCCAGGGTGGTGAGACCACAGAAAGGAGGGGCGCATAGGGTGCCCATGCTCCCAGAGTGCTGTGCCCCTGAGCACTAGGTCCCCGCTGTCCATCCTGCGAGGGGGTGACGCTCCTCCCATGTGTCTTATAAACTGTTTTTCATCTCCAGCGAGAGGAGCCCAACGGCGCTGGAGTCGGTGGCTTTAGGTGCCAGCGCTCGCACTGTAGCGGGCATCTGCATGTTGCCCGTAACCGTGGTGAAGACTCGATACGAGGTGAGTTTTGTGGCTGGTTGGGTCTCAGGGCTGTTTGGTAGATATGTGGCAGGCACAGATGGGTGGGCCAGGGCCATATGTATCCAACAGACCTTTACCTCGGGTCTTCGGAGTTGAGAAGAACGAGGGGTGACCTTATTGAGACACCAAGATCCTTCGGGGGGCATGACAGGGTAGACGTCAAGTTGTTTCCACTTGTGGCAGAATCTTGAATGAGGGGACATAGTTACAGAATTAGGGCAGTCATTTATAACTGAGGAATGAAGGAAATTCTCACAGAGGGTGGTGGATCTCTGGAATTCTTTATCCCTGAAGGTTGCAGATGATGGATCTTTGGGAATATTTGAAGAGGAAGCTTGTATATTTTTGAAGGCTCAGGGAAATGATGGCTGGAGGGAGCTGATACAGAAGAGGAGATAAGGTCTGGGGCAGATCAACCATGATCACATTGAAGGGGACAGGCTTGATGGGCCAAGTCGCCTCTTCCTGCTCCTGTTTTCTCAAGTGTTTTAATACTACACTGCTGATGCTGGATGACAGGATAATTGGAAACTGGGAGCAGGGTAATTAAAGGCAGGAACTGGTGTTCATCTGGAATATGGTAAAAACTGACTCCAGCTCAGGCAGGGGATGGAATTCTGTCTTTGTGGTCGTTGGACTGCAATGTGAAGTGAGTTTGGTAACTGAGTTCTACTCAGATTGGGTGCTCTAGGCCATTGCAGTAACTGAAGTTTCACACTGCTTTCCAAGGCTATACCAGACACTATTCCATTCATATATCAGTTTATCAGTTCCTGTCCTTTTTTAAACACTGCCTTCAGTCTCCCAGTCCCTCTGAAAACTTATTCCAAATAACTTCTACCTCAGCCCAATCTCTAATCTCTGCACACTCAGGTCTTCGGTATCACTTGCTGCCTTCTTCAAGGTCCTTCGCTCCCTGCTCCCACACATCCTGAGTTGTGTTCTGGTTCAGTGCAAGTTGTGTAGAGTTGGGAGATTGAGAGTAGGGATTCCACCTGTGATTCCAGCACCAGTAGGACAGAGCAAAGGCAGCAATCAAACGACAGTCTCTTTTCCAAACCCCACACTCCAACCACTTCTAGACCAACAGCAAATGGAGTACGAGGCATTTGTGTGGGTCTGTGTAGGGTCTCTTTCCAAGGGGGGGTGTGCTGTGGTCGTCACATCACTTGCATGGCCTGGTCACTGGGATCGTTCGAAGTCCCCAGCACATTTTGAAGAAATGCAGGACATCTTCCTGGTTTTCCAGGTTAACCTTCCTTCCTTCAATAAAGTGAGATTGACGTTGTCTTTTGCTGCCTGAGTGACAATATGGCTGCTACTTTTGCTGGACTCCGCTTAAAACAAAAACTTTACATTCTGAGTCTCGTGGCTTCTGAATGTCCCAAGACAGCCTATAGCCAATGAAATGTAATGTCTAGTTTTACAGATAAAGCTGGCAGCCAAATTGTACACAGCAGGAGCCGAAAGCTCAATTGGGGATTTTGTGTGAATCAAGGTGCCGAGGAAGCTCTCTGCTCTTTGGATAGGATCTGTGGAGCCTTTAAAACCATCCTGAATAAGAACACTGCCTTTCCCATCAAAATACTGCCACCGAGCGTGTATTACGTGTCCAAGTCTCTGTAGTGAGGCTCTTACTAAATGTTTCCAATTGATCAGGATTTGAGGGACCCTGTAAGATTGTGATAACTTGTGAAAGATCTTGCCAGTTGTTCCAAAGGGCAGCGGTGGAATCACGCAAAGATGTGTAACTGCATCTGGAACACGAAGGAAGATGGGAGCTCAGGAAATGGGAAAAGACAATTCCTCACAATTTGTGTCTGTGTCTGCAGAGCGGGAAGTTTCGATACGAAAGCGTGTTCAGTGCTTTGAGAAATATCTACAAGACTGAGGGTGCACGGGCGCTGTTTAGCGGACTGACAGCCACACTCCTCCGTGATGCCCCCTTCTCCGGGATTTACCTCATGTTCTACACGCAGACCAAGAAAGCAGTGCCTGAAAGTACGTGAGGGTGTTTGATACAAGATACCAGGGTGGGAGGGAGGGGGACTGTTGTTTCATACAGACATTGATTACATTGTGCCTGCTTTGCATTGCAATATCCTGGCACCAAAGGTAAGGCAAAGACCACGCTCTCCATTATACCCCAAACATTCCAAAATGGGGATCTAGTAAATGGAGTTAGTGATTGTCCATAAGTATTTTCTTTCTCAACTTGTCACATTTTAATTACAGGAACAGAAGGAGGCCAGTTATCCCGTCAAATCTGCTCTATTCAATAAAATCATGGATAAGTCCTAATCACAGCCTCAGCACCACATTATAGGAACACAACTTTATATATCCTCTTGCCAAGGAAAGCCCAAACAGCCAAGACCATTACAGCTACATAGAATAGTACAACACAGGAATTGGCCCTTTGGCCCACAATGTTGTGCCAACCCAATTAAAATAGTTATTATTCGGCTCTAACTTCTCATCTTTTTTTCCGGTCCTGATGAAGGGTCTTGGCCCGAAACATCGACTGTTTACTCTTTTCCCTGGATATTGCCTGACTTAATGAGTTCCTCCAGCATTTTGTGTGTCTTGCTTAAATTAGTAATCAAATGGCTAACTGAACTAATCTCTTCTGCTACCCGATGTTCATTTTCTTCTATTTTCCTCACATTCACGTGCCTATCTAAACGTCTCGTAAAAGTCTCTAATGTTTCCCCCACTCTAGGCAGCACAATCCAGGCACCCACCACTCTCTGAGTAAAGCGAAAACCTGCCCCTCGCATCTCCTTTGAAATTAATGCCACTCACCTTAAATGCATGCTGTAATTGTAATTGGCAGTGTCTATTGTACGGGTGGAAATGTTAAAAAGGAACAAAGCAACTGGCCCTGTTAAATCAGGTCTATCTATTTATTTCCTCCTTTGGACATCTCAAGAGTGAATGATTTCTAGTCCTCTTGAAGAATGTGAGAATTGCCTGGAGTAGAGAGAAGTTTCCTGTTTTAGTGGCTCTTGAGGCCAGGCTGATAAACATTGAGGAGCTCAAACAGCTCCACTTGTTATACAAATTACTGATCAGATTTGAATATCTGCAAGGAGGTGATCTTTTGTACTCTCAGGAACATCTGTCAAGGAACCAGTAAAGTCACAACTATTTAATTCCAGTTGAGAGCAGAGTAATTTGAAGCTGGAGGGTCACGTGAATAGAACAGACAAGCTAACGTTATCACCATCATCATTGTCACACATCTATTCCATTCACACCTACTCCATTGTCCATTCAATCCCATCCACCTCCAGGCCACTTCCTTCTCTTGTCACCCACACCCCCACCCCACAGTAACCTGGTAATCTGAAAGAACAAGAGGTTTTCTTCCTCATTTTTGGTATTGGATCTTGGACAAATATAGAAGTTGACTTCTCCTGTGTGTTGAGGCTTTTCCTCATTACCCAGGTGAAGATAGCTCCCAGCCCGTCAAATGTCACCTTTTGACAGATGTTGAACTAATGCTGGGTGAATTAATCCAAAGGACCCCATTGAAATTTCTAGACAAGTCATCCCTGGTGCTCTGATCACTGTTTGTCTCTGAACACACAGCACCAGCAATTCATCTGGGGGACTGGGCAGACTCTGTCTAAAAGACTACACCTTCAACACTGCAATAGTGCCCCCAGTTTTGGACTAGAGTATCAGTACTATGCTGAAGTCTCTTCTGTGGTTTATGAATCCCCAGTGTTAACTCAGATAATATTATCTACATCCTGCCTTCCAAAGGGGCATAACCTAGGGCAAGCACACCCCAAGAAGAGCTTACACAATTGCCTCCTCCTGTCCGACACAACCAGACCAGAACAGTTTATCCCGCCACTCATGAGGGAGCTGGAAGAGGCTGAGCTTTTTGCCATGTGCTCTTAGAATGCAATGGAAGACTGATTCAGTACCAACTTTCAAACTGAGATATGGAGAAAGCCCAGAAGGTTTAATTGACTAGCAGTCTCAAAGAGATGGTACTTGCACAATAAAGCCATGAGATGTAAGATGTATGTGTTGGTCTGCAGGAGCACCATCCTAGTTTATGACCATGACAATAGAGAGAAGTAATTAGAATGGGAAACGAGCTACAATGAATTAAGGTCTGTAGACAGTAACTGTGCACTGTACACATGTTGGTTTCATTGAGATAGTGAGATTATGAATGTGTTACTTGGCTGGGCTAAGTGTCATTGATTGAAGTGCTTTGTATGGTCAAATCTAATTTTCCTTCTATTATTCAGACCGGTACGAGACGCCGATTGTCCCTCTGATCAACTTCAGCTGTGGCATCTTCGCAGGCATTTTGGCTTCTTTGGTGACACAGCCAGCAGACGTCATAAAGACACACATGCAGCTGTCTCCCGAGAAGTATCGGCGAGTTAAACACACCATCGTTTTCATCTTTGAGGTACAGCCACCTGGCCACAAACATTTCTTCCTCTGCTCCTGATGAATTTTCAAACACTTTACCTTCAAAATGCTTTAAAAAAAATGGTTTTCATTTCCCATCTTCAGCTATTCTGTATGCAGACCTGGTTCTGAGGTGGTACCATTAGCTCCCAATGCATGCTGTCCTGTCCAGTGTCACACATGCCTTTCAACACCCTAACATCTGTACTGGAGCCAAAGGAGAAAATGACATGGGAGCTGGCAGTGGTTTGAGAAGTGCAGTGGTTTTATTCTTAATTCCTTCATGGATTGTGGATTCACTGGAGAAGGCAGATTGTCTGTGATTGCCTTGGTGGTATAGCTGCCTTATTGAACAACTGCAATCTCCGCTCCCATGATGCTACTGAGTTGGGAGTTGGGAGTTACGAGTTTGACTTGGCTGTAATGAAAAGAAAATGACATACATTTCCAAGTGAGGACAGAGTGTGATTTTGAGAAGAGCTTGGAGGTGAGACATGGAAATGTAGGAATTGCTTCCCAGTTGCTTTGCCCTGATTTTCATGAGTATTTTTGAAGTTGCACTGAGCCAGGCAGGTGCTGAGTATCCCACCACACTACTGACTTTGTAAATAGTGGAAAGATTTTGTACAGTATGAGTGAATTTTAGAACTTAAAGCTTCAGGGTCTGTCAGTAGTGGGATGCTGGGACAGGTATATTTTATTTTAAATTATATTTATTGAGAGATACAGAGTGGTAACATGCCCTTCGAGCATAACCAGCGCGCACAGCCCAATTACTCCCACGTGATCAATTTACCTACTAACCTGTATGTCTTTGGAATGTGGGAGGAAACCAGAGCACCCAGCGGATACTCTAACACAGTCATGGGGAGAACGTACAAACTCCTTACAGACAGCAGCAGAATTAAAACTGGGTCACTAGCGCTGTAATAGTGCTACAGTAACTGCTATGCTACTATGCTGTCCACAATGTTACCGTAATGCCCACTATGTACAGTGCCTATAAAAAAACTATTCACCCCCACCCCCCAGAAATTTTCATGTTTTATTGTTTTACAACATTGAAACACAGTGGATTTAATTTGGCTTTTTTTGACACTGATCAACAGAAAAAGACTCTTTCATGTCAAAGTGAAAACACAAAATAATTGATTGCATAAGTATATATTCCCTTCAAGTCAGTATTTAGTAAATGCAGCTTTGGCGGCAGTTACAGCCTTGAGTCTGTGTGGATAGGTCTCTATCAGCTTTGCACATCTGGACACTAATTTTTCCCCATTCTTCTTTACAAAACTGCTCAAGCTCTGTCAGATTGCATGGTGATCGTGAGTGAACAGCCCCTTTCAAATCCAGACACAAATTTTCAATTAGATTGAGGCCTGACCCTGGATTGGCCACTCCAGGGCATTTCCTTTGTCGTTTTAAGCCATTCCAGTGTAGCTTTGGATTATTGTCTTGCTGGAAAACAGATCTTCTCTCAAGTCATAGTTGTTAAGCAGACTGCACCAGGTTTCCCTCCAGGGTTTCCCTGTATTTTGCTGCATTCATTTTACCCTTTACCTTCACAAGCCTTCCAGGGCCTGCTGCAGTGAAGCGTCCCCATAGCATGATGTAGCCAGCACCATGCTTCACAGGAGGGATGGTGAGTTTTTTTATGTTGTCTGGTGGTTGAAAAGCTCAATTTTGGTTTAATCAAACCATAGAACCTTCTTCCAGCTGACTTCAGAGTCTCACACATGCCTTTTGGCAACCTCTAGACGAGATTTCATGTGAGTTTTTTTTTCAACAGTGGCAACTGGTGAAGCACCCAGGCAACAGTTGTTGTATGGGCAGTCTCTCCCATCTCAGCTACTAAAGCTTGTAACTCCTCCAGAGTTGTCACAGGTGTCTTGGTGGCCTCCCTCACTTGTCCCCTTCTTGCACAGTCACTCAGTGTTTGACGACCGTCTGCTCTAGGCAAATTTACAGCTGTGCCATATTCTTTTATTGATGATTGACTTAAATGTGCTCCAAGGGATATACAGTGACTTGGACATTTTCTTGTATCCATCTCCTAACTTGTGTTTTTCAATAACTTTTTCCATGGAGTTGCTTGGAGTGTTCTTTTGCCTTCATGGTGTAGTTTTTGCCAGGATACTGACTCTCCAGTAGTTGGACCTTCCAGATACAGGGGTATTTTTACTACAGTCAATTGAAACACCTTGACTGCACACAGGTGATCTCAATTTAACTAATTACATGACTTCTAAAACCAATTGGCTGTGTCAGTGAAGAATTGATGTGTCATATTAAAGGGAGTGAATACTTATGCAATCAATTATTTTGTGTTTTGTATTTGTAATTAATTTAGATCACTTTGTAGAGATCTGTTTTCACTTTGACACCGAAGAGCCTTTTTCTGTTGATCAGTGTCAAAAAGCCAAATTAAATCCACTGTAATTCAGTGGTGTAGAACAATAAAACATGAAAACTTACGGGGGGGGGGTGAATACGTTTTATAGGTATTGTATACAGGCAGTGAGGTAATGGAATTGCTGCATGGTGGAATGCAGACATCATAGATAGGTTATAGAGCTGGAGGATGTTACAGAGATTAGTTTGGGGTAAGGCTATGAAGGAACTTGATAACTATATCGAGAATTTCAACAAGTAGATACCTGGAGAGTGAATGCCACTGTAGGTCAGGAGATAGAGGGGTATTTGTGAACGAACACAGGCAGTAAAGTACTTAGTGAATTAAATGTGTGTGTGTTGAGGGAGACATTTTAGTGGAACATAGTCCCTCAATACTGAATGGGGAACAATTGAGGCTTGAGCTTCTTCTTGGTGGATTGTTGGTTTGATTTGGAAGCAGCACCAAAATGTTAACTCTCCTCTCTTCTGCCCGCAGAACCATGGTGTTGTGGGATTTTTCCGAGGAGCCGTCCCTCGTTCATTGCGGCGCTCACTCATGGCTGCCATGGCTTGGACAGTGTATGAACAGATGATGACCAAGTTGGGCCTCAAGTCATGAAAAGCCGGACAGTTAAAGGAAGAACCTTTGGATAACGGAGAGAAGAGACAATGTCACTGGAGTTTTGTGTGCTGAGACTTCAATAGGCTTGAAGCCTTTGAGTGTGAACAGTGATACTTTTTCTTTGGTTTAAAAAAAACTGGCTTCATAGCAGGGTGAAGTTTACACCGTTTCAACCAAGCCAGAGAATTCCTAGTAGTCATGCAGACATCCACAGTAACCTCGAGCCCTGTGCTGTTCCACTGAGGTTATGTAACAGCCAGAAGTCCCCGTTTGTAACTCTGGAACCTGCCTGACCTTTTCCCAATTGACCTTGGGACAGTGGAGATTAAGCAGCAAAAGAAGGTTATTAAAATACTGCAGTCAATACCATTTGACGGAAACCGTGCGTCACTCCTATTGATTGTGACCAAGCCCAGTTAACGGACAGAACAGAGGAGTATTTGTCCTTGTGTGAGATAAGAATGCAGAGATCACTGTGCCAATTGATCTATTTAAATTTTCACTTTTCCTGCATTAAAGAATCATGCTTTATTAAAGAGTACATGTGTATGAATGCAGCGTCCTCTGACATGCCCAGTCATTCACATCAGGAATCCACAGTGTTAGGTGAATTAACTAGTGTTAGGCTGCTATTGCCTGCTGATCCCTGAATGGAGACATGGAGAAAAATGCACCTGTTTCCTGCCAGTTAACGTTTTCTGATCCTGTCCTCTACTTATACAAGTGTGTTGGTTGTAGGATTGTCTGTACGGATATCAGGCTCTCTAATGAAGAGCAGATGTTTGGGACGAGAAGATACTTGGTCACTCAAGGATGAGGCTGTATCATCAATGACTGCTGAGGGGTATGGAAGATGTAGTTGTGGTAGAGGTTGGATGGGTTAGTCTCTCGTACATTGTACCACTATTTTAGCATGGTGAGCACAGGAGGCCACATTCATCATTTTTATTGTGGCAGACGGTCTGATGCACAGAGGTTCATCCCTCTGATTCAAGGGCAGTTACTCTCTATCCTTCCTCCTCCCCACTTCCAAAGTACTTAACCAGAGGTCAGCAGCTCTCCCCACCCCAAAGGTTTTTTTGAAGAGTTCTAACTTTAGATTCTTGTAATTCACTCCACTCCTGCCCCAAAGCTTGGTCTTCAATGAATAGCCTGCTTTCTGAACCTACAATTTCATTTTCTTTGCTAACACTCCTTCACCTAACACTTGCCCAGAAGATTCCCACGCAGGTTTCTTGTCCCTGGGCCGGGACAACACAGAGAATCATGTTGCTTCAGTCAGACTTGGGCTGAGAGTGACAAGCGGTGGAAAACACCAAGCAGAGACCATAGACAGCAGAGTTCAGATGGAGAAGATTCAGTTTTTATCTTTGCAAATGGTGTGTTCTTATTTCATAATAATTAATCTGAATGGCATGGTGCTGAATTATGAATTCCACTACTGTTGTGCTGACTGGGAAGAGGGAAGTGGAATTATAATTGTTGCTGTGTGAGACATTTTAACTGTAGTTAATAGACTTTGGAGTATTATAGTGTTCCAGTGTGATGCAGAATGAAAGGTTCTTTTGATTGGAATCTGCTTCATCTGGTTTGGCGCCAGTGCTGGAGTGGTAGCCGACACAGAGATGGAGTGCCAACAGTGAGGGGGAGAGCAGTACTAGTGAGGGGAGGGGGTGAACTGGGGTGGGGTGGCAAAAAAGATATTGCCTGTGAGGTATTCTATAGGTGAGCGTAGGAGTAGCATAATTGACAATAATATGGCATCACTGAGGAGACTGAGTTGCTCTTCAACGTAGTCCAGTTTTGACCTTTTAGAGGTGTGACCTTCCTGCCGTGTGTCATATCTCATGAACCTGTCTACTCCAATCCACGAACATCCAAGCAGCCCCCAGCTGATGCATGCCTTGTGTTCCTTATACTCGGGGTAAAGCGATGAGTCTGGTAGATGGGAGTGGGCTGCTTTTGGTACTGTTGCAGGTTAGGAACACCAAAACTTTGTACTAAACTTTTATTTCAATGCTGCCTCTGGGCTCCAAAATGGTCCTGCAAGTCAAAAGCTTCACAATGGGATGATGTAATGGTTTTAGCACCTCTTAAATCCTTGTTAAGTAATACTAATGTAGTGAGTCCCATTAAACCAACCCTAGGTATTTTGTTATCCTGCACTGTGAATATTTGGTTTATTCTTGGATGGTTGTTGAACTTGATTCCAATCACCAACCCCAGCCTTCCCAAGCTCACCTGGTCAACTATCAGTGAAGTGAGCCTGATGCCATGGGAGCTGCATGACTGAGCCTTCTGGACCTCTGTGAGGCTGCTGAGGACATTAATGCACCCAAACTAATCCTGATCAGTACTGTCACTCAACAAACACATCTGTAACTCATGTCGTTTTAAAGATTGTTGATTCTAATGTTCAACATGTCTCGTCGTAATGTTGAATAAAAACAAAATGTGCAATAATTGTCTTTGGGATAATAAATGTGACAAAAGCAAAGGACTGCAGCTGTTGAAAATCAGAAATAAAACTATAAAATGCTGAAAATATCGGATACATTTTTGGAGAATTATTGTTCCAAGTGAGTAATCTTTGATCAGAAATGTTCACTGTTTCTTAATACTACCTGACCCGTGAGTATTTTCAGCAACTTAGATGTTTATATCAGTGAGTGAAATGAGTTGCTTAATGTCAATACAATGAAGCTGAAGGACAAGTCAGCCATTCTTATATGATCTTGCTGCAATTTCAATATTAGGGATTGCCCCTGCTACTCTTGTCTCAAGCACTCTACTGGTGAAACTTACTTGCAACAAAGCTTAATTAGATAGGGCTCTAAAAAATGTCCTGGGGGAAGAAGATAAATGTAACCATATCTGACTTTCTTTCCCTCTACAACAATACAAAGATATTGGCAGTGCTGAATAATCCCAATTTAAATTTGGTGTATGAACGGATTTGACTGATGTGTAGATGAATTGAAGTAATCATGTGCTATCCACCCTTCACCCTCTGCATCGTTGTGCAATAGCACCATATTGCCAAGAGCCCAAGGTTCAGTTGACAGAAGTAGGTCACAGGCCCATTAAAGAACGTTCAGATAATCTATTACTAGAAAGTATAGCCTTGGACTGGGCAGCAATCAGCCTTTTATGCTGACTTCTCAATTGCAACACTCAAAAGCCAGGTTGAGGACACCTGAAAAAGTAATTTCTTGTAAACGGTATTGGGTGTAGATGAATGGGGGATTTTAGGGAGCTGTCTACGTGAAATCCGAGAGTTAATCTTACAAAGAAGGTTCAATTTAATGTCAGAGAAATGTATCCAATATACATGCTGAAGTTCTTCAATTGGATGTGAGAAAGCAAACGACCTGCTTTAATCCTCTGGCTTCACTGAGAACCTAATGCTGCCCTAACCCAGTGATCCCCTATCATCGGGATGAAAGTGACTTTTTCTCTACTCTCTTGCAGTTCCTTTACTGGGCTAAGGAGCAGTATCACAGGAACAGATTAGAATCCTGATTGCTTTCAAAGCCGAAGTATCAAAAGTCAAATTTCTTGTCATATGCACGAGTGTATGTATGCACAGCTGCAACGAAAAACTTACCTGCAGAAACACACAGCATTAGAAACACAAAATTCACTGGAAACATAAATTACACAAAAGAACAGGATTAGAACAATACAGGTCTATTTAGAGGTATGTTGCTGTGCTAAGGTAGTAATTAGGTTGTGCAGGTTGGTTTAACAACCTAATGGGCACAAGGTAAATGTTAATGTGGCAAGAATGAATTTGTCTGGAAATCTAATTTCAGTAAAATAACTATCTCTGTCCCTTCAAGCAACACATAAAAGTTGCTGGTGAACGCAGCAGGCCAGGCAGCATCTATAGGAAGAGGTGCAGTCGACGTTTCAGGCCGAGACCCCTCGTCAGGACTAACCGAAGGAAGAGTGAGTAAGGGATTTGAAAGTTGGAGGGGGAGATGGAGATCCAAAATGATAGGAGAAGACAGGAAGGGGAGGGATGGAGCCAAGAGCTGGACAGGTGATAGGCAAAAGGGATACAAGAGGATCACGGGACAGGAGGTCCAGGAAGAAAGACAAGGGGGGGGGGACCCAGAGGATGGGCAAGAGGTATATTCAGAGGGACAGAGGGAGAAAAAGGAGAGTGAGAGAAAGAATGTGTGTATAAAAATAAGTAACAGAAGGGGTACGAGGGGGAGGTGGGGCATTAGCGGAAGTTAGAGAAGTCGATGTTCATGCCATCAGGTTGGAGGCTACCCAGACGGAATATAAGGTGTTGTTCCTCCAACCTGAGTGTGGCTTCATCTTTACAGTAGAGGAGGCCGTGGATAGACATGTCAGAATGGGAATGGGATGTGGAATTAAAATGTGTGGCCACTGGGAGATCCTGCTTTCTCTGGCGGACAGAGCGTAGATGTTCAGCAAAGCGGTCTCCCAGTCTGCGTCGGGTCTCGCCAATATATAGAAGGCCACATCGGGAGCACTGGACGCAGTATATCACCCCAGCCGACTCACAGGTGAAGTGTTGCCTCACCTGAAAGGACTGTTTGGGGCCCTGAATGGTGGTAAGGGAGGAAGTGTAAGGGCATGTGTAGCACTTGTTCCGCTTACACGGATAAGTGCCAGGAGGGAGATCAGTGGGGAGGGATGGGGGGACGAATGGACAAGGGAGTTGCGTAGGGAGCGATCCCTGCAGAACGCAGAGAGAGGTGGGGAGGGAAAGATGTGCTTAGTGGTGGGATCCCGTTGGAGGTGGCGGAAGTTACAGAGAATAATATGTTGGACCCGGAGGCTGGTGGGGTGGTAGGTGAGGACCAGGGGAACCCTATTCCTAGTGAGGTGGCGGGAGGATGGAGTGAGAGCAGATGTACGTGAAATGGGGGAGATGCGTTTAAGAGCAGAGTTGATAGTGGAGGAAGGAAGCCCCTTTCTTTAAAAAAAGGAAGACATCCCCCTCGTCCTAGAATGAAAAGCCTCATCCTGAGAGCAGATGCGGCGGAGACGGAGGAATTGCGAGAAGGGGATGGCTTTTTTTGCAAGAGACAGGGTGAGAAGAGGAATAGTCCAGATAGCTGTGAGAGTCAGTAGGCTTATAGTAGACATCAGTGGATAAACTGTCTCCAGAGACAGAGACAGAAAGATCTAGAAAGGGGAGGGAGGTGTCGGAAATGGACCAGGTAAACTTGAGGGCAGGGTGAAAGTTGGAGGCAAAGTTATCTCTGTCCCTTACTAGTTCACTAATATAACCAAGCCCCTTATATCATAGCTGTTGTAACACCATTCTCCTCTTTGTTAAATCTCAGCTCTTGTTTCACTTTAATCCTGCCTCTCCCCATCATCAGCTGCTGTAGCAAGTCTTGTGTCAGGGCCTCATGTCCCTGTTCTGCTCCCGCTGTGTCACTGTAATGGGCTTTGCTCAGTATCAGAAAAGAGTGAAAAAGCATTTTACATCACAAATGCCACATTGGATAAAGTAGTAATTGTTTCTGAATAATCTGCACTTCGAAATATTCTAACAGCATAACAATGGAGATTTTCTCCTGTAATGATGTTGGCTAACAATAAATGTGAAACATAGAAACATAGAAAATAGGTGCAGGAGTAGGCCATTCGGCCCTTCGAGCCTGCACTGCCATTCAGTATGATCATGGCTGATCATCCAACTCAGAACCCTGTACCTGCCTTCTCTCCATACCCCCGATCCCCTCAGCCACAAGGGCCATATCTAACTCCCTTTTAAATATAGCCGATGAACTGGCCTCAACTGTTTCCTGTGGCAGAGAATTCCATAGATTCACCACTGTGTGAAGAAGTTTTTCCTCATCTCGATCCTAAAAGGCTTCCCCTTTATCCGTAAACTGTGACCCTTCGTTCTGGACTTCCCCAACATCGGGAACAATCTTCCTGCATCTAGCCTGTCCAATCCCTTTAGGATTTTATACGTTTCAATAAGATCCCCCCTCAATCTTCTAAATTCCAATGAGTATAAGCCTAGTTGATCCAGTCTTTCATCATATGGAAGTCCTGCCATCCCAGGAATTAATCTGGTGAACCTTCTTTGTACTCCCTCTATGGCAAGAATGACTTTCCTCAGATTAGGGGACCAAAACTGCACACAATACTCCAGCTGTGGTCTCACTAAGGCCTTGTACAACCGCAGTCGTACCTCCCTGCTCCTGTACTCGAACCCTCTTGCTATGAATGCCAGCATACCATTTGCCTTTTTCACCGCCTGCTGTACCTGCATGCCCACTTTCAATGACTGGTGTATAATAACACCCAGGTCTCGTTGCACTTCCCCTTTTCCTAATCGGCCACCATTCAGATAATAATCTGTTTTCCTGTTTTTGCCACCAAAGTGGATAACCTCACACTTATCCACATTAAATTGCACCTGCCATGAATTTGCCCACTCACCTAACCTATCCAAGTCACCCTGCATCCTCTTAGCATCCTCCTCACAGCTAACACTGCCGCCCAACTTCGTGTCATCCACAAACTTGGAGATGCTGCATTTAATTCCCTCATCTAAGTCATTAATATATATTTATAAACAACTGGGGTCCCATCACTGAGCCTTGCGGTACCCCACTAGTCACTGCCTGCCATCCTGAAAAAGTCCCATTTATTCCCACTCTTTGCTTCCTGTCTGCCAACCATCTACATCAATATCTCTATCCACATCAATACCATACCCCCAATACCGTGTGCTTTAGTCATAGTCATAGTCATACTTTATTGATCCCGAGGGAAATTGGGTTTTGTTACAGTTGCACCAACCAAGAATAGAGTATAGATATAGCAATACAAAACCATAAATAATTAAATAATAATATGTAAATTATGCCAGGAAATAAGTCCGTTGCATCTGAGAACTTTGAATTCTCTCCCCATTTAAATAATAGTCTGCCCATTTATTTCCTCTGCCAAAGTGCATAACCATACACTTTCCAACATTGTATTTTATTTGGCACTTCTTTGCCCATCCTTCCAATCTATCCAAGTCTCTCTGCAGACTCTCTGTTTCCTCAGCATTACCAGCCTCTCCACCTAACTTCGTATCATCAGCAAACTTAGCCACAAAGCCATCTATTCCATAATCCAAATTGTTGATGTACAACGTAAAAAGAAGGGGCCCCAACATGGACCCCTGTGGAACACCACTGGTAACCGACAGCCAACCAGAATAGGATCCCTTTATTCCCACTCTCTGTTTTCTGCCAATCAGCCAATGCTCTATCCACGTATGTAACTTTCCTGTAATTCCATGTGTTCTTATCTTGTTAAGTAACCTCATGTGTGGCACCTTGTCAAAGGCCTTCTGAAAATCCAAATATACAACATCCACTGCATCTCCCTTGTCTAGCCTACTTGTAATTTCCTCAAAAATTGTAATAAGTTTGTCAGGCAGGATTTTCCTTTAAGGAATCCCATGCTGAGTTCTGCCTATCATATGCCTCCAGGTACTCTGTAACCTCATCCTTGACAATCGACTCCAACAACTTCCCAACCACCGATGTCAAGCTAACAGGTCTATAATTTCCTTTTTGCTTCCTTGCCCCCTTCTTAAATAGCGGAGTGACATTTGCAATTTTCCAGTCCTCTGGAACCATGCCAGAATCTATCGACTTTTGAAAGATTGTCGCTAATACCTCCGCAATCTCCACAGCTACTTCCTTCAGAACACGAGGGTGCATTCCATCTGGTCCGGGAGATTTATCTACCTTTAGACTATTCAGCTTCCTGAGTACTTTCTCTGTCGTAATTGTGACCGCGCACACTTCTCTTCCCTGCCACCCTTGAGTGTCCGGTATACTGCTGATGTCTTCTTCAGTGAAGACTGATGCAAAATACTCGTTCAGTTCCTCCGCTATCTCCTTATCTCCCATTACAATTTCTCCAGCATCATTTTCTATCGGTCCTATATCTACTCTCACCTGTCCTTTACTCCTTATATACTTGAAAAGGCTTTTAGTATCCTCTTTGATATTATTTGCTAGCTTCCTTTCATAGTTAATCTTTTCCCTCTTAATGACCTTCTTAGTTTCCTTTTGTAAGCTTTTAAAAATTCCCAATCCTCTGTCTTCCCACTAATTTTTGCTTCCTTGTATGCCCTCTCCTTTGCTTTAACTTTGGCTTTGACTTCTCTTGTCAGCCACGATTGCATCATTTTTCCATTCGAAAATTTCTTCTTTTTTGGAATATACCTGTCTTGCACCTTCCTCACTTCTCGCGTAAACTCCAGCCACTGCTGCTCTGCCGTCTTTCCCGTCAGTGTCCCTTTCCAGTCAACTTTGGCCAGTTCCTCTTTCATGCCACTATAATTTCTTTTACTCCACTGAAATACCGACACATCAGATTTTGGTTTCTCTTTTTCAAATTTCACAGCGAACTCAATCATGTTATCATCACTGCCTCCTAAGGGTTCCTTCACCTCAATCTCTCCAATCACCCCTGGTTCATTGCACAATACCCAATCCAGCAGTACAGCCGATCCCCTAGTGGGCTCAACAACAAGCTGTTCTAAAAAGCCATCTTGCAGACATTCTACAAATTCTCTCTCTTGAGATCCAGTGCCGACCTGATTTTCCCAATCCACTTGCATGTTAAAATCCCCCACAATTATCATAACACTGCCCTTCTGACAAGCTTTTTCTATTTCCTGTTGTAATTTGTAGTCCACATCACTGCAGCTGTTTGGAGGCCTGTATACATCTGCCATCAGGGTCCTTTTACCCCTGCAATTTCTTAGCTCAACCCATAAAGATTCTGCACCTTCCGATCCTATGTCACCTCTTTCTAATTATTTAATATCATTTTTTACCAATAAAGCCACGCCTCCCCCTCTGCCTACCTTCCTATCCTTCCGATACACCATGTATCCTTGGACGTCCAGCTCCCAGAGACATGCATCCTTTAGCCACGTCTCAGTGATGGCCAAAATATCGTACCTGCCAATCTGTAGCTGTACGACAAGATCATCCACTTTACTCCATATGCTGTGTGCATTTAAGTATAACACCTTAAGACCAGTATTTGGTACTTTTTGCTTTGATTTCACTGCAACGTTATTGCACTGCAACTCATCCCAATGGCTACAAATTTGCCCCATCACCTGCCTGTCTTTCCTGACATCTTTATTGCTTACTACCTTAGATTTATTTCTGTTTTCCCCTTCCTCCGCTCTATCATTTCGGTTCCCATCCCCTGCCAAATTAGTTTAAACCCTCCCTAACAGCTATATTAAACCTTCCCGCCAGGATATTGGTTCCCTTCAGGTTCAGGTGTAACCTGTCCATTTTGAACAGGTCATACTTCCCCCAGAAGAGATCCCAATGATCCAAGAATCTGAAGCCCTGCCCCCTGCACCAGCCTCTCAGCCACGCATTCATCTGCTTGACCCTACTATTCTTGCCCTTGCTAGCACATGGCACAGGTAGCAATCCCAAGATTACTACCCTGGAGGTCCTGCTTCTCAGCTTCCTTCCTAACTCCCAGAAATCTCTCTTCAGGACCTCTTCCCTTATCCTATCTATGTCATTGGTACCAACATGTACCAAGACAACTGGCTGCTCGCCCTCTCCCTTCAGAATATTCTGGACCCAATACGAGACATTCTGTACCCTGGCACCTGGGAGGCAACACACCATGCGGGTACCTCTATCAGATTCACAGAATCTCGGAGGCTTTTTCCCAGGGCTAAAGTGGCTAACATGAGAGGGCACAGTTTTAAGGTGCTTGGAAGTAGGTACACAGGAGATGTCAGGGGCAAGCTTTTTATGCAGAAGGTGGTGAGGGTGTGGAATGGGCTGCCGGTGACGGTGGTGGAGGCAGATATGATAGGGTCTTTTAAGAGACTCCTGGATAGATACATGCAACTTAGAAAAATAGAGGGCTATGGGTAATCCTAGGTAATTTCTAAAGGGCTTGTATTGTGGTTTAGGCTTTCTATGTTTCTATCGAACCAAGATTGTGTGAATCAGCTTTTAATGGTCAGTTTTTCAGTTAGTACAAGGGGCTGTTAAGACCTGAATCCGTGTTTAAAAGTAGGTAATAAAAAGAACATTTCCCCTCTGCTGCCAATTAATTTATTGGAAAAAATAACTGATGTTCCAGCCCTTAGGCACAGAATGTCTCATGAATAGTATTACGTGCAAAAATCCAATTCAAAAACACAAGGAAGCTATTGTATGAAATTGAACTATTGCTTCAAGCAAAAGTTATTGCTATAAATACCCCAAGGAGGATGTGATGTCTCACAAAAATTGCCGAAATTATGAAACACATGTTAAGGATGATAAGATTGAATTTAATAAAAAGCATCGCCTCGAACATAAAGCTCAACAGATCAGAACCAGCCTTCTTATCAGTGGCATAGGTTGTGAAATTTGTTACGAACACAGGAGATTCTGCAGATGCTGGAAATCTCGAGCAACACACACACACAATACTGGAGGAATCGGCAAGTCAGGCAGCTCCTATGGAGAGGAGTAAGCAATTGATATTTTGAGCCAAGACCCTAATCAGAACACTGCCATTCCTTTGCCAGCTCTTCCAACCTGTCCAAATCCTTTTGCAGATTACCTGTCTCCCTAACACTACCTGAATCTCCACTTGTCTTTGTATTGTCTGCAAACTTGACCACAATGACATCATTAGACAATTAACATATAAAGTGAAAAGTTGTGGTCCCAACACTGACCCATGTGGAACTCCACTAGCTACTGGCAGCCATCCTGAAAAGACCCCCCCCCCATCCCCACTCTCTATCTTCTGCAGTCAGACAATCTTTTATCCATGCCCTTGCCTCTAACACCAAGGGTCTTATTGAGTAGTCTCTTATGCAGAACCTTCCCAACAACCTTCTGAAAATCCATGTAAGTAACTTCCACAAGCTCTCCTTTATCTAACCTGTGTGTTACCTCCTCAAAGCTTTGGAGCGATGAGAAGAAATTATTTAAGAGGAAGGCATCATAGAAGGAAAAGCTTAATAGACCAATAAGGGAAAAGTGATTAGAAGAATCTGTAAATAGGGTCATCTGAGGAATGGTGGAGAAAACTCACGTGGAACACAAAAAAGTAGAAGAGATGAGTTGAAATATAAGCCCTGTATCTGTATTGTACATTCCGTATGAAGTGTGTATAAATCTTCCGACAGATCTTGGATTTACATATCTCTAACTAAGAGACAGGAGAGATTCCATTTGAGCCTCTGTTATATCTGATTTCAACAGTTACACTGCATGTGAATGTCGGCCAGGATCATGACGAGAGTCTTAGTGACAGTCTCCAAGTTTAATTATCAGGCTGACATTATGAAGATGTACTTATACTTTATACTTTACACCCAGAACAATCTGTTATATAATAGGCTTGAAGATGTTATATAATAGGCCAAGAGAGTGTCGTTGACCCACTTGATTTATTGCAATGTTGTTGACCCTTAAATGCTTCCTTCGTTCCACTGACAATAACCATCTGCATTGCCAGTGATGTCCACATCCCATGGATAAACAAATTTCTCCTCGTCCCAAAGAAATCAAAGATGAAAAGCAGTTAAGAACAGCCACTTAAGTGCAGTTCCACACAAAAAAAATTGCATACAGAATGCATGCAGTGCCTTTTATGAACTTCATGCAATAGTGACTGTTGCAAGAGAGGCAGAGAAGAGATATTTTGAAACATGGATTTTTGGAAATGGTTGAAATGCAAATAAACAAGATGGTAATTCATAGAACAGTTTGTTGTTTCCTTAAGAGATTGAACACTTTGAAGCAGGACTCCAACTGGCAGGCATTCAAGATCAGCTGATGCATGTCACAAGTGTGGCTGGTGAATTAGTTTATCAGCTAGTCCCCAGACATAGGCACGGGATCAGAGGTTTGTAAAGGAAGCATATAAATGGAACAACCTTGCTTGAATTACTGTGCAAATTAACTAGAGAGACTATGAAGAGAAGGACTGAAGAAAAAACAGATCTTTAATTACTCATTCTAAAACCCTAATTAGCTTAAAGTGCCTAGGCAAACTTCATTGAGATATAATGTGGTGTATTAAGCAGAGAAAGAAAGAAGAATTTGAAATTAAGGACAACCCCCACATTATAACCACTTAGGTCATGGAAACATGTCTTTAAATAATTCACAATTGACTACCAAAAATTTGCTATATGGAATAAAATTCATTCTTTTACAAATGTAGAATTTATGTGAGAAAAGGTAAATAAATAAATACAAAATTCATATTTTTCAACTTGGATTTCTTGACACCTGCAGAAACGTCACAGCTTCACATGACAGAAAATCCTGATGCAGTCCATCTTCTAGAAACGCACCCACCTCCCCATAGCCTGCATGCAGCTGTTTTCATAAATTCAGAAAACCTCAAGGTGCTACACCAAACAAAGTTATTTTGATAAGAGGTTACTGAGTTTCTATTGTAATATAGGTATAACAACCTGATAACCTGTTTTAGTGATCTGGTCTGAGGAATATTGATTAGGGTATCAGAATGATCTCTGCCTCCTTTCTTCAAAATAGGGCAAAAAGAGCCTCATACATCCATCTGAGAGAATAGACAATCTAACTCTTCTTCCAAAAGATGAGACAATTCGTTCCAACCTAACTTTTTCCACTTGTGTCTCTGCATTGGGAAGTGAAGTACAGAGACAAAAGTGTTACATTCTGACACCTCTTGCATCCTGAAAGGGTAACTACAGTGTCTTTGGGAATCCAGGCTTGTTTTCCACTTCAAGACTTACACAGGTTTCCATCCTGCTGTCCTAATTGAGCTTCTAGATTCTTAGCTGCTGACCTTGACCTGCTGAGTTCCTCCAGCATTTTGTGTCTGTTGCTCTGGACTCCAGCATCTGCAGAATCGCTTGTGCTTGGCTGCCAGAAGATAACGCTGACATTCATTGTACATATAAATACATTCAGCACTCTTCAGACATTCTATTTTAGTCAGGTATTGGGAAGTGGCGGGCTGAAAATACGACTCCCAAGGGAGGTGTAAGGTGTTCCTTCCTTCCACAAGACTGCAGGTCACCCTTGGGCAAGGTGTAGCACCTGCTTAGCATCCCTCCCCAAACCCCCCAGCACCGCCCCCCCCCCCGCCGATCAGGGTCACATGAAGCCATGGGACCAGGTGGTACAGATCACAAGTCCTGGTTATGCAACCACAGATGCCAGGCAGAGGATCTCTAAGGAGAATTGATAATGGCTGGGGTCACCCGTCTTGTAAAAACAATGCCTAGAAGAAGGCAATGGGAATCCACTCTGTAGAAGAATTTGCCAAGAACAATCATGATCATGGAAAGCCCATGATCACCCACATCATACGATACCGCACATAACAAATGAGCGGACAATTAGGTAGCAACATCATTAAACATTTCTTTTTTTTTGTTTTGAACTGGAGAAAATTTATGAATAATCAAATACCTGTTAATCTATATGAATGACCTCAGAACATACCCTATCACAGTAGATAATCCTTGTGATCTTATTAAAGTAGACCAAAATATGCCTTTTAGGCAGTACCTTGGGATCGAAGATGATTGGCTTCCACTCTGGTTCTGTGGGTTCTCTGGTGACGTGTGATGCCATTGCAAGAACCACCGACGTTTCCACAGATGCCTTGTTCTCATTGTTACCATCAGGAAGGAGGTACAGGAGCCTGAAGGCACTCAATCAATGATACACGAACAGCTTCTTCCCCTCAGCCTTCCGATTTCTGAATGGACATAGAACACATGAACACTACCTCACTACTTTTTCATTTTTATTTTCGCATTAGTTATTTAACTTAACTATTTTATATATATGTATACTTACTGCGATTCATGTTTTTTTCTATTATTATGTATTGCCTTGTACTTCTGCCGCAAAGACAAGAAATTTCACGACATATACTGGTGATATTAAACCTGATTCTGATTCTGATAGGGCAGCAGGTGCCTGAAATCTGGCATTTTCTGCCTTTGTAAGTCTACTATTTTAGAGTGCTTCTCCTCTTACAAAACAAAGTACTTATAGATCAGACACAGTGGATTTGGGGCAAAAATGGAATTACCATATATCAGCATGTTCTGTTTTTCTGTTTCAGTTTCCAGCATTTACAGTTTTTTTTTGCTCCAGGTATTAGATTCAGACATGAATAAGGAGACAGAATTACAATCTAACATTAAAAGAACATCTTGTAAATAACAAACAGAATTTGAAGTGGATGGGGTAACCACAAATAAGGCTTAAGGTTCAGTAAGGCGACTCTTGAGAGATGAAAAGTAAACTTAGCTGATTTGTTACTGGGTAAAAAAAAATAGAAGGAGATAATACACAATCAAGACACTTCTTTAAAAGGCAAAGGCATCTCTTACCCCAATGAGCAACTCAGTCAACAAATGAGGCAAGAGATAAGTTTAATAAGTTTCTATAAAACTTGGAAATCATGTGCACTGGAATGCAATAGATAGCAACAGAACACTCAAAAGAAGATTGTAAAAGAAAGTACTCTGTACAAAAATAACTTGGAAGAAATATCATAGCTAACAGTGATTTTTTAAAATAAATTTATTATGTTATATCTTAACATGGGTACCACGGAAACCCAAATACACTACTGATTACCCTTTGTCCACTCTGTTGGACCTTCAAAGAACTGTAGCAAATTTGTCAATATGTCTCTTTCATAAAACTACAGGTTTCCCCCGCCATCCGAAGGTACAGCGTTCCTATGAAACGGTTCGTAAGCTGGAACGTCGTAAAGTGAAGAAGCAATTACCATTTATTTATATGGAAAAATTTGTGAGCGTTCGCAGACCCAAAAACAACCTACCAAATCATGCCAAATAACACATAAAACCTAAAATAACAGTAACATATAGTAAAAGCAGGAATGATATGATAAATACACGGCCTATATAAATTAGAAATACTTCTCTACAACGATTGCCTGCACTGTTCTCCGTAGCGAAAATCTCATGCAAGCGCCGTCGGCAGAAAATCTCACACAAGCGCTCTTGGGAAAAACACTCTCTCCAGTAACCTTCAGGCTATGAAGCTGCCAAATCATACCAAATAACACTTAAAAATACACAGCCGACATAAAGTAGAAATAATGTATGTACAGTGTAGTGTCACTTACGGGAATCAGGAAGACATGGAGCATACTGATGATGGTGTGTTAGGTTGAGTCGTTGCAGGTTTGGGTGGTGCAGTGGCCCCCACCCTCCGGGCAGCAAACCGATACCAATCCGCGAAGAATGCAGTGGCGCAGCGGTGACCGGGACACATCCAGTACATCTTTAAGAAAAAAGCCGAAATAAACATGCTAATTAATTAGGTCCCGCCCAGCACGTAATTGTCGCCCAGATCAGAGGCTGCATCGCCTCTGATCTGAGCCGACATTTACATGCCGGGCGGCACCTAATTAATTAGGATGTTTATTTCGGCTTTTTTCTTAAAGATGTGTTGTGTGCCTCCTGGCTACCGCTGCATTCTCCACGAATCAGTATCTGTCCAGGGCCTGGGGGTTAGGGTGGTGGGACACTGGGGTGTCATCTCATCGTCGTCTGTTTCCATTAAGGCAGGCAGGTCATCTTCTTCTATGACGGCCCGCCTCGATGTCAAGGGTCAAGGTTCATCATCTGCTGTGGCTGATGTGGAAGGCTTGTTTGACTGCTGAGCCTCGTGCATTTTTCTATCATAGAGTTCTTTGTAAGCACTCAAACCATCCTGCAAATATGCCCTAAACCGACATACCCTTTCAAAATTAAAGTCGTACTTTATCATTGCAGCGAAAATCTCACGTAGTTGTGTCAGATTCAGCTCCTGGACAACTTCACCTTCGGTCCATTTGCTACTGTATTTGGTTTCGATTGTTATCCTTTCCTCTTGCAATTGCATCAGCTCTTCATCTATCAGTTCTTGGTCTTGAGATGCCAAAACTTCTTCAACATCATCTTCGTCAACTTCCACAAGCCAAACTCACTTCGTCTTTCCTTCGTTCACCACGATCGAAGTGCTTAATTATGTCTAGTTTTACGCTAAGTGTAACACCCTTACAAGTTCTTTTAGGCTTTTCCGATACCTTAGTACTCATCTTGCTAACGGCTGCTCACAGGCACGTGTTTAAGCAATGCCAGCGAGAATGCAGTTCCGAATCCGGGGGAAAGTGGCTGCTCGGGGCGCGCGCTGCTTTTTCCGCGTGCTGCCTTTTTTCGTAACAGTGAAAACACCTTCTGTTAGCGAAAACAGGGAACTAATGTAGGTCTTTCGTAACAGTGAGGTTTCGTAAAGCGAACGTTCGAAAAGCGGGGGACACCTGTACATGGACTGTACTTGAATATCCTGCTATTTCCTAAAAGGTTCTGCTGTTATATTATTAATCACTTCTGGGGTAGTCATTGGATCCTCTCAAGTTACAAGGAAGGTTGGTGGGTTAATTGAAATGTTTGGGCCTATATTGTGTTTAATATTTCAATTACCTGCAAAGTAATAAATACAAAAAGACATTCATTTGATGAATAACTTCCAGTATCTGGAAGAGGATATTCATTGGCCCTCCCATGCAAAATCAGGAATGTCAGCTTGTTTAATAGATTTTTTGCAGCTGATGACTGTTGTAATACCAAGAGATTGTTCCCAGATAATACCTTATTACTGAAGTTTAAACAAAAGTTAAAAGTTCACAAAATGAACGTGATTGTATGAATTAAAAGAACTGGAAATCTGAAAATGAAAACAAAAACAATGAGAAATACACAGCAGAAATTGTCTAAAGAGAACAAAATTAACTTATCAGTTTTGAGCTTCTTCATAGAACATAGAAATCTACAGCATATTACAGGCCCTTTGGCCCACAATGTTGTGCCAACCATGTAACCTACTCTAGAAACTGCCTAGAGTTACCCTATTGCATAGCCCTCTATTTTTCTAAGCTCCATGTACTTATCTAAGAGTCTCTTGACCCTATTGTATCCAACTCCACCACCGTCACCAGCAGTACATTCCATGCACCCATCACTCTCTGTGTGAAAAACTTATCCCTGACATCTCCTCTGTACCTACTTCTAAGAAACTTAAAAATATGCCCCATGTTAGCCATTTCAGCCCTGGGAAAAAGCCTTTGGCTATTCACATAATCAATGCCACTCATCATCTTATACACCTCTAATCCTCCAATGCTCTAAGGAGAAAAGGCCAAGTTCACTCAACCTATTCTCATAAGGTATGCTCTCCAATCCAGATAACATCCTTGTAAATCACCTCTGCACTCTCTCTACAGTAACCATATGCTTTCTGTAGTGAGGTGACCAGAACTGAACACAGTGATCCAAGTGGGGTTTGACCAAGGTCTTATACAGTATAGCTGTAACATTACCTCATGGCTCTTGAACTCAGTCCTATGGTTGATGAATGCCAACACACCATGTGCCTTCCTAACAACACTGTCAACCTGCGGAGCAGCTTTGAGTGTCCTATGGACATGGACCCCAAGATCCCTCTGATCCTCCACACTGCCAAGAATCTTGCCAGAATATTTGAAGATATTCTGTCTTCAAATTTGACCTGCCAAAATTAACCACTTAGTACTTATCTGGGTTGAACTCCATCTGCCACATCTCAGCCCAGTTCTGCATCCTATCAATGTCCTACAATAACCTCTGACAATCCTCCAGACGATCCACAAGAGCCCCAACCTTTGTGTCATCAGCAAACTTACTAACCCATCCTTCTACTTCTTCATCCAGGTCATTTATAGAAATCACAAAAAGGAGGGGTCCCAGAATAGATCCCTGCGGAACATCACTGGTCACCGACCTCCAGGTAGGATACAAGAAAAAATAAACATCTATAACCATCCTTTGCCTTCTGTAGGCAAGCGAATTCTGGATCCACAAAGCAAGGTCTCCTTGGATCCCATGTCTCCTTACTTTCTGAATGAGCCTTGCATGGGGAGCCTCACTGAAATCCATATACTGTGCACTACATCCATTGCTCTACCTTCATCACGTGATGTTTACTCGGCTCTGCACTGAACTGAGGCTGAGGCTATGGCCTGCTCTGTGCTTCAGGTCTGTGGACTCACTCTTGCTCTGAATGCTATTTGCTTACTTTTATTGTTTACTACATATGTTTTCTTTTCTTTCCCTCTGCACTTTGGGTGTTTGAAGGTCTTCTTTTTTAATGGGTTCTTTTGGGTTTCTTTGTTTTGTGGCTGCCTGTAAAGAGACAAACCTCAAGGTTGTACAATATGTACATACTTTGAGAGTAAATGTACTTTGAACAGTTTTACTTATGACAATAGAACACCAAATGGCCATCTTAGCTCATCAAACACATCGACCTCTCACCTTTTTTTTGAATCAACGATTCATCAATTTTGGGTGGTGGGGTGGAGGTGTAAGGAGGTGTAAGGCCCTTCTTCCCTCCTCTAGCCTGCAAGTCACCCTTGGGCAATGTGTGGTACCTGCTCAGCCACCACCCCCCACCCCCGATTAGGATCACGTGAAGCCATGGGTGCAGGTGGCGGATGGCCATATCAGCAGCTGGTGCATATCACAAATCCTGGTTATGTGACCACTGGTGCCAGGCAGACAATCTCTGAAGAGTATTGATAATGGCTGTGGTCACCTGTCTTGTAAAGACACTGCCCAGAAGAAGGCAGTGGCAAGCCACTTCCAATGAAAAATTTGCCAAGAACATTCATGATCATGGAAAGACCATGATTGCCTACGTCATATCATATGGCACATAACAAACAAACAAATTCATCAATATGAGTGTTCCAAGGGCTGGCCGTTCTGTAAAGAATTTCCAAATTTTGATGTTTAGAATCAAGATGATTAGGTCATGATGATGGATGGGCCTGTGTGAATTCATCCATATCTAATCATTTTAGTTCTGAAACGTGATTTGAGAGATGGATGCTGTTGGATGGGCTATGATAGCCAGAATGGCCATCTACTGTCATAAGTAAAAATAAATCTGATGAAGGGACTTCAGCTGGATAAATTAATTCATGACTAGAGGTCAAAGGGAGCATGTTGGGAATGGGGCTAGCAACCCCATTTCATAAAAACCCAGAGCCAGAGAAGCACCATCAGAAGCTCCAAGGACCTCATTCCCAGGACAGAGAGGAAGGATCTTCACCTAGAAAAAGATGAGTTACACCTGGAGATAACTTGAAAGACTGACCCAGGACAGAGGACTCTGGCGAGCTGCTGTTGGTGGCCTGGGTGAAATTCACGGGCTCATAGACTGTGAATACCAGTAGTTGGTATCAGTAATAAATTTTTTAAAATGCAGAAATGTCTGGCTACATCAGAAAGGTAGATGCATTTGATTGCACAACAGATAACTGGATGATGTACACTAAACAAACTGAGGAGTACATTGAAGGAAATGAAATAGCCAATGAAAAATGAGTGCCAGTGTTGCTCAGTGCAATTGGTGGAAAAGCATACAGTTTGCTAAGAAGTTCAAGGTACACTTATTATCAAAGTATATGCAGCATACTCTGAGATTCGTCTTCTCCAAACAGTCACGAAACAAAGAAAATCATGGAAGCCATTCAAAGAAAAACATCAACCCTCCATATACAAAAAAATACAAATTGTGAAAACAGTAACAAGAACATTAAACCCCAAACCCTAACCCCTTACACAAAAAAACAAACCACGCAAACAGTAACAGGAACTTCAAACCCCAAACCCCCACACAAAAAAAATTGTGCAAATGCCATCAAAAACATCAAACCCTAAACTCCCCCCACAAAAAAACTGCGCAAATGGCAACAAGAACATCAAATCCCAAACCTCACAACCCCCTGTGCAAAAAAAAAACAAATTGCACAAATGGTAACTGGAAATAATGGGTGAAAACACAGAATACAAAACATTAAACTGAAAGAATCCAATTGAACTACAGTCCAATCCATAAAACACAGACCCAGAATTTTGGTATCATCTTCCAAAAGCATTGAGGGAGAAAGAGAGACCACTGGAACACGGGGCTTTCCCTTGGGCAGGAGCAGCAAGTCCGTCACACACAAATACCTCTTCTGACAACAGCAAACAAGAGGCTGGCAGATGGCACTAAACACTCACTCCCCTTCCACATTCACCTCAATGTTTCAATCTTCCTCAACGCTTTAATCAGTGAGATTGGTAAGAAATGGAGTCGATCATGGGCCCACGCTCCATCTCTAAGTTTCCAGGCCTCGTGGCTGCTCGCCTCCTGAAAACAGCAAAGCGTCAGATCGCTCAGTCATTCTTCAAACTGTAGGTCACAGGCTCTAAAAGTTAAACTGCTTCAACTAAATCAGCCGGAATGAGCTTTGCTGATATCATGAATGTAATGAAGGAACATTTAGAACTGAAACCATTGTTGATTGTAGACACTTTAGCTTTCATGAACAAAATTAAAAGGAAGGGGTTCTGTTTACTGAGCTAAATTGAAGAAATTGGTCTAGCATTGTCAGTTCAGTGATGGGCTTAATGGTGCACTGAGAGTTGGTTTAGTTTGTGGAATCTTTCAAGAAAACATACAAAAAACACTCCTAACTGAAGCACAACTCATATTTGAAAGAGCAGTTGAAATTGCTGTACCAATGGAAACAGAACTGAGTTGCAGTCAGGAATAAAAGTTATTGTGAGCAAAATTGCAACGTCTAAACAGAAACCTGCCTAGCCAAACAAATCGTGTTACCGATGTGGCAGGGGCTCACACAGACCAGACCAATGCAGGTTTAAAGGCAAAACTTACTGGAAATGTAACAAAGTAGGATACATAAAAAGAGCATGTCAGGTAGACAAAAATAAATGAACTACACAGGAAAAAGAAATAATAATGGGGAAGAAGGAGATGGTAGATAAACTAAAGGAGTATTTTGCATTAGTCTTCACTGTGGAAGACACTAGCAGTGTACCAGATGTTGAAAGGTGTGAGGGAAGAGCAGTGGGTGCAGTTACTACTTTAAGGTGTCAAAAAGCTGAAAGACCTAAGGGTACATAAATCACCTGGACCAAATGAACTGCACCCTAGGGTTCTGAAAGAGGTAGCAGCAGAGCCTGTGGAGGCATAAGAAATTATCTTTCAAAACTCAATGGACTCCGGCATGGTGCCAGAGGACTGGAAAACTCCACTCTTTAAGAAAGGAGGAAGGGAACAGAAAGGAAATTACAGACTAATTAACCTGACCTCAGTGGTTGGGAAGATGTTGTAGTCAATTGTTAAGGATGAGGTTATGGAATACTTGGTGTCACAGGACAAGATAGGACAAAGTCAGCATGATTTTCTTAAGGGAAAATCTTGCCTGAAGAACCTGTTGGAATTCTTTGAGGAGATTACAAGTAGGGTAGATAAAGGGGATGCAGAGGATGTTGTACATTTGGACTTTCAGAAGGCCTTTGACAAGGTGCCACACATGAGGCTGCTTACCAAGTTAAGACCCCATGGTATTATAGGAAAGTTACTAACATGGTTAGAGCATTGGCTGATTGGTAGGAAGCAGCAAGTGGGAATGAAAGGATCCTTTTCTTGTTGGCTGCCAGTGACTAGTGGTGTTCCGCAGGGGTCGGTGTTGGGATTGCTTCTTTTTATGCTGTATATCAATGATTTACATGATGGTATAGATGGCTTTGTTGACAGGTTTACAGATAATACAAAGATTGGTGGAGGGATAGGTAGGGTTGAGGTATGCTGCAGAAGGATTTAGACAGATTAGGAGAATAGCAAGAAAGTGGCAAATGGAACACAACGTTGTAAAATACATGGTCATGCCCTTTGGTAGTAGAAATAGATGTGTAGACTATTTTCTAAATGGGGGAAAAAATCCAAAAACCTGTGATGCAAAGACACTTGGGAGTCCTTGTGCAGAACACCCTGAAGATTAATGAAGGTTGAGTCAGTGGTGAGGAAGGCAAAAGTGATGCTAGCATTCATTTCAAGAGGTCTAGAATACATGAGCAAGGATGTGATGCTGAGGTTTTGTAAGGCACTGGTGAGGCCTCACCTTCAGTATTGTGAATAGTTTTGGGCTCCTCATCTAAGAAAAGACATATTGGCATTGGAGAGAGATCAGAGGAGGTTCACAAAGGTGATTCCACGAATGAAAGGGTTATTATACAAGGAACATTTGATGGCTCTGGGTTTGCATTCGCTGGGATTTAGAAGGATGAAAATGGATCTCATTGAAACTTTTTGAATGTTGAAAGGCCTAGACAGGGTAGATGTGGAAAGGATGTTTCCCATGCTGGGGGAGTCTAGGACAAGAGGGCACAGCCTCAGGATAGAGGGGCGTCCATTTAAAACAGAGATGCAGAGAAATTTGTTCAGCAGAGGGTGGTGAATTTATGGAATTTTGTTACCACAGGTAGCTGTGGAAGCCAGATCATTGGGATTATTAAGGCAGAGTTGATAGGTTCTTCATTGGACATGGCATCAAAAGTTACGGGGAGAAGGCCAGTGAGCGGGGCTGAGGAGAGGAAAAAAAGGATCAGTCACGGTTGAATGGTGGAGCAAACTCAGGGGACCAAATGGCCTAATTCTGCTCCTATGTCTTATGGTCTAATTATTGGAGGATCAGAGGGGGAGAAGGTCAGTAACTTTAAATTCCTGGGTGTCACTATCACAGAGAACCTATCCTGGACACATCATACAAAATATAACAGCGCCTCCTAATGTCAGGAGTCTACAGAGATTTAGCACATCATCAAAAACCTTGGCAAACCTCTACAGATGTGTGGTGGAAAAGGTGCTGACTGGATGCACTACTGCCTGATATGGGAACACCAATTCCTTTGAGTGGAAAAGCCTTCAAAAGATAGTGGATTCGGCCCAGTACATCACGGGTAAATCCCTCCCAACCATTGAGCACATCCACATGAAACATTGCTGCAGAAAAGCAACATCCATCAAGAAAGATCCTCGCCACCAAGGCCATGCTCCTTTCTCGCTGCTGCCAGCAGATAGAAGGTACAAGTACCTCAGGTCTCAGACCACCAGGTTCAAGAACAGTTACAGGTTCAAGAACTCAGCCATGAGGCTCTTGAACCAGAGGATAACTACATTCAAGGACTCTTTTATCTTGTTATTTTATGCTCATTATTTACTGCTATTTATTTATTATCTGCATTTGCACAGTTTGTTTACAGTTTACAGATCCTGTTTACAATTACTACTCTATAGATTTGCTAAGTACACTCACAGAAAAAAGAATCTCAGTGTTGTATGTGTTGAAATGTATGTACTCTGATAATAAATTTACTTTGACCTTTGAACAAGATTATTTGAGGCACAGATATAGTGGACAGAGAGTCCAACTGCAGACAAGAGAAAGTCTGCTGTAAATTCAACCAACACTCACAAAATGCTGGGGGAGCTCAGCAGGCCAGGCAGCATCCATGGAAATGAGTAGAGTCAATATTTTGGCCGAGACCCTTCATCAGGACTGGAGAAAAAAAATGATGAGGAGTCAGAGTAAGAAGGTGGGGTGGAAGAAACACAAGGAGATAGGTGAAACTGGGAGGGGGAGGGGTGAAATAAAGAGCTGGATAGTTGATTGGTGAAAGAGATACAGGGCTGGAGAAGGGGGACCTAGGAGAGGACAGAAGGCCATGGAAGAAAGAAAAGGAGGTGGAGCACCAGAGGGAGGCGATTGGCAGGTAAGGAGATAAGGTGAGAGAACGAAATGGTTATGAAGAATGGTGAACGTGGGTGGAGGCATTACCAGAAGTTCGAGAAATTGATGTTCGTGCCATCAGGTTGGAGGCTACCCAGATGGACTATAATGTGTTGCTCCTCCAACCTGAATGTGGCCTCATCGTGACAGTAGAGGAGGCCATGGACTGACATGTCGGAATGGGAAGTGGAATTAAAATAGGTAGCCACTGGGAGATCCTGCTTTTTCTGGCGGATGGAACATAGGCGCTCGGTGAAACAGTCTCCCAATCTACGTCGGGTCTCACCAATATACAGGAGGCTACACTGGGAGCATCGGATACAATAGATGACCCCAACAGATTCACAGGTGAAGCGTCACCTCACCTGGAAGGGTTGTTTGGGGCCCTGAATGGTAGTGAGGGAGGAGGTGTAGGGGCAGGTGTAGCACTTGTTCCACTTGCAAGGATAAGGGCCGGGAGGGAGATCAGTGGGGAGGGACGAATGGCCAAGGGAGTCACATAGGGAACGATCCCTGTGGAAAGCAGAAATTCAGGGGAGGGAAAGACGTGCTTGGTAGTGGGATCCCGTGGGAGATGGCAGAAGTTAAGGAGAATTATATGCTGGACACGGAGGATAGTGTGGTGGTATGTGATGATAAGAGGAACCCTATCTCTGATGGTGTGACGGGAGGATGTGGTGAATGCAGACGTGCACGAAATGGAAGAGATACGGCTGAGGGCAGTGTTGATGGTGGACGAAGGGAAGCCCCTTTCTTAAAGAAGTACATCTCCTTTCTTTCTGGAATGAAAAGCCGCATCCTGAGAGCAGATGTATTGGAGACGGAGGAATTGAGAGAAGGGGATGGCATTTTTTCAAGTAACAGGGTGGGAAGATGTATAGCCCAGGTAGCTGTGAGAGTCCATGGGTTTATAATAGACATCAGTAGATAAGCTGTCTCTGGAGATAGAGACAGAGAGCTTGAGAAAGAGGAGGGAGGTGTCAGTAATGGACCAAGTAAATTTGAGGGCGGGGTGGAAGCTGGAGGCAATATTGATGAAGTCGATGAGCTCTGCAAGGGTGCAGGAAGCAGCACCAATGCAGTCATCGATGTAGCGTAGGAAAAATGGAAGACGGTCACCAGTGTAGGCTTGGAACATAGACCGTCCCATGTAGCTGACAAAAAGGCAGGCGTAGCTGGGAACCATGCGAGTACCCGTAGCTACATCTTTTGTTTGAAGAAAGTGAGAGCAGCCAAAGGAGAAATTATTGAGAGTGAGGACAAGTTCCAGTAGACGGAGGAGAGTGGTGGTGGAGGGGAACTGGTTGGGTCTGGTGTTAAGAAAGAAACAGAAAGCTTTCAGGCCTTCCTGGTGAGGGATGGAGGTGTAAAGGGACTGGACATCCATAGTGAAAATAAGATGATCGGGGCCAGGGAACTGGAAGTTATTGAAAAGATGAAGAACATGTGAAGTGTCATGGATGTAGGTAGGAAGAGACTGAACCAGGGAGGATAAAACCGAGTGGAGGTTATGCAGATATGAGTTCAGTGGGGCAGGAACAAGTAGAAACAATGGGTCTACCTGGACAGGCAGGTTTGTGGATCTTGGGTAGGAGGTAGAAACGGGAGGTGTGGGATGAGGGAACTATGAGATTGGTGACAGTGGATGGGAGATCCCCAGAGTCAATAAGTACGGAGATGGTGTGGGAAACAATGGCCTGGTGCTCCTTAGTGGGATCCTGTTTGAGGGGTAAGTAAGAGGAAGTGTTTGACAGTTGTTGCTGGGCTTCAGAAAGGTAGAGAGTATCTGCTTCTCAGGGTTGAAATGAGTAATGCCAGAAGGCATGCATTGAAGGTGAGAGAAGGTAGGTTCAAGGGGGATGTGAGAGGTACATTTTTTACTCAGAGAGTGGTGGATGCCTGGAATGTGCTGCCTTGTATGGTGGTAGAGGAAAACACACTAGAGGCTTTTAAGAAGAGATGCTTGGGTAAGCACATGGACATAAGGAAAATGGAGGGCTATGGACATGGCGTAGGTAGAAGGGATTAGTGTTTGGGTGTTTTTGATCTGCTTTTTAGCTGGTTTGGCACAACACTGTGGGCTAAATGGCCTGTTCCTGTGTTGTACTGTTCTATGTTCTATGAAGTGAAGCCTGCAGATATCCAACTAAGAACTTACACTCGAGAAAAGATAACTCCTGTGGGAATGACATTCCTAACCGTGAAATACAACAACCAAGAAGCCACTTTGGGCTTGTATGTGGTAAAAACAGGCAGGCCCGCACTGGGGCCTTGATTGGATGAAGACAACTACAACTTGATTGGAGACCCAGCCACGATTTGCTTGCTACATCTCCTCCAGTAAAGTCAACTGAAAGCGAATTAAGAAAGGTACTGGATGATGCCACAGCAGTGTTTGAAGGATGGCATTGGAAAACTCAAAACTATCAAGGGTAAAAAAGTGTTAAGTGAAAATGTCACATCCAAGTTTTACAAAGCCCATCCGATTCCTTATACCATCCATATAAAGTAGCCAGTGAGGTTGATTGCATAGAAGCTGAAGGAATTCTTTCCAAGATTGAGTAGTGCCCATAGGCATTGCCAGTGGTTCCAGTAGCCAAGTCAGGATCTATGGTGATTTTAGGGTCGTCATCAACTGAAGATAGATTAATACCTCTGCCCAGGATTGACTATATATTTGCAAACCTTTCTGGAGGGAATCACCTCATCAAAGTGGACTTTGCTGAGGCCTAGCTACAGATGGAGATGGAAGAAGAGTCCAAAATGCTTTTCACCACGAAGGGCTTTATCGTATACAGTAATAGGCTTATTTTTGGAGTAGCATCTGCACCTGCACTTTGGCAGAAATCTACGGACCAGGTGCTGTAAGGCTGCCCAGGCATTCAGTGTTACCTCGATGACAGCAGGTAGGAAGACAAGGAACATCTGCAAAATTTCAAGATAGTGTTAAAAAGATTAGAAGATTATGAGCTCCGAGCACGACACATGAAGTGTGAATTCTTTAAACCAAACATCGCTTACCACTTGAGGGTTTCTCACACAAGGAGGTTTTATGTGTCACTCTTGGACAAGTAGTCCTGGCGAGGATCTACAAAAGTGGTTACTTGGAAAGATTAGGGACTGAACTGGACCACTCTCCTACACAGTGCAGATTGCGTCTGATGTTACCTGGAAACAACACATCGGTCAGCTGAGGAGAGCAAAGTCAGCTGTTAGAGAATAAAGGTGACCAAAGCTGTCAGAGCTACTTCCTGCAGTCCCAGAGTCAACTCGTACAACCACCAGAGAGGAGGCCCCAAGACCTGCGATTGTTTTACAGCCACAGGTCTCACCTGCCAAGCAGACTGAACACCCCTTGTCAGGATATATGTTATCTCCCAAGAGTAAGAAACCAGCCACAGCAATTAAATCTTTAGATCAAAATTAGACAATTTAAAATTTACTATACTGCTGATGTCTATATAGTTGTTATATTATATAGTATTGTGTGTGTATATATACTAAAATAGTATATATACTCTATGACTAGAAAGCTACATATTACATGGTTAAGTTAAAAAATGTTCTATATTGAGCTGGAGTTTATAGCTAAGCAAGGAGTGTAGTGTATTTAATATTTCAGTAATATTGTAAATATATTTGTATGTTAAATTTAAGATGGCTTCGTTATATACGAGCCAATGTAACTGAGCGTTACATATTGTTTAAGCATTGTTTACATACTTCATTAAGGGCCATACGTAAGAAGTATGTGAATATATCATTGCACCACCACATCATATGGGAGTGCCTCGCTAAAGAAAAGGAAAGAAAAACTAGGGAGACAAATATTCTGGGCTCCTTTGTTTTTCTTTCAATTAGTTTCTCGAGTTACAGCACCCACTGGAGTTGATAAGTAGAAGGAAGGATCTTACTGAAACCTATCGAACATTGAAAGGCCAAGATTCTGTGGATGTGGAGAGAATGTTTCCTAAAGTGGGTGAGTCTAGAACCAGAGGACACAGCCTCAGAATAGAGGGATGTCTATTTAGAACAGAGATGAGGAGGGATTTCTTTAGCCTGAGGATACAGGAATCTGTGGAATTCATTGCTACCGATGGCTGTGGAGGCCAAGTCATTGGATATATTTTAAGCAGCAGTTGATAGTTTCTTGATTAGTCAGGACGTCAAAGGTTACGGGGAGAAAGCAGGGGAATAGGATTGAGAGGGATAATAAATCAGCCATGTTGGAATGGTGGGTCAGACCTGATGGGTTGAATGGCCTATTTCTCCTTCTATGTCTTATGGAGGAAGGTTCCTGGCCACACTAGTCAGGGCACGGAGTACAGAACATGGGATGTTATGTTGCAGTTGACAAGATACTGGTGAGTCCACATTTGGAATATCATGTTCAATTTCGGTTGCCTGGCATTGGAAAGATGCCATTAAGCTGCAGAGATTTAACAGGACTTGAGGGACAGAGTTACAGCAAGCACATTGGGACTTTATTATTTGAAGCATAGAATAAAGGCGAGTTTTTAAGAGGCGTACAAAATCATAAGGGAATAGTTTGGCGAATGCAGAGTACCCCCACTCCCCGCCCCAGGGTTGGATAATCAAGAACTAGAGGGCACAGGTTTAAAGTAAAACGGGGGAGATTTCACAGGAATCTGAGGGGCAACGCTTTCAGAGTATATGGAATGCGCTTTCTAGGTGAAGTGGAACTTACGGTATTAGAAAGGAGCTTGGACAGGTTGACGAATGGGAAGTGGACTACGTTAGATGGCAATCTTGATCGACAGGGACCAGTTGGCCGAGGCTAACGATTATTATCATTAAACGATTAGAATCCCGAACCCCAGACCGACTCCGACCCTGCCGGACAGGACTGCCGCCTACCGGGCCTCAAAAAGCCTCAGTCCGGGCGCCGCTCCGGCACTAACCCCGGAAGTGAACGGCCGCAGAGCTGCGAGATGATTGGCTGGAGACAGCTCCGGTCACCTATATAATAACGTCACTTCCTCCATTAGGCCTCTTTACCGCCAGGCCTCCACACGGCGTTACACGGAGTGAGTGTGTGCGAACGTATTCGTTTTTCCTCAGCACATATAAATCCTTCATTGACCCGCTAATTAGGATTTAAAACGCGCATAATGACGTAAAGGCCCGATGCTAACATCAGTGATCAAAATAAATTGTGGGGTGTGCCGGACGGGTAGGCCGCAGGCTTTGGCGCTGCCTGGTGGGTTCCGGCCGAGGCCCTGCCGTCGGGTGCTCCTGGAGCTGAGTCTGTTTCCTCGAGGCCTTGGCCGGACAGGATTCAGGACGTGATGACTTCGCTTTTGGGTTCGGGGTTACTGATGGCCTATCCCCGGGGCCTCGGTAACACGTGAACCGAACGTAGTATCAGTGTCGGCTGGTTCATCGCTCGTCAGCGTGTGGTGGTGGGCCACTCGCCAAAGCCTTTACCACTGTGCGACTAGGAGTACCAGGACTTCGGTCTTGTAACACACAATACTGCAGCAAAAAAACAGTACTGGGAAGAAATGAGTTGGTTAGGCCTAATTTTTTTTTACATTGAAGTTCAAGGTTTAGACTCGAAAAGTTTAGTTAAAACAGGGAGAAGGCGAACGTGCTTGTTTTCAGACACAGTGGTGTAGAAAGGACAGAGGGAACATATTTGGGGTAGATTGGGTTAACGTGGCAATTAATATGCTGTATTGTCTGCACTGATTGACAAATAGTGATTGGAGCTGTTTAGTGCCTGCTGCTCTCCACCTCGATGATTTTGGGTTAGGGATGTGTTGTCAAAACAAGTCTAAACTGCCCTGTGGCCTACAGAGTCTGCTCCTGCCTCTGGAAAATGTGAAGACTTCTGATTACGTTCGCGATTAGGGTTGAGCCTGGGGCTGGGAGGCAGTGGGTCTGTTTTGGCTGCATTAGTTTGGATGGTTCAGTTGGAAAAAATTCATAGCTTGGGCTGGTGGTTGTCACTTGCAAGATACATATTCTTTAATTGGAGTATGACATCTAGTTTTAACAGCAAATGCTTAACTAATTTTGCAAGTATAAGGAAAAATATGTCTTGATAGTTTGTAAACACTCAATATCATATATATGCATATTGATATAGAGGCACACAGTGTACTCTGGTTTAAAAGGGACGCATCAGGGCCTGTGTGTTTTGGCCCAATTCAGTAGCTGCCCCAATTAGCCAAAGTTTCAAGGAACACTTTAAACACTTAATTAAAAAAAAGATGAACTACGATTTTACATAGTAGCAAATTATATATTTAACTGACATGCAGAACAAATTAAAACACAATAAATACTACTACAGTATTTTAAAACTGTAGTTTGTAATATTTATCGATAGAGAAAATCATCCAGTTTACATTACCTGGTACTTTTGATGGACAACATATCAGTGCAGATAATGGACTGCCTTAATATAATGTGTTCAACTATTACATCCTCCAAATTTTCATCTTAACATTCAAGATGATTGTCAATATCTTAATTCTTCGAAGTTTCTAACTTGTTGAAGTAGTGAAATAATTTCATTTTCTTACTTAGTCATTTCTGGCATCTTCAAACATCAGTGCTTGAAACTGCATTGAGCAAAACAGTTCTGAATTACTGCTGATTTCTCAGCAGCTATGAGTGACAAAAATCACTGCTTTTTAAAAATCGCAACATAGGCATCTGATGCTACTTTAAGTGCTCTGTAAGCACTGTGTGGTGTCTGATGCTCACACAAATTTGTTACTGATGCTAGTTAGAAACTGGCACCCGTCTCCTGCATAGTGTCCAAATTAAAGGGAATCCCTTCTATTGGTTGTGATTATTTTTGTTCTTTAAGAGTTGTCGCAAAAAGCAGCTGCCCTGATTGCCCAGTTAACTGGAAACTGGAATCCACTGTGTGTGAGATCATTTCTCTACTGTAGTATTACGATGTTATTAATGCTAGGTATTTCTGAGTGCTCTATATTTGAGATTCTGGTGTCTATTTAACACATTGAACTCTCATCCCTCAGGTTACCCATCGTTGCTTTTAAAGGGAAACATACACAATGTCCGGAGGTCTAGATGTACTACAGATGAAGGAGGAGGATGTCCTCAAGTTCCTTGCTGCTTCCACTCACCTGGGTAGTACCAACCTGGACTTCCAGATGGAGCAGTACGTCTACAAGAGGAAGAGTGATGGTAGGTCTTAGACTCAGTCAAAAGGGGGGGAGGGGGGAAATAGGCTGAAACCATTGCATAGTTGCCAACATGTAGAATTATTGTCAATTTACATAATAGAATGTAAAAGCACCATTTCACAGACATTTTGGGGGGAAAATATCTAATTTTTGCCCTCCTGAAGCTATAATCTGTTTATATGTTGAGATGGTGTCTGTGTTTCAGTGCTGTAATATCCTAGAAATGTCCATATAACCTAATTTTTGGTGGTGTGTCTCTCAGTCACTGCACATCCTTAAAACTCAGTGCCAAGGTCAGTTTCTGGCCAATTAACTCTTGAGTGTCGGAGATGTGCTACAGTAAAAGTGGCAGGTATTTCGCTAACACCACAAGAGTCTCTGGCTCGATGAGTGGGGTTTGATAGTGTTTCCTGTCACAAGGCATCACTTGAGATTGGAAATGGTGAGTATGGTGCTGTTTGCTGACAGTTGAGTTTGAGCTACAAAGAGGCAGAAGGTGTAGTTTTGAACTACTTTGCAATGTGGTTGGTGTATGGATAAGTCAAGTTTAAAACCAACCAGCTCACCTCCGGAACTGTATGCAGTCAGCCTTATCTACTCAGACGAATGGGCTCAAATCCAGGCTGTGTGGAGCATTTTTGTAAGATTGTTTGACTAGCATGTTGTAATCAGAAAAACAAATTTTATCTCAGTGAAATGCCTCCTTACATACTGAGCACTTGTCTTCATGTCGTCCTCTGTTTAGACCAGGGATTCCCATCCTGGACCCTTCAGTTAATGGTAAGGCTCATTGGCATGAAAAAGGTTGGCAGATATCTGTCTCCTGCAGTCCTAGTGGGAATTGGACTTCTGATTACATTGAATTCTTTAGCCCCTCTTCTGTAAGTGTCCCAGAGAACTGAGCTGTGTGACCTTCGTCTTAATATGTTGTTTGGCATATCAAAATTTGTATTTGAAAATTATTTATGGTAGCCGTTTGCATGGCATTATTACAGCTTGGAATATCCGAGTTCAATTCCTGCATCCTCTGTAAGGAGTATCCCCATGGAATGTGTGTGTTTCCCCCAGGTACTGTGGTTTCCTACCAAAGTTCAAAGACTGTTAGTTAATTAATTATTGTAAGTTGTCCTGTGATGAGCCTGGGGTTAAATTGGGGATGACGAGGGGTGCCGAAGGCCTAATCCACGCCCTGTCTATAAACAAAGGTGAACTGTAAATACACTTGGTTTTTAGGTTATGTTCTTTCCCCCAACATTACTGCTTTTATCTCATTTTTTACATACAAGTCACTTCCTTATTAAGAGTTAATCTTGTATCTGCTCCCAGCTCCCCTTTGGGAAATGTATTCCAGATAATTGTAACTGCAGCCTTTGCAGGTGTTGTACATCTTGTGGCTTTTTGCTGCATAGGTTACTGAGTGTTTAGTAATGAACATACTGGGAATCTGCTAAGGATAAAAATGCTGGAAATTTTCGGGTCAGGGATTAGGTTCAACTTGGCAAATACTTCCAGCATTTTGTACGTGGATTTTTAAGCCAAAGCCATTGGTGCTTTTTAAGAAAAGAAATTTTTCTGCCTTTTTCAAAGTTCAGTCTTGACAGATTTATACAGGGAAAATTAGCATGTGTGAAATGAACACCAAATGGGGCTTTGAGATAGTTGCTAGACTGCCAGCAGGTTGAAAATTATCACAACCAAAGCTTATTGGGTTCAGATAAACTCGGGGAATTGTAAGCTACAGAGATTCATGGTGTTAGATCAATGCTTTATGTTGGTGTTGCCAGGAACTGATTCCAACTCGTTGCTTTTTGGACAGGTATCTACATCATTAATCTGAAGAAAACGTGGGAGAAGCTGCTTCTGGCTGCCCGTGCCATCGTCTCCATCGAGAATCCAGCTGATGTTTGTGTCATCTCTTCCAGACCATTCGGCCAGGTGTGTGGCTCAGACGATTTTTCCCTCAGCTGTGTTTGAACGGAGGTCTTTTCTAGGACTGCACATTTTTATAGCTTAGGAGGTAAAGCCATTACTTGGCTCATGAACTCCTAAGTGTCGGAGATGTGCTACAATAACCTGGCAGGTTTTCGCTGACACCTCGAGGGTCCGTGTGGCTCGATGAGTGGGGTTTGATAGTAAATCTTGTCACAATTGATCCAGATTTAGATGATGACGGTACCTCAGTATTGTTGTGTGGTTGATAATTGAAAGTATGTGAAAACTAATAGTCACAGCAGATTGAATGGCAGTTCCTACTGAAGGGGAATAACATTACTGTGTAGCCTGGGCAGGCCATTTGGCCCACTAGCTGCATGACAGAAATTTAAGATTTGTTGGTAAGGACCTTGGGTATTGAGTGTATGTTGTTCTGAGGAGATCATTCTGGTGGTGCCTCACCGTAGTGAAGTTGTAAAGGAATACTTGGCATTGCACATCAAGAGATGTGTTACGCTCGTATTTACAGTGACTGCCTCTCTCCACAGCGTGCTGTCCTGAAGTTTGCTGCTGCCACTGGTGCGACTCCCATTGCTGGAAGATTCACCCCAGGTACATTCACCAATCAGATCCAGGCTGCCTTCAGGGAGCCCCGCTTGCTGGTCGTAACAGATCCCCGCCAGGACCACCAGCCCTTGACTGAAGCATCGTACGTCAACATCCCCACCATTGCCATGTGCAACACTGACTCGCCCCTCCGGTATGTGGACATCGCTATTCCATGCAACAACAAGGTATCGTCTTCCACTGCAGTGACTTCACCTTTGTGATTTTTAACATGAGTGAAAGCTTCTTCCCTGGGATAATGCAATGAATTCTGGTGATAATGCCCCCTGTGTTTAGTGTGTGCCAGCATTGTAAACACTTTCCATTGATCTTTCTAACTTGAGTCAACTTCATCTGGTGGAAGGTTTTAGAGGCTGCAGTCTTAGATTGGTTAAAATATGTGAGAATAGAACTATTAGACAAGCAGCAGTGAGGAAGGTAGGTGTTAACAGAGAAGGATTTGGAAGCTTTAGAGCAAAGGCTCTCATGGACACCTTGCTTAATGGTTTTTGTCCATGGCATAAAAAAAGTTGGGAACCCCTGCTGTAGAGGGTGTGGAGGAGATTAGAGAGTAAGTCTTAATGGGGAAAGATTGAGCAAGCTAGGGCTTTGCTCTTTGAAGCAAAGGGGAATGTGAGGCGACTCGATGGTGGTGTACACGATGGTAAGAGCAGTCAGTGCCTTTTTCCCCAGGTCAGAAATTGCGATTACGAGAGGGCATAATTAGAAGGTGAATGGAGAGAAGTAAAAGGTGTTTTAAACATGGTGGGTGTGTGGAATGCGCTGCCGGGGGCGGTGGTAGAGGCAGGTACATTGGGGACATCTAAGAGTCTCTTAGGTAAGTATGTGGATGAAAGAAAAATGGAGGAAAGCTTTAGATTGGTCTTGGATTCAGTTTAACAAGTCGGCACAGCGTTGTGGGCTGAAGTGCCTGTACTGCTCTGTTCTGGAGGCAGGTCTGTCTTGTATTTTTAAACGTGACTTTGGTATTGTAGGCCCATTATTTATAGGTCATAGGATGCACTATAATATTTTGAGTATGACATCACTAAACGTTAAGGCAAAAGTGGAAAGCAGCAAGTTACTGGAGTTTTGAGGAACTGACGTGTTCTACGGTACCTTGCCACCTAATAGCTTAACAGCCTCTAGAAGGATTTGGAGTTAGAGGGAGGTAGCATTTTAGATTGTCCCCAGTTTCAGGTGGCAGGTTTGCACATTGTTAGAACTCGGAGGTGAGACCATTGTGGTCGATGAACTCCGAGTGTAGGAGATGTGCTACATGATCATGCAGGTGCCTTTAACACTGCTCGAGCCTGTGGCTCAGTGAGTAAGGTTTTGTAGTAACCCCTGCTACAATGCCAGTGTTTTATTATAATGTGTAGGTTCATATTAGTCAGTTTGCTGAGAATCGTTCACCTGCTCAGAAATGGTAGAATGAAAGGTCCTTTTTCCTTCATGGTATGGAACTGTTTCAACTTGATAATTTTAAAATAAACTCTTCAAATTGTGAGGGATAATAGTGATTACATATTGGATGAGCCAGCAAGTATTTAATACTTAATTTAGTGAAACACTGAGGTAGCAAATAGGGTTTTACTTTAAGCAGCTATAAAGTGCTTTGGGAGGTTCTGATGTAAAAGTCTTGGTGTTTCTCAGTTCTTAGTTCCAGGATCTCCATTTCAGTTGAGGTGAGTAGGAAACTGGCTCTGATAACTAGAACAGGAGTTCCCAACCTTTTTTATGCCACGGACCAATACCATTAAACAAGGATCCCAGGTTGCGAACCTCTGCTCTAGAATATATATGAAAAGGTATCCTAATAACTATCGCCAGCCTCTCATAATACCTACTGCAGCCGGTAAGTTACTGGTTCTGGTAATGATGACTGGGTTTGTTTTTGCTCTTGTGCAGTGTGTAATGAAGGTATATCAACAATTGGCATGCTTTAAGTGATCCCATTCTCCCACGTACTATTAAAGCCCATTTATTCTGTGCACTTTTTAAAAACTGTATCAGTTTGTTGTTAAGCTGAAGAATGGCAATGAGGGATTTTCTTTTAACAGGTGTGCTTTGTATGTTAGGGCGCACACTCCATTGGTCTGATGTGGTGGATGCTTGCCCGTGAGGTGCTGCGCATGCGAGGTACCATCAGCCGTGAACATCCATGGGAAGTGATGCCTGATTTGTATTTCTACAGGGATCCTGATGAGGTGCGTTTAATGTACTTAATTTTACTTTTTGTTAGTGGCTTCAATCAGTAACAGTTTGATTAAATGGCAGGGATTGCTACCTGTTTGGAGTTTTTGTCAGGCCTGCGTCGCTCAGCACACAGATCCTTAGCCACATGTGAATGTTTGCTCATATTCGGTAAGCAAGAAGATTCATTACTCCCCAGTGACAACTCCCTACAAAGTCAGTTCTGGGCCAGATAGTGTGCCATGTTTCCCTTACCTGTAGTGTTGTTGCTCAAAGTTGTCTGGATGGGTACAGTTGTAATACTCAAAACGCAACACTTTTCCAGGACAGCAAGCTTCTTGGGCATCTTACCTATCACTTGATCATTTCCTCCTTCCACCACTAGTGAGGCTGTGGTGCATCATTCAGTTACTAAACCGGACTACCAATAGCCCAAGAATGACAAGGATAGTAAGCCCCTGACTTGGGCATATGCCTGTTCCTTCGTTTCCAGTTACAAATCCTAGAACACTCCCTCCAACAGGACCTTCAGGAAAACTAGCAGCTCTAGGGGCTACTTCCTTGTGCAGGACAGTTGGGCATGGGCAATAAAGCCTTTCCTTGCCAGTGAGGTCCACATCTTTTCTTTTAATATAATTTTTTATTGAGTTTTCAAGTGATACATGAGAAAAAAATATCTACCCTCCCCCCCCCCGATATATACTCCTACCTAAAAAGAAAAGAAAAAAAACAAAAAGAAAAGGAACCGCCTGAACATTGGAAGGTTTGCACATGCTCCATGGGATAAAAATTAATTTAATATATATTTGTTCCTTTCCCCCAAGGAACCCAGATCTTCATCATCGGAGCTATAAATAAGGGCTCCAAATATTCCAAAATGTTACATATTTATCTCTTAAAATCTAAAACATTATTTAGCTTCTCAACTCTCATAGTTCCCTGGGGAATCTCTTTGAACTTCACCATGTTGCTATGTGTTTCCCTCCCAATCATCCAGGCAAAAAGAAAAAAAAGATAGATAAGATACAAAAAAAGAAAAAACAAAATACCCCCTCCCCACTAATGTTGTGAATGAAAAGATACACAACACTACCCCCCCTCCATTGTGCGGGTCGTGGCTATTGCCACGCTTGCACACATGAATAATGTAACGATTGGTCAGTGTTTCTTCCAGCTCCCCTGTAACAAAAAATTATATATATAGAAAAAAATTAATGTTGTTATTCCCAGCTAATATTCCTCAAATTTTAACCTTTCTTCCCCTCCCTCATATAATTAATAATATATTTATATATTCACCCGCCTAAAAATTCAACAGGCCTATCTCACTCCCCTAAGTTTGTTCTTGTATCTGGTGAATATTCAAAGAATCTCGCACAAACTCCTCCGCTTTCCGGTAATCGTCAAAAAATCTTTTTTCTCCACCAGGCAAGAAAATCTTCAAGGTTGCAGGATAACGCAATATAAATTGATAACCGTGATCCCATAGGGCTTTTTTCACTGGATTAAACTTCTTCCTTCTTTTCAAAAGTTCATAACTTATGTCAGGGTAGAAAAATATTTTCTTCCCTTCTATCATCAGTGGCCCTTTTCTCTTCTTGGCAGCTTGGGCAGCCGCCTGTAGAATCCTTTCTTTGTCTTGAAATCTTAAGAATTTTATTAAAATTGATCGTGGATATTGGTCATCTTGTGGTTTTGGTCTTAGAGCTCTATGTACCCGCTCAATTTCAATTGATCGGTCTTCCTCTTTCATTTGCAAGGTTTTCGGGATCCATCTTTGAAAAAATTCTATTGGATTATCTCCCTCTATACCTTTAAGACCAACAATTTTAATATTATTATGTCTACTAAAATTTTCCAACACGTCCACTTTTTCCAAGAGTCGATTTCTTTCCGTGTTCCAGACAAGCACGTCATTTCTGTTTTTTCCACTCTATCGTTAATATGCTCGATTGTTCTTTCCATCTTCTGAAGTTTCTTATCCATTTTATCCTTTTTTTTTATAGCTCTATCATAGCACATCTTCACGCCTCTAAGCTCTGTTCTTAATTTTCTTAATTCAGCTGTTAACTGCAATAAAGCCTCTCTTATGTCTCCATCGTCTCCTTTTCTTCCAGTCTCTTCCAGTTCTTCCTCCTCCTCTTCATCTGTATTCTCTGCGATATCCAATTCTGACTCTGAGTCACTTTCAGTTGCAGTGGCCGTCGGTTCTTGTAGTTTAAATTGTGTCGATTTGTGCATGCGCAATTCCGGCATCATCTTCCGAGAGACTGCTACTGCCGCTGTTGCACCCTGTTCTTCTACACCAGAGATAAAATGCGTCTCCTCTGCAGGAGATCCAACCTGAATCCGAGGCTCCATCGCTGCACTAGGCCCTTTTTTCTTCCCATCTCGCGGCGACTTCACAACAACAGACTTCTTCTGTTGCAGTTTACGAGGCATATCGTAGAGTAGTCTTACGAAGCTTATAAGTGGTTTTCAGAAAGTATTTATTAACTTTACTCTGTTTAAACGGTACTTTGCTGATTTTTTTACGGGAGAGCTGGATTTACACGTCTCAATCCTACGTCATCATGTGACGCCCCCTGAGGTCCACATCTTGAAAAATAATCTATTTGGATTTCTCATAACTTAGGTGTCTGTACATTCTCCTGGTGACTGGATTTCTTCCGGTGCTCCAGTTTCCTCCCACAGTCCAAAGACATACTGGTTGGTAGGTTAATTGGTATTTGTAAATTGCCCCGTGATTAGGCTTGGACTAAATCGGGGGATTGCTGGGCGTCGTGGCTCAGAAGGCCAGGAGGACGTATTCTGTGCTCAATCTCAATCATAAATTGTTGCTATTCTAAAAATATTCATCAGTATCCTTCCCTCTTCTGTCCCTCATTGAAGCAAAGCTAAAATACGTGGCCAGTATAAATTTGGATTTGGACTGTTTCAGTGGTTGGATGCCTTATCAGTCATAACCAATGAAGTCCATATCAGCATCTGACTTCAGTAAATAGTATGTTGGTTAATTTGCTATGTTACTGGCTTAGTTGTGCTGCTGTAATGTGGATTACATACACTTGCATTGTTGGATGTGACCTGTATCCAGCATCCAAAGGGCTGCACTGCTGAAAAGTTTGCTCAGCGCTAGGTCAATCCGTTAAGAGTAGAGTGGCAGGCTCAGGGTTTGCCCATCACTGATGTATCCCACCATGTTTCATGGTCTTGCTAGCTGGGTGCCATGGTATACACATTTCTAGGCTTAGTGTTTGGACAACCTGAATAACCCTGACCCATTCTTGTTCTGTTTGACCTATGTCTGATAGATTGAGAAGGAGGAGCAGGCTGCTGCCGAGAAGGCTGCTGGTAAGGAGGAGTACCAAGGGGAATGGACTGCTCCAGTTGCAGAGTTCGTTCAGCCGGAAGTTACCGACTGGTCTGAGGGCGTGCAGGTACCTTCTGTGCCAATCCAGCAGTTCTCTGCTGCAACTGGTAAAAATCTGGCTGAGACGCTGGAGGCAGCTAATCCGTACGTCAAGCCCGCAGCATTCACCGCCGATACAGCTACAAGTGAGTTCTAGGCTGAGCAGTGTGCTTGGAATGATTGGCCTGGAGTATGGGAGGGTGTGTGCATGTTGGAAAATGTTGACTCAACTAGAAATAACTGATCTTGTATTGGTCTAAGTAAGGAGAATCATTTATTTTATTCTGATTGTCATGTAATTTTATATGAATAGTTAGCAGCTTTAGGTGAGGTGAAGGTGTGTTGCATAGAGGACAAACCGTAATTCTGTAATTTAGAAAAATCGCTCTGTTGCAGTTGTAGATCTTTGAACAAATGCTCTTTTTTTCCTTTCCATAATCAGTCCTGTTTATGTCGCCATGTTTCATTTATCCTAACCTCACAAACCTTTGCTGTTAAGTATGGACACTGATTTACCTGTTTGGTTTTGGATGGTATGCAGGTTTTAAAAGAATGTTTCTCCTCCTAGCATTATGCTTGTGTTCTTTGTTTATTGACTTGTCAACTTTGTTCTATGCCTTGACCATTTTTTAATTGATTTAATGCATAGGGATTTCCCTCAGCTTCCATACCCGTAGATAGTCTTGAGGTTTGTCGCTTGGGTTTTCAGGTCTGTTTACTTTAGCCAGAGGGATGCGCCAACTATATTCTCAATTTAGAGAAACCTTGGGGTTGTGAGAGAGGCTGTGAACAACTGTAGCTATGTACTGTCTGGTGACCAGAGTACAGGCTTCATTCTGAAGTAGTTTATGCTTTAAGGTGATGTGAAACGTAATCATCCCAAGGACAAACTCAAGTGAATGTGAGTTGTGTGTTACCATTAGATTGCACTCCTGTGGTCTCGGGGGTTCTCCTTCCCGGAGGTATTTGTTAACGTTATTCTTTCTCTTACAGAGGATTGGAGTGCCCAGCCTGCTGCTGAAGACTGGTCTGCTGCACCGACTACACAGGCTCCCGAATGGGGTGGTGCCACAGCTGATTGGTCTTAAGACTTAAAGCTAACTAGACACAAACCTGTACTTCCTACATTTGGGAAAGAATGAAATAAAAGATGCCAGTTTTTAAACGTCTTGTTTATTTAATGACTGAGAATGTTTCACCATACTGTTGGCAACAGAGTAGTATGCTAGTAACATTAGTACAAGATAGTTCATGGCTGGGGTCAGGCATGCAAAGAGTGAATAGGAAACACACCGATTTAATTGAAGCTCTATTTCTTGATCCCAGTGGTGGGAATTCTTCCAAGATAATTCGTCTTTGGGCAGATATCACCTCAGTCTTTGCAGCCTGTCACTAGGTTTTCATTTCTGTAGGGGACATGGGCTGGTTGAAAAAGCCCACTTAGAGCAATAAGTTTATTTCTGTGTTGATGTATGATTAAGCCCCTTAGTTTTAGGATGATGGCATTTGACTGGAGTCTATTTTGACGACTTGTTTCTGAACCGAGATAGATGAAGTTTGCACTTAATTTGACCTCAGCTGAGAACCAGTTGAATCCAGTGAGTTTGCCAAAGGTCACATGGAAACTGCTGTGTCTGATTACCAGATTCAGGGGCCATGTCCCACCTGTCCTCTTCCTCTAAAAGAGTACATGCATACAAATATAGGTACTCGGCAGCCAGCATCTGGATGTAACAGGGCCATCTCAATTACACTGGCAGATGGCTAAGCTGACTGAGTTGAAGATCATTCATAAATAGCAATGAGCATACTCATATAGCTCAGAGCTTGATTGAATTGGTCCTATTGCATAAAAATGTGAGCTTGTTAGTGTAATGGTTAGCAGAATGCTTTACAGTACCAGCAACCGGGGTTCAATTCCTGACACTGCCTGTAAGGAGTGTACATTCTTTCTCCCTGTGACCGCATGGATTTTCTCCCACTGTCAAAAGACCAACTGGTTAGTAGGTTAATTGGTAATTGTAAATTGTCCAGTGATTAGGCCAGGGTTAAATTGGGGGTTGTGGGGCAGCATAGCTATTCTGTGCTGTTACCCCAATAAATAGATAAGAATATGGGTTTGCAAAAATATTTCACTGCGGTTGTGGTATTGAAAGCTTGTAAACTGGGATGCTAGGCATTTCTTGGTTCACACTGCTGCTAAAGGACCAGGTGTTTTGAGAAAATCTTCATGTTTTCCAAAGTTAAGAATCAATGCTTATTTGCATGATTTGTTGTGATTGCTGAGGGCCTGATGCTTATAAACTGCTTTTAATTTAAAACACTTCCCTGGTGTTGCCTTTGGATAAAGCTGCATTAACTCGAAGCGAACACTTGGTGCTGAGTTTGCATATTTGAAGTTTTCAGGGTGAGCAAAGGCAGGATAATGTTGGCCAACCTGCACCCCTGCTAGCACTTTTCCATTTCCATTGCTCCACCGTCTCACTGCACCCCAACATGGGATTTCTTTATGATCAGACTTTAAAAGAATGTGTTTAGATTTTCAAATATTGTTTAGGATTAGTGCACTTTAAAGTAGTACTGGTAGTTGGGTACAGATTTGGCAAAAGGGCAAAGTAGTTAATGTATTTTCTAACCAGACATTAGTGTTAGAACTTTCAATATAGAACTGCAAAAGTCTTAGGCACATGCATATAGCTAGGGTGCCTAAGACTGGCATGGTGGCTAAAATAGGAAAGTGGTTGGGAAACTAAAATAAGAGTACTTAGTTTTGTATTAGCTCAGCAGTATTAAGTGTTATCTGGTAACTGGAAAGACAAAATATACAGTACTGTGCAAAAGTCTTGGGTACCCTAGATATATACATAAAGACTTTCACACAGTACAGCACATTAGTGACTTGGATACCATTTGCAGGTATATGATTTAACAAATTTGTTTGATAGGAGAAGTTGGAAAGAAAGCAAAGTAATGAACAATTCACACCACCTGATTGAGACACAGATTGTTGACGTTCCTTGACACCTTGTGAGATGCCTTTGGATTTCTGAATTTGGGTGCTGTCTGATCAACTTGATTTCCTCCCTCATGCCAAAGATAAGTGGGTTAATAGCTTACTGCAAATTTCATCATCTAGGTTAATGTCAAAAAAAAATGGTGGGGGTGAAAGATTACTGTGAAATAAACAATTGAATGATACTAATAGGATTCTCCTGTGAGTGTTACGGGATACCATAGGCTAATCTTTTAAATATTAAAAAGTATTGACTTGGCATTTGACACATAAAATTTGCTGGTGAGTGCAGCAGGCCAGGCATCTCTAGGAAGAGGTACAGTCGTTCCAGGCAGAGACCCTTCGTCCCGACTGTACCCCTTCCTAGAGATACTGCCTGGCTTGCTGCGTTCTAACAGTAGATAGACAAGTCATGAAGATCCCTGTGGGTAAATTGTCCAGATACCAATATAAAAGAAAAAAATGGTGGAATAATCCAATATTATACTGCTATTAAAAGGACCCAGGTGTCCTTGATTTCAAGGAACTTGATGTACACTAGGATACAAATTCCTTTACACAAAACATTAATCATTCTTTTGTATGTCAATAGGAAAATAAACCCGACATTTCTCAAGATATAGGTTCTGAATTTATCCATAAAGAAATGCTTTACTGATTGAACTACCAAAACTGGTTAATATGCACTCAGTAGCCACTTTATTAGGTACTTCCTGTATCTAATAACATGGTCACATAGTGAATGTTCATAGTTTTCTGGTGTAGCCCACCTATGTTTAGTGAACTACCACTCACTGCATGGTTTTTGTTTTTCTAACTATTCTCTATAAACTCGAGACTTGAGTGTGAAAATCCTGGATCAGCAGTTTATGATACTTAAACCACCCGATCTAGTACCCACAATTATTCCATGATCAGTGACTTAGATCACGTTTCTTCCTCATTCTGACATTCTGTCTAAACAACAACTGTACCTCTTGAACATGTCTGCACGCTTTGATGCATTGAATTGCTGTTACATTAACAAGCAGGTATACCTAAAAAAAAGTGGCTGCTGAATGTGTATCACAGGCAAAAAAAATTTTAGTATACTGACAACATGAATTATCACAATGATGTGAATAGGTTGAATAACTTCTTCAATAGATTCCAGATCCTAGTAGCTTTGGATTCTATTAGTATGCAGGTGTCCCCTGCTTTTCGAACGTTCACTTTACGAAACCTCACTGTTACGAAAGACCTACATTAGTACCCTGTTTTCGCTTTCAGAAGGTGTTTTCACAAAAAAAAAGCAGCGTGCAATAAAAGGCAGTGCGCACTCCGAGCAGCCGCTCCCCCCGATTCGGAACGGTATTGCTTAAACACGAGCCTGTGAGCAGCGTTTGCAAGATGAGTTCTATGGTATCGGAAAAGCCTGAAAGAACTCGTAAGGGTGTTACACTTAGTGTAAAACTAGACATAATTAAGTGTTTTGATTGTGGTGAACGAAGTAAGGACCACGTGAGTTTGGCTTGTGGAAGTTGATGAACATGATGTTGAAGAGGTTTTGGCATCCCATGACCAAGAACTGATAGATGAAGAGCTGATGCAATTGGAAGAAAAAAGCATAACAATCGAGTAATGATAAAATATGACTTTAATTTTGAAAGGGTACATCGGTTTAGGGGATATTTGCAAGATGGTTTGAGTCCTTACAAAGAACTGTATGATAGAAAAATGTGCAAGGCTCAGCAGTCAAGCAAGCCTTCCACATCAGCCACAGCAGACAACCAAACTCGACCTTCGACATTGAGGCGAGAGTCATAGAAGATGAGCTGCCAGCTCTAATGGAAACAGACGATGACGAGATGACCCACCACCCCAACCCCCAGGCCACAGACAGATACCGATTTGCGGAGAATGCAACGGTAGCCGGGAGGGGAGGCACACAGCATATCTTTAAGAAAAAAAGTCCAAAATAAACATGCTAATTAATTACGTGTCGGGCGGCACCTAATTAATTAGCTTGTTTATTTCTGCTTTTTTCTTAAATATGTGCTGTGTGCCTCCCGGCTACCACTGCATTCCTGCGTGCTTCGCGGCAATATATCGCTGGGTGACCTGGAGGGTGGGGGCCACTGCACCAGCCAACTTGCGACGACTCAGTCTAACACATCATCATCAGTGTGCTCAGCGCTGTCTTCCCAATTCCGGTAAGTGATACGACACTGTACGTACATTATTTCTACTTTATATCGGCTGTGTATTTTTACATGTTATTTGGTATGATTTGGCAGGTTCATAGCTTAAAGGTCACTGGAGGGAGTGTTTTTGCCAACAGCGCTTGCGTGAGATTTTCTGCCGACTGCGCTTGCGTGAGATTTTCGCTACAGAGAACAGTTCAGTAATGATTGTGGAAAAGTATTTCTACTTTATATAGGCTGTGTATTTATCATATCATTCCTGCTTTTACTATATGTTACTGTTATTTTAGGTTTTATGTGTTATTTAGCATGATTTGGTAGGTTATTTTTGGGTCTGCGAACGCTCACAAAATTTTCCCATATAAATAAATGGTGATTGCTTCTTCGCTTTACAAGATTTCGGCTTACGAACTGTTTCATAGGAACGCTCTACCTTCGGATGGCCTTGTAGTCTAATCTGCAGTCCAGACTGAGGGAGTTGTACCTACCAGCAACTAGTCTCGGTGCCTTGCACTGGGCAAGGGAGATATTAAGTTGTTTCTGAAACTAATTGGAATCTAGCAAGTTTGGCTGGGCAACAGCTGAGGTTGGTACTTGCCTGCGATGATACCAGTAAGAGGGTGGGTTGGAAGTAGGTGGTAGAAAACACTGACAGTCACATCAAATCAGTGACTTTAGTAAACAAAATACATTCAATCCAGATTTGATCAATTCAGGATTCACTATTTTATTCTTTTGTTACAGACATCGAAAGAAAATTACAGCATGTCCATAACAGTCTGATCACAACCGACAACAGGACACCTCGCCAGTAAAATACTGGCCTTGTTGGGCAATGTAGGACAGTTCCAATATCTCAAGAGAGCAGATTAATGAGTGACATAGAATATGATTGACCTGAACTAATTGTGCAAATGCTTTCAAATGCATCTAACACACTATTGTCCCAAATCTGAAATGAGATTTTGCCCCAAGTGTAAATTTGATTCATTCAGTAGAAAAAGCAGGTGACACAGTTGTCCGACGCTTCAGCTCCAGTCTAGTTACAGAATAATAAGTGGATTAAGGCAGCCCAATAGATCCTTACTATTAAGCACTAGAACACATGATAAAATGAGTTATTTGCTTCCATGTGGTCAGGGTTAGAAGTCAGGGTCTCCTGTTTTTAACTGGGACACAAACCTGTCACAGACGATTGTGGAATCCTACACTGCTAGAGCCCAATTGGCTCCTTGTGCCTTTGCTGTTCTCTGAAATATACTGAGCTCTTTCCCAGAGATCGGAAAAACTTCCCCTTTTTAACCCAAATTCTTTATCGTGAGTGAATCTGCTTCCTAGGGAGCACATTCTAGATCTAAACACGTTGCATGAAAAATCACTGGCTTTTTGCCCAGTTACCTAACATTGTAACCTCTGATCACTGATCTGCGTTACTGGAGACTAAAAGCAACATTAAGATCCTGCTGGAAATTAAAAAAAAAACAGGAAAGCCCAGGAATTCTCAGCAGGTCAGGCAGCAGAGTTAATGTTTCAGGTTGATGTTCCCATGACTGTTTCTCTTTCATGATCCATTAAACTACAAGCTAGGTGGCTCCAGGTAAACAGGGTGGATCTGCAGAGATTTAGGAGTTTTAACATTGCAATTTTCTAGAGGTCTAATAATTTATCCGACAATCCAAAAGCACTTGGACTTTGTCAAAAATGGGTTTGTGAGGGGTAGAGGCAAGGAGCTGAGAGAATTGCAGGAATCAAGAGATATTCCTGCAAATATCCAATCCCTCAGCAAAATAACCAAATCCAGAGGGAACAAATACCCTCTTACAGCTTTTCTCCTGTAGCAGAAACCGACAGACATGCGAGTATCAAGTGAATGGGTTTCAGCGTTCACTGTTTCTAAGTGGTGACAATTGAAAGGCACAAAATAACTGTTGGATGCCCAGTAGGACTTGAGAGGATTGAGAAAGAAAAGGCAACATGAGATTGGGTGCTGGGAAGCATGTGATAACAATCCTTGGTAACAACAACAGTCTGGTGTGAATGATCAAGCAACTGCCCTGAGTGAGTAGAATCCCACAGGCATCCAACCTTCATGTTGAGCCTCTCTTCCCAGAGAGGATCTATCCACTACTAGGTGACACAATGACTGATCAAGTCCTGTACTCTGCTGCCTTTTCCTGGATACCTCCTGAACACCTGGCACCAAGTAGTCAGAATTCTGTCTCTTCACCTTTGGAGGGAACGGCCATTCCCACACATCACCTTTAAACACCCCAACAAACGTGAAAGGCAGATTCCTGTGAGAAACGGCTCCATGGCCACTTCCATCATTAAGTGTTTACGGCCCTGGACTAATCATAGAGGGGGTATCTCACCCCACTGATGGTTCCTGACCCAACTGAGGCACATTCCACAGGCCATCTGCCTGAAGCTACAGGTTCAGCAAACCTGGACAAACCAAACAAAAACAGGAAACCAGATGGCAGGAACTGAAGGTGAGAGGGGATGTGAGGGCTAAGTTTTTTCACTCAGAGAGTCATGGGTGCCTGGAATGTGCTGGTATGGTGGTAGAGGCAAATACATCAGAGGCTTTTTTTTTAAAGAGACATTTGGATAGGCACATGGATGTAAAAAAGATGGAGGGATATGGACATGTTGTAAGTAGGAGAGACTAGTGTTTGGGTGTTTCTGATTTGCCTTTTAGCCGGTTTGGCACAACACGTGGGCCGAATATCCTCTTCCTGTGCTGTACTGTACCAGCAAAGCTCACTAAATCAGATCATCTTTGCTGAGAGAGAAAGTATCTCCCTCTAGTGTTATGGAAGTGAACATGTTTGACTACTAAACGTATTCTTAAATGGCCACCATGACATTAAGTGCAGGAAATACAAGGTGTTCTATCTCAGGGACGAGAAAACCTGCTGTTGCTGGAAATCCAAGCAATACACATAAAATGCTGGAGGAACTCAGCAGGACAGGAAGCATCTATGGAAAAGAGTTAGCAACCGGCGTTTCGGGGCGAGGCTCTTCATCAGGACTCGACCCGAAACGTTGACTGTTCACTCTTTTCCACAGATGCTGCCTAGCCTGCTGAGTTCCTCCAGCTTTTTGTGTGCCTTGTTCTATCTCAGGAATTAGTTTAAAAACTGTTCTGCTGATAAACTCTCTTTGGACAAGTCTGTATTTGAGAGCTTTAGAAACACAAGTGCTGTTGTGAGGTTTCACCAGAGCTGCCACTGTTGAGCAGAAACCTCTCCACTGATACTGCCCCATGACAAGCACCTCCGGCATTTTGCTTTTTATTTCGTATCTGCAGTATTTTATTTATGCAGACACCAGTGTTGTTATTTATAAATTAAATTCGTTCGCAAACAATGCAACCACTAAAACATTGCCATGTTTTAAGAACACACTGCCATTCTGTGTCAGGTACCTACGCTAGCTGGCTTGGGCTTGGGCAATGGATGGATTATATGATTCAGGACACTATCTAATGCCTTCAGCAAGGCCAAGGGTAGCAGACCTGGAGATTTCTTTAATTTGTTGAGAATATTGACAGTAATTTGACTTGAGGGGGTATTGGTAGTGAGCTCTGCCTGACCTCCAGTATGCATACATGAGTTCTCTCACTGCCCTCACAGATCAAGGGCAACTTAACTCCCGGCATTGGAATATTATAACCATCAGAAAATCAGAAAGAAAGAAATCTTCATTTTATCTAAAAATACTCAATTGTTGAAATGGTCTGGACAAAGAGAAAGGTTTCTTCAGCCCCAATGACAATGTCGAAGGGCTTCCTCCACCTCATCTCCCAAATCTTACTAATACATTATCTAACTGTGAATGTGTTAACCTCATGGTCTCAAATCAACATGGCCAGTGTTTTCTGCAAAAGATTCCTGGGTGGAACCCCATTCTACTCTCCACCATTCCCAATCACATTCATTCTTTCGTGTTCTATAATCTAGAGCAGGAAAGTTTGTTGGGGTGGGGGTGGAGATTTAAAGGGTGGATGTTATCACTCCCACATGGTTCTTTGTCATCTCCTCTCCTCGCTGTTTGTGTCTGGGGTACAGCATTCCTACATGGGCAGCCGCTATGATATTTCATTCGAGTGGGGTGTGTTCACAAGGTATTCAAGTAGAGGACATCAGCGAATGTTGCTGACTTTAAAAAAAAATTCTAATGCTCACGTTACAGCTGGTGTTTGAACTTTCAGGCAAAATGCCTGCTTCCTGTCTATTGTGAAGGGTTTAGGGTTGCATATAACAATTATCATTGCCTTGTCCTGTATCGGCAGAGCCACAGGACCAAGCCAGTTTGGGTCAGTTTCAAAAGGCAGGTCAAATCTCAACATGAAGACCCAGAGTTAAACGCCAACATGGACACCAGATGCTTAAAGCTGGTAGGAATGTAGTTTAATGTTTCATCTCTTTTGAAGGTGTGTACCTGTTAATCACCACACTGTATAATCTCAGCAAAGGAATGCAACTGTTTGGGTGCTGATTAATGAAAGCCCTCATCAGATTACATTAAGAAACCCAAACATATTAAAGGTATGCTGCAATATAAAGTACATGAACCTTCCATATCCAAAGGCAGGCCAGAACTGCTAGAAGACACCACAGCCTCACGTGGCCATGGAACCAGTAGCTAAATATAGTATATGTGATACAGTCTGTTTTGTCAGCAGAAGATGCACCCCACTTTGAAAGAACAAAAAGGATTGAACTATATTGGAAGTTGATTCTGGGCTGACAAAGGCTCCACAGAGTGGTTTGTACGATTCTCACCACTCCCTGTTATCCAGCTATCAATCAACATTTGGCCCGATCTGCAGTATTGCTAATTACACGTTATTCCAACCAATGACTGACCAACTCGCGGACCGGTTTGAATGTCAGGGTCACTGCAGACCCCTCCCGTGCCAACTGGGTTAAGGCATCCACCCCTACCCACTGTTTCCACACGCATTCAAAAACATTTCAAGCTCTCCAAACTTCATTTCAGTGTCTCAATACTATCTGTACATAAGGCTCACTGGGTATTGGATAAATAAAGCATGTAATGAACAGTCATTTGTCTTGAGCTTCCAATTTAATGTTCAGCCTTGCCCTGCAACTCTCTTTGACATCACTCTGTTCCACATTCTACATGGGCCCATGGCTCCACTTGGCCTCAGTCTTTGCAATACTCTCACTCCAGCCCCCAATGATCATTCGCTCTCCAGCAATCCCAACCTACTCGTACATCCCAAAGCTCAACTGCTCCACTGACCCTTCTCCAGCCTACCTTAATCTGCTTCCATATCTCAAACCAACCACCCACCCCTCCCTTGCGTGCTCCCCGACACCTAATCTTTCCTGAAGCTCCTTTGCCCAGACCTCCCTGACATCTGCCCCATCTCTCGCGTCCATCTGGTCACCCATCAACTCCATTTTCCTCACACACCACCCCCTCGATCCTCATCCTGTTCCACCACTGTTATCTTCTCCCAACCTTTCCCATGCCCCTTCATCTTATATCGCCTTGCCTATCTTCTAGCCCTCAGGCTTGCTGGAACTCTTCCCCCCATCTCACTTTCAGCCCCTCTCCTTTGTTCTTGAGCAGACACCTTACTCCAATCTTCTGCTCCCTCCTGCCCCTCTCCCCACCTATTTTTCACACATCATGGGTGCTGGATTCTTTCGTACTTCAAGCCTTTGGGCTTACACTCTCACTTGATCTTGCTTGACCATCTTTCTCCCCCACCATCTTGACTATCTCTGGGATTCTGGCCCTTGACCTTCTTGGCCTCTCGCTTCCTACCCCCAACTCTAATCCTCCTCTCTGGCACCCACTCTCCCCCTTGTCTCCTCCCCTCATAGGCCTTAGACCTCTGGGCCCACCCCTAGACTGCGCTACACATATCTTGTACAATAAATGCTGTGCTTGTTGAGTAACCTTTTGCTTTGGAATCCTCTTTCACCATTTCAGTTCATCCTCGGCTGAAGTCCTCCTGGTTAGCAGATGAGCTAACGGACAGATTGGCCTGTCCAGCTCAAGCTTCGTTAGGTCCCATTTGTGAATCGACTCAGTAAAATATGTTCCCTTTCCCACAGTGCTCTGGGTCACAAGTTTTATAAACATAACGAAAGGAAAATGCCCTCAGTCATGTACCCAGCGAGAGACCTCCGAATGGAGGCAACTGGACCAATCAGGAGACTTCAATCCAACACGTCCTGTGTCACTCCATTCCTAGAGGTCACTGTGATTTCCGCTGGACCTTTGAAGAGTCTCCCTGGTTTTGGTTGCCATCTGAACAGTAGAAGAAAACACAAGTATTAACAGCAGTTTCCTACACAAGGTTAATTATTGATGTAATTTCATCATAATCTAAAGTAATAGACAAATTTTTCAGGAACAATGATGGTGCCAGATCTATTGCGGCTCAGCTGATTCTGAAGGAGATTTCCAGTTAGTCCCATGGTCTTGCTCCTTTGCCACTGACCTGCATCGTCTCCCAATAGAGGCAACATGGCCCCTTGATCATTACTGATCTACTTCAACCCTTTTTCCTCAATGTCTCTGTCCCTGCACTCATCTCCAGCAGATCCCTTGACCCCATCTCCAAAAGTCTTGCAATCTTGAAGAATTCTTCTCACCTAAGCAATTAATGGACAACTCCTGATTCTTAAAGGGTGATCCTGGACTCAACTACTTCCTTGCATCTACACAATCAAACTCGAAGGATTTTGTACACCTCACTAGGATCATGAATATAATTACTCAGTCCCTCTTTATAGGCCATTCCTCTCATTGCAAGATAAAATTTAGTGAAACCCTGTTGCAGTCTCTGCAAGATACATCAATCTTTCAAATAAACGGACCAAAACTGCACCAATATAATAGCAGTGAGACTTCTTACTTTTATATTTGAATCACCCTGCAATAAGCTTGTGACATTTATCTCCATAGTCCCTTGTAGGTTGAGTTAGTGTATCTAGATTAAATATTAATTCAATTCTCTTTTCAATACTTATAGTGAACCTGCTTCCACTACTTTGAGATGTGTCAGATTGTGACAAACTCAGTAAAACTCTAATCCTGCTTCAGTTTCTTTTGCTGATTTTATTGTTTTGTCCTCTGGTTTTGACCCTCCAGCCAATGGAATTTCATCAAAAGTCATGCTGTACAAAATAAAAATCCATCCTAATTTTAAGCACTGCTATGATACCTCTCTTTCTCCATTTTAAGGAATCAGAATTACTGTCATATATGATGTGAAATTTGTGGTTTTGCAGCTGTAGTATCATGCAAAAACATAAAATCACTATAGATGACAACATTAAAAAGTACAAAAGGAACGATGAGGCAGTGTTCATGGGCTCATGGATCATTCAGGAATTTTGATGACAGAGGGGAAGAAGCAAATGACTGAACATGAATCAACCCAGCTGCAACAGTGGAGACACAAGTGTTTGTAGATGTTGGAAACTGGAGTAACACACAAAAAGCTGGAGGGACTGTTGATTCTCCATTTCCCACCGTAAATACTGTATGACCTGTGGGTTGTTCCAGCTTTTTGCATGTTAGACCATTAGACAAAGGAACAGAATTAGGCCATTTGGCCCATTGAGTCTGCTCTGCCATTCAATCATAGTTAATCTTTTTTTCCCCTTGTCATCCCCACTCCCCAGCCTTCTCCCCGTAACCTTTGACCTCATGCCAATCAAGAACCTATTAAGCTTTGGCTTAAATACACCCAATAACCTGGCCTCCACAGCTGCCCATGGTAATAAATTCCACAATTCCACCACCCTCTGACTAAAGAAATTTCTCCGCATCTTTGTTTTAAATTTATGCCCCCCTATCCTAAGGCTGTGCCCTCTTGTCCTAGACTCCCCCATCATTGGAAACCTCCTTTCTACGTCTACTCGGTCTAGGCCTTTCAACATTCAAAAGGTTTCAATGAGATTCCCCCTCATCCTTCTATCCAGTGAGTACAGGCCCAGAGCCATCATTAAGTTCCTCGTATGATAACCCTTTCATTCCTGGAACATCCTTGTGAACCTCCTCTGAACCCTCTCCAATGCCAGCACATCTTTTCTTAGATAAGGAGCCCAAAACTGTTCACAATACTCAAGGTGGGACCTCACCAGTGCCTTATTAAAGCCTCAGCATCATATCCCCGCTCATGTTTTCTAGGACTCTTGAAATGAATGCTAACGTTGTATCTGCCTTCCTCACCACCGACTCTACCTGCAAGTTAACCTTTAGGTTATTCTACACAAGGACTCCCAAGTCCGTTTGTATCTCAGATTTTTGGATTTTCTCCTCATTTGGAAAACAATCTGCACATTTATTTCTACAACCAAAGTGCATGACTGTGCATTTTCCAACATTGTATTTGATTTGCCTCTTTCTTGCCCATTCTCCTAATTTAAGTCCTTCTGCAGCCTGTTTCCTCAACACTACCTGCCCCTCCACCAATCTTAGTATCATCTGCAAACTTGGCAACAAAGCTATCTATTCCATCATCTAAATCATTTATATACAGCATAAAAGGCAGTCTTTTTATAACATCAACCCTGCGGAACACCACTAGTCATTGGCAGCCAACCAGAAAAGGATCCTTTTATTCCTTCTTGATGCCTCCTACCAATCAGCCAATGCCCTAACCATGCCAGTAACTTCCCTGTAATACCGTGGGCTTTTAACTTGGTAAGCAGCCTCATGTGTGGCATCTTGTCAAAGGCCTTCTGAAGGTCCAAATATACAACATCCACTGCATCCCCTTCATCTATCCTACTTGCAATCTCCTTAAAGAATTCCAACAGGTTTGTCAGGCAAGATTTTCCCTTAAGGAAACCATGCTGACTTTGTCCTATCTTGTCCTGTGTCACCAAGTACTCCATAACCTCATCTTTAACAGATATTGCCCTAGAAACATCTGTGTCCACACATTCCTTTCAGATACACAGCACAGAAAAAGGCTCATTAGCCTATTGAGTCTGTTCCGACCATCAACCACCCATTTAGATTAACCCTATATAAGTCCCATTTTTATCCTCTTCATGTTATCTACATACATTCACAAGTTTGCAGATAAGAACAATGAGATGGAGTACAGTAAGGAGATAAAGAACCTACTGGCACGCTGTCAAGACAATAACCTCTCCGTCAACATCAGCAAAACAAAGAATCTGGGAACTGACTTCAAGAAGTGAAGCCGTACACATGTCCCTGTCTGTGTTAATGGTGCTGAGGTGGAGGTGGTTGAGAGCTTCAAGTTCCTACATGTAAATATCACCACCAGCCTGTCCTAGTCCAACCATGTAAGTGAAGTTGTGCCCTCTGGTTCAGTTCAGTGGTTGAGGGGTAATAACTATTCCTGAACCTCATGGTGTGTGACCTAAGGCTCCTAAAACTTCTTCCCGATGGCTCTGGATGGTGGGCATCCCTGATGATGAACACTGCTTTCCTGAGACAGGGCTTCTTTGTAGAAATGCTCAGTGGCTGGGATGGCTTTTCCTGTGATGGACTGGGTGGGCTGTATCCACCATCCTCTGTAGGCTTTTCTGTTCAGGGGCATTGACTGTGATGCAACCTGTATAGACTTATTCAGTAGGGACACGGGCCCTTTTGCCCACTGCGCCATGCCAATCAGGATCCCTGTCTAAGCTAGTGATGTGGTATCATGAGTTCAAATTGCACCAACTCAGCTGATGAGTTCAGATTTATTTAAATAAAAGAAAAAAAAACAACTGAAATTACAAGCTGGCATCATATAAACAGTGACTGCAGGACAACCAGTTTTCTGCAAAATCTATCACATTAGTGATGGAGATGTGCCATCTTTAACTGGGCAGTTACATGCAACCCCAGAGTCACAGCACCACACATACACAACTAAACAACTATACGAGTAAATGTGGATGAAGTACCTGGCATCAGCCTAGGCAATGAATCTGATTTGGACAGAGAGGGCACACTCGTCTTGCCAGAGATTAATGGACTTTTGGACAAAAAGGAAATCACAGAATAACGAGGACTAGGCGGGAAAATGGTAGGGAACCAGGCATTCATTGTGCCACGGCTTGAGGGGGCTTCTCTTGTTTGCATTCACGTTCCTTTGGAGTGGAGAACATTTGAGGAGCAAAGAGGAGGCGCAGACCTGAAACTACATGCATGCAATCCAGAAAAACCCACAACTAATGAGTTGGATGAAAGTTCTATGCTCTTGCCTGGTGCATTTGTAAATGGTGGGACAAATAATATCAAATGGCTTTGTTGCCAAGCGGATAATACAGCTTGGATATTCTCTTTGGTCCCTACCGTAAGAGGAGCAAAGGTTCAGGGAATTTGATTCATTCCATATCACATCAAGAGACAGCAGAGCAAACTGGAAATACCAAAATCAACAAGGGTCCTGATAAAATACCAGTTGTGGTGAAGGTCTGTCACAAAACTGGCTGTGTATTTGAGGAAGTTGCTTCATATTGTATGTTTGATTATACCGTCAGAGGCTTGTTGATCCCAGCAGGGTTATGCTGGCTCTCAGAGCAACCTCACCCACCCCCTGCAATTACTTATCTCCAAGTAAATTACTCTCTCTCACAAGCATGACATGGAGTAGGTTACTAGGAATCAAAAGATATCACCGATTCACACATTATATTCCATTTGAAAACCTTGCCCACTTCCCTAGCCTTCTAATACAACCCATCTACGTCTTCTTCACAACTTGCTTTCTTCCAATGCCTCATACGCCAGGTTGCTGTCACTGACTTCAGCTCAGCTTTTAGCACGATCATCCCTCAGAGGCTGGTGGGTAAACTGTCCTTGTTGGGACCCAACACCTCTTTCTGTAACTGGACCTTGGACTTCTTGACAGCAAGACCCCAGTCAGTCCGAGTTGGGAGCAACATCTCAAGCTCCATCGTGCTGCACACTGCTGCCCTCGGGCTATGTGCTCAGTCCATTGCTGACTCACAACTGCATGGCCAGATTCAGCTCAAACCAGATCATCAAGTTCGCTGATGATTTATTTACTTATTGAGATACAGCATGGAATAGGCCCTTCTGGCCCTACGAGCCACACCGTCCAGCAACCCCCAATTTAACTCTAGCCTAATCACAGGACAATTTGCAATGAGCAATTAACCTACTAACCGGTACGTCTTTGTACTGTGGAAGGAAACCGGAGCATCCAGAGAGGACAACGAGACTCCTTACAGATGACGCTGGAACTGAACTCCGACATTCCAAGCTGTAATGACGTTGCGCTAACCATGACGCTACCATGGCGCCCAACACTGATGACACAGCAGTGGTTGGCCTCATCGACAGCAGTGACCAGTCAGCATACAGAGAAGAGGTAGAAAGGCTTGTCAAATGGTGAGAGAACAACAATCTGAGTCTCAACGTAGACAAGAGATGATTGTGGACTGCAGGAAGGTGCAGGTTGACTACCATGGAGAGAGTGAAGAGTGTCCACGATTTCATATACCTCTTTTGGATCCCTGAAGAAGGGTCTTGGCCCAGAACATGGATCGTTTATTCATTTCCACAGATGCTGCCTAACCCGCTGAGTTCTTCCAGCATTTTGTGTGAACTGCTTTGAATTTCCAGCATCTGCAGAATCTCATGACCCCACCAACCTCCTCTGTTTAAAGGGAATAATCTCAGTTTCTCCAGTCTACCTGTGCACCCTCCTCCTGTTCCTCTCTGGTAAATCTCTTCCACAGCTCCTCTTTGGATGGTTGAGAGATATAATTTATTAGGAGTAAACATCATTAAAGCCTGTCCTGATCCAACCACACTGATGCCACAAGGAAAGCACACCAGTGCCTTTATTTCCTTAGGAGGCTAAAGAAATTTGGCATGTGCCATTTGACCCACACCACTTTTTATAGACGTACAACAAAAAGCATCCTATCTAGATGCATCACGGTTGGTATGGCAACTGCTCTGCCTGAGACAAGAAACTCAGAGAGTTATGGACATCATGGAAATCAGTCTCCCCTCCTTGGATGATGTCAACACTTCTCAGTGCCTTGATAAAGCAGCCAACATAATCAAAGACCCTACCTACCTGAGACATCCACACCCCTTCCCTTGGGCAGAAGATACAACAGCCTGCTTCTAACCCACTGTTGTAAGACTATTGAACGCACCTCTTCTGTGAAAAGGCGGATTCTTGATGTCATGATCTACCTCATCACAGCCTTGTACTTTATTGTCTGCCTGCCCTGTACCTTCTCTATAACTTTAACGCTATATTCCGCATTCTAATATTGCTTTCCCCTTGTAGTACCTCAATGCACTGATATAATGAAATGAACTGTACGGTTGGCATGCAAAACAATCTTTCATTGTATCTCAAACTTATGACAATAATAAATCAATTTACCAATCTTTACACATTTCCTACATTATAGGCATCAGTTAGTCTCGTGAGACCATGGATTTGCGCCTTGGAAGGTTTCCAGGGCGCAGGCCTGGGCAAGGTTGTATGGAAGACCGGCAGTTGCCCATGCTGCAAGTCTCCCCTCTCCACGCCACCGATGTTGTCCAAGGGAAGGGCATTAAGACCCATACAGCTTGGCACCAGTGTCGTCGCAGAGCAATGTGTGGTTAAGTGCCTTGCTCAAGGACACAACACGCTGCCTCAGCTAAGGCTCGAACTAGCAACCTTCAGGTCACTAGACGAACACCTTGCCACATACCAACACATTTCCTACATTGCTGAATCAGTAGTTATAAAGTGCAAAATCCAAAATTTTAAAGGTCACGTTGCTCTATAAATGTAGGAATTAGCAAAACCATCAGAAGGAAACAATTTCATTGCATTCAGCACCATGATTTAGTCCTGCAGGTGAGCCAGTATTTGTGGGGGTCCTTAGACGCATTATGGTGAAGGAGTTTTGACTGTCATGCAGATTTGAATTGTAGTCTTAGGAGCAACAGTTGAGAGACAAGTCATGCTAGATCACAATAATCCAAGCTTGAATACCATAATCACAAGGGAATCTGCAGATGCTGGAAATCCAAAGCAACACACACAAAATGCTGGAGGAACTCAGGTGGTCAGGCAGCAACCATGGGAAAAAACAGGAAAAATTTTGGGCATAGAAACTTCATCGGGACTCAGTCTTGATAAAATGCCGACTATTTATTCTATTCCACGGATGCTTCCTGACCTGTTGAGTTCCTCTAGCATCTTCAAGGTGTGTGTTACTAAACCAACTTTGAAGTTTTCATTGTCCACCACACCCAACAGATTAAGTCTAGTTATTATAGAAGAAGGCACTGCCATTGTTCAATGAACCTGCCTAACAAGTCATTTATAACCAGTGTGGAATGGTACCTGTATAGCTCTGTTGTAAGTGGGCTGGTACACTCGATCGGGAAAGCTGTGCAGAACCAGACTGAAAACCTTTCAAAATATCTGTTGGGAAAGACAAAAGTTAATTTAGGAGGCTTATCCACTCACCTTAAAGAGAAATAACCCTCCCTTATCCTAAAAGCACAGAACAGCTTCAAAGCATTCAACCCATCAAATAGATGCTGCTTCTTTGAAACAACTATCCTATAAGTCTCAAATTCCTCTTTCCCTACAAATATTTTCTGCTCAAGTATCAAAATATCCTCTGAAAACTACTATTGAACATTTTCCCACTATACTCTCCCCCATTCTTCCTCTAATTTCCATTGTTGTTTTTTGTGGTTTCTGGTTGTCACAGTAATGATGCTCTTTATTTACTCCATCATGTCAAAACTTCCCCTTAATATGAAAGCCTCTGTTAAATGTTTCATTATCCTCCCTAATTGTGAAAATAATTCCAGCTTCTCCAGTCTCTTCACATAACAAAATCCCAGCCCAAGCATCTTTCTAGTGTATTGCATGATTCACTAGGTAAGAACATTGTGTGATGTGCTCCAAGGCACGTAAACAAGGTAAAAGTATAATCAGTGCTTGGTTAGCTGATCTTTGCAGACAAGCAGTTGAAAATTTAATACCCTGCTACAGAGGGGAGAAATTCTGCAATCCACAGATGTCAAGGATTGTATCTGGTGCAGTGGCAACACTGTCATCTCTGGTCAAACAAGGAGGTTTCAAGCACTAAACCACAGATTTATGTTAGGTTCGTATTTCAGTATAACAATGAGGTTTGAGATTCTGAGATGATTAACAATGTAAAACATTCCTCCAGGACCATTTTGAACAGCAAATGACCTTTCTCAGATGTCCCAAACAACATACCTATAATCCTTTATACCAGCCTATCACCTCCCATGGGCCCCCTCCTCCTTCCCTTTCTCCCATGGTCAACTGGCCTCTCCTATCAGATTCATTCTTCTCCAGCCCACCTGGCTTCATCTATCACCTTCTAGCTACCTTCCACCCCCCCCCCACCTTTTCATTCTGATGTCTTCCCCCTTCCTTTTCAGTCCTGAAGAAGTTTCTCATCCCAAAATGTCAACTGTTTATTAATTTCCATAGATGCTGCCTGACTTGCTGAGTTCCTCCAGCACTTTGTGTGTGTTGCTTTGGATTTCCAGCATCTGCAGATTTTCTCATGTTTATAATTATAATACATTACCTGCTCATTTATTTTTTTGCTGCCTATGCACAGACTGGTTGTTGCATCGTCCTATGTTAGAACTTTAAATACAACAAAGCTACAGAGCTTTATGTGACATTTTGTGGATGTGAAACACCTTTAAATACAAATTTCCTATTGTCAGGTCAGTGGATTTAACTCTGCTGCCCTGTCTTACCATGTTGATTACGAGACTACCAAGGTCACCATATGGACTACTTGGGTAATATTCCTGAGGCTATCAGGCACAGACACCACACATCACTGTCAGGAAACACAAAGGAGGCCAGGGACCGATGGTGGAAGCTGGGAGAATACGTGCAAAGTGGCAGAATCTGGATGATATTTAAGATGCAATTCGATTGTTTTGGTGATTTGGCCACTACCTTACTCCTACCTCAAGGCTAGGGGTATCTGTCCAACTTGTATCCTTTGCCAGACTGGCTAAATGACACGACAAGATGAAAGGGCTCTGTTTTCAAGACTTCCTTCCCTCCATTCTTAGAATGGCTCCGTTCTGAACTCTACGGATGTCTGTTCTTCATGATTCTTAATCCCTGCAGTTCAGAATTTTTGGTTCAGCAGGTTTACCTAAAACTAAAAACCCTCACTAATTTTTATAGATGCACTGTAGAAAGCATTCTTCTAGGGTGCATCATAACCTGGTATGGAAGTTGTCCTATCCAAGACCAAAAGAAGCTGCAGAAGATCGTGAACATGGCGCAGCACATCACACAAACCAATCTTCCATCCTTGGACTCACTTTACACCGCACGCTGTTGGAGCAGTGCTGCCAGGATAATCAAGGACACGGCCCACCCAGCCAACACACTTTTCGTCCCTCTTCCCTCTGGGAGAAGGCTCAGGAGCTTGAAGACTTGTACGGCCAGATTTGGGAACAGCTTCTTTCCAACTGTGATAAGACTGCTGAACGGATCCTGACCCGGATCTGGGCCGTACCCTCCAAATATCCGGACCTGCCTCTCGGTTTTTTTTGCACTACCTTACTTTCCATTTTTCTATTTATGATTTATAATTTAAATTTTTAATATTTACTAATTTTTACTATTTTTAATATTTAATATTTGTAATCCAGGGAGTGGGAAGCACAGAATCAAATATCGCTGTGATGATTGTACATTCTAGTATCAATTGTTTGGCAACGATAAAGAATAAAGTATTACACGTGCAATTTTTGCGTACACCTGTTAATCCCAACTTGCTGCACACTGACAACAACATCGCTCTTGTCGGCCTTTACTGAAGGACAGCCCTCACAGTCAAGTCAATATGAAGATAGCCCCACTCATCAGTTCATTTCCAGATTGCCCTCTCTTCCACCCGCCCCCATCCCTGGGCTCATTGGTTTTGAATGTTAGAAAAAAAACAATATAGAAACAATGGAAATCTGAAATGAAAAAAAAAGTGTTGGGAACACTATTTAGATTTCTGGATAGGGAACGAGAGATAACATTTTAGATCAATGACCTTACAACAGTACAGGGGTATAATAATGATTCATTCAACCCCTTTGCAGATATTAAAATTGCTCCTCATTAAGCAGGTAGACGAAAACTTGTGTGTTCATTACACGTACATCACTATCCTTAATGCAAAAAGGCTGCAAGAGGGGGGAGGTTGGAAGTGGTGGTACTTTCATTAGTCCTCTCCAACTGTGCAAGATATTTGGATCTATCGCCTGAATATCAAATTTTAAAAATACAGTGGATTCCAGTTAATTGAGACACACTGAGACCAGTACATACTGCCCAATTAAGTGGCTGCCCCAATTAGCCAAGTTTCATGGAAACAGTTAAAAAGGTATATAAAAGACAAACTACAGTTTAACAGAGTAACAAATTATGTAATTAAATAAAATATAGAACAAATCAGAACACTATCAATACTATAATACTATAAAACTATATTACTTCCTAATAGTAATCAACAGAGTTCATACAGTGTACGCTGCCACATTCTTTTGACTATAAATGAACAAAATTGGTGCAGACACCTAGTGCAGATAATGGAATGCCTTCATACAGTGCTTTTAATGGCTGCATCCTCTAAGTCTTCACTTTCATTGTAACATTCAAGCTGATTGTTAATATCTTCAAACTTTTCGTAGTCGCTAACTTGCTGAAGTAGTGAAATCGTTTCATTTTCACTCCCAGCTGTTTCTGGCATCTCCAAGCCTGAATGCTTGAAACCGCAGTGAGGAAAACAGTTCTGAATTGTCTTTCTGTTTTATTTCTCACCAACTATCAGTGACAAAAATCACTGCTTTTTGAACATAAAGACAAACACAGATGAGAAATAACATCTGACAGTCAACACTGGCACACCTCAAGGATGCGTGCTTAGCCCATCGCTCTTCTCTCTACAACCACGTGCGTGTGGCTCAACCACCATCTACAAATTTGCCGATGACACAACTATTGTTGGCAGAATTTCAGTGAGTAATGAAGAGGTGTACAGGAGTGAGACAGAATAGATCAGCTGGTTGTGGGGTGTTGTAGCAACAACCTCACCCTCAATGTCAGTAAAACTAAGGAATGGATTGTGACTTCAGGAAGGGGAAGTTGAGGAAACACACACCAGTCCTCATCAAGGGATCAGCAGTGGTAAGGGTGAGCAGTTTCAAGGTCCAAGGTATCAACACCTCTGAGGATCTATCCTAGCCCAACATATTGATGCACTTACAAAGAAGGCATGACAGTGGCTATATTTCATTAAGAGTTAGAGGAGACTTAGTATGTCATCAAAGACTCTCGCACATTTCTACAGATGTACCATGGAGATCATTCTGACTGGTTGCATCACCATCTGATATGAAGGGGGCATTGAACAGGATTGGAAAAAGCTGCAGGAAGCCGCAAACTCAGCCAGTTCCATCATGAGCACTAGCCTCCCCAGCATTAAGGACATCTTCAAAAGGCAATGCCTCAAAAAGGCAGCAACTATCGTTAAGGACTCCCATCAGCCAGGACGTGCTCTCTTCTCAAATGGATAATGAACACATGAACACTACCTCACTATTGCACCCCCCACACACTTTTTTTGCACTACTTATTTAATTTAATTTTGCATAGCATATTGTTCTTAATTATGCATTGTGATGTACTGCTGCTGCAAAGCATCGAATATCATGGCGTGTGTCAGTGATATTAAACCATGGGTAGAGAAGGCGATGAGGTCCTGCAAAGTGAGTTCAGGGAGTTAGGTACCAAGTTAAAGGAAAGGACGTCCACAGTGATCTCAGGATCGCTACCTGTGCCATGTGCTAGTGAGGCCAGAAATAAGGAAGATAATACAGTTTAACACATGGCAAAAAAGATGGTGCAGGAGGGAAAGTGGGACCTGTGAAGATGGGATGGAACTGGAGGGGGACCAATATCTTTGCAGGAAGGTTTGTTAGTGCTGTATGGGGAATTTAAACTAGAGTTGCAGAGGGATAGGAACCAGAGCATCAGAACAGATAGTGAAGTAGCTCTAGGGAAAAATATCATTAACCCTGTATACATTTCAGGAATCGAAAGGCTGAGCATAGAGGGACTGATGTTCTAGGTTGTGTATATTCTAATACAAAGAATATTGTAGGAAAGGCAGGTGAGCTTAGGGCATGGATTGCCATGTGAAATTATGACACTGTAGCTATTAGTGATGCTTGGTTGCAGGAGGAGCAGGACTGGCAGCTCAATGTTCCAAGATTCCATTGACTTAGACGTGATAGATAAAGGGAGAAGGCTGGCATTACTAATGAGGGAAAAAGTCATGGCAGTGCTCGTCAGGACAGACTGGAAAGCTTGGCTAGTGAGGCTATATATGGGTGGAACTGAGGACTAAGAAAGGGATGACCACATTAATGGGATTATATCATAGACCACCTAATAGTCAGCAGGATTTAGAGAAGCAAGTTTATAGAGAGATCACAAACTGTTGCAAAAAAACACAAGGTAATAGTAGGCAATTTTAACTTTCCACATATTGACTGTTATCCCATGGAGTAACAGAGATGGATGGGATAGAGTTTGTCAAAAGTGTTCAGGGAAGTTTTCTTAATCAAAACATAGAGGTCCCAGCTAGAGAAACTGTGATACTGGATCTCCTATTAGAGAATGAGACAGGGCAGGTGACAGAAGATGGTGCATTAAGTTTGTTTGTTTATTAACTGATTGATTGAGATGCAACGCAGAACAGGCCCTTCCGGCCCTTTGAGCCGCACTGCCCAGCAATCCCCTGATTTAATCCTAACCTAATCGTGGGACAATTTACAATAACCAATTAACCTACCAACCAGTATACATTTGGACTGTGGAAGGAAACTGGAGCTTCTGGAAGAAGCCCAAACTTACTGTGTACGGGAGTTGGGATGTTATGCTGAATTTGTTTAAGACATAGGTGAGGCCTAATTTGGAGTATTGTGTGCAGTTCAGGTCACCTACCTGCAGGAAAGGCGTCAATAAAATTGAAAGAAGAATTACAAGGATGGTGCCAGGAATTGAGGACCTGAGTTACAGGGAAAGGTTGAACAGGTTAGGACTTTCTTCCCTACAGCATAGGAGAATGAGGGGAGATTTGATGGAGGTATACAAAATTATCAGGGTTATAGAAAGGTAAATGAAAGAAGGCTTTTTCCACTGAGATTGGGTGACATTAGAACTAGAGGTCATGGGTTAAGGGTGAAAGGTGAAATGTTTAAGGGGATCTTCTTCACTCAGAAGGTGACGAGAGTGTAGAACGAGCTGCCAGCCAGAGTGGTAGATGTGGGTTTGATTTCAAAATTTAAGAGAAACCTGAATAGGTACATGGATGAAAAGGGTATGGAGGGCTATGGTCCAGGTGTGGGTCGATGGGACTAGGGCAGATTAATAGTTCGGTACAGACTATCTGGGCCAAAGGGCCAGTCACTGTGCTGTAGTACTCTGTGACTACCCATTCCGAAGCTGTAGACATTGTTTGCTGTAGTACTCTGTGACTACCATTTGTAGAGGTTGTTTACAAGGCAAACCTTTTTAACTGATGTTATCGATTAGGTAGTAAACAAACTTCTGGAACCATAAGCCTGTGTGACAAAAGCGCTTCTACAAAGGCTGTGGGTATGGACTTCCAGGAATTTGACCTAGTCTGAGATGCTTCCAGTGGTGTAACTGGAAATATGCCACTGGAGATGTAATAGTGTGCGATGCAAATAACAGCGTTATGCAGCCGATTCCACGGTGATTATAGGTTTGGGAACTCAACTCCAAAGCAAAAACCAAATAGTGACAAGGCATCAGTCCAAACAATGGCAGACATCCCACCTCTCCCGGAAGTGAGTCTCCTGCAAATTGATGGTGCTACCTCCCTGAAATGAGTTTTTGCAGGGTGGGATGTCTGCAATGGGCACAAAAATGCAAGGCAACTGCTGCTTTCCATGCTCAGCAACTTGTTTTCAAGAACCATCTGATCCAAAAAAAGACCAATTATAGATACAAACTCAACTTATAACAGAGTACAAGGAGTGTTTCACCACTTCCATGGGATGACCAGATCTCAGCATTAAATGCAATGCCAGTCTGCTCATCCTCAAAAACTGACATGGTTGTGATCCGGTAAAAGACTGCCCACAACTCCTAAAACAAAAACACCCACTGGCATGGTGGCAATGCAATTGGCACAACCCTTTACAACTCTTGCCAGTCTCTGTAAGGAGTTTGTACATTCTCCCCGTGACCACATGGGTTTCCTCTGGGTGCTCCCCTTCCTTCGCACAATCAAAAAAAAGTTGCACAAGTTAGGGTCAGTGAGTCGTGGGCATGCCATGTTGCTGCTGGAAACATGTTGACATTTGCAGGCTGCCCCCAGCACGTTCGGGACACCAACAGTGCATTTCACTGCATGCTTCGATGCACGTGTGACAAATTAAAGCTACCTTCTTTATCCTTAAAACTTACTCTGTGTAAAGTTGTGCTGGAACGTAACTGAGGTAGATCCAGTAGGCGCGGTGGTGGAGACGGTGGCTTCTGGTGCAAAGCTCAGCAGGTTGAGTGGCAGCTGGAAGGGAAGGGAAACAGGAACCAGACTGCCCAACATGCTGAATGCTGCCGCCGTGTTCAAGGATGCAGACGTCGCATTGAGATTTGTTACATTCAGGGGGGATGGCATGAGAGTCAGCGGTGACGTGTTTGCCAACAATGTTGATCCAGAAGTCACCTGGAAAGGGAGGTAAAAAGAAATGAATGCAAAAAGGAAATAAAGATATCATGGAATCCTCCTCTAAAGTATTTTCTGAACCAAACATTTCATTGCTAACCAAGTTCATTTACTGACTGGGTAAGATGACAACCTGCTACGAGGATAGCAGCTCCTGCCCATCAATTGTTAAGCACTGACCCCACTTGAATGTAGACACCAGCCACGCACAAACTAATCATACACTGCTGAACTCAACTTTCAGCCATTGGAGCAGTGAGCCAGTCGGTTGTTTGAAAGGAGAACAAAGTTTAAAGATAAACACACAAAATGCCAGAGGAACTCAGCAGGCCAGGCAGCATCACTGGAAAAGAGTAAACAGTCAACGTTTTGGGCTGAGAACCTTCATCAGGAATGGAGAGGAAAGGGAGAAGTCAGGGTAAGAATATGGGGGGAGATGAGGAAGAAGTTCAAGGTGGCAGGCGATAGGTGAAACAAAGAGCTGGGAAGTTGATTGGAGAAAGAGATAAAGGACTGGAGAAGGGAGAAAGAGATAAAGGACCGGAGAAGGGAGAATCTGATAGCAGAGGACAAAAGAAAGAGAAGGGGATGAAGACCAGAGTTAGGTGATGGGCAGGTGAGAAGGGGTGAGAGAGGGAAACAGGAATGGGGTATAATTACCAGAAGTTCGAGAAATCAATGTTCATGCCACCAGGTTGGACGCTACCCAGACGGAATATAAACTTAAAGATCATTTGGGTAGTTTTGGTGGGAGGCTCCACCAGGAATGGCCTCAAGCCCGGCTTCGAGAGGAGGAGGGGTGGATGGGGCTAGCAACCCCATCCAGTAAAAACCCAATGTGACAGAAATGCCAACAGAAGTTCCAAAGACCTCATTCCTGGGAGATCAAGGATACACCACGATGACTACATCTGGAGACAGTGTGAAAGACTGCCCCAGGTCAGGGGACTGAGGCAACCTTCTATCAGCAGCCTAAGGCCCAGTAGGGGTGAGGAGCTTAATTAGGTTGGTGGGAGGGTGAAGGTGGGGGAAGAGAGAGGAGACGAGGGGTGGGGGGAGGGAGCAACAGCACATTGCAACTGATTGAAGTTCCACCTGCTTGGGAAGAACCTGTCTTTGCAACAAAACATAGTCTAAAAGACAAGAAGGCAGGGAATCACGATGTTGAGGGTCATTACCTGGATACCAGCGGATGATCCTGAGGCAGAGGAAGTTCTGTGAAGGGAGGGCAGCATTTTTATAGCAACCTGAGCACCACTTCCGGTCCCCCCACTCACATTAGTCCTTGTGCCAGCTCCGGTCGGGCTGCCCCTGTTAGCGGCCGAATTGCTCACAGTCCCGGTCCTGCTGACAGAGGCGCTGGAGCTGACGGTGCAGCGGCTGGTGGTGCTGGGGCCCACTGATCCGGCAGCACTGCTCCTCCCTGCTGCTCCACTGCTCTTGACGGGCACCCCGCTCGTGCTCAAGCTGCTGCGGCTGACTGTGGCGGCCGCGCCGGTTTTGCCGGGTGTGGCGGGACCGGAAGGGCTGGCC